>NC_090375.1:153518340-154118340 GCF_036365525.1 Heterodontus francisci | reverse complement strand
CTGAGTTATTCTTCTTACTGCAGAGATGGTTAAGGAGAGATTTAATTGAGGTGTTGTGTAAATAAGGGGAAGCTGTTAACCAGAGGACACAGGTATTTGGAAAAAGAACTATTGATCAGGAGCTATTTTTCAACACAGCAAGTTGTTATGATAGGAATGCACTGCCTGAAAGGCTGTTGGAAGCAGATTGAATAGCAGCTCCCAAAAGAGAATTGAATAAATACTTGATGAGGAAAAATTGCAGAGCTGTGGGGAAAGCAGAGGGAAGTGTGACTAATTGGATAGCTCTTTCAAAGTGCCATCACAGGCATGATTGTCTCCTTCTGTACTGTAACATTCTATGATTCCATTATTTGTTCACAAAATACAATCAAAGACTGAGTCACTACGAGGTTCTAAAGATACTTAGTTTTAAAAGAAACTGTGGCTGAATTTTCACTTCGGGGGTGGGAAACAGAGTCAGCACTGTTTACGTGCCCTGAACCTGCCCCTGGGGTGGAAATAGTCACCCTTTGGGATTTTCACGGAGGCGCCCCCTTAATTGGCATGGAGACTAGTTCCCTCTCCAGTTAAGAGTGGGGGGGCTGGAGGGCCATTCAGAGGCCTTCCAGCATGAGAGGAGCAGCAGGATGCAGTAGAGGGTAAGTAACTGAGAGGGCGTTTCAACATGGAAGCGCTCTCTCAGCAACATTTTAAATCTTTGAATAGAAAAGAGAAAAAACAGCCAGTGGATGGGGGGAGGGGTGGGGGAGTCCCTTTACAGGGCAGCTTTTGGCTGCAGCTGCACCCAGGCAGGCAGGGAGGGCCTGCAGGCCTGCCTGGAGTGCTGTTCCCCTGGGCTGCCACTTGGTGCATGCCTCCGGGCAGTTAAATTGGCCACCATCACATCAGGAAACTGGAGGCAGACCAGAAAATCCCAATTGGCCTCCTTTAACTGGTTAAAAAGGCTCTTAATGAACCTAATTGGCTACCTGCCTTTTGGGGGCAGGTACCCCTGCCAGCCCCAAACCCACCTCAGCAAAAATGGGCGGTGCCAGGAACGGGATGGGGAAACCAGTATGCCAGTGGAACCGGTATTTTGTGCCCTGTCTGCCTCCGTTCCTGATCCCGGCAGGGCCTGAAAATTCAGCCCCTGGTGTCTGAAGCAGGGATGTTATCAATCAGGCTTGGTGAGATATAATAAAACCAAGCTTTTAATCAATATATCCTTTTCAGTAAAAAATGGAGCAGTACTTTATGCAAAAATTACTCAATCAGAAAAAAATATGGCATCTAATCTTCCTTCTCCTGCACGTTTCCTTTAATACTTATTGCTAATGAAATTTAATATCTATAAGTACCTGTAGTTAATAAGCCCAAACACAAAATTCACTTAAAAACTAAAACTATTTAAGCATCATCTAAAAACTGTAGTAAATTACATGATATTGTATGAGCAGTTAATAAAATTCACAATTAAACTGAAATAAATCTCATCTAAAATGTTTATGTTGAAAGCAACAGGTACAAATGTAGTCACTTACTTGTTATCACTGATAAAATCTATTAGTTCCTGTTCCATTTTGAAAAGCATCATTCTGTCCCTGTAAAACGATAACCATTAAGTCAATATAAATATAGACATTAGTGACAAACATTAAATGAATACTTTCCCTTACTTTGATTTGAGTTGTTCTGTGCACCTCAGAACATCATTTCCCAACCAACAGAATGAGAAGGCCACTTCCTCTCAGGTCTCTGTCAATTTGATTCTTGAACTGACTTCTACAAGTTTGACTCATCCTCAGATTATCACCACCTTCTATTGGTTGCTGGCTAACACTGAGAACTCATTGCATGGAAAGATTGAGAGATCGAGAGTGAGTGCCCACCTCCTAACACTTCTGGCACTGTGGGATCAGTACTGTACTACCTCAGGCTACTTTCATTCAATCTATCTTAATGTGAATTTTCATACCTGACTAGGTTGTTTAAAACTGCTCCATTTTGCTTAAACAAATCCAGTGCCAGTAAGAGGCAGCATTCAACCAAACTATGTGTGTTCATTGCGTCATACGAATTGCTCTTCAATACTTAAGGTTTTAGTCTTTTCTTGGACAATCTGTCTTTCCAAGAACAAAAGATGTCAAAATGATGAATGGGTAAATTCCTCACAGAAGCTGAGTTATCAAATGAAGATGAGAGTAGTAATTTCCATCATGACTATATTAAGTTCCTTTTTCAAAATAAATACTTTTTAAGTCACTTTTTTTGAAAGTTATCTTCCCAATCTCCCCCACATACATGGAATTATCCTTCAGCTGGGCCAGCAAGGGGTAATTCTCCATATTCTGGAATGACTCACAAAAATTTTACTTTGTAGGGTCAGAATGGTCTTCCAGATTCTTCCTCTTTCAGCAACAACTTGCATTTATATAGTGCCTTTAACATAGTAAAATGTCCCAAGGCACTTCAACATGGGTGTGATTAAACAAAATGTGAAACTGAGCCAGATAAGGAGATATCAGGGCAGATGACCAAAAGCTTGACCGAAGAGTTGGTTTGAAGGAGCATCTTAAAGGAGGAAAGAGCTGTAGAAAGACGGAGAGGTTTAGGGATTTCCAGAGCTTAGGGCTTAGAAGCTGAAAGCATGAAAGCCAATAGTGGAGTGATTAAAATCAGGGATAGGCAAAAGGGCAAAATTTGAGGAGTGCAGAGTTCTCAAAAGGCTGCAGGAGATTACAGAGGAAGGGAAGGGCAAGGCTATGGAGGGATTTGAAAACACGGATGAGAATTTTAAATCAAGAGGAGTTGCTGCATCGGGAGTTAAGGTAGGTCATTGAGTGCAGAGGTGAGGGGTGCATCGGGCCCGGTGCCAGTTAGAATATGGGCAGCAGAGTTTTGGAAGAACGCCAATTTCTGTAGGGTGGAAGATGACAGGCTGGCCAGGAGAGCACTGAAACGGTCAAGTCTAGAGTTAACAAAGTTCTGGTTCAGGATTTCAGCCGCAGATGAACTGAGGCAAGCTGGATGCAGGCGATGAAACAGAGGTGGAAGTAAGCCATCTTGGATATGGAGTGGATATGTCATTGGAAACGCACCTTGGCTCAGCTTAGAGTCAAATATGACGTCAAGGTTAAGGACAGTCTGGTTCCACTCAGACAGCAGCCAGGGACAGGGATGGAGTTAAGGGAACAAAATTTGTGGTGTGACTGAAAAGAATGGCTCAGTCTTCCTACAAATTGTTTGAGGAGATTTCTGTGAGATGTTGACCAAGCAGTGTGATAAATCAGAGATAGTGGAGGAGTTAAGAAAGATGGTGGTGAGATGGAACTGAGTGTCGTCAGCCTAAGTGTGGAACCTGACGTGTTTTCGGATGATATTGCTGAGCGGCAGCTTGTAGATAAGAAATAGGAAGGGACCAAGGATATATATCCTTGGGGACTCCAGAGGTAACAGTGTGGGAGTGGGAAGCCATTGCAGCCTCTGGCTGTGATTAGATAGATAAGAATGGAATCAGGAGAGTGCAGTCCCACCCAGCTGGATGACGGGAGGGGAGGCATTAGAGACGGTCAATTGCTTCAAAGGCTGCGGACAAATCGAAAAGTGGCACAGTGGCGCAGTGGTTAGCGCCGCAGCCTCACAGTTCCAGCGACCCGGGCTCGATTCTGGGTACTGCCCGTGCGGAGTTTGCAAGTTCTCCCTGTGACCGCGTGGGTTTTCGCTGGGTGCTCTGGTTTCATCCCACAGCCAAAGACTTGCAGGTTGATAGGTAAATTGGCCATTATAAATTGCCTCTAGTATAGGTAGGTGGTAGGGGAATTGAGGGAAGGTGGGGATGTGAGAAGGTAATGGGATTAATGTAGGATTAGTATAAATGGGTGGTTGATGGTTGGGACAGACTCGGTGGGCCAAAGGGCCTGTTTCAGTGCTGTATAAATAAATAAAATAAAAATATCAGGAAGCTTAGTTTACCACGGTCACAGTCACATAGGATGTCATTTGTGATTTTGATAAGGGCTGTTTCTGTTCTGTGGTGGTGCGGCGGACCTAATTGGAGGGACTCAAAGATGGAATTGCAGGAAAGATGAGCATGGATTTGGGAGGTGACAACATATTCAAGCACTTTGTAGAGGAAAAATAAGACATAGATTGGACCGTATTTTCAAGGACGGGGGGTGGGTGGGGGGGTGCGTCAAGGGCAGGTTTTTGAGAAGAGGGCTGATAACTACGGATTTGAAAGGGAGGGGGGACAGTACCTGAGGAGATGGGGCCGTTAGCAATAGCTAACGTGGGGGCCAGGAAGGGAAGCTGGGTCATCAGTAGTCTTTTGAGTTAGGGACAATGGAGCAGGATGTGGGTTCATGGACAAGATAAGCTCTGAGAGGACATGATGGGAGATAGGTGTGAAACAAGACAAAGATGCATGTTCAGGGCTAGGGCAGGGGGAAACCATTGGGGAAATTTTGTCTGGTCTGCTAGGAGAAGGGAGAGAAGCAGCAGAGGCACCTGAAGGCTGGTCTCAATGAAGAAGTTGAAGAGCTCCTCACATTTATTGCTGGAGGTGCGGATGAGGCAGGGGAGAGGAGTTTAACAAGATGGTATGTAGTGGAGAAGTTGGGGGTTAACTTTGTTTTCCAGTATGGTCTTGAAATAGTAAGCTGTTTGGTAGAGGAGAGCAGGACCGGTAGTGCTTTATGTGGCTCAGCAAGATCTGGAGATGAATGACTAAACCATTTGTTCACCATAGACAGTCTGCACCCTTCGATTCTAAGTAGCCATACAAGTATTTTATTAGCAATAAATGCACACAAAAGAATGCATATTTTGAATGGCAGTCAGAGAGAAAACATTCATCAGAATGTGACTATTTAATGACACCTTGGCATTTTAAGTATAGAGCTGCCTGAAATGATCATGAACCAATTTTTTTGAGATCTACTGAAAGCCCTCATTGGGAAAGAACTTTACTTCTTTTGTAAGGGCTATATTCAAACTCAGGAAGAACTAAAGTCTCTGATGATGACAGTAATTCTTTTAAGTCGATTTTATCTAATTGCATAGTCATTTCTTTCCAGAAGGAGGGTGGGAGAGATCACAATGATTTGTATATTTAAGTTACGTCTGGAAGAAATTAAATGTTATCACTCATGACACAATCATATGAAGTTAACCAACTTAGGCAATTATATCACGAGAAAGCTATTAATTGGAAATCATGGATAAGGAGGTTATTGGACTACAAAACATTCAAAAGGATAATTCTGTGATTCACCAGAAAATACTATACCCAAGATATCAGCTTTTGAAACAAGAGATTTCCTTTATCCCTTTCCCCCCAGTTTGTGGCTGTCTATTTGTTCTTAATCTTTCTCCTTCTTGTTTTCTGACAGTTTATTTGACAAAAGATACACCCAAAATGTTAACCTTTGCTTTCTCCTTACATTTGCTAATAACCTGCTTGGCATTTCCAGCATTTTGTAATTTTGTGGCAGTTTCTTTTGTTGTGATTCAATTTTTGTCGTAACCGATGCTGCATTTAACCAACAAGGATGCCAATTTTTGTCAGTTAAAAATTAAACAAAATTTTGTCTTAATGTTCTCAATGTGACAACGACACACATTGCCCCTATATTCACTGGGGTGGGATTTTCAGGAGGGGGTATGATTGGGAAACCCAGATGGGCAGGTTTCCCCGAAAACTGTGGAATTTTAACTCCAAGCATATGTGCTGTTTTTTTAAAAACAGATTCCCTGCTCAGAAGCCAGGCTGATTGATAGGGTTGGCAGCCTTCCAGGCTTGGAAGTTCTCCAAATAAAGGGTACAGATGAGGATCAGGTAAGTTTTGTGGTTGTTGGGGGTAGGGATATCAGGGTAGGAGTGGAAGTGGTGAGCAATGTGTGGTTGGAGGGTTGGGGATGATCGTGGGGTGACTGGAGATCGGGGGAGAGATGGGTAGGTCAGCAGGAGAATCTGAGACTGCAGGGGGTTGGGGAAGATTGGGGGTCAGTGATCGGGGAGAGACAGTAATGGGGGAGGTCAGTGATGAGGGTTGTCGAGAGGAGATCATGGAGGTGGTGCTGTTTACATGGTTAGATTGTTGGGCCATGGGGAAACATTCTGCTCATCTTGGTCCACAACTAGTGCTGGAAAGGCATTTACCTGATGAATCCTACCCTTGTCCCTCTTTTTACCAGGTTTCCTGAGACAGGGAAAATGCAGACAACATGGGTTAAAAATAGAAATCCTGTAAAAATAGAAGCATGCAACCTCCATTAAAGGTTTCCATGATCGATCGGCCTCCTGAGAATGGATTGATTCCCCAGCCCTTATCCCACCTTCATTAAACTGGAAGTTGGCGGCTTCAAGGTGGGTTGGTTTCCTGTTTCAGATTTTAAACATTTTAACTTCTCACCTGAACAATACCCACCTGTTTTTGTTTTGGTGGGGGGGGGGGGCGTTAAAACCACCCCATTATTCCAATTCCATGGTATATCTGAGTGTAATTTAAACCTGCTGTTTCATCTCACATATTTTGGTAAATGTACCACAGTTTGATAATGCAAAGTTTTAGGATATAAAATACTGTAAAAAAAAACCTGTGAAACAAATGTTTACTGGGTACAGTTATCCCTTTAAAGACGGAGGTACTAACCTGGGATTATTCTTTAATGTATTAATAAGAAATTCATGCAAATCTATCCCTGTGGAGTCTGTATACTCTTGACTGCAATCTGCAACAAAAGAAGACATTTTCAACAAAGGCATTCATTGTACTTTTAATCTAAATTTTCCATTTATAAATTAGATGTTGCTTTCATGTGGACCATTGAGCTGGAGATAGTGACTTTCACAGCTCAACCCTAAATTGGTAAATGGAGGTGCAGCATTATAATTCAGACTAAACTTTAAAGCAGCATGTGTTAGTTTCAATTCACTCAAAAACATCTTAAGCGATTCAGAGGCTGCCAGGCTAAGGGGAAGCAAAGGCTTTAAAACATAAGCAATTAACGAAATGGAGCAGCACATTTATGTGCATATCCCATGGAAGTTACAATGATCCAGAAATTGCTGGATTGGTGCACCTCACGGCAAGCGCCACAAATTAGATTTTTTACCCCACCCTTCCAATCGTATTATTTTTGCGCTGCAAATTGCTGGAAATACTAATTAATAACAGCATAGCAATGTTAATCATTGCCTACTGAACGATGGATCCAATGGTCTTTCTCATAGAAAAATAAAATTTAAGGCTAGAGAAAGAAACAGAGCAAATGACAGAGAAGGAAATAGGGTGAATTAGCGTCAAATTAGATACAGAAAGAGAAATAAAGAGAGGGAAAGAAAGTAGATTAAAAGAGAGAGAGAAAAGAGATAGGCAGGAAAAGAAAGAAAAATAAACGTAAAACTTTAAAAACCTCTAGGAACAATTTATTACCTGCAGGAGTGAGACTCCATAGCTTTACTGTTTCCTTTTTGAGCCTCCAGGGTCGAGTGGCATGTCAGGCCCATAAATCACATCATCGACAGGGTCCTTATTACCAACCTTAAATGGCTGCAGTGAAATCAATTTGTATTTACAGTGAAAATCCAGCAATGTCTTGACACTCAATGAATGTCAATAGGGAGGCTGACGGCGAGCACCCATTCTTGCAAGGCAAATGGCTGAGCAGTGGAAATCATCCAACAATTTGTGGCAATTTGCAATTAATGGTGTACCTCTTCTTTGCCACAAATTGCTTTTTTACACACGAATAGCAGTGTGTGCCATGAACTCCCCTTTATTTCTCCAGCAATTTCTGGCCCAACATCTTCATGTTGTGAATTAACTTCCCAGGCTACTGTATTTCCTGCATCTTAAGGGTGTGCTAATTAACAAAAGACAACCCTATTGAACTGGTGCTGTACACGTAAATGCGATAGTACACAATGTTATTTTCTGTATTTAGGTTGAATAAAAGGTGTCATTAGCCATGCAACATCAGTTAATCAGCTCTCCCACATGTTCCTTCACATTATAAGAGTTGTCTTGATGGACTTCGTTAGACTGGGAAGAAATATACTGGGGTCTCCTTTGCCAAAGACAAAGAAACTCAATAAGCACATCCATAATTCAGAAAAAGTTTGTGTTTTAAAAGTTTAAATCACAGTATTAAGCTTTTCTGCAGCAAGGATGGCAACAGAAACATATTTGAGAGCAAAGTTCACGACGGCCACACCCACCCACCCAGTTCCTCACAGCTGATTTCATAATGACATTGTCAAAGTATGCCCTTTGCTGAAAAGGGGAAGGGGAATGGAAGATGGTGCTTTACCAAAAAGGGAGTGTTACAAAAAAGGCATTTTAAGTGATGGGATCAAATGATTTTGAAAAGTTTATAAAATATGCAATCTGTAAATTCTAAACAGTTCAGATAAAAACATTACACAGTATATTTACCCCTCCAAAAATAAATACGAGGAGGAGAGATTACAAGAAATGTTTTGGATTATAAGCACACTATAAATGAGAGTTCAATTCCATTATTGTTAAAATCTCTGAGAAAAGGAGCAATCTATGGGGAGATGGTACAGAACTTTGCATGACTGGAGTTCATATTAACAACTTAGGTGCTAAAATCAGCACTCCCTGCACAATTGTTTTATCTGTTTGGATTGAAAATCATACTGACTTCAAGTTCTGAATTCCTGACACACATTCATGCTGTGTGAGTACATTAATTTATAAATTCCACCACATAGACAGAAGAGACCAACACTGTTACATGGCAAAACACTATATTTTAATAATACCAGCACTCAGCATATTATATTAAGCCACATTATTTATGTTCACAAGCATTCCCAAAAAAAGGCAGGCAATATGTTCAAAATCAACAATATTAATTACTATTTATCATTAGGCATTTCTACAATAAATTTCACAGAGCACTATAAATATCCGACAAGTGCACTTTGTCAAGCTGCTGCTGAGGAACTACTGTTAAAGTAACTGAGTAGCAATTTAGTTTAGTTTAGAGATACAGCACTGAAACAGGCCCTTCAGCCCACCGAGTCTGTGCCAACCATCAACCACCCATTTATACTAATCCTACTCTAATTCCATATTCCTACCACATCCCCAGCTGTCCCTATACTTCCCTACCACCTACCTATACTAGGGGCAATTTTTATAATGGCCAGTTTACCTATCAACCTGCACGTCTTTGGCATGTGGGAGGAAACCGGAGCACCCGGAGGAAACCCACGCAGACACAGGGAGAACTTGCAAACTCCACACAGGCAGTACCCAGAATTGAACCCGGGTCGCTGGAGCTGTGAGGCTGCGGTGCTAACCGCTGCGCCACTGTGCCGCCCTTATGGAGAGGATAGCTAATAAATAAGCATCAGCTTAAGGCAATGAATCTGCAAACCAAAGCAGCATCACATGCCTACTCTGAAATTCTACAATTCTGTGCATGCCCTCTCCCCTCACCTCGCTTGGTGTTACAACCTTCAGCTGCCTTGCTATACTCTGGAACTTCCTCCTTAAAACTTTCTGCCTTGCCAAGTTCCTTTGTACCTGCAAAATCTTCCTCAAAAATCCTCCCTTTGGCTTCTTTTGGTCACCTTCCATAACTCTTCTATGAATGCTCAATGTCTGTTTCTCCTTCGTGAATGCATTGGGAGTTTATTATATAAAAACAAGCTATTATGTATGTTTAGATGTAATATTTTGCTGTAGTGGTATTTAAAAAGTGGCTGTTTTGGTTCTTTACAGGGAGTGTGATGCAATACTCTCCATTTGCCTAGATGTGTGCAGCTCCAACAGCACTCAAGAAGCTCAATATCATCCAGGACAAAGCAGCCCACTTGATTGGCACCCCATCACCTTAAACATTCACTTACTCCACCACAAGTGCACCGTGGCTGCAGTTTGCACTGTGGCAACTCACCAAGGCTTCTTTGACAACACCTTCCAAACCCACAACCTTTACTGCCTTGAAGCACAAGGGCAGCAGGCACATGGGAACACCACGACCTACAAATTACCTTCCAAGCCACATACTATCCTGACTTGGAAATACATTGCTGTTCCTTCATCATCACTGGGTCAAAATCCTGGAACCCCTTACCTAACTGCACTGTGGGTGTGTACGTAAACCACATGGACTGCATTGGTTCAAGAAGGTGACTCACCACCATCTTCTTAAGGGTATTCAGGGATGGTAATAAATGCTGGTGTTGCCAGCGGTGCCTATATCCCACAAACGAATGAATAAAAATATAATTGTGATAGTAGCACACTGAACACTTGGTGAAATCTGACTTTTTTTATTCAGGCAGGTTGTTTATGCAGGAAGGAGGAGGGAGGGCTTATGTGATCCACAAACAGTCTCCATCCTTTAGATTTTGTGGACAAAAATTACAAGGATTGCATACTGTATATTACTTTTGAAGTATGGAAGCAAATCTTCCTCTATGGAAAGCGGGGATAAGGACTGGTAAGGTTTTCCTTACTGGTTACTATTACCAAACATTTATTGTTTAGTTGAAATAACAGTCAAATTTCCCTTAACAATCAAATTAAAGTTGTACTTGGAGAAAGCTTCAAAATTAAATCTGAGCATAAATGCAATTTTTGGTTATGATGTAAATTCATAACTTTATTTCCCGATGGCTATTCCGCATATCCTAATTGGTGACACCACTGGTACCTATCAACACCAACTCTGAACTGTTCTGGCACTTAATCATGACAAAAGATTGAGAACCACGAATATTTTGATCGGGAAAATCCCATGAAATAATGAACCAATCTGGATAATCTAGTACAGTTATACTCTGCTCTGACCTTCAAAACCATGTTTGATTCTTTATTACAATGAGACCTAATTTTAAGAACTAGGTTATTATTCTAAGTGACAGCTCAGTTACACTTTCCATCTAATGAAAATGGAAGGCACTGATGACAATCTCCATGACACATTGAAGAGGAAGCAAACATGTGAATTTAAAAGAAGAAAAGTGCAACTTAGAGGTTGACACAAAAAGGTTATACTCATTGTGCAATTGTTATGACAAATTTCAAAGCCCAAAGTATTGTACTGGCCTGATGATTTAAAAATATATTCAGTTTAAAATTATTCTAATTATTCATAGCAGGGGGAAAAAACCCAGACTTTATGCCAATATAATGAAGTCTGCTGTGTATGCTGGAAGTTGAACATTAGAAAAGTTGAGGACAAAAGAGCAATGAACCCAATGTTTATCCCACCTTTCCATATTTGGATCAAATGATTCTTTGAATATGCTTAATGTTTATGTCCCTACTATCCTACTGGACATTTGTTTGTCTTTGAGCAAATAAGTTATAGAATCATAGAATGATTACAGCACAGAAGGAGGCCATTTGACCCATGTGTCCATGCTGGGTCTCTGCAAGGGCAACTCAGCTAGTCTCATTCCCCTGTCCTTTCCCCATAGCCCCACAATATTTTCTCTCTTCAGGTGCTAATCCAATTCCCTTTTGAAAGCCATGATTGAATCTGCCTTCACCACACTCTCAGGCAGTGCATTCCAGATCCTAACCACTTGCTGCATAAAAAAGTATTTCCTCATGTCACCATTGTTTGTTTTATCAATCATCTTAAGTAGGTGTCCTCTGGTTCTTGGTCCTTCTACCAGTGGGAACAGTTTCTCTCCATCTATTCTGTCTAGACTATTCATGATTTTGAACACCTTTATCAAATCTCCTCTCAAACTTCTCTTCTCTAAGGAGAACAACCGGAGAATCTCCAATCTATCTGTGTAACTGAAGTCCCTCATCCCTGGAACCAATCTTGTAAATCTTTTCTGCACCCTCTCTAATGTCTTCACATCCTCTTACTAATGCTTGTTTTAGATTTAATTTTCAATAACTTTAAAGCGTCAGCCTGGCTTCACTGTGTGGTAGCACTCTAACCTCCGAGTCAGAATGGTCATGAGTTCAAGACCCACGACAGACTTCACCACATGATCTAATGCTTCACCGAGGAGATGCAATTTTTTGGACAAGACATTAAAGCCCCAGGTGGAATTAAGAGATCCCATGGCATTGTTCAAAGAAAGGCAGGAGAATTCTCCTGGTGTCTAAGCCAGCAACACGAAAACAGATTATCAAATCTTTTGTTATTGTGGGACCTTGCAGTGTGCAAATTGGCTGTTGTATTTCCACAAGTTCGTTCTTACTTAAATTTATATTCTCTGTACCACCTGTCTTATTTAGCAGTAGTATTTTATTGCTTTATGTTCTATACTTCAATCAGGTACATCCAACCGCATCATTCTATTCCATTTACTAATTGTTTTACCATATTTCCTATTGTCAAAATGTCTACTTACAGAACTGAAATTGAGACCCAACTTTACTTGATCTTAAAGTAAACACAGAACAGTAACTTTAATTGGAGATTGACCCCAGATCGGAGTGTGATGGAATACTCTCCACTTGCTTGGATGAATGCAGCTCCAACAACACTCACAAAGCTCGACACCATCCAAGACAAAGCAGCCCGCTTGATTGGCACCTGATTCATCACCTTAAACATTGACTCCCTCGACCATCAGTGCACAGTGGCAGCAGTGTGTGCCATCTACAAGATGCACTGCAGCAACTTGCCAAGGCTCCTTCAACAGGACCTTCCAAATCCACAACCTCTACCGCCTAGAAGAACAAGGGCAGCAGACACATGGGAACACCACCACCTGTATGTTCCCCTCCAAGTCACACACCAAGATGACTTGGAACTATATTGCCATTCCTTCACTGTCACAGGGTAACAGTCCCGGAATTCTCTCCTTAACAGTACTGCGTGTGTACGTACACCATATGGACTGCAGTGGTTCAAGAAGGCAGCTCACCACCACCTTCTCAAGGGCAATTATGGATGGATAAAAATGCTGGCCTAGCCAGTGAAGCTCACACCAAAGAACACATTTTTAAAAATTCAATAAGGTAAATGCTTTATTCCTTTCTATGAAGTATATCCAATTCTTGATTCACCTCAATCCTTCTAATGATTGAAATCCCAAATACTCATATTTGCCGGAATTTTTAAAGCTAAAAAGAAGCGGGGCATATGCGCGGGATTTGCCCCATGGAGCTGCCACGACATTTATCGCAGCCGCTCATTTACATGGAGGGTGCAGAACGTCCGCCCCCAATGACGTAGAGGGGCTAGGCGTTCCATCCCCGCAAAGCTGTCTGGCGCCACCGTGCGTGCGCAGGCGCCATTTTAAAGGGCTTCAGGCCCTTTCTCATCATTTTAATATTTAATGTGAAAGTGAAGGGAAAATTAAATAGAAAAATTTATTCACAGTTTCAATCTCTTCTCCCACTCCCCAATGACTAATCACTTTATTAATTGCCCTCTCTGCCCAAAAAACGTTTCTTCTGATCCCGAACTTTCCTCCTCCAAACTTTACTAATTTTAACCCTCAACCCCTTCCCACCATCCCCTCAACCAATGGAAGAGCTTATCCCACTCCCCCCACAGCCCCCACACCCTGAAAAATTCACTCCTCCCCCCTGCCCCCCCAGTGTTCCGCCACAGATCTCTAAACGGAGATTTGAAGGCGCCTAGGTTCCGGCAACTGACCCCTATATCAGAGCGGGACGGCCGTTGTGATGGGGTTAAGCAGTTATTCATTCATTACCATGTATTTAAATATTTAAGTTAAGGTTCTGTCGCTGAGCAGTGGGGGCGGTGGGGGGGGGGGGGGGCACAAGGCCTTGCCACCACCGGTAATATGGGGCGGGGCCTTCCCAGTGTGAGGCCCGTAGCGGGCCTCTCTCTGAGGTATTTTCCAGCCCCCCCCGCCATGACCCCCGACAACAGGGGGGGGTGGGGGGGGCTGGTAAAATCCAGCCCAAAGAATTACATAGATTACATAGAATTTATTGCACAGAAACAGGACATTTAGACCAACAGTCTCTGCTGCTGTTTATGATCCAGACATCCCACTCTATTTATTTCAGCTTACGTTATCCACCTATCCTACTATTTCGTTCTCCCACAGGTACTTAATTAGCTTCCCTTTAAATGCAAATAAAACTGGTGATGAAGAAATACTCGCATCTGCCAGCTCAGGTACTGGCATTGAGCGTACTTAAGAGGGTAGTTTAGAAGCAGGATCTGCACGTGGTGAGACGCAAGACATGTGTTGTCTGCAGCCAGGGCAGGGGAATAAGATAACGCGGGTGCCAGTCACTGGAGGGCAAGGTCACATACGAGTTCTGCTACAAAGAAAAAGGCTGAAGGATTTGCACACAGAAATGCTTGGTGCATTGGCAGGCCTGCCAGCAAGGTTGCAGTGACTGTTAAGGAGCATGGAGGAGTCCAGGCCCAACTTGGCACAGGACTTTGCACAGAGCTTGAAGCCCATCATCTTCAGTGTGAAAGTGGTGGCCAACTCCATTGCCACATTTGTGGACTCAACCATGAAGCAGCATCTGATGGCTGATGTGTCAGCTTCCACTGCAGCACAAGCAGAAGCCACTCAACATCTGAGTGCTGCAGTGGAAGCTCAGACTGAAGTCATGCAAGGTCAGCTTGTTGTCATGCAAGCTCAGACTGCTGCCATCATGGCTGTGGATACCACTGCTCAAAGCAGTTCAGCAATATGTGCTCCATCAGATTATTAGGATTGCTGAGGCACCGCCTCAGACGTGTGGCAGTGGCCTGTGGAGAAAGAACCTGCTGTCCTCGCTCAGGGTAACAGCATTTGTCTTTCCACCACTCCCACTCTACCTTGCTGTTACCTATCAGCAGCCAGCCCCCACTGAAAGTCAGCAGCCTTCTGCCAACCATGCTGCAGCCACTGGGGTCTGTGCAAGAGCATGAGGACAGGCATATGCACAGGGAGGACAAGCACTAAGACAATACACAGGTGAATGGTTGACCTTGTATGGAATATTAGAGAATTTAATTTATAAAGTTGGTTTGGAACACTTGCTTTGATATCAACATTGCGGCCAAGATATGTTCAATTACAGAGGAAAGGTATGTTGTGGGACTGTTGGTGAATAGAGAATTGGGCTAACATTCACTCGTAGCGCAGTCGGATGAGTTGATTATAGACAGCTTGGCCGGAAAAAGGATGTGTTGCTTGTCTCTTCCTTTCCTTCTCCTCTTCCTGCTTCTCCTCAGCTGCTTGCCTTATAACTGGTGGCAAGGGCTGTGCCCTCATCATGATATGGTTGTGCAGATGCAGCAGACCACAACGAATTGTGACATGCACTCTCGTAAGTAATGCATGGCTCCTCCAGAGCAGTCCAGGCAGTGGAAGGTTTGCTTAAGCACCCCAAAGGTCTGCTCATTGACATTTCGTGTGGCAGCATGGCTCTCATTAGGCGGAATCTTAGCGCCTTAGTTTTTCCATCAGTGGTGGGACCATTTCTGGGTCCCGACCCTGATGGTTTTTGAGGCCTCCTCCCTCTGTAATCTTACTGGAGGCAGCCAATTAAGAGGCTGCCGCCGGGAGCCCGTCCAATTAAGGACGGTGGGTGGGCAGTACATGGGGGAGGGGGAGCGCCCAAGTCTCTGGGTGGCCGGCAGCCCCATGAGGAAAGGTGGGTGCTACCACTGTAAGTGGGGGACCGAGAGGGCACCTCAAGATGGAGGGACTCTCTGAAGACTGCAAAAAAATGAAAATAAACTGTGGCCACAGCTGTCAGGCTATTATTCTGGAGGGGGAGCCCCTCCACACAATGGCCTGTGGCTGCAGCTGTACTGCTCTGGCACCTGCGTCTCAAAGATATGGGGGGAATTAGAGGAGGCCTTGCAAGCTTCCTGGCCAGTCACCAGGAGGCTGCCTCCAGTCACACGCTGGGCTTTGGCTTCAGCTGCAGGCCTGTCCGCCGCTGGTAAGATACCAGCGGCATCACCAATTTGCCACTAACTACTGCTGCCAGGCGGGTAGCTGATGCCAGTCTTAACCCCCTCCAGCAAGACTGCTGGAGGAGCTGCCCCCAATGTGAGATTTTCTAAAATTCCCCACCCCCGCCCCCTGCCAAAGCCTCCTCCATGCGGCTGATAAGATTTTGCCCACATGAGGTGTGCATCTGAGTCATGAGCCGGGTGGTCAGTGGATAGTGGCCACCCTCTGGTTTCTCATGGTCACGCAAATGTTGATGGAACAGCAAAGGCATCGTGACTGCTGCCAGGATACTGGGCATTCACCCACATGATGTGCTGAGTATGGTCACACACCAACTGGACATTGAGGGAGTAGAATCCCTTCCAGTTGCGGGATATATCAGAATTTACATGCAGTGTCCGCCAAGCAGCATGTGTGTAGTCAAAAGCATCCTGCAGCATGGGGAAGCCTGCTATCCCGGTGAAGTCGCATGCTTGCTCCTCCTGCTTTTCTCTGGCAAGAGAGAAGGAAATACATTTGTCTGCCTTTGTGTACAGAGCCGCATTGACCTCCCTCACGCAACAGTGGACAGTAAACTGGGAAACGTTGAAAATATCGCCTGTTTCAGCCCAGAAGGAGCCTGATGCAAAAAACCTCAAGGCCATGGTCACCTTCACAGCCACTGGCAATGCTGTCCTCACCCTGCTCTGAGGCTGCAGGCCTGTCTGCAACAGGTGGCAGATTTCAGTGAGCACCTCCTTAGTGAAGCGGAGATTTTACACACACTGTTCCTCATTGAGGCTGAGGTAGAAGAAATGCTCCCTGAAGACTCTGGCAGATATGGCCTTCTGCCAGCATTATGGCATCAAATCAGCATTACACCCTGACTGATGTCATGATCTGCCTACCCTGTATACTACTGGTGCATGTTCCCTGCACCTGCACCAATGACCTACCCAAAATGGCATCTGGCTCAGCCAGGACCAGAAGTTTGCACATGCAGAAAGAGATGCCATTTTGATACTGAAACTATACTCACTGCACTGAAAATACAGGCACTATGTAACCGCATTTTGTGGCGTTATTTCCAAGGACCAGGTGACATTCTACCAAAATGCACCTCACACTTACCTATATTAAAATAATTTGCCGTTATATGCCCATTCTGCAATTGGGTTCACATCTGCTTGTATGTTGTCATAGTCCTCCTCGGTATTAACTGTACCCCAATTTCGTGTCATCTGCAAATTTTGATATTGTACTTCCTAGTCCTGAGTCCATAATCAGTTATGGTTATTAATTTTCTAATCCTGTCACAGCCTTGTGGTGTTATCTTGATGTGCTTACATATTCTGAGGGCTCATTTTCTCTAGTTGTTTTGACAGAGCAAAACATCGAAGTGTGGGCCTATTGTGTTTCTGATTACAATCTGCTTTGTTTTGCTCTACTATACCTTTCATTGGCATAAGCTTCTTCCATGTAATTGCTTGAAGTTTTTTTTTTGTACACTGAATTTATGTGATCTCTCCATGAAATTGCATTTATGAGTTCCACAATCAATTTCATTGTATGCCACGGCAACTATTAATTTTAAGCAGATATATGATTTAAACATTGTTCACATATTGTACAAGTGTTAGACTTGTCGTTTTGCAACTGTCTACTATTGAAGGATGACACAACATGCTTATCTATGTTCTTCATAACCATTGTTGAGTTAAATGTGAAGTGTGTAAGTGCAGGAAAACAGAAGCGATGTTATAATTTGTTTGCATGTTTATTACTTGAATTCAAGTTTGATGAAGAATTTGTCATTCACTCTAATATTAAATCTATCAATGACTATTTATAGATAAATTAATCCATTTAAGTGCTTCCTTTTATTTTTCAAATGCAAATGTAATGGTTTGAAATGTGAAAATGTAGAAATGCATTGCATTTCAGGGTTGTGAACATGACCGATATACTGGTATGAATTAATGGAATAGACTCCAGTAAGTCATGGTAATCTCAGCACAGTTTATTGTAAAGTATATTAAAATATGTGAAATGTTTTGTGTAGGTTACTGTAATTCTCATTACATGTTCCCAGGAGCTACAGCTAAGGGCTACCAGCTAAAGCATTTTGTCCATAAACATGATTTTTTTTGAATTCACCATTTTTGGATAATGGAGGCTTTATATGAATTAAAGTCAAATAAAGTGCATCAAACCTCACATCTCCTTCAAATCAGATTTTATAGATTATCACAACCGTCATCAGGTCAGTCTTAACCATTCCTTGAATATGAACATTTTAAGTAATTTTGCTCATCATAGATTGCAAAGTAAGTAGAACTACTGCACCTACTACTTTTCCTTGAGTAATGAAAGGGGGTTGATTGCAATTGCATACCTTTTGACAACATTCTTATTTTAGGTTTTTCACTAGTTTTCTCTTTCTCTCTGTTTTTATCCTTGTCCTTTTCTTTCTCCAACTCCTCTTTATTAGTTTTATCATCATCTTGAAAACCTGGAGAGCTGGTGAGCTGCAGCTGAATTGAATCCTGCAACACAAAAATGACTAAGAAATAATAATTCCTTTCATCTGTAAAATTACTGGTTATGTTGTTATCACTTACAATGAATCGTTAACTATAGATTATCCCGCATATATTGGCTGCTGAAAATCAACTCCTAAAGAATGACAATTAAAGCACAGTTTGAAATGATCAGTATTACTTGTCTTCCTCAGCTGAGAACAATCATGACAAATGTCCACAATTTAAAATTAATTTTGTAACACAAGATTGTCTTTCATAGAAACAAGTGCTTGATCATAATTTGCAGTATCTGTTTTTTACAAGTAATGCTCAAATCACATCATCTCACCAACAGCAATGGGAATGAATGGCAGATAACAGTATAGACAGTATACTCCCTTAGTTTTTATATAAATTGAGATTGATGGCCAGTCCAAAGAAAATTATTCTACAATATCAATGTATATCCAAGTCAACAATTACAAAAGTTGTACAAATGTTCACAATAAAAGCTAGCAGAATATTCTGAAATACTTGGTCTTTGGAAGAACAAAGTACATTTTATCTCAAAACACTGATATAAACTAAGCACAAAGTTGCTTCAATATATTTTGAATGTACAGTAATCTAAACAATCGCGAATTTAATATTGATGTAATTGAGACCTTAATGGAAAATGTCTCCAATAATCCTCATTGTTACAAGTGTGAACCTTATAATATGGAGAGTGGAAATTGGATTTCTGAATGGCCGAAAACATTAGTTCTACAGTTCACCGAAATATGTCCTGTGGTTAAAAGCTGGTTGTCGCAGGCTGCAATTGACCAATATAATGTCATACACATGATGATTTTCAGTTTCGTTCTTCAGTTTCAATATGTTTCCCCCATTGTTTCTGCCCTTTCCCCCTCCCCCGCAGGAGGGTTGGGTGGTTTTGATTACTTCAGAGTCACTCCTGGCTCTGCTGCTAGGAGATATTGTGGTGTACTGATAAGTTCTTCTCTGCTCTTCCTTTAACCAAGCACCTCAATCCACCTAAACCTTGGCATCAAGACTGGAAATTTTCCCAGGTTTAAAGGCCAACACAGCTGTGATTTTAATCTAAATCATCCAGTTCTTGAACAGTGAATAAATACGCATGCCACCAGGTCAATGCATCCAGATTCCGGAAATGACAGAACTAGAATGTAGCATTCTTCCCTCATTTCCCTTCTCCTGTCCCTAAAACAGGTTTCTCAATTAAGATTGCTTGACTTCTTGTTCCACAATCCTTGGTCCATATAGATTTCAGAAACAATGTTCAGCCCATGGCAGTCTTAAGCTTATGTCCTTAAATGCTTACGTTGGACATGATACCGTCATCTGGAAAGCACATGCATTATAGAATAGTTAAAGCTCTTTTGATGCTAAAACAGAATATTTAGTATCAGAATTTCACTATGAAAGCATATGAATTATAGGATGCGTGGTTGCCTTTTTGTTCAGCACTCCTCTTAGTTATCCAAAGTCCTCTCCATGCAGCTGGAATGCTTCTGAACTGGGGTTAATGCCTCTCAGCCTGCAATCGTTTCAGTGTTATTATTTCCTCCTTTTGAGGACTGAGGTGAAGAAAATCTTGCAGAGAAAAGTAGCGACATCATAAGCAATCCTTGCTTTTGTTATGGAGCCTCCTCCCTTACAGCTTTGCAGCATGTTTGATAAAATAGTACAGTATGAAAGTGAGTTGAAACTGCAGAGAATTACAGCTTCTTGGTTGCATAGCAACAGAGAGCACATGTTTTGAGTTATAACAGAAAATAATTGTCCAATACAAACTCATTTTGCACAGTTTCATTATACTAATAATACATTGTAGTCTTAACAGACTCAGGGTGTGTAGTAATTAAATAAATCAATCCACATTACTTGTGAAAATATGTTCTTAATTGCTTCAAATTCCAATATAAAGAAGTTTCATTGCCTGTGAACAGGTATAATGCTTTGACGCATGCTATACCTTAATACCCCTAATGCACCAGATTTCCAATGCAACACTTACATGAATATTTTCCTCAAGGAAGTGTGATGTGATAAGCATCCTCCCTCTCCCACTATATAGCTTTACACATCATCTTGAGTCAGGTGCAGCACTGTTGATCAGCCATAATCTGTTTGAATGGCAGAGCAGGCTCAACAGGCTGAATGGCCTACTCCTGCTCCTATTTCCAATGATCCTACGATCCTATGTTGCTAAGAAATGTTGTGCAGTGTAGATAGGCCCACTCTTGCCTCTTATAGAAGCTTAAAATTAACTAGCGCAAACTGGTATAATGCCCCAATTCTTTTTACATACATGTCTGATGAATATTGTAATGCTGGACAAAATTAAAGGAAATGATAACAATAAACCAGACATTTTAATTATAATAGTGAACTTAAAGTGACAAGTTGTTTGTATTATATACCAAAAGATCCAAAGCTAGATTAGTGCTTAGCATTTTAATGCTTAGCACTACAAAACCCATTAAGAATGTTAATAGAAAATCTCAACTTTACATTTTGGGGTAGTTACATTTTTCTCTTTTCAGGATTCATCAGTACTGTCCCACTGTCAAATATTTTCATACCAATATTCAGCACAATGTTTAAATCAACAAAGGCTTTTACATAATGAAGCAAAGAGGGTAATTTGAACTTCGGGCGATAGTGTAAAATGGGTAACATTGGATCAGCCACCCATTATATTCTTCTCCCAATTTTCCTTTCTATTGACTTTCATTTAAAACAAAATTCAGCAGAGCTATGGAATGGGCAGGCAATCCAATATTGGCCGCTTTACAAAATCAGGAGAACTATGGAAAGGGTGGCTCAGCTGATGTTGCCAAGAGTTCAGATTAGCTCCAAAGTTTCTAAAGGTTTCCATAAAAAATCTTCATAACCTTAAACTGGATAAAATACCAGGACCAAAATGCAAGGATACTGAGGGAAAAGAGGGTGGAAATCGCACAGGCATTGGCCATAATTGTTCAGTCTTCCTTAGACTCGGGGGTGGTGCCAGAGGACTGAAAAATTGCAAACGTTATACCCTTGTTCAAAAAACGGTGTAAGGATAAGCCCAACAACTACAGGCCAGTAAGTTTAACTTGGGTGGTGGGAGAACTTCTAGAAAAAATAATTCGGGACAAAATCAACAGTCACATGGACAAATGCGAGTTAATTAAGGAAAGCCAGCATAGATTTCTTAAGAGAAAATCATGTTTAACTAACTTGCTGGAGTTTTTTGAGGAGGTGCAGTTACTCCCAGATTTGAAACCTGTTAGGCTGATTCGATGTGTGTATTACTAGCTGTCACTACTAAATTCATTCCATTTGAACCTAATGTAACTTTTTTGTTGCTGATAGACATTCATACACAATGGGGGTCCAAGACTGTCATGCCCAGACTGAAGATGCTTGCCTAGAAAACAAGTAATGTCTATGAAGAAGACATATATTTTAGCTCATTAATGATAGCACTTGTCTCTTTCTATCTTGAAGGCCTTTACCAATACTCTACAACACTTAGAAAACTACTTCACATTCAAATAAATAAAGAAAATTATTGGTTAAAAAAATAAAACTATTTCTTTAGGCCATTAAGAAATTTTGTGACACGACAAAATTCAGGATTGGAATTGGAAAATATTGCAAGAAAACCATATTACAAACAATTCAGCTGCACAGCAAAATGATCATTCTAAAATGGACTCGACTTAGAGATGCAGGTTATTGATTTTCTGTCACTATGTATGGTAGTGACTTTATAAATACTAGAACATGTTTTGTCTAGTCATGGAGAATGCAGTCATTGTTGTAGAGTTTAGCAATGACATCTTCGGTAACGAAATTAATATAGTGATTACAGATCAGTCTATGATTCCTGCTGCAGCATTCATGAAATATTAAAAATAAATCCATTGATTTTTCTTATAAAAAAATTTGCACAAACAAATCTGCCCTTCAGATACTAATACCATTGTCAGGTTTTTGGATGGGCAGATTCTGCTGGCAGGGTAACACAAGATTGAGATAGAAGTAAATGAGAAGAGATGTGAATTGAAAATTTTGTGACAGTCAAACAATTCTTCTAAGTTGCTTTATCAATATTTTCAGTAGTTTTAATAAGTGTTCTTATCCTAATCAGAGTAATATTTACAATGTATATAATGGATTACTACTTGACCATTGAAAATGTTTCCATCACAAGCAGTCGTTGTGAAAATAGTCAGAAAATTAATCCTAAAATCTGCAGTTTTATTTGCTCTTGTGGTGTGGGTGCTGCCAGTAAGGCCACCTTTATTCCCCATCCCTGGTTGCCTTGAGAAGGAAGTGGTGGCCCTTGTTCCTGAACCACTGTAGTCCTTGTGGTGATGGAGTGAATGCTCACAGATGGGAGTGGTCTGTGATGTTGAAATCAAAATGTATTTAGTAAAATACTTTAAAAATGTACAATGGATAAAATTAGCAAACTTCATTGAAGTTGCAAGAGCTGAGTTGTGGACAAGTGGAACAGACTTTCAGCTGAAGAAGTCAATGCTGCAGAATGACATTTTAAGAAATGCTACGTGCATCCCTAATTCACAACAGGATTGTCAATTATTAGGATTAATAGGCAGAGTCAATTCTCAGACCATGGGAAATAACACCAAAGATGAGAAGAGGTCCAGGATGAGGGACTTAGAAATAATCCGGGGTCTGTTTGATTTAACTTTTTGCGGGGTGGGGGTAGGGGGGCGGGTAGAGGAAAGGGGAAACTGCATTGTGACTCACTGCAAGGCCTTTCTTCAGGACATCAAATGGGTTGATTCCACAATGGAGCAAATGGGTCAAGGAGCTGCCAAATGATGCTTCATTACGTCAGAGTGTTTGACACTTCAGTGGTGTGAACTTTGCATTAAAGCCACTGAGACATTTCATTCCTTAAGTTTGTTGAGTACATATTAAGATAAATGAATCAATATTAATAAGACAGGAATTTTTACTTGTGGTTATACAAATAAATAGTGAAAGGGTAGTCAAAGAAAGATTGGGGCCAATTAGGAGGCAGAGGGCATGGCTGAAGTACTAAATGAGTATCTTGCATGTCTTCATTGGATGACAGGATGCTAAATGTAGCAGTAAAGAAGGAGGTAGTAATGATATTGGATAGGATAAAAATAGGTAAAGAGGATGCACTTAAAGATTGCAAAGTCCTCAAAGCAGAAAAGTCACCTGGTCCAGATGGAAGGCATCCTAGGTTGCTGAGGGAAGTAAGGGTGGAAATTGTGGAAACTCTGGCCACAATCTGACAATTCTCTTTGGACGTGGGGTCGTGCTAGAGGACTGAATGAATACAAATGTTACGCCCCAATTTAAAATAGGGGAGTGGGATAAGCCTGGCAACTATAAACCAGTCAGCCAAATGTCGGTGGTGGGAAAACTTCTAGAGATGATGGGCTGAATTTTACGCCGCCCCAGTGGGTCGAATGGTAGCGTGGGGCTCCGGGAAGCCTACTAGCCCCGCTCCCGCCTCTGGTCAACTTTACAGCAGTCAGGTGGAGGTGGTGGGGGGGAAACGGCCTGCCCGCCCGAGGCCAATCAAGGCCCTTAAGTGGCCACTTATTTTACCCGTGGCCATGATATTTTTACTCGTGGCAAGTGGGCATGCTGGGGACGTGAAAGGCCGCCCAACGATAGCTGCCTGCCTTTCCGCGCGCCGTGGGGGGGGGCTATGGCAGTCAGGCACAGGGTGCCCGATTAAGGGCCGCCCCTGCCTCCCAACCCACCCCTGGGACCCAAGACGCCACCCTCCCCCAAACGACCAGTCCCCCTGGTGAAGCATGCCCAACTTACCCACCTGGCTCAATGGCGTTAGTTGGGCTCCAGTCCCAGCAGTTGCCACCGCTCCTGGTGGCGCTGCTGGGACTAAGAGCTGCCGGCCCACTGATTGGTCGGCAGCTCACTGAGGCGGGACCTCCTCCCTCAAGCGGGTGGAAGTCCCGCCTCGGGACAATTAAAGCCCGGGGACTTGTAAAATGCCGCTCGGATCCCCGGGCTAGGCAGAAGCGGGTTTGCCACTGACTTTTACGTCGGTGGTGAATTCCCATCCACTTAAGGTAAAATCCAACCCAATGATCCAGGACAAAATTGGCATTTGGAAAAGTATGGGCAAATTACTGAAAGTCAGCATGGATTTGTTAAAGTCAAATTGTGTTTGCCTAACTTTTGATTTTTTTGAAGAAGTAACGGAGAAAGTTGATGAGGGTAGTGCAGTTGATATTGTGCATAAGGACTATTAAAAGGTATTTGACAAAGAACTACATAATAGACTTACTAACAAAATTAAAGTCCTTGGGGTTAAAGGGGCAATGGCAGAATGGATACAAAATTGGCTAAGGGACAGAAAACAGTAATCAGACTGGCAGGAAGATACATTGTTATTCTGCAGGGGTCGGTAGTAGGACTACTACTCTGTTTGATATATATTCATTTCCTGGACTTGGGTACACAGGGCATAATTTCAAAGTTTATACATGAAACTTGGAAATGTAGTAAACTATGAGGAGATTAGTGACATATTGGTAAAGTGGATAGACAATTGGCAGATAAAATTTTCTGCCTGTAAGGGTGGTGGAAACACATTCAATAGTTACATTCAAAAGGAAATTGGATAAACATTGAAGGGAAAAAATACAGGCTATATCAAAGAGCAGGGGAGTGGCATTAATCGGATAGGTCTACCAGGGCCAGCACAGGTATGATGGACCAAATGGTCTCCTTCTGTGCTGTATCATTCTATGATTCTATGCCAAGCTTAGAGTGGAAAAGTAGATGGTTCACATCCCAGGTTACATTAGGAAGTGGGGGTGGAGATAACGGAATTGCTTGCAATAATCTTCTAAACTTCCCGAGAGACAGGGGATATGCCAGCGGATTGGACAGTGACAAATGTGACACCCTATTCAAGAAAGCGTGTAAGGACATTCCTCATAACTACAGGCCAGTTAGTTTAACATCAGTGGTGGATCAGGTTTTAGAAACAATGATCAGGGAAAAAATCAACAGGCACTTGGATAGCTTTGAGTTAACTGAAGCGAGCCAGCATGAATTTATAAAAGTCATATCGTGTTTGACTAATCAAATTTTTTTTTTGATGAAGTAACAGAGAAAGTTAATGAAGGGAATGCAACGGATGTTGTCAATGTGGATTTTAAGAAAACATTTGACAAAGTACCATCTCAAAGGCTGGTTACCAAAATTGAGGCTCAAGGAAGAAGGAGGTCAGTGTCAGCTTGGAAGAAAATTGGCTTAAGGACAGAAAACAGGTAGTCGTGTTAAATGGTTGTTTTTCAGACTGGAGGATGGTAGACAGTGTTGTTCCCCAAGGGTCAGTGCTAGAACCACTGCTTTTTGTTGATATATATAAATGACATGGCCATTGGAATACAGAATGCAATTTCAAAATTTGTCCATGACACCAAATTCGGAGATGTGGCATACTGTGAGGTTGATACCAATCAACTGCAACAGGACATAGATAGCTAGCAGAACAGGCAGACAATTTAATACAGACAAGAGTGCGGTGATGCATTTTGGCAGAAGGGATAGGAAAAGGCAATATAAACTTATTGGCTTCTAAAGAGCGTGCAGGGATAGAGGGACCTGGGGAACATGTGCATAGAGCTTTGAAGGTGCCAGGACCTATTGAGAGACTAGTTAACAAAGCTTATGGGATCTTGGGCTTCATAAACAGAGGTATCGAGTACAAAAGCAGGGAAGTTATGCTGAATCTTTATAAAGCTCTGGTTAGAGCCCAACTAGAATAATGCATCCCATTCTGGTCACCTCACTTTAAGAAGGATGTGAGGGCCCTTGAGAGGATGCAGAGGAGATTTACCAGAATGGTTCCAGAGATGAGGGATTTTAGCTATAAGGTTAGGTTGGAGAAGCTGGGCTTGTTCTCCTTGGAGCAAAGGAGATTGAGAGGAGATTTGACAGAGGTGTACAAGATTATGACAGGTTTAGATAAGGTGGACAAAGAAAAGTTGTTTCCAGTAGTTGATGGTACAATGACTAGGGGACACGGATTTCAGGTTTTGGGCAAGAGATGCAAAGCTGTGTGAGGAACTTTTTTACGCAGCGAATGATAATGACCAGGAACTCGCTGCCTTAGAGGGGGGTGGAAGTGATCAATGATCTCAAAAGGAAATTGGATGGGCACTTGAGGGAAATAAACTTGCAGGGCTACGGGGATAGAGCAGGGAAATGGACTAACTGGATTGCTCTAAGAGAACCGGCAAGGTTTTGAGGGGCCAAGTGGCATCCTCCTGCGCGTAATAACTCTATGACTCTGAAGAAACTAAACACGTTGTAGCAGTGCCCATATTAGTTGATCAATAAGAAAATTAACCACATCAAAGGACATCTTTTCAAAATATAATTTGGCTTCTTTGGTTTAAAAAAAAGTGAACTTATATGGTTAATTCATTGAATTTAATGGGAACAATGTTGGCTGCAAAAGTGAACCAGATAATTTCAAACTATATAAAGCCATATGAGAATATTGGTGATTGACAAACACATTTCATAGAAACATAGAAAATAGGGGCAGGAGAAGGCCATTCGGCTCCTCGGGCCTGCTCCGCTATTCAAAAAAGATCATGGCTGATCGTCTAATTCCTGTTCCTGCTTTCTCCCAATATCCCTTGATCCCTTTGGCATTAAGAAATAGATCTATCTCCTTCTTGAATATATTTAATGACTTGGCCTCCACTGCCTTCTGCAGTAGAGAATTCCACAGGTTCACCACCCTCTGAGTGAAGAAATTTCTCCTCATTTCGGTTCTAAATGGCATATCCCATATCCTGAGACTGTGACCCCGGTTCGGGACTCTCCCCAGCCATCGGGAACATCCTCCCTGCATCTAGCCTGTCTAGTCCTGTTAGAATTTTATAGGTTTCTATGAGATCCCCTCTCATTCTTCTAAACTCTAATGAATATAGGCCTAGTCGACCCAATCTCTCCTCATACGTCAATCCTGCCATTCCAGGAATCAGCCTAGTAAATCTTCTTTGCACTCCGTCCATGGCAAGAACACCCTTCCTCAGATAAGGAGACCAAAAGAGCACACAATATTCCAGATTACTTACTGCTACTTCCTTGTTACAGATTTGTCATGCTAGATCCCTACCTGCCAAGAATGAGGCACATCAGTTTTGTCATGAACATTGATTTTTAACTGTTGTTGGAGTGAGGAAGTTACTTGTTAAATAGATCAGCCGTGGCTGAAAAAAACATTTACATACTGACAGACATCGAAGGTGAGGAAGTGCATTCCAGGGCCTGCTAAGGAGGATACAATCCACAAGGGCCAGGACTGGTTAGACCAGCTGGTCACATGACTAACTGGCTGTTTCAGGGTTTTCTTTTGAACTAGCCACACAGAGTTTGAACTAAGAAAAGACTGTTTGCTCCTGGACTGAGAAGATCTCTCCTGTCTGCTCCCACCTCTTTCTCACAAGCCTCTGAATCCACTGAAGACACATGAACCCCAAGAGAGAAAAGTCTCCTACAGTGAACAAAGTTTACGAAGGATACTGAGCCCCAACAAAAAGCAAGATCTACTTATAATCAAGGACTCTAAAGTGAGCTTGAAGAACCATAACAATAACTCTTCAGATATTGTCTCAAACTTTCCCACTTTATTTTTCTTCTGCTCTTTTCTGTCTCTATTTCCATGTGTAAATCGCATATGTATGCGTGGGGCGCGTCGTGTATCTGTCGCCATTAACTGAATTAGAGTTTAAGTTTAATAAATTTCACCTTTTCTTCTTTAAACCTAAGAAAACCTGTTTGTGCTGGTTTCTTTGCCTTATAATTGGAAAGCGGTGAATAAGGATTCACCAAGGGGGAGCTAAAATTAAACGCTGTTATGGTAAGACCACGTGAAGGCTGAAAGGGAACCCTAGGCTGAATGGGGAAAATTCTAGAGTCCAATATCAAAGATTTTATAGCAGAGCACTTGGAGAACAGTGGTAGAATTGGACTGAGTCAGCATGGATTTACTAGAATTCTTTGTGGATGTAACTAGTAGAGTTGATGACGGACAGCCAGTGGATGTGGTTTATTTGGACTTTCAGAAGGCTTTCGACAAAGTCCCACGTAAGAGATTAGCGTGTAAAGTTAAAGCGCATGGGATTAAGGGTAGTGTATTACGATGGATAGAAAATTGGTTGGCAGACAGGAAACAAAGAGTAGGGATAAATGGGTCTTTTTCCGAATGGCAGGCAGTGACGAGTGGGATACCACAGGGATCGGTGCTAGGACCCCAGCTATTCACAATATATATTAATGATTTAGATGAGTGAACTGAATGTAATATCTCCAAATTTGCAGATGACACAAAACTGGGTGGGAGGGTGAGTTGTGAGGAGGATGCAGAGAGGCTTCAGGGTGATTTGGACAAGTTGAGTGAGTGGGAAAATACATGGCAGGTGCAGTATAATGTGGATAAATATGAGGTTATCCACTTTGGAAGCAAAAACAGGAAGTCAGATTATTATCTGAACGGCTATAAACTGATAGAGGGGAATATGCAACGAGACCTGGGTATTCTCATACACAAGTTGCTGAAGGTAAGCATGCAGGTGCAACAGGTGGTAAAAAAGGCAAATGGTATGTTGGTCTTCATAGCGAGAGGATTCGAGTACAGGAGCAGGGATGTCTTGCTGCAATTATACAGGGTCTTGGTGAGGCCAGACTTGGAATATTGTGTGCAGTTATGGTCTCCTTATCTGAAGAAGGATGTTCTTGCTACAGAGGGAGTGCAGCGAAGATTTACCAGACTGATTCCTGGGATGGTGGGACTGACGTATGAGGAGAGACTGAGTCGGTTTGGATTATATTCGCTGGAGCTCAGAAGAGCGAGGGGGATCTGATAGAAACCTATAAAATTCTAACAGGACTTGACAGGGTAGATACAGGAAGGATGTTCCTGATAGTGGGGGAGTCCAGAACCAGGGGTCATAGTCTAAGGATACGGGGTAAACCTTTCAGGACTGAGATGAGGAGAAATACTTCACCCAGAGAGTGGTGCGCCTGTGGAATTTGCTACCACAGAAAGCAGTTGTGACCAAAACATTGTATATTTTCAAGAAGGAGTTAGATGTAGCTCTTGGGGCGAAAGGGATCAAAGGATATGGGGGGAAAGCGGGAACAGGTTACTGAGTTGGATGATCAGTCATGGTCATAATGAATGGCGAAGCAGGCTCAAAGGGCCGAATGGCCTACTCCTGCTCCTATTTTCTATGTTTCTATAGACACCTTTCTCACATGGTCATAACCGAAATTTGGCTGCTAGCGTCCGGAATTTTACCCACAACAAACAAGAGAAATTGGAAGTGGGAAGTCAAATTGTTCCCAATCAAAAAGAGTAAATTTCAATACAGGTTTTCTTGTGGTTGTGTGCGCTTGAATACTAACATGTCTGCAACTGAAGCTAGTGGCTCCCGAAGCCAGGGTGAAGTAACTTAGGTTAAGTTAAAAGCACTGTCTATGGAGGAGCTGAGAAAAATGTCTGAGCAGTGTGGGATCACTGCATGTGGCAAGGGTAGGAAGTTTGAACTCGTAAGACCAGTGGCAAAACATTTTTCCCTTGAATTTGAAGAAGCAGAAACAAGGTTAGAAGCAGACTCTGACAGGGTATTGTTAGCAAAGATACAATTGGAACAAAGGAAACTTGAATTAGACGACAGAGAAAGAGAGAGAGGCAGAAGAGGGAGAAAGAGAGAGCCTTCCAGAAGGAACATGAAGAAAATGAAAGGCAGGAGAGGGAGAGAGAAAGAATATTCTGGAAGGAATGTGAAGAAAGAAAGCAGAAGTGGCTTGCGTTAACTAGGGGGCGACACAGTAACCCCAGTGAAAGCATGGTCAATATGGAGGAGCATAATTCAGGGCTGGGTACAAAATTGTTAAGACCCATGTAGAGGAGAGCGGGTTCAGAGAGCCCGGCAAGCGGCCATTTCGGGACCGGTGACCGTGGGGTTTGTTCCTAGTTTGACTGTGGACAGGGTTGACCTGCTCCTGGGCAATGATCTGATGGGGATGAAGGTGATAGATCCCCCAGTAGTGAAAGAAAGACTGCAGGAGGTCTGAGAGACAGGGCAGTGGCGGGAGAAAGACCCCTGCAATTTCCCTGAATATGTAGTGGATCAGACCATGATCAAACCAGCCCCTCCAGAGGAGACTTCATTGGCACTACAGGTAAATGACCATGAGGTCTGTCTGTCCAAGACTTTCTTTGGAAAGTTAGGAGACCTCGGGAATGAATTAAATGGATTTTCCCTAGCTGAGGCTCAGCGAGCCGTCCCAGTATTACGAAAGTTAGCACAGGCTGCCCAGTCTGAAAGTGAAGCAGAGGGAGTCCCTGATTGCTACTATTTAAAGAATGAGGTACTGATGAGGAAATGGAGTTCTCCTCACAGACCTGAGGGCCAGGAGTGGGCAGTAGTTCACCAGTTAGTCGTGCCGCAGAGGTACCAGAGAGAAATATTAAGAAGGACCCACGAGACTACAGTGGCTGTACATGCCGGTATACGAAAGACCAAAGCCCGCATAAGACAGCAGTTTGACTGGCCAAAACTCCACAAAGATGTGGTGGAGTACTGCAGGAGTTGCCACATGTGCCAGGTTGAGGGGAAACCCCAACCTACAGTGAAACCTGCACCCCTAAGTCCTGTACCGGTGTTAGGAGGACCCTCCAGCAGAGGGTGAACTGTAAGGGACCCCCGCCGAGAACAAAAAGGGGACCAGCAGGCACAAGGCTGGCAAAAGGTTAGACAGGGAAGGGGAAAAAGTGACCAAGAGGGCAGGTTAAAGGAAGTCCAGGAGGAATCGCGGATGAAGACCCCTACTGTCCGGTCAGCCAACCCCGAAAAATGTGAAAAGTTAGATCCCACATCCTCCTATGTAAATGTAAACACAAGAAGCACCCCACCAGAGTTGCTAACAGCATTTACAGGAACCTGTAGAGACAAAGAAAGACCACTAGGGGGCACAGAAACTGGGAGGGTGATGCCTCACCTAGTCGAAGTGCCACAGGGGCGTGCAGTAGAGACTGTACAAATACCTGCAGGCAGGAGTGTCCTCTGGGACAAAGGGGAGATTAGCAAAAAATCCTCCCCCGCAGTCAGAAAAAAGAAAATCACCCATCCCTCTAAAGTCAAAAGCCTTTGCATGACTCAGCAAAGCACTGAAACAGAGTTCAGGATAGACCCACCACTACTGACTCTCCTGAGAAAAAAATTCCAGCTTAGGGCTAATTATATCTAAATCACCCCCCTCTTTTCGGACCTCAAAAGGAACAAAGACCCTAGGCAGCCATGAAAATGGGAAACAGAAGAGAAACTCCCCCAAAAAAGAACCATGTGTTTTTTGGGATGCCAAAAAAGAGTCAATTTGAATAAGTTTTAGGATTTGTGAATAAATGAGAGAAATGCATTTTTTCTTCTGTATCTTATATTTTTCTCTAGACCATTCCTCAAATCGGATTTCATTCCGCTAGGTATGGAGGTGTCATGCTAGGTCCCCACCTGCCAAGAATGAGGCACATCAATTTTGTCATGAACATTGATTTTTAACTGCTGTTGGAATGAGGAAATGACTTGTTAAACAGATCAGCCGCAGCTTAAAAAAACATTTACATACTAACAAACATCGAAGGTGAGGAAGCGCATTCCAGGACCTGCTAAGGAGGATACAATCCACAAGAGCCAAGACTGGTTAGACTAGCTGGTCACATGATCCAGGGCTTTCTTTTGAACTGGCCACAGAGAGTTTGAAGGCAGAGTGTCTGTTTGCTCCTGGACTGAGAAGATCTCTCTCCTGTCTGCTCTCTTTCTCATAAGCCTCTGAATCCACTGAAGACACATGAACCCCAAGAAAGAAAGGTGTCCTACAGTGAACAAAGTTTACGAAGAATACTGGGCGCCAACAAAAAGCAAGATCTACTTATAATCAAGGACTCTAAAGTGAGCTTGAAGAACCATAACAATAACTCTTCAGATATTGTCTCAAACTTTCCCACTTTATTTTTCTTCTGCTCTTTTCTGTCTCTATTTCCATGTGTAAATCGCATATGTATGCGTGGGGCGCGTCGTGTATCTGTCGCCATTAACTGAATTAGAGTTTAAGTTTAATAAATTTCACCTTTTCTTCTTTAAACCTAAGAAAACCTGTTTGTGCTGGTTTCTTTGCCTTATAATTGGAAAGCGGTGAATAAGGATTCACCAAGGGGGAGCTAAAATTAAACGCTGTTATGGTAAGACCACGTGAAGGCTGAAAGGGAACCCTAGGCTGAATGGGGAAAATTCTAGAGTCCAATATCAAAGATTTTATAGCAGAGCACTTGGAGAACAGTGGTAGAATTGGACTGAGTCAGCATGGATTTACTAGAATTCTTTGTGGATGTAACTAGTAGAGTTGATGACGGACAGCCAGTGGATGTGGTTTATTTGGACTTTCAGAAGGCTTTGCCACGGTTCTGTTGTTTGTGGGGGGGGGGGGGTTGTTGGGGGTGCAGGCAGTAGGCCATCCCGACCATCCTGAGAAGGGAGTGGGAGCAGGTGTAAAGGAGGTCAATGCCCAGTGTATGGAACTCAGGACCTGGCAGCAGTGCCACAAGAAGTCTAATAACCACACAGGATGGTCAAGGTCAGTGAATGCATCTTCATCTCCTACTCACTGCTCCACCAGCCTCTCATGCTTCTCAATGCACCATACCTCCATCACTCACCTAGCACCAGTACCTGGTGCTCAGGACTCACATCTACCAATCAGATACTTCATCTCACCCTTACACACCTACCGATGCTGCCAAACTCATACCCACCTTGTGCTGCCTCCACATACATTCAGCTATGCAGGCACATACCCAAACACAGAGCTGCATAATCACTGACATTCTGCCCTCTTCCTTGCAGGACAACATGCACACAATAGAAGGAAGCAGAGCTGAACTGGCTGGGTACAAAGGCGCCTGAACCTTTTGAGCCCTACAGAGGAGATGGGGTCGGCAGTGAACCTGGAGGATGATATGTTCCTGCCTTATGCCCCTTTTCAACTTCCATATCAGCCTCATCCTGTTATCTGGCATGATGTGCAAGCTGCAGGTGTTGTGATTATGGATCTTGCTTCCCACCCCATACCGCACTGTCCCACGCTCCCCCCACCCCACAACCTTCCCCTTTTGATTTCCTGCTTTCAGACACTCAAGAACTGCCCTGGCCTAGCCACAGCAGTCTAAGAAGGAAGAGAGAGAGCAACAGTCCTGTACTGATGAAGAGGCCCCGTCACTTGATCTAACACTCGCAGTTACCAGCTCAGATACTGGCACTGTATGCACCTTGGGGGCTAATGTAGAGCTGGAAATCAGCACCTGGTGAGTCAGGTGGGCACAAGTGGGCTGCAGCCAGGTCAGGGGTAAAGGATGGTTCATTTGCCAGCTCGGGTTAGTTTCCTTTGGCTACTCCATTATAATAAAATCAAGGCTTTAAGAAGGGCCCGACATGTTCTTAATGGGCGATGACATCAGAATGTTATTAGCTGGAGTGTGTTATTTAAGTTTGCTAAGTGATGGGTTACCATGGTCCTTTCCTGCTTACATTTTACAATCAAAGACTATATCCACATACAGTCTTTTTGACTTACCTAAAGTGTTCTACATCATCTGAAAATTATTTTTATATCATAGAGTATGTTAGCAAAATCAATGTAATGGGCTTGTAATGATTTGAATTGGCTTTAATACATTACCTACTCAGCATAAATAACTTGTATGTAGGATCTGTGAATGCCATTCTACCATCAACTGCATCTGTTCTGATGTTGAATCTTAATACTATTCATTTTGATTTTCTATGTTGCTCGCTATTTTTGATTCTGAGAAGGTTAATATTCAACTTAAATGTGTCAGCTTGGCTCAGTGGTAGAACTCTAACCTCCAAATCAAAAAGTCATGAGTTCAAGCCCCTCTTCAGGACTTCAATCGAGGCTGATATTTCAGTGTCGTACTGAAAGAGTGCTGTCTTTCAGATAAGATGATAAATCAAGGCCTTGTCTGTGTGTAAAAGATCCATGGCATTATTGAAAAAGGAGCAAAGCAGTTCTCCAATGTCCTACTCAACATCTGTCCCTCAACTAACATCATCAAAATCAGATGAAATGGCCATTTATCTCATTGATGTTTGTGGGATCTTGTATGCAAACTGGCTGTCCCAGTTGCCTACAAAACAGCAATGACTACTCTTTAAAAGTAATTAATTGTCTGTGAAGTGGTCTGGGACAACCCAAAGTCATGAAAGGCACTTTATAAATGGAAACATTCACATCACTATTTTGCTGCTAGTGACTTCACCTGAACCTGAACCTGAACCTGAACCTGAACCTGAACCCATCTCCAGCTGCCAACTAACTTTATCATTGGCAAACCAATTAATTTCTGCAGTGTTGTCACCTGTATTTCCAAACCAGTTGAGACCACTTAAAAATATAAATTGGTCTTAACTGGTCTTTTCTTGTCTCAACAGTAAGTGATCTCAACTGGTGTTGTCTAGATACAGCTGGGATAACTGGAAATCTTAACTGGTAACCATTTGTTATTCCCAGTTGCTCAGACAACTTTAATTGGAACTATTTGGGCTCATCTGGTACCAATTGGCTTGCTGACTGGTTCATCTGGAACCAGCTGGCAGACAAAGTGGAACCAGTTTGAATTAAGTGGAGCCAGTTGACATATTGTTTCTTCAACTGTAACCAGTTGGCAGGCAGAATCTATGAACTGGAAAATATTACTGATTGAATCCAACTAGATTGGCTTAATCAAACCAGTAAGACTGCGTGCAGTTTAAAAAAAATACACGTGTATCTGCGGTTCTTATGACTCTGATTTTGTATCTTTTTTTTCCAGAGTTGCCTATATGATATCCATTGAATTGGACTGTATTCTGTATTGCTGCACCTCTTTCTCTGACTAATATTGCTCCGTGACAACGTGTAAATTTGTTTAAATTCATGTTCTGATTAAAAAAATATAAATATATTTAAATTCATGTTTTGATTGGAAAGACATTTATGAAAAGGTTTTTATTGAAAGGATTGTTGTATTAGTTTTTAAAGATTTTGTTTTATGAAAGTTCACTTGCAACAGATCGTGTCTTAAACTCTGGGGTGAGACAGGAGACAACAATCAAATTAAACCAGGTTAGGAAAAAAGCATAAATCATATAAGGTCAGAAAGGGAAAGCTGCAGAGCTTGGCACAAGGCAGCTCTGAAAAAGAAGATACAAATGCAGGGTCCTAAGAAGCACTGAATGTACAGGCAGAGACAGAGACACAGGAAGAAATACAGAAGAAGACTCAGACAGAAGAAGAAGCCAGAGTTAAAAAAGACATCAGAGAAGGACCGAAGACATCATTACCCATATCCAGGCGGCTTCAAGGAGAAAGGCTCCAAAGCGGTTTGTCGACTATCGCCTATTGTTAAGTATTTTGTTTAAGCATTTATTCTATTGACTTGTTGCGCCAAAACCATTGTCTGTTGCCCTTTTTGTCTTGTCCAAGAGCTGGGCTAAAGTCAGGGACCTTGCATCTCTGTATGATTGGAAACAGATGATGGAGTAAATTGGAGTTGTGCAAATGGCCTCCTGACTCTGATATATGAGTGATGTCAATTATTTTTCCTCATGTTGCAGCAAGAGAATCGGACATGCCTAGGCGTGGCAGTGCACCTCCAGTACCAGGCAAGCAAGCAGTGTCGGACATGCGTGCACCCCCAGCACCAAGCAGGCAAAGTCAGCAAACCCAAATTCTTGTAGAGCATGAAGAGGCCAGCGAGCAGTTGTATTCTGCAATTAATGGCAAGCTAATGATTCTTATAATTAATTTTCAAAACATTAGATAATCATTGTTGGTTTCAGCAGAAGGTGATGGATCATTATGACATCTGCTGCAATGTTAAATTTGCCTCCATAATGACTTAGGTTATTCAGTGAGACTGAACCATTGAATACTGCCCTCATGTAGAGTCTACAGTTAGTTAATTAGTTAATTAGAGTTCAGAACATAACAACTCTCTCTTAACAGGAGCTTGGCAGGGAGGCCTCTATCACTTGTTTTGGAAGTTTGTGACTTTCTCTTTTTCTTTATTCATTCATGAGATGTGGGCGTCGCTGGCAAGGATAGCATTTACTGCCCATTCCTAATTGCCCTTGAGAAGGTGGTGGTGAGCTGCCTTCTTGAACCCCTGCAGTCCATGTGAGGTAGCTACATCCTCAGTGCTATTGGAAAGAGAGTTCCAGGATTTTGACACAGTGACAGTGAAGGAATGGCGATATAGTTCCACGTTAGGATGGTATGTGACTTGGAGGGGAACTTGCAGGTGGTGGTGTTCCCATGCATTTGCTGCCCTTATTCTTCTAGTTGGTAGAGGTCGTGGGTTTGGAAGGTGCTGTCGAAGGAGACTTGGTGCGTTGCTGCAGTGCATCTTCTAGATAGTACACACTGCTGCCACTGTGCCTTATAGATGGTGGACAGGCTTTATGGAGTCAGGAGGTGAGTTACTCGCCGCAGGATTCCTAGCCTCTGACCTGCTCTTGTCGCCATGGTATTTATGTGGCTACTCAGTTTTTGGTCAATGGTACCCCGAGGATGTTGATAGAGGGGGATTCAGCGATCATAATGCCATTGAATGTCAACGGGAGATGGTTAGATTCTCTCTTGTTGGAGATGGTCATTGCCTGGCACTTGTGTGGCGCGAATGTTACTTGTCACCTATCAACCCAAGCCTGGATATTGTCCAGGTCTTGCTGCATTTCTACACGGACTGCTTCAGTATCTGAGGAGTCGCGAATGGTGCTGAATATTGTGCAATCATCAGCGAACGTCCCTACTTCTGACCTTATGATTGAAGGAAGGTCATTGATGAAGCAGCTGAAGATGGTTGGGCCTAGGACACTACCTTGAGGAACTCCTGCAGTGATGTCCTGGAGCTCGGATGATTGACCTCCAACAACCACAACCATCTTCCTTTGCGCTAGGTAAGACTCCAACCAGTGGAGAGTTTTCCCCTGATTCCCATTGACTCCAGTTTTGCTAGGGCTCCTTGATGCCATACTCGGTCAAATGCTGCCTTGATGTCAAGGGCAGTCACTCACACCTCACCTCTTGAGTTCAGCTGTTTTGTCTGTGTTTGAACAAAAGCTGCAATGAGGTCAGGAGCTGAGTGGCCCTGGCGGAACCCAAACTGCATGTCACTGAGCAGGTTATTGCTAAGCAAGTGCTGCTTGATAACACTGTCGAACTGGGTTCCGAAGAAGGGTCACTGACCCCAAACGTTAGCTCTGCTTCTCTCTCCACAGATGCTGCCAGACCTGCTGAGTATTTCCAGCATTTCTTGTTTTTATTTCAGATTTCCAGCATCTGCAGTATTTTGCTTTTATTTTAGATCTGTTCAGTTGGTTAGGGGACTGCTTAGCTCTGTCTATCAATGCCGCTTACGCAGTTTGGCATGCAAGTAGTCCTGTGTTGTAGCTTCACTAGGTTGACACCTCATTTTGAAGTATGCCTGGTGCTGCTCCTGCCATGCCCTCCTGCACTCTTCATTGAACCAGGGTTGGTCTCCTGGCTTGATGGTAACAGTGGAGTGGGAAATATGCCAGGTCATGAGGTTACAGAATGTGGTTGAGTACAATTCTGCTGCTGCTGATGGCCCACAGAGCCTCATGGATGCCCAGTTTTGCAATGCTAGAACGGTTCAAAATCTATCCCATTTAGCATGGTGGTAGTGCCACACAACGTGATGGAGGGCATCCTCAATGTGAAGGCAGGACTTCGTCTCCACAAGGACTGTGCAATGGTCACTCATACCAATAGTGTCATGGACAAATGCATCTGCGGCAGGCAGATTGGTGAGGACGAGGTCAAGTATGTTTTTCCCTCTTGTCGGTTCCCTCACCACCTGCTGCATACCCAGTCTAGCAGCTATATCCTTTAGGACTCGGCCAGCTCGGTTAGAAGTGGTGCTACAGAGCCACTCTTGATGATGGACATTGAAGTCCCCCACCCAGAGTACATCCTGCCCTTGCCACCTTCAGTGCTTCCTCCAAGTGGTGTTCAACATGGAGGAGTACTGATTCATCAGCTGAGAAGCATGCTACTCTCCTCACCTCCAAACCCAACAGCTGAGTGAAGAATCTGTCAAGAAACAGCTCAGTAAGAAGAACAATAACATCTCTTAGAAAATACAAGACCTCAATAGAAGACCAAAATCTGGCGAATCACCAAACATTGACCATGACCCCACCACCGAACATCAAGCCACCGTCCAAAGGACTGTCACAGACCTCATCTCCTCTGGAGATCTTCCCTCTACAGCTTCCAACCTCATAGTCCCGCAACCCCGGACAGCCCGCTTCTACCTCCTTCCCAAAATCCACAAACGGGACTGTCCCGGCAGACCCATTGTGTCAGCCTGCTCCTGCCCAACTGAACTTATTTCTTCCTATCTAGACTCTATCTTTTCTCCGCTGGTCCAGTCTCTTCCCACCTACATCCGTGACTCTTCTGACGCCCTACGTCATTTTGACAATTTCCAGTTTCCTGGTCCCAACCGCCTTCTCTTCACTATGGACGTCCAATCGCTCTACACCTCCATCCCCCACCAGGATGGTTTGAGAGCTCTCCGCTTCTTCCTGGAACAGAGGCCTAACCAGTCCCCATCCACCAACACCCTCCTCCGCCTGGCTGAACTTGTTCTCACATTGAACAACTTCTCCTTCAACTCCATGCATTTCCTTCAAGTAAAAGGTGTCGCTATGGCTACCCGCATGGGTCCTAGTTATGCCTGTCTTTTTGTGGGATATGTCGAGCATTCTTTGTTCCAGTCCTACTCAGGCCCCCTCCCCCAACTCTTTTTCCGGTACATTAGATTAGATTAGATTAGAGATACAGCACTGAAACAGGCCCTTCGGCCCACCGAGTCTGTGCCGAACATCAACCACCCATTTATACTAATCCTACACTAATCCCATATTCCTACCAAACATCCCCACCTGTCTCTATATTTCCCTACCACCTACCTATTCTAGTGACAATTTATAATGGCCAATTTACCTATCAACCTGCAAGTCTTTTGGCTTGTGGGAGGAAACCGGAGCACCCGGAGAAAACCCACGCAGACACAGGGAGAACTTGCAAACTCCACACAGGCAGTACCCGGAATCGAACCCGGGTCCCTGGAGCTGTGAGGCTGCGGTGCTAACCACTGCGCCACTGTGCCGCCCACATTGATGACTGTATCGGTGCCGTTTCCTGCTCCCGCCCCGAACTAGAAAACTTTATCAACTTTGCTTCCAATTTCCACCCTTCTCTCACCTTTACATGGTCCATCTCTGACACTTCCCTTCCCTTCCTCGACTTCTCTGTCTCCATCTCTGGGGATCGGTTGTCTACCAATATCCATTATAAGCCCACTGACTCCCACAGCTACCTCGACTACACTTCTTCACACCCTACCTCCTGTAAGGACTCCATTCCATTCTCCCAGTTTCTCCGTCTCCGACGCATCTGCTCTGATGATGCTACCTTCCATGACGGTGCTTCTGATATGACCTCCTTTTTCCTCAACCGAGGATTTCCCCCCACTGTGGTTGACAGGGTCCTCAACCGTGTCCGACCCATTCCCCGCACCTCTACCCTCACCCCTTCCCCTCCCTCCCAGAACCGTGACAGGGTTCCCCTTGTCCTCACTTTTCATCCCACCAGCCTCCATATCCAAAGGATCATCCTCCGCCATTTTCGCCACCTCCAGCGTGATGCCACTACCAGTCGCATCTTCCCCTCCCTTCCCCTGTCAGCATTCCGAAGGGATCGTTCCCTCCGCAACACCCTGGTCCACTCCTCCATTACCCCCACCACCTCGTCCCCGTCCCAGGGCACCTTCCCTTGCAATCGCAGGAGGTGTAATACCTGCTCATTTACCTCCTCTCTCCTCACTATCCCAGGCCCCAAACACTCCTTTCAGGTGAAGCAGCGATTTACTTGTACTTCTTTCAATGTAGTATACTGTATTCGCTGCTCACAGTGTGGTCTCCTCTACATTGGGGAGACCAAGCGCAGACTGGGTGACCGCTTTGCGGAACATCTCCGCTCAGTCCGCAAGCAAGACCCTGAGCTTCCGGTTGCTTGCCATTTCAACACTCCCCCCTGCTCTCATGCTCACATCTCTGTCCTGGGATTGCTGCAGTGTTCCAGTGAACATCAACGCAAGCTCGAGGAACAGCATCTCATCTACCGATTAGGCACACTACAGCCTGCCGGACTGAACATTGAGTTCAATAATTTCAGAGCATGACAGCCCCCCAGTTTACTTTCATTTTTAGTCATTTTTAGTTATTTTTTCTTCCTTTTTTTTGCATTCCTTTTTACATTTTTTACAATCTTTTTTTGCATTTATTTCATTTCATCTTAGTTTGTTCAGTTTGCTTACCCACTGTTTTTTTCAGGTTGTTTTTCTTCAGGTTTGCACTTGCTGATGTTCAATATTCAGTATATTCACACCTAATCTGTACTAATGCTTTGTCTTTCAACACACCATTAACATATTGTTTGCCTTTGCTCCGTGACCTTTTGGTCAGCTATGTGGCCTGGTCCAATCTGCACCTTCTCCTTTGTTATCTCTTGCCCCACCCCCACCTCACTTGTTTATAATCTGTGACTTTTCTAATATTTGTCAGTTCCGAAGAAGGGTCACTGACCCGAAACGTTAACTCTGCTTCTCTTTCCACAGATGCTGCCAGACCTGCTGAGTGAATCCAGCATTTCTTGTTTTTGTTTCAGATTTCCAGCATCCGCAGTATTTTGCTTTTATTTAAATGTAATTAATGTTTAAGTTTTGTATTTTGATTACAGCTGTAATTTAACATTTTTGCACTTTAACTGCTGTGTTCACTTATTTCTTGATTTTTGTACTGTGTTTAATTTGTTTTTTGCTATGTAACTATGATTTGCGGTTTTCTGCATCACAATAAAATTTGAAACAAACAGTGCAGTCAAGACTGTTTTTAACTTCACTGCATGACCACAGCACATACCACATCGGTAATTTTAGCCTTTTATTGGTACTTACAGGAATACTTTTCACAAGTTAATACTCTGGTCTCAACCAGAAACCAGTCTAACTGGTCACAACTGTAACCAATATAATTTTCAACTGGAACCAGGTTCACTGGTCGCAACTGGAGCCAATATAATTTTCAACTGGAACCAGGTTCACTGGTCGCAACTGGAGCCAATATAATTTTCAACTGGAACCAGGTTCACTGGTCGCAACTGGAGCCAATATAATTTTCAACTGGAACCAGGTTCACTGGTCGCAACTGGAGCTAATATAATTTTCAACTGATCCAGGTGTCCCATTTTCCATGATCAAATGGTTCAAGTGGATCATTTAGAACTGGTTTGGATTTACGGGCAGGAATGTATTCCCCTGTGGTACCACAAGCAATGAATGGTGCTGTATTTCTGATGACTCCTCTATCAAATAAAGATTTCCCTTCCCTTTTTCACAATTGATCTTCAGGATCCCAGAATTCTGAAGACAGCTAAGGCTAAGCAGGATGTGGTACTGGAAGAGAGAGAGAGAGAGCAAATTCCGAGGTTCCAGTTTCTAGCTTCTTGCTTGCAATGTAGCAAAGGAAGCTGCTGTGAAATCTGTACATAGTTTTTCCAACATGGAAAAAATATCAGTGGAGAAACAAAAGCAAATAAAAATGAGACAATTTGATGGGGAAAATCATGTTAAACAAACTGACCCAGCAAACACAACCCATCCCAGCACAGGTCAACCTCATTGAAACACCATCACCTCATTGAAACCTCTTTGGGAGAGGCAAAAAAAAAGTAAAAACCTTAGGACAATTTAGGAAAATCTCAACAAAAATGTCCCTCCAATTTCCAAAGCAAGCGCTAGAAAATTGTGTGGCACAACTCCAGCAACGCACCTACCTTCTGTATGTAGATGTTTGCCATTCTCAGGAACTCATCCAGATACCTTGTGAATTTTACAGCAAATCTGTACTCAACTTATTCCAGAGTTTGACAATTCACAAAAAATAAGTACTTCATAGCATCTAATCCTGTTTTTTTGCTTTTGTAATGTATCTATGTCCCCGGTCCTTTCTAACATATCCAGATCACTTAGCCTATCTGGTTGGACTGAGTCTAATCCTTTCATTATTTTAAAGACTTCACTCAAATTTTCACAAAGTAAAAAGATCCAGTTCCCTTTGTCAAGCCTGATAACCAAGGACTCTTAAGCTAGATATGAATCTAGTGGTCCTCCTTTGAACCTTTTCCAGTACTAATTCTGCTACTATGCGAGAGGACCAAAGCTAGACATGGTTTTCTAGACGTAGCCTGAATGAGGCCATATACAGTGTCACGCAAACGTGCTATGTCGAATGATGATTTTTTAATCCACCAGCTATAAACCTGAATTAAATTTAAAAGCAAAAGAAACAGATAAAAGGTAGCAACTAAGATGGCCACCCCAATTTGCAGCACTATACTCCACATTCCAATGCATTGTGCTGGAGATGAATTGTCTGCACAGTTCCAGCAAGAACAATGACCTGGGGAATCTGATTGAACTACCTATCCTGCTCCCATTAGCAAGACATTAAGGCCATCACTTGGACATTAAACTGGTGGAGACAAACCACTCAAACCTAATCATTTGAACAATGGGACTCTGGTTGAGCGAAGGGAATTCTTAGAATGGACTGATTAAGTTACAAGAGGGAATACACATTGGTAACCATCATGTTGAATCACTGGGTGACGGTCATGTGGCAGGCCCACCATCTGTGTGCTTAAACTGGTGTTTTCTCTTCAGCAACCAGACAAGCAGCTAGATACTGACAAAAGAAGACCCAAGTCGGGTCCCTCCTTCCTCTCTCTCTCCAATCCGCCTTGCAAGCTACAAACCTTGCCTGTTGGCCGTAACCACCCAGGCCTATCACTGCTGCCCCTTGAAGGAAATCATCTGCATTGCTGTCTCCAGGAGAACCACTGAATCAGTCATCCACATCTTCAAACCGGAAGCCTCAGGACCACTGAATTCAGCCTGAAGCCAGCCGAGTCACCAACCTCCACAGACTGTATACCCCTTTTTATTTCTTTGGACTAATCTATCCTTCCCCACTCTGTAACCTATTTTTTTTGTGTGTGTGTGTAGTTTATTATTTTACTTAGATCGGTTTAAGTACAATAATGCTAACTTCTTTCTTTGTTAAACTCAAGAAAACCTGTCCGATTGGCTCTTTTTATGATCATAGCATGTAAATCATAAAACACTCACTGAATTGGCAAGCATATCCACTTTAAAAAAGAAACAAGCCTGCTGTAGTCAAACAAGGAGAGGGAAAAGAAGGGAGACCATTGATCCCTCCTCACCTGATCATAACAAGAGAAAGGGTAATGTTTGTTGTTTTATATTTAATAGTCTTGGCAATACATCCTAATACCCTACTTACTTTCACAATAGCCTTGTGGCAGTAGTCATGAAACTAAATAACTCATGCATGATAAGCATGGTAGCACAGTGGTTATGTTACTGAACCAGTAATCCTGATGTCTGAGCTAATGATCTGAATGAGTTCAAATCCCACCATGGCAGCTGAGGAAATTAAATTCAATTAAATAAATCTGGAATTAAGAAACTAACATCAGTAACAGTGACCATGAAACTACTGGATTGTTGTAAAAACCCAACTGGTTCATTATTGTCCTTCAGAGGAATAATCTGTTGTCCTTACCCTGTCTGGCCTTTATGTGACTCCAGACTGACAGCAACTGTCCTCTGAAATGGCCTAGCAAGCCACTCAATCATATTCAAGAAGGCAGCTCACCACCACCTTCTCAAGGGGTAATTAGGGAGAGGCAATAAATGCTGGCCTTCCCAGTGATGCCCACATCTGTGAATGAATTGAAAAAATACACTAGGTTCTTCTCCTGCTCATCTGACTTTGAGCATGCAACACTTCATAACATCTACATGCTTGGTATTGCATTCATTTGCAGTGGCCTGACTCAGATTTTCTGGGGGTTTCCAATTTAGCAAATGGCGCAAGGGGGGTCACACGCCTTCAGATCCCCGGTTGTTTAAAGGTGGTAGCACAGAGGCGAGGCCTCAATGCCGCCGCAGGAAGGCAGCCATAGGCAGTGTTGGATGAAAGCAGTAAGGGGAATGGGGAGTGAGGTGGCCATTGCCTGACAGCAGTGCAGTCCTTGAGGCAAGAGTGGGTGCAGAGGGCATGCAGCCCTCGTGTCAAGGGTAGGCACAGAGGGGTGGAAGCTCTCATGGCAAGAGTGGGCTTCATTTTGGATGGTGGGCTCTATGCAAGGATGGGTGCTGAGGGACATTAGCCCATGTTCAGAGGAGAGCAGCAAGGCGAAGGTTCAAAAGGTAAGTTCCTCTCTCCAGGGACAGCACACAGGAAGGAGAGCAACCAGCTGGAATGGGTCTCATACACCCAGCTTTGTAGATCCTGTGTTGTGCAGCAGAGACTCAGAGGGAGGCAGGGCCAGGCGGTGGCTGGGCAAGCTGGTGACAATCGACTAGGGGAGCCACAGCAGCCGGACGCACCAACAAGGGCCTATTCGTGGCAAAGTATGTACTGGACTCGCCTCAGTTACCTACCTGACATGGTCCCTCTTGGCTCCTGGTCAGCTCGTGGCCTTATGCGGCCTTGGCCAGCAGCATAACAGCACAGGGTCTCCAGCCAGGGTGGGGTGTCAGCAACACAGTGGCACAGGGACTCCAACCAGGGGGCCAGCAGCACAGAGTCTCCAGCCAGAGGGGGTCACCAGCACAGCGTCTCTAGTTGGGAGCGGTGGGGGAGGAGGGGGGGGGAGGCTGGTCAGCAGCACAAAGGCAAAGCAGTAAAGAACTCACTAAGTGAAACAGCAGTCCAAGCAGGACTGGCAGCGCTTCAAATATGGCACCAGCACCTGCGTTTGTCTCTGCTGACAACTCTACTGACGACGCCATTGATGTCTCATTGTCTGCTCCCGTCCTCCAATGGGATGGGCCCCATGCCTCCTGCATTCAAATGGGCAAGTCACCACGAGATCGCAGTCAACTGGTCCAGCACGTGACATGTGGTGAAGCCACCCTCATCTGGTGCCGCTGTCAGGTCCCGTGACAGGTTACTAAAATTCAGCCCACAGAGACAGACTTTCAAAATCCAACACATGGGTGCAATGGTATTATAAATTAGGGTACATATAAAACAAGGACACACTGCACTGCATTTCCCCTCTCACTCCCCTACTACCGCCACCCTTCCATGTCCAGTGCAAGGACACAACTGCTTGATTATTATTGAATTTTCTCATTAAGATCTGTGCTTGAAGTCTTAAATCGTCGACCTTTGGGGCTATGAAGCATATGTTTCTGGAATTATCACAAACTTCAGCAGGAAAAATACACAATTTAAACAACATACTAATGATACATATGCTATTGTAAAAAGTAAGTAGATGGTGTTGCCATGTAGTGGTTGGTGAGATTAACCCCTAATTTAGTTACTGTTTGAGATTGTGGGGGTAATCTTTGGCTTGAGTAGTAGCACAAAATGGCAGTGGTATCAATGGAAAAGGAGATCTGGTGGGATGTAAAATGTGCTGTTGACCTGCTATTGGTTGTTTTGCACTACCCCTGAATTTGAATTTCACCCCGAGAGTCTAAAGTTTGTGAGTACATCTGATCAAAACTGACACCAACTAAAAGATAGTTTTCACTGCTAATTCTGATTACTTAAGTGCACCAAAGATTTTGAGAAGGCCTACTTTTGAGAGGTGAAGTGTAAGTTATACACCATTCTACGTTAAAATCTTAAGCATGAAGTAATGCACATTGAAAACTGAAGAACAAAAAATGCAACCAAAAACCTAGCAACTTTAACAGAAAACAAATCTGCTGTGCACAAAGATACTTCTCCCTTGGCTCGCCCATTTTCTTGAAAAAATATTTGCCCAAGCTTTCCCATTCTACATTCATCAATCCTTTCACATTTGTTTCCATACATATATCAAAATGCATTGCAAATCCGTCACCTACGGATAATGCCATTATGATAAAAGTTTATGCAGAGTTTTTGCCCATTTTCAAATAAAAAGGGATGCATATGAAAAAAAGGCTTCTTAAATCATTCCAATGGAGTACATTCAGCAGATCTTTATAAGCAATTTTATAGTTTCTTGCAACACAAAGAGACATGACTTTCAGATGACTTTCCTGGTACTGCCTGTGTGGAGTTTGCAAGTTCTCCCTGTGTCTGCGTGGGTTTTCTCCGGGTGCTCCGGTTTCCTCCCACAAGCCAAAAGACTTGCAGGTTGATAGGTAAATTGGCAATTATAAATTGTCACTAGTATAGGTAGGTGGTTGGGAAATATAGGAACAGGTGGGGATGTTTGGTAGGAATATGGGATTAGTGTAGGATTAGTATAAATGGGTGGCTGATGTTCGGCACAGACTCGGTGGGCCGAAGGGCCTGTTTCAGTGCTGTATCTCTAATCTAATCTAATCTAATTACAAGAAATTTGTCTCGATAAAAAGCATAAACTTCACTTTGTTGCTAAAATTTACAAGATATTCAGCAAAGTAGAAGACAGTACAAGATTTGGCAGAAGGATTCCAGGGTTGAAATAACTGGATCTAAAATTTGGTGAAATGCATTTTTCATGCCCAAGGATACACAGATGAGGTTAATTCAACTGAAGATACTTGATTGGTTCTATTAAACAGTGCACACAAACCAAAGGTAAGTGTTAGCAATATGGCTCCGAAGCGGGTGCCACTTTTACCACACTATCTCAAAATATTTCACAAGTGGGAAGCAGCTGTATCCAAGGGAGATGTGGGCCGGGATTTTACCCTTGGCGGACAGGAGCCGTGCACCGACTCAAAAGTTGGTGGCGAGCCCGCTTCTGCCTGGCCTGAGGATCTGACCCGCATTTTGTGGGTCCCCGGCCTTTAATTCTTCTGAGGCGGGACTTCCACCTGCTTGAGGCAAGATGTCCCACCTAATGGAGCTGCCGGCCAATCAGCGGGCCGGCAGCTTTTAGTCCCAGCAACGCCTCCGGGAGTGGTGACCACTGCTGGCACTGCAGCCCAGCTTGAAGACGAAGATGTTGGCGAGCCTGGAACCAAGGTAAGTTTTTGTTGCCTCACCGGGGTTGATCAGTCGGGCCCCGATGAGGCAAGGGTGGTCAACTGGGGGGACGGGAGTTGTGTTGGTTGTTGGGGGTGGTTGAGGCAGCAGGGGTGGCCGTCCACCAGGCACAGGCTGTTAACAGGTGGCTTTTCTCAGGCCTGGGCCGCCCGCTTGACACGGTTAAAATGGAGGCGGGTGGAGGCCCTTAAGTGGCCACTTAAGGGCCTTGATTGGCCTGGGGCGGGCGGGCTGTTTTTTGCTGCCGCTGCCCTATGTAAAGTGGTGGTGGAGGCGGACGCGGGTCAGGAAGAGCCCCCTGAGCCTCCCGCTCCAATTTTGCACCACCCACCCGCCACCACCCCTCCGGCCACCTTTCTGCTCTTTGGAGGGGCGTAAAATTCCGGCCACGATGACCATTGACACTGGTGCAAGGATATGCTTATTGAGACGACTTTCAAAAGCTAAAGCTTGATAACAACCACACAGATTTGGTTCAAACCATTAGCAGTGAAGAGGCTCATTCCTGTGCATATTGCAGGTTATCCCATTGGGTAAATGTAGCCAGGGATAATGAAACCTGGAAAACGGTGTTTGACTCGGGACAGAAGTTTTAAAAAATCATGACGTTGAAAAGAATAATCAGACGCAACCTTTTAATCAAAAAAAGGATAATACAGTTACTTACAGCTGGGGGGCTGTGGGGGGGGGGGAGTGGACAGCTGAAGTATTCAAGAGGCATTTGGCTGGATTTGCAGAGAGAATTAATTGGACACTATAGTGAGGAAACAGATAGTTGGAGCAAGGTGGGATGTGTTGGATACATTTGCCTTTTCCTGATCACAATAAAGTTAAATTCTTATTCTATAACATGCAAATATTGGGACACTACCAATGGGCTAGGGAAGGAATGAATGAAGGTTGAGGGGATGCAGATCTGCTGTTGAGTAAGATGACCCAACCCCTGAAGCATGCTAGTTGAGGGCTGAGTCTGAATGCTCCTTCTGGCGTTGGATCAGGGAATTCTTAGAAGGAAGATGGCTTAGAACACATGTTGGGCTGTTTATAATATTGTTTGTTTTTCTTTTGTTCAAAGCTTCAGCAATATATTTGTGAAGATCGCATCCTTTAACAACAAATGATGCCATTGTTATTATGTTCTTCAGTGACAATAGGACATCTCTCAAGAGGAAGCTAATTGGCAAATTTGAAAATCTGAAAGCATTTTAGTTATTGAACAAACAACTCTCCTCTAACCTGTAAAGTCTGACCATTTATAAAATGCCTATTTTTCACTGACAGCGGAACAAGAACATTGAGATTCAAAAAAACAATGGCTTCACAGACACACAATTGGATACACAATTACTCCAGCATTCCCATTTCTGATATCATTCCAAAGACTGATCAGATGAACCCAATAATTAGTTTTGTGGAAATACTACAGTTTAGATTGAAAAACATTATCACAATTTATAGACATGCAAATGGAACACATTAAAGGTTCTCACCACATTTATTTTTTGTAAAAACAGAACGACTAACAAGAAGTCATATTTGGATACGCTATTGTGGACAAACACACAGAAGGATAGAGCCATGGCATATACAGTAAAAGCTTCAGAAATATGAATTACTAGAGCTCCGCATTTTCAGTTACTTTGTGGAAAAAGAATTTCCCAGGAATTTCTCATTAATCACTTTGGATTGTTCAAAAGTGGTAAAAATTTATCAAAAAATACAAGATATATTTCAGTAGAAATAAAATAAAATTATGTGCTATAGTTAAAGAAAAAGGTTAACTCTTCTATAATGTGTTTAAAAAGCAAATAATGTATTTAAGCCTGAACTTATTTCCTCTTTTTATTAATAAAATACACTGCTATTTATGTGCATCTAACTTTTGTAATTAAATTGGAAACATAGGCTCTCTAAAATTTAATCTCATTTAATGTTGCAGTAAAAAAAATGGAAATTAGAATACAGTTACAAGTGACATGAACTTATAACCGGTTATATTTTGTTTTGGAATTTTGGTTTCCTAATGCGTGAAGCTCATTTGCCAACTATACTGAGGATGAGGCATGTTTGAGAATAGGGCCTGAGTTTTCATTACCAGGTTGGGAACCCGATGCCTGGAACATTTCCAGGTCCCGACCCTGTGCAACGTCAGCATCACTGATGTGACGCTCTTTATAAATGTAAACTTGCTGATTGGCCTGGGTGCGAGCCCGGCATCCACTTAGAGGCGCCGGAAGCATGCTGGAGGTGGGAACACATCACTGAGGGCAATTTTAAAAGTAAAGCGACAGCGATTGCCTTCAGTAATGCAGCACCAGGGATACTGGGGCCTGTGTGGGCATGAGCATGCGTCCCCGGGCAGCACCCCATATCTCTGATGCCTCCTTGGAGATGCTCAATGATGCAGTCTCACAAAGGAGCCGTTTTTCCTGGCCTCAGGAAGGAGAAATTCATCCAGCGAGACCAAGAGGGCTTAGATGGGAGGCAGCCACGGAAGTCAGCAACTGGGGATCCATGAGAAGGACCTCTGTCCAGTGAAAGAAAAGGTTTGATGACCTCTTGAGGTCTGGTAAGGTGGGTGGTCAGCAGCACCCAGTCGTTGCGCACCTGAATGCAAGCAAGTTGAGCTCACACAATGTCCACAGTTCTCCCTCACAGCGTCATTGTAAGTTGAACGGTCGCAATACTGAGATGCGCTCATCCTCAAATATGGGGCAACATTCAGAAGGGGGCATCATTGAGGGGAACATCAGCCCACTTGTATGTCACGCTGGAAGAGATGAAGGATGGCAGCCTACTCATGAATCTTTCTCCTCTCATCCTGCAGGAGAGTCGATTATACACAGGAAATGGCCAGAATGGATAGAAGGGTGGCAGCTCCATATGCTGACAACAATGGAGGAGGCAGTGCTGGAGATCACCAGGGTGCCCTCGAGGCATTTGGTGGGGGATGGCAAAACTGGACGCCATGAGCAACAGGGTCATTAGATAGCTCTTTCTTAAGGTGAAGGGCATGGAGCATACTCCTGCCCAATGCGAGGTATGGATCTCAGACCACAGACATCTAAAGTGATGGTTGTGCTGGGGCACTTGTTGAATAGGACCAGTTCTCGTTACCATTTTTTTTGTGTCTCTCACAGGGTCAGTTTCAGAGTGGGACCAAAGTGGGCCTGTCGTATCGGCGCCACCATCCTCGACGGGGGTGGGGGGGTGTCCACAGAACTTGCACATCATACCTCGACACCTTCCACCAGTGCAGACACACCTCAGTTGGGCCACAGACTAGTGTAGAAAGGGGTGTACTGGGTAAATCTCACAGCATGTGTGAACAGGAGGAGGAGGATGAGGCAGAGTCAGCTCTGGGCAGTTCCCTTCGGAAGAGGGAGGACAGACACAGCGATGCTTCACTGTGCGAAGATATTGGGCCTCGGGTGTCACACACAAGGAGGTTCTTCCTTGAGAACCAGAAGCAGATGAGTTGCTATTCATCAGAGTTACCTGAGGCTTTGCGGAACTATGGGCAGGTAGTGGAGGAGTCCATGGAGCGCATGTACTCTGTGATGACCCAGGGATGCAATCGCATGAGCTCCTCTATTCAGAGATTGAACAGCCCTTTGCAGCACCGCTTTGAGTGGGTGCACGAGCAGTGCTGACATGTACAGAAGGAATGAAACTTTCTGTAGCATTGACTGCTCAGTGCCACTGATGCTGCAAAGGTGCTCAGAGTGGATGTCACCTGCGTCCCAGTCGGTGGCCTCGTCCAGCATCCACAGGTTCCAGAAAAGGGCTGAGACGGTCCTAGTGGCACCTCTCAGGAGGCCCCGGCGTCACACTTTGGCTCTTTGACCCCTCTGACTCAGGAGCTATCTGTGTGCCAGTACCCTGTGACACAGGCAGCTCCTGCAAGATACAGGCATGGCAGCCTGTGGAGGAGCCATCTTGGGCACCACCAAGACGAGGACAGAAACCATGGGCATTTCAGCAGGTGGCAGAGAGTAGGGAGCAGGCTGCCTCCAGCTCATCCTCTGCCATAGGGGCAGCACCCTATAGAAAAGGTCGGGAGAGGAAGAGGCCATGGCGATGAATTCACTTAATGGGTAACCTGGGTGCTATTGGCTCATATGACTGTTATTGCATTTGCACCGCACTATAATTTCTTCATGTCATCAATCTGACAGGTGTGTTGTTGATGTCACATCTCAAAAGTGGAACGTCGCATTTTGGCGCAGGTGGGGGAGACATGGGCCCCTAAAAATGTTATGTGCCCATGCCTTATGATGCTGGACAATGTTGGATGGAGGAATCCTCAACTCTTCATCGCTGTCAATGAGACCTCGCTGATAAGGGTCATAGCGGCAAAATAGCTCTGCATGCTGGAAGGTGAGTTTAGGAGTTATCAGCCACAAGGACTCAGGAAGATCAGGTGAAACACAGCTGAATCAGCGTGGCCTTTGCTGCCATGCCAGCCTGTAGTTCACCCCGAGGTCTGGGATGGCACTGGCCGGCATCAACTGCTGCCTGGGCACCTCTGGCGTGATCCCTTCCTCCTCCTCCTCTTCTACCTCCTCTGAGCTGGAGTGATGTTCCAGCTCCTCCTCTTCATCCATTTACAGGCCTCTTTGCGTTGTCATGTTGTGCAGCGTGCAGCAGATGACCACGAAACGGGACACTCTGGCTGGCTCTTATTGGAGGGCATCTGCTGACTGATCAAGGCAATGGAAGCGCACCTTCAAGATGCCAATGATCTGTTCGATACAGGTCTGTGTTAGGAGATGGCTCTGGTTGTAGTGCCCCTCCGCATCTGTGTCTGGGTTTTGAACAGGCGTCGAGAGCCACCTCTTTAGGGGGATCCTTATCTCCCAGCAGCAACCCAGGGAGTCTGGATGTAGTCCTGAAGGTATGCGACACCTGGGCCTCTCGCTGGATAAAGGAGCCATGACAGCTGCCCAGGAACAGACCTGCAAGATTCACTTCCTGTAATCACAGACAAGCTGGATAGTCAATGTTCAGTAATCTGATTGGCTGGTCTGTCGGTGCCCTGATGGCTATGTGGGTACAATTGATGACCCCCTGGACTGAGGGAATCTATGGATGGTGGCAAAGCCCAAAGCGCTCTGTGCCTGTGCTGGACTATCTGTCAGAAAGTGGATGTATTCCCCTTCCTTCCTGACAGTGGCATCTGTGACCTGCCTTATGGCGTGATGAGCTGCCGACTACGAGATGCCATCTAGGTCTACAGTTGATCCCTGGAACGAGACAGTTGCACAGAAGTTTAGGGCAAGGGTGGCCTTGATGGCTGCAGGTAAGATACTTCCATTGGCGCTGCAAGGCCTTAGGTCATTGTGGATCAGAGCACAAATGTCCAAGACCATCTGCCTGTATAGGTACAGCCTCTTACGACACTGGTGCTCTGTTATTTGCAGGAGGCTGACTCTTGGGCAGTAGACTTGATGTCTTGGGTAGCACTTTTTCCCCTTGCAGCCCCCTGCTGTGTTCCTCTGACCTCCTGCTGTCCAGGAGGTTTCATCTGCTGCAGCTATCCTGGATACTCTGTCCAATGTCAGAGTAGCTTGTTCCCATCTGAGCTCCTTTAGCTGGGCTTTGTGTATTCACCAGGCCTTCCTCTGACAACCCCAGCTGCCCCAGTGATGCCAGCGGCCTTGTGTCGCTCTCCGGATTCCTGCCACTCACCACTGAGAAAAGCAAGTTTGTGGCACCTTTGAAGCAGCTGAACTTTATTTTGTGCCTCTACATTATTTTAATCAACCCTTCCCACAGCACTCAAGCCCCCCCACAGTGTTCATGAGTTGTACACCCTGTCGTATTCCAGGCATAGTGCTTGCCACATGCCCCTCCTTAAAAAATTGTAAACTGCTGCTGACAAGCCTGTTAATGAGCTCCTCAATGAGCTCAACAGGCACTTAATTGGAGACGTGCAGGGTTGCCGTCCCCTCCCTCCCAGCGACCCTTTAAAAATGGTTCACGTGCCAGAGGCGCTGGGATCCAGTACCGACCTCCAAGAACATGATATTTAAATCAAGCGCACATCTGCTCCCGCCCCCAATGGGCTTTAAAAATCCGTCCCTATGCGGTCAAAGTCAGCAAAACCAGACAACATATAGAGATGTTGGAAAGTAATGTGGCTGAGGTGAGACAGTATTATGAATTGCAACTGTCAGAAGTCCAATGAATAAATGCCATCCAAGGCTGGCATTCCCATTTGGGCAGTAAATTCATCACTAAGTATTCCTTCCTCCTCAAGAGTTGCAAACAGGACAGACTCATATTGCATATTGTTGGTATCGGCATTAATGGTTGCTTTGTAGTTGTCAACTAGTGGTGTGGCATTCCAAAAGAGGTTATCGGCATGAACAACTTATGAATTTATATTTTGAGCGAAGGTGACTTCACATTTGTCATGTACGGTATTGCAGAAATCTACAACACTGAAATTAGCTCTCTTTGGTCTTCTTTAGGTAATATTTCAATGAAAAGTTGGATTTCGTTGCCACATTCCCAATTTTCTCCCTTGGAATGCAACTCAGAATTTAATTTGAACATCAAGGAACAGACGAACCCTGACATGCTGGAAAAATCCTTAATGTTGGTGGGTGAAACTATCAGCTGCTTCTTTACAATGGGCAGGGTGAAATATGTTCCATCAGGATGTCCATTTTCCATCTGGATCTCTGGCTCTATCCTACATTTCCACTCAGCTCTTTGCAAACATCTACTTTTGACCCACTAAGTTACAGACTTAAACAAAAGATATATACCAACGCATTCCATGTATCGATAATTTGGATGGCAGAACTATAGAGATTCATAGGAATATAGGAAATAGGAGCAGGAGTAGGCCATTCGGCCTGCTGAGCCTGCTCCGCCATTCAAATACATCTTGGCTGATCATATCCCTCGACACCATTTTTTACCACTATCCCCATATCCCTTAATGTCAGTGGTATCCAGATATCTATTGATTTCAGTCTTCAACATGCTCAATGATTGAGCTTTGACAGCCCTCTGGGGTAAAGAATTCCACAGATTCATCACCCTCTGGGTAAAGAAATTCCTCCTCATCTCAGTCTTAGACGGTCTGCCCCTTATGCTGAGACGGTGTCCCCTGGTTCGAGACTCACCAGCGAAAGGAAACATCCTATCCACATCTACCCTGTCACGCCCTGTAAGAATATTATAAGTTTCAATGAGATCACCTCTCATTCTTCGAAACTCTAGAGAATACAGGCCCTGTTTCTGCAATTTCTCCTCATAAGACAATCCTGCCACCCCAGGGTATTATTTTATTCATTCATGGAATATGGGCATTACTGGCTAGGCCAGCATTTATTGCCCATCCCTAATTGCCCTTGAGAAGGTGGTGGTGAACTGCCTTCTTGAACTGTTGCAGTCCATGTGAGGTAGGTATACCCACAGTGCTGTTAGGAAGGGAGTTCCAGGATTTTGACCCAGCGACAGTGAAGGAACGGCGATATAGTTCCAAGTCAGGATGGTGTGTGACTTGGAGGGGAATGTGCAGGTGGTGGTGTTCCCATGCATTTGCTGCCCTTGTCCTTCTAGTTGGTAGAGGTCGCGGATTTGGAAGGCGTTGTCTAAGGAGATTTGGTGCGTTGCTGTAGTGCATCTTGTAGATGGTACATATTGCTGCCATTGTGCATTGGTGGTGGAGGAAGTGAACGTTTGTGGATGGGGTGCCAATCAAGTGGGCTGCTTTGTCCTGGATGGTGTCGAGCTTCTTGAGTGTTATTGGAGCTGCACCCATCCAGGCAAGTGGAGAGTATTCCATTACACTCCTGACTTGTGCCTTATATTTTATTTAGAGATGCAGCACTGAAACAGGCCCTTCGGCCCACCGAGTCTGTGCCGACTAACAATCACGCATTTATACTAATCCTACATTAATCTCATATTCCCTACCACATCCCCATTATTCTCCCACCATCTACCTACACTAGGGGCAATTTACAATGGCCAATTTACCTATCAACCTGCAAGTCTTTGGCTGTGGGAGGAAACCGGAGCACCCGGCGGAAACCCACGCGGTCACAGGCAGAACTTGCAAACTCCGCACAGGCAGTACCCAGAATCAAACCCGGGTCTCTGGAGCTGTGAGGCTGCGGTGCTAACTATTGCACCACTGTGCCACCCAGAAAATGATGGTGGACAGGCTTTGGGGAGTCAGGAGGTGAGTTACACGTCGTAGAATTCCTAGCCTCTGACCTGCTCTTGTCGCAGGCTGCTCCAGTTCAGTTTCTGGTCAATGGTAACCCCGAGGATAGTGGGGGATTCAGCGATCGTAATGCCACTGAATGTCAAGGGGGGATGGTTAGATTCTCTCTTGTTGGAGATGGTCATTGCCTGGCACTTGTGTGGCATGAATGTTACTTGCCACTTCTCAGCCCAAGCCTGGATATTGTCCAGGTCTTGCTGCATTTCTATATGGACTGCTTCAGTATCTGAGGAGTCGCGAATGGTGCTGAACATTGTGCAATCATCAGCGAACATCCCCACTTCTGACCTTATGATTGAAGGAAGGTCATTGATGAAGCAGCTGAAGATGGTTGGGCCTAGGACACTACTCTGAGGAACTCCTGCAGTGATGTCCTGGAGCTCAGATGATTGACCTCCAACAACCACAACCATCTTCCTTTGCGCTAGGTATGACTCCAGCCAGCGGAGGGTTTCCCCTGATTCCCATTGACCTCAGTTTTGCTGGATGCCATACTCGGTCAAATGCTGCCTTGATGTCAAGGGCAGTCACTCTCACCTCACCCCTTGTGTTCAGCTCTTTTGTCTATGTTTGAACCAGGCTGTAATGAGGTCAGAAGCTGAGTGGCCCTGGCAGAACCCAAACGGAGCGTCACTGAGCTGGTTATTGCTAAGCAAGTGCCGCTTGATAGCACTGTCGATGACACCTTCCATCACTATACTGATGATTGAGAGTAGACTGATTGGGTGGTAATTGGCTGGCTTGGACTTGTCCTGCTTTTTGTGTACAGGACATACCTGGACAATATTCCACATTGCCGGTAGATGCCAGTGTTGTAGTTGTACTGGAACAGCTTGGCTGGGGCTGCAGCAAGTTCTGGAGCACAGGTCTTCAGTAATATTGCCAGAATATTGTTCGGGCCCATAGCCTTTGCAGTATCCAGTACCTTCAGTCATTTCTTGACATCACGCGGAGTGAATCGAATTGGCTGAAGTCTTGCATCTGTGATGCTGGAGCCTTCAGGAGGAAGCCGAGATGGATCATCAACTTGGCACTTCTGGCTGAAGATTATTGCAAATGCTTCAGCCTTATCTTTCACACTGATTTGCTGGGCTCCCCCATCATTCAGGATGGGGTTATTTGTGGAGCAACCTCCTCCAGTTAGTTGTTTAATTGTCCACCACCATTCACGGTTGGATGTGGCAGGCCTGCAGAGCTTGGATCTGATCCGATGGTTATGGGATCACTTAGTTCTGTCTATCGCATGCTGCTTACGCAGTTTGGTGCACAAATAGTCCTGTGTTTTAGCTTCACCAGGTTGACACTTCATTTTGAGGTATGCCTGGTGCTGCTCCTGGCATGTCCTCCTGCACTCATCATTGAACCACGGTTGGTCTCCTGGCTTGATGGTAACGGTAGAGTGGAGAAGATGCCGGGCCATAAGGTTACAGATTGTGGTTGAGTACAATTCTGCTGCTGCTGATGGCCCACAGCACCTCCTGGAGGCCCAATTTTGCATTGTTAGGTCTGTTTGAAATCTATCCTATTTAGCACAGTGCCACACAACACGATGGAGGGTATCCTCAATGTGAAGGCGGGCATCATCTCGACAAGGACTGTGCGGTGGTCACTCCCACCAATAGTGTCATGGACAAACGCATCTGCAGCAGGCAGATTGGTGAGGACGAGGTCAAGTATGTTTTTCTCTCTTGTTGGTTCCCTCACCATCTGCCGCATACCCAGTCTAGCAACTATGTACTTTAGGACTCGGCCAGCTCGGTCAGTAGTATGCTACTGAACCACACTTGGTGATGGCAGTGTCTGGGACATTGTCTGTAATGTATGATTCCGTGAGTATGACTATGTCTGGCTGTTGCTTGACTAGTCTGTGGGACAGCTCTCCCAACTTTGGCGCATGCCCCCAGATGTTAGTAAGGAGGACTTTGCAGGGTTGACAGGGCTGTGTTTGCCATTGTCCTTTCCAGTACCTAGGTCGATGCCGGGTGGTCAGTCTGGTTTCATTCTGTTTTATTGACTTTGTAGTAGTTAGATATAACTGAGTGGCTTGCTAGGCCATTTCAGAGGGCATTTAAGTGTCAACCACATTGCTGTGGGTCTGAAGTCACATGGAGGCCAGACTAGGTAAGGACAGCAGATTTCCTTCCCTAAAGGACATTAGTGAACCTCCGCTGCACTCCGTCTATGGCAATTATATCCTTCCTTTGATAAGGAGACCAAAACTGTACACAATATTCCAGGTGTGGTCTCACCAAGGCTCTATACAATTGCAGCAAGACATCTTTACTCCTGTACTCAAATCCCCTTGCAATGAAGACCAACATACCATTTGCCTTCCTAATTGCTTGCTGCACTTGCATACTAGCTTTTAGTGACTCATGAACAAGGACACCCGGGTCCCTTGGACATCAACACTTCCCAACATCTCACCATTTAAGAAATACTCTGCCTTTCTGTTTTATCTACCAAAGTTGATCACACTTATTCACATTATATTTCGACTGCCATGTTCTTGCCCATTCACTTAGCCTGTCCAAGTGCCATTGAAGCCTCTTTGCATCCTCCTCACCTAGTTATGTGCCATCAGCAAATTTGGAAATATTACAATTGGTCCCCACATCCAAATCATTTATATAGACTGTGAACAGCTGTGGCCCAAGCACTCATCCTTGCAGCACCCCACTAGTAACAGCCTGCCATGAGAATGACCTGTTTATTCCTACTCCCTGCTTTTTGTCTGTTAACCAATTCTCAATCCATAGCAGTATATTAATCCCCAATCCTCTGTGCTCTAATTTTGTTCACTAACCTCCTGTGTGGGAACTTATCAAAAGCCTTCTGAAAATCCAAATGCACCACATCAACTGGTTCCCCTTTATCTATGCTACAAGTAACATGCTCAAAAACTCCAACAGGTTTTTCAAACATGATTTCCCTTTCATAAATCCATGGTGACTCTGCCCAATAATATTATTATTTTCCAAGTGTCCAGTTATCACATCCTTTATAATAAATTCTATCATTTTACCTACTATTAATGTCAAACTAATAGGTCTGTTGTTCTTTGTTTTCTCTCTCGTTCTCTTCTTAAATAGTTCGCTACATTTGCTCCTTTCCAGTCTGCAGGAATCCTTGCAGAATTTATCGAATTTTGAAAGAAAACTACCAATGCATCCATTACCTCTATAGCCACTTCCTTCAATACTCTGGGATGTAGCTCAGGGGATTTATCAACTTTCAATCCAGTTAATTTTTTCAAGTTGTGGTGTGAGACAGCTGTTGGATGAGGCTATTTTCGAGATGTGTTTGGCTTCTTACATCATGGTTTTACTAGCATGCCTAAACCTCAAAGCTAATCAGAAAGAACTCCACATCATTCAGTCCTTCAGTAGAGATTGTTGCAATTGCAGTGGGGGAGGTGAGCATCGAGAAGATCTGGATTCACATTGAGTTTCACTTCTTGTGTATATTTTGTCATGTATGCTATGCTAAACACCACTACTTGTTCTTGCATCAAACCACAGTAATGTCAAATGTAACTGCTCACGAGCTCTGTAACAGATGATGGAAATGAAAAATTTACAAAAGCCTTTGTCACCACAATAATTAAAGGGTCAGAAGAAGAAACAAGAGAAAGATGATCCAAAGAATGCTTATGAGTCAAACAAAATACTTGATGCCAAAGTTGTCTTTAATGTATCCCAACATCTATCCAATTAACACACTGCCATTTTCAGCCAGGCACTTGGGCTTTAGATTGCTTGCATTAAGAAGGATATTTGCACAAACACAATACTTCTGCATTAAGTTGCCCATGGCCCCTTGAGCTACATACAGAAATTGTACAGCAAAGCACAATGCATTTCCAAAGCATCCGTATCAGTGTCCTGATTCCTCTCTTCCATGGTACGCGAGGAAAAAGCTGCACTCCTCGATCTTCCCAATCTTGAAGCTTCAGTTTGGCCTACAGCTTGCTGGGAAATGTTCCTTGATTTTACCTGTTTTGCAGTCAACTCAAAGGTAGCAAAATCCTTGATCTCTCTTCCTCCTTAACCAGATTTGTTATTTGCTCCAAAATTGTCTTTGCTCTCATGCATATAGGGCACAGTAGCCTTTTGTTGATTTTACATGGTAGCCAGGAGCTGACAAAGGTATTAGTACCTCAGACTGGGTACAAAGAGAAAATGTGAGGCTTTGGGTAATTGTGATCAGTATTTCAGCTCAAACTGAAACGCAAAAAAAAAACTGGGTTTTTAATCGAGGAATAAGACAATGAAGAAAAACTCAGTTGAAAATTGGGAGAACTACAAATTTAGAAAAATCTGAAATTGATAATATTGATAAAAACCAACAACACGGAGCCCTAAAAACTACACACGTAAAAAACAAAATTGAATTTGCTACAGCAGCATTGAAGCCGTACCTGATCCTCTGGAGCGGCTTGTGTTGGGAGAGGCAGATTAGACTCTTCACAAACGGCAAGACTTCTCACCAGTTTACCTTTAGCTCCTGACTGAAAGGCACAGAAAAAGTGATCATCATATTATTCACAAGTACTTTAGAAACAATTATATTACAACCTACTTAAAAGGCAACAGAGATTTGCCATGAAATGAACTGTAAAATTTCTTTTTACCTGCATCTGGCATTTCTTGAGTAAAAGATTTCACCAATGTTTTGAGCACATCACCACAAGTCAATGGTGTGACATGTGGCTCCAATAAAACAAGATTACTAATCATATTTCAAATTCAGTAAAAGGAATGACTAATGGAAATTTAAGAAATGTTTTCTAAATAAAAGTTAAATGAAAAAAAAACACCTGACAAAATAATGAAATCAAACACTGCCTAGACTACTATCTGGGAAGCTTCTGCAGCACACAGAAAATTTACACTACATCACACAGGTTTACTATTTAGATCACCAAAACTAAAATTGACATCAACAGCAGATGAACATACAGAAAGTGGCACAATCAAACCTCGGACCGAAGGTCTGGGTTCAGAAATTTTCAATTTATTTTGTTTCAAATATTTGTTAAAATGTGAGATTTGAATTTAGAATTAGCTAACCCTTTACAAATTGGCATTCCAATCTTAAATGATTAGGATTGTCTGATTTTCCTCTGGTTTAAGATTAGGGATAAAGTAAAAATGAAAACAGATAACCAAGACTAGTCAAAAGCAGTAATTAAATTTTCATCCATTTTTAATCACACACTGACTCTTGTGCCCATCCTAAAATGTGAATAGGGAAAGATTATTGCCTCTGGTTGGGGCGAAGTGACAAGGGGCCATGAATTTAAAACCATCACTAAGAGAGATTAGAAGAATTACCACAAAGAGCTGCTGCGAGAGAGGGCACTGAATCTTTTAAGAAAATATTTGAAGCAGAGGATGATATAGGACTATGGGGAGAAAATGTAGCAGAGAGACTAGTTTTGAATGTATCTATCAAAGAGTCAGCACAGATGTGATGGGTTAAATGAGCTCCTCCTGCACTATAAATTTCTCTGGTTCTAGATGAGATCAGATTGGTAGTAACGTTATTTGTTGAACATTGTTCAAGACATTTCCTGAGAAATATGTGCAAGTACTTTCTTTAGAACTGTGTGGATGTGGGAGGGAAGGATATAGCCAAAAAGATAGTTCTGAACTTATGTTGAGAACATGAATGTTAGTTGCTCAAAGTGTAAGATTTTGACGTATCAGCAGAGCAGGTACTCATATACATTGTTTAAAAATAATCCAAGTATAACACAATAAAAATACTACAACAACATTATACACAATTCAGATGTGTTTTCTAAAAATGTAATTGTTGTAATTTAGCTTCCCTCCCTACACTTTCAACTTGGGCTCATGACAAAAAGGCAGTTTCCATAAGCAGACTGATGTCTCCTATGAAATGAAACTTGCTTTCTTATTTATGTATAACATGAATGGGATGGCGTATTTCAGTACTAACAATTACCCATTTACTCCGTAATTTGCATCGGAGATTGCGTGGGTTGTCTCGTGCTCTCCTGTCCACTCTGAAAGGGGAAAATGTCATGCTGTCAAATCATATTGTTCAGGCCAAAGCTAATAGTAAGGGTTATGTACAAGAGTATAATTACACAGAAGGAAAGAATATAGCCAGTAATTAGTAGTACAGTATTTCACTAACATTTAAGCTGCTCTGAAACAAAATAAGAATCCAAAATCTTAATAGGTCCATCCAGAATCTTCTAACTGAGCATAATATTGGCACTAAACTGCACGCAGTCCCTTACCCTGCCTTAAAATGGAAACAGTTTTGTAATCAGGAAGCTAGAGATAGCAGGAAGAACAATAGCACTTGTACAATTTCAAAGGCAAGCTTCGACACTCCAGAATAAAGAAGCTCTTTATCTCGGCAGACAAATATGTTATCAGTCAATTCTACCACTCAAAGTAGACAGAGTGTGAACAGCAGTTTCCTGGCTATCTGTGAAAATATTTATTTATGACACCTCCCCAGTGGATACAATATTGTACAGTGTAATTTCAAATTGTGTGAAGCTCCATTGATGGCCAGCAATCAAAGACACTACTTTTGTCTTCTCATCCAATTGGCAACCTACCTGCATTAACATTTGAAGGTTAACCAGTAAGGCGAGGTGGCCCCTAATTGAGATGCATATGTTTTTAGATAACTGAGCATACAACTTAACCCTGATATCAAGATAAAGGATCTCTCTCAAGAAATATACAGTGACCTGAAGTCCATTTTGCCTGGCTAAGTTAAAAAAAACAACCATAAATTATATGATTTGAAGCATGATGGAATTGTGCAAAATAGTGTACTTTACAAATTATTTACACTGAAATCATAATAGGTTTAAATGGAAACGCCCAATTATTACATTGTTAGAATTGGGACTAATATAAGTGCTCTAACCATGACAACAGTCACTACTTTTCAGATCACAATAGGATATACGAATTGTAAATATTTTCTTACAAACGATTTAGAAATATGATGTGTGCATCAATAAAGAGCCCTTCATTATTTGAATTTAGGTTTTTTACTTGGGATTTATGTGTTCGCCTTAATCTTCATACAATAAGTACATTTCAGTTGATACTTTTCAAATCTATAAATACTGGAGCAGTACCCAATGTTTGGAGGCTGGCACATGTAATTCCAGTATTCAAAAAAAGAATGAAACAAAAGCTTGGTGATTCAGGTTGGTTAGTCTAATGCCCAAAGTGAGAAAAATGCTTGATTTTACAGAACCCCTTTAGTGAAGATTTAAAGATCTTCATTTACAATTTGTGGGTAAATTGAGACTTTTATTTTCATTGCTAGGGAGGCACAAGGAATGTGTACTCTACAGCTGGATTACTGAACTTTACATCAGTAACATGCAATTTAGATGCATGAAAAGTGCAAGCAGAACATATCATAGTTCCATCATGACTGGGCAGTTTTCTGTTCCAGTTAAGCAATTTGTGTTTTACGAAAGCACATGCAAGCTTTAGCAGATGCAACCTCCCGGACAGCAGGAGGCCAGAGCAGTACAGCGGGGGGCTGCAAGGGGAAGATGGCACTACCCAAGACATCGGGTATATCGCCCAACAGTCAGCTATCTGCAAATGACAAAGCACCAGTGCCATAGGAGGCTCTGCCTATCCAGGCAGACGGTTTATGATCTACAGTGACCTGAGGCCTCGTGGCCCCAATGGCAGTCCCTTACCTGCACCTGTCAAAATCACCATCGCCCTGAATTTCTACGCAACCTGTGGCAGAGGATGAGGTGGAGGAAGCCTGCTCCCTACACTCTGTCTCTGGCTGAGGTGCCTGTGGCTTCTGTCCTCATCTTGGATGTGTCCGTGGGGGTTCCTCCACAGGTTGCCATGCCTGTGTTATTGCAGGGGCTGCCTCTGTCACAGGGCCTTGGAGCACAGATGGTGCTTGAGTCAAAGGGGGTGAGGGGCCGAAGGGTGATGCCGGTACCCCCCGAGGGGTTGCCCCTTCATCTGCCGCTTGGACCATCTCAGCCCTTTCCTGGAACCCTTGGATGATGGCTGCAGCCACCAACTGAAGCACGGCTGGCGTCCACTCTGAGCATCAGCTGTGGACACAGGTGACATTTCGCAATCGGCAGCTCATCACGCCATCAGGCAAGTCACGGATGCGATATATACGAAGACAGGGGAATACATCCACTTTGACAAAGATGGGCACAGAGGGCTTTACCGCCATCGATGAATTTCCTCAGGTCCAGGGCGCCATCAAGGCACTGAGAGACCAGCCAATCAGATTCCTCAACAGAAAGGGCTACTACTCATTGAATGTCCAGCTGTTCTGTGACCGCAGGAAGTGAATTTTTTGCGCCTGGTTCCTGGGCAGCTGTCATGACTCCTTTGTCCTGTGACAGCGTCCCAGGTTCGCACCTCTTCAGGTCCACATCCAGACTCCGCGGCCGCTGGGGGATAAGGATTATCCCCTAAAGAGAGGGCTCTTGAAGCCTGTTCGAAACCCAGCCACGGATGTAGAGAAGTGCTGTAACCACAGCCATCTCCTAACACAGACCTGCATTGAACAGACCATTGCCTCTTGAAGATGTGCTTCCGCTGCCTTCACCAGTCGAGTGGTGCCGTCCAGTATGAGCAGCCGAAGTGTCCTGTAACATGGTCATCTGCTTTTCCCTGCACAACATGAAAATGCAAAGAGGCCTGGAGATGGATGAAGAGGAGGGGCTGGAACACCACTCCACCTCAGAGAGGACTGGGAGAAGGAAGAAGAGGAGGAAGAAGAGGAAGAGCTTGCTCAAGAAATGGCTGGTGACCAGGCAGCAAAGAACAGCTGGCGACACTGTTCCAGAACTCAGGGTGAACTGTAGACTGGCATGACAGCAAGGGCGACTCTAACTCAGCAGCGTTTCACCTGATCACCCCGAGCCCTTGTGGCTAATGACCCTAAAACCTATCTTCCAGCATACAGAGCTATTTTCCCACTATGACCCTTAACTGTGATGTCTCATTGCCAGCCATGAGCATGCAGATTGAGGATTCTTCTGCCAACATTGTCCAACATCACAAGGCATGGGCACATTACTTTTCCAGAGACCATGTTCTCACCTCCATCCCACAATGCAACGTCCCCCTTCTGAGATGAAACATCAACAACACATGTATCAGAGTAACAACACAAACTAGCAATATTGTGATGATGATGAAAGAACAAATAAATGTGTGGAACAACAACCAGGTGACCCATTAAGTGAATTCAGTGGTGTAGCCCCTTCTTCTCCCTACCACTTCTACAGGGTGCTCCCACCGTGGCAGAAAATGAGGTGGAGGCAGCCTGCTCCTTACTCTCTGTCTCCAGCTGGGTTGCCTGTGGCTTCAGTCCTCATCTTGGACGTGTCCGTGGGGGCTCCTCCACAGGCTGCCATGCCTGTGTCATTGCAGGGCCTACCCTCTATCACAGGGCCTTGGAACACAGATGGTGCTTGAGTCAAAGTGGGCGAGGGGCCGAAGGGTGATGCCAGTGCCCCTTCATCTGCCGCTTGGACCGACTCAGCCCTTTCCTGGAACCCTTGAATGATGGCTGCGGCCACCAACTGGGGCAGAGCTGGCTTCCACTCCGAGCATGTCTGCACCATCAGCAACATTGAGCGGTCTGTACTACAGAGTGTGTCACTCTTTCTGTGCATATCAGCACTGCTCCTGCACCCACTCACAATGCTGCTGCATATGGCTATCCAAGAACAATGCACAAGGGTAAGCTTTACATATCTGTGCTCCTAACTTCACACACTAGTAAGGCACATCGGGAATTTGGGGTGGTGCCCTGCAAGGCTTCGCATCAATTAAAATGAAAGGAAAGAAAATGCTGCAATATGTGCATTTCACAGACTGTGTAACAGAGCATCACAATGCCCTTTTTTGGCGATAGTGTGAGGTGGCTCCTGAACACACATAAGAACAAGCAGTCACAGAAGAATGTCATGAGCATGGTGAACATACTCTCAACATCAAAATCAGCATGGCTGGAAGTGAGAAAAAGTTCTACAGCTTATGGAAGCACTTACAGTCACATCATAAATATCACTGTCATGTAGTTTTACTAGGAATAGATACATGGAAAGCTGTAAAAGATATTTGAAAAAAATGTACTGACACACAAAAAGGTTAAGAAGGTGAAAAAGGGAATGTACTGTAGGAAACGATTTCCTTGGAATATATCATGCCCTCTCAATTCCCACTGTTCTTATATTTAAAAGCAAAGTTCATATGTAATCAGAGGGTGCAAAAAGTACCCTGCATTAATGATCCTTGATGAGGAAACTATTGTTGCACAGGAGAGCGCTTTCAAGATAATGAGGCCGGATCTTATTCCGGTGGTGGGCTGGAAAGCAGGGGAGAACCCGCCTCACCCTCCATTGGACACTTGTTGCAATTTCATAGCGGGCAGCCAATTAACCACCTACCATCAGGGCCACCATCCCTTTAAGGGACGAGTTCCCGCCTCCAGAGTTGCTGGCCAATCGGCGGGCCGGCAGCTGTGCAGTACTGGCAGCGCTACTGGAGACCCCAGGACATGTGATTGGGGTTGGGGTCGTTGGGACCAGTTTAAACATATCCTTTTTTATCTTTGAGATTTTTTCTATGGCAATAACTTCCACTGACTTGGGGAGAGGGTGGCATAGTGGTAATGTCACTGAGCTAATAATCCACAGACCCAGGCTAATGCCCTGGGGACACAGGTTCAAATCCCAACATGGCAGCTGGTGGAATTTAAAATCAATTAAATAATAAATTCAATTGATTAATAATTTGGAATTGAATGCTAATCCTAGTAATCGTGCCATGAAACTATCATCAATTGTCGTAAAAAGCCATCTGGTTCACTCATGTCCTCTAGGGAAGAGAATCTGCTGTCCTTAATAATAAAAACAAGAAATGCTGGAACCACTCAGCAGGTCTGGCAGCATCTGTGGAAAGAGAAGCAGAGTTAACATTTCGGACCACTGACCCGATGAAGGGTCACTGACCTGAAACGTTAACTCTGCTTCTCTTTCCACAGATGCTGCCAGACCTGCTGAGTGGTTCCAGCATTTCTTGTTTTTATTTCAGATTTCCAGCATCCGCAGTATTTTGCTTTTAATCTGCTGTCCTTACCTGGTTTGGCCTACATGTGGCTCCAGGCTCACACCAATGTGGTTGACTCTTAACTGCCCTCTGAAATGGCCTAGCAAGCCACTCAGTTGTCAAGGGCAATTAGGGTTGGGCAACAAATGCTGGCCTTTCCAGCGATGCCCACATCTCATGAAAAAATAAAATGCCTTATTACTCATCTGTAAAAGTACTTTCAGGTCATCTCATTTTAATTTTAAATGGGAAGTTTGCATTAGTCCACATAAAGAAGAAAAATGTTTTCATGACACAAGGTGCATCATATCAAGCATATCAATGTGAAACACAAAGCTGCCCTTCACTCTGGAACATATGCTTCTAACTAAACGCTTTGCCAACTGAACTGCAAAGATTGACACAATTTCACTGCTACGTCCAAGGACAATCACCTGGATATTAATTTATTGAATTCTTTCCGCTTTGACATGCATTGAAGATGACCCTACCTTGGCTCTTTTCCTCTGCTGCCCCTGGTTTGTCGTTCGTTTCTGCGCAGCAAATTATAAACAATTGTCACTCACTGGACAAAGGTGACAGGAAAATTAGAAATGTCATGGTTTTTATTTCTGTTTCAATGAAATATTATATTAAAGCCTCATTGATTATGATAAAATTTGCAACCTGTTCTACAGAGTGATGTCAATACAGTCATGTTTGTAAACTTCTGATTTAAAGAAAAACATAATTTGAGGATAACTGTAGAATCTTATTTCTTATTTTCACACAGTTCCAAAAAGGCCTTATTCCAAATTATACCTATAACTTAAATTCCTTTTCCCTGGAATCAAAAGCCAAGTATTTTACTTAACATCAAAGGCACAACTTTTAGGAGAGTGATTTTCATTAAAAACTATCAACGCAATAACACTCCATAAACAAAACAAAAGCCTGTGCCTTACTTGTACAAGAAGATCAAATTGATCATTTTGTTGAACAGATGAGGCACACACAAAAACAAAATGCAATGATCCTGTATTATTAAGAGCACAGTAATCAATAAAACTAGCAGTTAGACATACAGACACTCATATCCTATAGGCCATCTCACCTGATGGTCAGTCTTTGTGTCATTTGCTTTATCTTCTTTTCCCTTCTCTTTTTCCTCTACCTCCAAGCTTTCAGTTTTAATGATGCATGTCTCTGGAGTGGGTGAAGAAATCTCAGTTTCTTGCTCATTTCCAGCTTCCTCCACTGCCTCTTGGTTCACTATGCCTTTCTCAGACATTCTCACGGAAAAGAATTACACAAGTAGAAGATGCAGTGACCTATGGGGTCAAGACATTAAAAAACAGAGTATTTTATTCCCAGAATGAGTCCCCTCATTTCCTTTTGACATTTATTCTGCAGAAAATTATTACAATTGCCCATTTGAGACAAATTTCAAGTTGTATACATTCAACATTCAATCTAAATTCAACACATTACCAATTTCAAATGCAATAGTTCAAACAAATACGAAAGATACATTTGAAAAGTCAACCCTTGTGGTCATCATTCTTGGCCAAACTGACAGCCATATTATTAATACTATAAGGCTCATTCTGAATTCCTTGTCAGTTTGGTGTTTGCGAAACATGAGCAAGAAAAGTTCCAGCCAACCAAAATGTAGACCTGTTAATGCCAATGGATTTTCTTGAAGCTCATTGGGAACTTACTTCTTAACCTCACCAGTTGGTTCCAAAATGAATGCCTTAAATTATTTAGCTTTTCAGGGCAACAAGATCAAATTAAATTACTGCAGTACAAGATCGATTGGCCATTTCAAGAATAACATTATCAGTTATGTGAATGCTCAAAATAAAAATCACCTTCACTGTATATAATAGGACCTGATATTTTCTTTTTAAAGTTTAGCTTCCTAACTGTTTGTGTCAGTTTTACACATAACTAAATCCCCAACATATGCTAGACCATTTGAAAATCTCAACAGGATGTATTGTACACCAGCTGAAGTGTCATGGGTAGGAGGTAAAGTAAGAGATGAAGCAGAAACTGTTCGGAAAAAGTACTGCTGTGCCAGAATTGTATTCAGTAGAGAAGCATACACTTGCACTATTATTGTCTGCCTTATTTGTTGCAAATCCATATGAATCTATAGACCCTCGTCATAAGTGAAAGAATAGGTCTAATATATTATCTTTATTGGCTGATTTATGTAAGGTTACACCTTTGCATAAATAAGAATATTGTTCAATTTTTGTGGCACCGCACTAGTAGCAATGTCTTCTAAATGGTTCTGATGAAGGGTCATTGACCTGAAACGTTAACTCCACAGATGCTGTCAGGCCTGCTGATCATTTCCAGCATTTTCTGTTTTTATTTCAGATTTTCAGCATCTGCAGTATTTTGCTTTTGACTTCCTTTGGAGTTGTCGTTGATCAGCCATGATCTCATTGAACAGCGGGCAGAACAGGTTCGAGGGACTATACAGCCTACTCCTGTTCCTACGTTCACTGTATTGCTTATAAATTTGAAAATAGTGCAACAATGTTGGCAGTGCATTTAGCAAACACTGTTGTCAAATGCATGTAATTAAGCAACAGCTTCCATTTCTCAGGGGCAATTGCAAGGCAAATAATTCATGAAATCTACCTATTGGATGGAATCTGCAGGAAAACTTGTCTAATCAATGCATTTTTGTAACTACGACAAAATATTTTTCAAAACAATCAAATTAAATTAATAATATGATCTGGAAACACCTTTGGAGGAGGAGGAAGATCAGGAATGTAATAGTGATAGGGGATTCAATTGTTAGGGAACAGACAGGTGTTTCTGCAGCCGCAGATGTGATTCCAGGATGGTGTGTTGCCTCCTTGATGCCAGGGTCCAGGATGTCACTGAGCGACTGCCGAACATTCTGAGGGAGGTACAGAGAGATATGGAACAGATGGGTACCAACAACATAGGCAGAAAGAGGGATGAGGTCCTACAGGCAGATTTGAGGGACCTAGCTCTGGATCGCTCCTTGTGCCACGCGCTAGTGAGTATGGAAATAGGAGGATAGGGCAGATGATTGTGTGGCTAGAGAGATGGTGCAGGAGGGAGCGCCTTAGATTCCTTGGGCATTTGGACCATTTCCAGGGTGGGTGGGGCCTTTATAGGCTGGACAAGTTGCACCTCAACTGAGCTGGGACCAATGTCCTTGGGCAGAGGTTCACTAATGCTGTGTGGGAGAGTTTAAACTAATTTGGGAGGGGAATGGGCACCAGGAAATAGGAATTAGAAAGGAGAAACAAGGTGCACAAAAGGTTGGGAGAGACAGATAGCGGTGGGGAACAAATAATATGGCATTTGGTGAGATCAGACTAAGAGAGAATATAAGAAGGTCCAAGATAGTGTAAATAACCACATGGGAATAATGGCAATAATGGAGACCTGGTTCCAAACAGGGCAGGATTGAGAACGAAATATTCCTAGATACAAGGTGTTCAGGAAAGACAGGGAAGAAAAGAAAGTGAGGGTGGTGGGGTGGTGGTGGTGTATTGATCAAGGAGAATATAACAGTGCTGGAGAGACAGCAAACAATAAAGGTGCCATTCCAATACTCAGTGTATTCTATCAGCGACCAACTTGTGGGAAGGATATAAGCGAACGAATTGGCAAGGAAAATACAGAGAGGTGCAAGAGCTAGAGAGCAGTGATAATGGGGAACTTCAATTATCCTAATTTAAACTGGGATAGTAATAATGGAAAGGGCAGAGAAGAGGGAGAATTTATGAAGTGTGTTCAGAAGAACTTTCTTGATCAGTATGTTTCTGGCCCAATAAGGAAGGATGCATTCCAAGATCTAGTTCTGGGGTGTGGGGTAGGTTAAGTAGACCAAGTGTTAGTAGGGGAACATTTAGGTATCATAAGCTTCAGATCAACTACAGAAAAGGGCAAGGAGCAATCTAGAGTAAAAATAATTAATTGGAAGAGGGCCAAAGCCAGCACATTGAGAAGGGATCTGGCCTGGGTAAATTGGAATCAAAGATTGGAAGGCAAAAATGTAATCGTAATGGGTGGCCTTGAAAGAGGAGATGGTTCTAGTACAGCCCAGGCACATTCCCATGAGGGGGGAAAGGTAGGGCAACGAAAAAGCAGAAGCTCCTTGGATGGTGAAAGAAATTGAGAAATAAGATGAAGTAGAAAAAGGGGGCAGATGGCAGATGTCAGGTTGATAATACAAATGAGAACTAGGCTGAATATAGAAAGTTCAGAGGGGATGTGAAAAGCCAGCATTTGTTGCCCATCCCTAATTGCTCTTGAGAAAGTGATGGTGAGCTGTCTTCCTGAACCATGACAGTCCATCTGGTATAGGTACTCCCACAGTGAAAGGGGAAATAAGAGGAGCAAAGAGGGACTATGAGAATAGACAAGCAGCTAATATAAAAGGAAATCTAAAAGTCTTCTATAGGCATATAAATAGTAGACAGTAGTTAGAGGAGTGGTGGGCCTGATTAGGGACCAAAAAGGAAACCTACACATGGAAGCAGAAGGCATGAGTGCTTTGTATCTGCCTTTACCAAGGAAGAAGATACTGCCAAAGTCACAGTAAAAGAGGAGTTAGTTAGTTGAGATACTGCATATGCTAAACACTGATAAAGAGGTAGTACTAAAAGGTTTGGCTGTACTTAAAGTAGATAAGTCACCAGGTCTGGATGGGATATATCCTAGGTTGCTGAGGGATGAAAGGGTAGATATTGCAGGGGTACTGGCCATAATTTTCCAATCCTCCATAGATACTGAGGTGGTGCCAGAGGACTGGAGAATTGCAAATGTTACACCCCTGTTCAAAAAGAGTGTAAGAATAAACCCATCAACTATAAGTCAGTCAGTTTAACCTCAATGGTAAAACGATAATCTACCACAAAATTAACCATTACTTGGACAAATATGGATTAATTACGGAAAACCAGCATGGATTTGTTAAAGGCATCTAACCAGCTTGATTGAGTTTTTTGATGAAGTAACAGAGAGTGTTGATGAGGTAATGTGTTTGACGTGGTGCATACGGACTTCCAAATGGCATTTGATAAAGTTTCATATAATAGGCTTGTCAGCAAAGTTGAAGCCCATGGAATAAAAGGGGCAGTGAAAGCATGGATAGGAAATTGGATAAATGACAGGAAAGTAGGCGTGAACAGTTGCTTTTTGGACTGGAGGAAGGTAGACAGTGGGGTTCCCCAGGGGTCAGTACTAGGATCACTGCTATTTGTGCTGGTCACTTGGACTTGAGTGTACGGGGCACAATTTCAAACTCTGCAGATTACATGAAACTTGGAATTGTAGTGAACAGTGAGGAAGACGGTGATAGACTTCAAGAGAGCATAGATAGGTTGGTGGAATGGGCGGACACGTGGCAGGTGAAATTTAATGCAGAGAAGTGCAAAGTGAAACATTTTGGTAGGAAGAAAGAGGAGAGGCAATATAAACAATTCTAAAGTGGATGCAGAAAGAGAGAGACCTGGGGTATATGTGCACAAATCGTTGAAAGTGCAGAACAGGTTGAGAAAGCAGCTAAAAAAGCAAACAGGATCCTGGGCTTTATAAATAGAGGCATAGAGTAAAAAAGCAAGGAAGTGATGATGAACCTTTATTTTCTTTTGGGCCTCCTTATCTCGAGAGACAATGGATACGCGCCTGGAGGTGGTCAGTGGTTTGTGAAGCAGTGCCTGGAGTGGCTATAAAGGCCAATTCTGGAGTGACAGGCTCTTCCACAGGTGCTGCAGAGAAATTTGTTTGTTGGGGCTGTTGCACAGTTGGCTCTCCCCTTGCGCCTCTGTCTTTTTTCCTGCCAACTACTAAGTCTCTTCGACTCGCCACAATTTAGCCCTGTCTTTATGGCTGCCCGCCAGCTCTGGCGAATGCTGGCAACTGACTCCCACGACTTGTGATCAATGTCACACGATTTCATGTCGCGTTTGCAGACATCTTTATAACGGAGACATGGACGGCCGGTGGGTCTGATACCAGTGGCGAGCTCGCTGTACAATGTGTCTTTGGGGATCCTGCCATCTTCCATGCGGCTCACATGGCCAAGCCATCTCAAGCGCCGCTGACTCAGTAGTGTGTATAAGCTGGGGATGTTGGCCGCTTCAAGGACTTCTGTGTTGGAGATATAGTCCTGCCACCTGATGCCAAGTATTCTCCGAAGGCAGCGAAGATGGAATGAATTGAGACGTCGCTCTTGGCTGGCATACGTTGTCCAGGCCTCGCTGCCGTAGAGCAAGGTACTGAGGACACAGGCCTGATACACTCGGACTTTTGTGTTCCGTGTCAGTGCGCCATTTTCCCACACTCTCTTGGCCAGTCTGAACATAGCAGTGGAAGCCTTACCCATGCGCTTGTTGATTTCTGCATCTAGAGACAGGTTACTGGTGATAGTTGAGCCTAGGTAGGTGAACTCTTGAACCACTTCCAGAGCGTGGTCGCCAATATTGATGGATGGAGCATTTCTGACATCCTGCCCCATGATGTTCGTTTTCTTGAGGCTGATGGTTAGGCCAAATTCATTGCAGGCAGACGCAAACCTGTCGATGAGACTCTGCAGGCATTCTTCAGTGTGAGATGTTAAAGCAGCATCGTCAGCAAAGAGGAGTTCTCTGATGAGGACTTTCCGTACTTTGGACTTCGCTCTTAGACGGGCAAGGTTGAACAACCTGCCCCCTGATCTTGTGTGGAGGAAAATTCCTTCTTCAGAGGATTTGAACGCATGTGAAAGCAGCAGGGAGAAGAAAATCCCAAAAAGTGTGGGTGCGAGAACACAGCCCTGTTTCACACCACTCAGGATAGGAAAGGGCTCTGATGAGGAGCCACCATGTTGAATTGTGCCTTTCATATTGTCATGGAATGAGGTGATGATACTTAGTAGCTTTGGTGGACATCCGATCTTTTCTAGTAGTCTGAAGAGACCACGTCTGCTGACGAGGTCAAAGGCTTTGGTGAGATCAATGAAAGCAATGTAGAGGGGCATCTGTTGTTCACGGCATTTCTCCTGTATCTGACGAAGGGAGAACAGCATGTCAATAGTCGATCTCTCTGCACGAAAGCCACACTGTGCCTCAGGGTAGACGCGCTCGGCCAGCTTCTGGAGCCTGTTCAGAGCGACTCGAGCAAAGACTTTCCCCACTATGCTGAGCAGGGAGATTCCACGGTAGTTGTTGCAGTCACCGCGGTCACCTTTGTTTTTATAGAGGGTGATGATGTTGGCATCGCGCATGTCCTGGGGTACTGCTCCCTCGTCCCAGCACAGGCATAGCAGTTCATGTAGTGCTGAGAGTATAGCAGGCTTGGCACTCTTGATTATTTCAGGGGTAATGCTGTCCTTCCCAGGGGCTTTTCCGCTGGCTAGGGAATCAATGGCATCACTGAGTTCCGATTTGGTTGGCTGTATGTCTAGCTCATCCATGACTGGTAGAGGCTGGGCTGCATTGAGGGCAGTCTCAGTGACAGCATTCTCCCTGGAGTACAGTTCTAGGTAGTGCTCAACCCAGCGGTCCATCTGTTTGCGTTGGTCAGTGATTATGTCCCCCGATTTAGATTTGAGGGGGGTGATCTTCTTGATGGTTGGCCCAAGAGCTCTCTTCATGCCATCATACATTCCTCTGATGTTTCCGGTGTCTGAGGCCAGCTGAATATGACTGCATAGGTGTTGCCAGTAGTCGTTTGCGCAACGCCTAGCTGTTCTTTGTGCAGTACTTCTGGCTGCTTTAAGTGCTGCGGATGTTAAATCGCTGGGGGCTTTCTTGTAGTTCAAAAGTGCAATGCGCTTAGCGGCTATGACAGGTTCCAGCTCTTCATTATGAGATTGAAACCAGTCTGCATTTCTCTTCGCACTTTTGCCGTAGGTGGTCAAAGCTGACTCATAGATGGCGTCTCTGATGTGGGCCCACTTGGTCTCAGCATCCCCTGTGGGAGTGTTTTGAAGGGCTGTTACAAGTGAATTTAGAAATTTTTGTAACAGCTGTGGGTGAGAAATTCTGCTCGTGTTGATGCGCGGGTGGCCCTTCTGCTTGGAATGATGCAACTTCTTTGGTCTGAGTCTAACCTTGCTGCACACCAGGGAGTGGTCGGTGTCGCAGTCCGCACTGTGGAAGCTGCGTGTGATTTGAACACTGTTTAAGGCGGCTCGCCTTGTGACAATGAGGTCTAGCTGGTGCCAACGACGTGATCTTGGGTGCCTCCATGAAACCTGGTGACAGGGTTTAGTGTGAAAGAACGAGTTGGTGATGCAGAGGTTATGATAGGTACACAACTCAAGCAGTCTCTGCCCGTTCTCATTCATCCTTCCAACGCCATAGCGCCCAAGGCAGGAGGGCCATGAGTCATGGTCGGCCCCAACCCTGGCATTAAAGTCCCCCAGCAGGAATAGGTGTTCGGTGTTGGGGATGCTGCTAATGATGTTATGGAGTTGTTCATAGAACTGGTCTTTAGCTTCAGGTGCGGAGCAGAGTGTTGGAGCATAGATGCTGAGTAGGTGTACTGGACCAGAGGTGGTGAGCAGTCGGATGGACAGTATGCGTTCCGAGCCATTTGAGGGAGGCTCTATCATGCTGAGCAAGGAGTTTCTGATGGCGAAGCCCACTCCATGCTGTCTTGGTTCTTCAGGATCCCTGCCCTGCCAGAAGAAGGTGTAGTCTTGCTCTGCTAGAGAGCCACTCGCGGGGAGGCGAGTCTCCTGAAGTGCTGCAATGTCCACATTGAGTCTACTGAGCTCGTTGTTAATGATGGCGGTCTTCCGAGAATCGTTGATTTGTGTAAGGTCTTCCGACAGGCCAGGACACATAGTTCTGACGTTCCAGCTTGCAAAGCGAAGGGCTGGTACCTTCTTTCCTTTTTTCATGTTGTTTGGTGCGGTGTATCAGTCCACCTTTCGGGCAATGACCCTGAGTTCCAAGCACCCATTGAAGCAGGCAGACTGTGGCGGGACAGAACCTTATTGACCGGGGGCTGCCCGGTTTGAGGCGGGCGGTAGCTGTCCAGTGAGGTGCAATGACCTCTCCCACCGACAAAGGCAACCCGTGGCGCCCAGTTTCTACGCCAATTTATCTGGACTTATAACCCGTAACTGCTGCCTTCCGTGTTGTTTCAGTCGCTGTGAGGCAACTATGGAGTGACCTCTCCATGGCGCATGCCTGGGCAAATTTATGGAGGTTGAGAGTTGCCCAGTCGTCAAAACCCCCCTCTCGGCCTTTCTGGTGGGGTCCAAAGGAGTGCAGGACACGACGTTTGGCACCAGTATGGCTGCAGGAACTGCCGGAAACATGCCAAAGGTGACACATGACCGCCTACGGGGTTCCGCTCCGGATTTTCTGTTAGGGTTTACTCCCTTAGCCTTGGTCTCTCCCGAGACGCCCACAAGGCAGTGGGGTTGTTGGGGCCCCTACACAGGTGTAGGATGGTGCCGGTGGGAGGAGGGGATGCAAGGGGGAGGGGTAGAGGGAGGGGGTGGGGGGGGGGGTGCAGGGGAAGGGGGTGCGGGGTGAAGATGGTGCGAGGGGGGGGCGGGCTGGGACGGGGTTGTGAGGGGGTGAAGACGGGCTTGAACCTTTATAAAACACTGATTTGGCCACAACTGGAGTATTGTGTCCAATTCTGAGCACCGAACTTTAGGAAGGATGTGAAACCCTTGGAGAGGCTGTAGAAAAGATTTACTAGAATGGTTCCAGGGATGGGGGACATCACAAGAACACAAGAAATAGGAGCAGGAGTAGTCCATATGGCCTATTGAGATTGCTCCACCATTCAGTACGATCATGGCTGATCTTAGGCCTCAACTCCACTTTCCCGCCCACTTGCGATATCCCTTGATTCTCTGACAGACCAAAAGTCTGTCTATCCCAACCTTAATTGTGTTCAACAATGCAGCATTCACAACCCTCTGGGATAGAGAATTCCAAAGATTCACAACCCTTTGAGCGAAGTAATTTCTCCTTATCTCAGTCCTAAATGATCACCCCCTTATCCTGAGACTGTGCCCCCACATTTTAGATTTCCCGACCAGTGGAAATAATCGCTCAGTGTCTACCCTATCCAGCCCCTTCAGGATCTTGTATGTTTCAATGAGATTGCCTCTCATTCTTCTAAACTCCAGAGCGTATAGGCCCAATTTACTCAGCCTCTCATCATAGGACAGCCCCATTATCCCAGGGCCCAATCCAGTGAACCTTCACTGCACTGCCTCCGATGGAAGCATCTATGTCAGTTATGTAGATAGATTGGAGAAGCTGGGGTTGAGGTTCTCCTTAGATCAGAGAAGATTGAGAGGAGATTTGACAGAGGTGTTCAAAATCATGAACAGTCGAGAGGAGATAGAGAGAAACTGTTCCCAGTCGCAGAAGTCAGGAGCAGAGGACATAGATTTAAGGTGATTGGCAAAAGAACCAAAGGCAAAAACTTTTTTACACAGTGAATGGTTATAATCTGGAATGCATTGCCTGAAAGGGTGGTGTAGGCAGATTCAATTGTGGCTTTTAAAAGGGAATTAGATAAGCACTTAAAGGGAAAAAGTTTGCAGGGCTAGGGGGAAAGGGCGAGGGAGTGCAACTATCTGTGTTGCTGCTGCAGAGAGACAGCATGGACTCGATGAGTTGAATGGCGTATTTCTCCATTGTAACAATTCTATGATTTTATTCTATGATTCACTGATGATATAAACTGAGTATTTTGTTAGATGTTCTGACATTATGTAACAATTCTACGTTGAGAATTGTTAATAGAGTACATCAATAATCATGGGTCAGGCCAAGTACGTGTTACAGAAAATTTACATATTTTTGCCAATGTAACTCTCTCTGAAGACCCTATAAAATTAAACATTTCATTCAGTACAGCTGAGTGTAAAATTATAAGCAGCTAACTTTGGATCCAAAGTACTTGATAATATTCAACTTCAATTAAATTCCTAGACCTACGGACAGTGTATTTAATCATCATAGGTATGATTTCAATTTTCTCTATAGAGTGCCTGACAAATCAAACTTATTCTTTAACTATGTAGTCACATTACTATCAGCGTTTGTTTCAATTGGCTGGTAATTACATCGATAAGTATATCATTGAAGTATAGGAATTAATTCTAAGACAGTAATTACTCATGGGACAAAGAAGGCACCAAATCAAAAGAGCAAAGCTTTATACTAATGACTTGGCCACATTGCTTGGCACCATCACCAACATTAAGCAATTGCTTTCAAATTGCAAGGAGACCCAAGAAGTTTCCTTGTTTATTGCCATCAGAATGTTTAATGATGTTGAATAACTAGTCCACTGAATAAAAAAGCTGACAAAATCTTACCAAAATGCATGTAATGCAATATGCAATAATGGTATTTAATTTTCTCTGAATTAAATTGTGTATAGGTAATAAATACACTGCTGCCCTCAGAAGAACAGCTACTCTTGATATACCACATCATCGAATCTAACGGTAATTTTAACCTCACCTGCTCGGTGGGAAACAGACACGATCAGATCAGCTGCCTGTTTTACATATTGCCTGATTTTACTTTCCACTGATGGGTAGTTTATGAAATGGGTGGCATATTTGATCATATCAGCAACCCACCAGGCAGGTTAGGTTAATATTGTGCCTGCATTGATGTGATTGTGTGAAAGATCAACAATTCAATTATATTGGTAGAAAGAGGGATGTGGTCCTGCAATCAGAATTTAGGGAGCTAGGTAAAATATTAGCAAGAAGGACCTCAAAAGTAGGAATCTCTGGATTACTCCCAGTGCCATGCGCAAGTGAGTCTCGAAATAGAAGGATAAGACAGAAGAATGCATGGCTGGAAAGATGGTGCAGGAGGGAGGGCTTCAGATTCCTGGGACATTGGGACCGGCTCTGGGGGAGATGGGACCTGTACAGGCTGGACGGGTTGCACCTGAACAGAGCCTGACTGAGTTCCTTGCGGGATGTTTTGTTACTGCTGTTGGGGAAAGTTTAAATTAGTTTGGCAGGGGGGGTGGAGACCTGAGGGTAGACTCAGTTGGGACAAAATCAAAAATGAAAATTGAAGGCAGAAAATTAATGGATGAGTCTGGAAGACAGAGGAAACAAAGGTTAGAAAATAAAAAAAGTTTGGCAGTGCTCAAGGGTATCTATTTCAATGCAATGAGTCGACCAAATAAAGCAAATGAGCTGAGGGCACAGATAGACATGTGGCAGTATAATATCATAGCTATTACAGAAACATGGCTGAAGGAGGGACAGGTATGGCAGCTCAATATTCCTGGTTAAAGGGTTTTCAGATGTGATAGGGAGGGAGATAAGAAAGGAGGGGTGTGGCAATTTTGGTCAAGGAAACTATTACAGCTGAGGACGGATGATATGTTGGAAGGTTCATCAAATTAGGCCATATGGAATGAGCTAAGGAACAAAAAAGGGGCAATCACACTGCTGGGAGTGTGCTATAGACCCCCAAAAAGTCAGAGGGAGATAGAAGAGCAGAATTGGAAGCAAATCTCTGAGAAGTGCAAGAACAATAGGGCACTAATAGTGGGGGATTTTAACTACCCCAATATTAATTGGGATAGTTTGTGTGAAAGGAATTGAGGGAGCAGAATTCTTGAGGTGCATTCAGGAGAACTTTTTTGCCCAGTATGTAGCTAGACCAACAAGAGAGGGTGCAGTTTTTTTTAATTCCTTCATGGGATGTGGGCATCGCTGGCTCGGCCAGCATTTATTGCCCATCCCTAATTGCCCTTGAGAAGGTGGTGGTGAGCTGCCTTCTTGAACCGCTGCAGCCCATGTGAGGTAGGTACACCCACAGTGCTGTTAGGAAGGGAGTTCCAGGATTTTGACCCAGCGACAGTGAAGGAACTGCGATATAGTTCCAAGTCAGGATGGTGTGTGACTTGGAGGGGAGCTTGCAGGTGGTGGTGTTCCCATGCATTTGCTGCCGTTGTCCTTCTAGTTGGTACAGGTCGTGGGTTTGGAAGGCGCTGTCTAAGGAGCCTTGGTGCATTGCTACAGTGCATCTGTAGATGGTACACACTGCTGCCACTGTGCTTCAGTGGTAGAGGGAGTGAATGTTTGTAGATGGGGTGCCAATCAAGAAGGCTGCTTTGTCCTGGATGGTGTTGAGCTTCTTGAGTGTTGTTGGAGCTGCACCCATCCAGGAAAGTGGAGAGTATTCCATCACACTCCGCACATGTGCCTTGTAGATGGCGGACAGGCTTTGGGGAGTCACGTGAGTTACTCACTGCAGGATTCCTAGTCTCTGACCTGCTCTTGTAGCCATGGTATTTATATGGTTACTCCAGTTCAGTTTCTGGTCAGACTTAGTTTTAGGAAATGAAAATGTGCATGTGGAAGGAGTGGCAGGGGGAGCGTATTTTGGTGGTAGTGGTCATAATTCAGTCAGTTTTAACATAATTATGAAAAAGGACAGAGATGGAACAGGAGTGAGAGTTCTCAATTGGGGCAAGGCCAATTTTACTAAACTGAGGAGTGATTTAGCGAAAGTGGACTGGAAACAGCTACTTGAAGGTAAATCAGTGTCAGAGCAGTGGGAGGCATTCAAAGGGGAAATTCAAGGGCTTCAGAGTAAACACGTTCCCACAAAGAAAAAGGGTGAGACGGCCAAATCTAGAGCCCCATGGATGTCAAGGAGCTTACAGGGTAAGATAAGGCAGAAAAGGAAAACTTCTGTCTGACACCAAGAACTCAACACTGCAGAAAGCTGAGAGGAGTATAGAAAGTGGAGGGGTGAAATTAAAAAGGAAATTAGGAAAGCAAAGAGAGGGCAGAAAAGAATATTGGCAAGCAAAATCAAGGTGAACCCAAAGATGTTTTATCAATACATTAAGAGTAACAGGATAACTAAGGAGAGAGGAGGGCCCATAAAAGACCAAAAAGGTAACACTTATAGGGGCGGAAGATCTTGGTATGGTTCTGAATGAGTACTTTGCGTCTGTCTTCACAAAACAGGGGGATGGTGCAGATATTGTAGTTAAGAAGGAGGAGTGTGAAGTATTGGGTGTGATAAACATAGGGAGAGAGGAAGTATTAATGGGATTAGCATCCTTGAAAGTTGATAAATTACCAGGGCCAGACGAAGTGTACCCTAGGCTGTTAAAAGAAGCAAGAGAGGAAATAGCAGAAGGTCTGACCATCATTTTCCAGTCCTCACTGGACACAGGTGTGGTGCCGGAGGATTGGAGAACTGCTAACATTGTACCTGTTTAAAAAGGGAGCGAGGGACAGACCGAATAATTATAGGCCAGTCAGTCTAACCTCAGTAGTGGGCAAATTATTGGAATCTATTCTGAGAGACAGGATAAACTGTCACTTAGAAAGGCATAGGTTAATCAAGAATACTCTGCATGGATTTGTTAAGGGAAGATCTTGTTTGCCCAACTTGTTCGAATTTATTGAAGAAGTAACAAGGAAGATAGATGAGGGTAGTGCAGTTGATGTGGTCGACATGGATTTTAGCAAGGCTTTTGTCAAGGTCCCACATGGCAGATTGGTTAAAAAAATAAAATCCCATGGGATCCAGGGAAATGCAGCAAGGTGGATACAAAATGGGCTCAGTGGCAGGAAACAAAGGGTAATTGTTGACGGCTGTTTTAGCGACTGGAGGGCTGTTTCCAGTGGCGTTCCGCAGGGCTCAGTACTGGGTCTCCTGCTTTTTGTGGTATAGAAGAACGATTTGGACGTAAATGTAGGGGACATGATCAAGAGGTTTGCAGACAACACAAAAATTGGCCATGTGGTAGATAGCGAGGAGGATAGCTGTAAGCTGCAGGAAGATACTGATGGTCTGGTCAGATGGGCAGAAAAGTGACAAATAGAATTCCACCTGGAGAAGTGTGAGGTGATGCATTTGGGGAGGTCAAATAAGGCAAAGGAATACACGATTAATGGGAAAATACTGAGAAGTGTAGAGGAAGTGAAGGGCCTTGGAGTAAATGTCCACGGATCCCTGAAGGTAGCAGGACAGGTCGATAAGGTGGTTAAGAAGGCATATGGAATCCGTTCCTTTATTAGCCAAGGAATAGAATATAAGAGCAGGGAGGTTATGCTGGAACTGTATAACTCATTGGTTAGGCCGCAACTTGAGTTCTGTGTGCAGTTCTAGTCACCTCATTACAGAAAGGATGTAATTGCACTAGAGCAGGTACAAAGGAGATTTACGAGGATGTCGCCAGGACCGGCAAAATGCAGCTATGAGGAAAGATTGGATAGGCTGGGGTTGTTCTCCTTGGAACAGAGAAGACTGAGGGGAAATCTGATTGAAATGTACAACATTTTGAGAGGTCTGGATAGAGTGGAGGTGAAGGGATTATTCACCTTAGCAGAGAGGTCAGTGATGAGGGGGCATAGATTTAAAGTGACTGGTGGAAAAATTAGAAGGGAGATGAGGAAAAACTTTTTCACCCAGAGGGTGGTGGGGGTTTGAAACTCACTGCCTGAAAGAGTAGTTGAGGCAGAATCCCTCAACTCATTCAAAAGGAGTCTGGATATGCACCTCAAGTGCCATATTCTGCAGGGCTACGGACCAAATGCTGGAAGGTGGGATTAGAATAGGTGGATCGTTTTTCGGCCAGCAGAGACACGATGGGCCAAGTGGCCTCTTTCTGTGCCTTAAACCTTCTATGATTCGATCATAGGAGAGAGACAGAGAAGGTTGAAGAGCGAGAGTAATAGAGAAGGGTGAGGAGAGAGAGAAGGGTGAGGAGAGAAAGAGAGAGAGAGCGATGGGTGAGACAGAGAAGGGTAATGTGAGAGTTGAGTGTGGAATGAGGACAAGAATAGAGATGGGGAAACAGGAGGGGGAAGCAGGAGAATGAGAGATGGGGAAGAAAGAAGGGAATGAGAGAGAGGCAGAGAAAGTGAAAGCAGAGGTGAAGGGAAGGTGAAGATAAGGACAGGGAGGGAAAAAGAGGGGAGTGAGGGTCTCCAGAAATGATATGTAGGAGATTACTATTTTACTGTTGACACTGAACACTGTAACCAGATCACTATTACAAGGGGATAAATGACATTCCAAGGGAATTGACAAATGGGTGAATGAAAGAGCAGATGAATTATAAAGGTAATGCATGCTGAAACAGAAAATCATCAACAGAAGATTGACTGCTGCCTTTCCAACATTACAACAGTAACTATGGACGGAATCTTGTGAACTTAGTCCCTGCCCAAACGGCGGGACCATTTTCAGGTTGGGAAATCGTTAACTAATTTGTGCGCCTTGCCATTGCTCTCCATTCTACCTCTGGGTTCCCGACCAAAAAGGTAGGGCAGGTGGGATGAAGCACCCAACTAAGCAATGAACAATCTCTATTTAAGGGGATCAAGGCAGGACTCACAATGTAACATGGATGGAAGACATGGACAGGCTGCCCTGGAAGTGATTGAGGCAGTGAGGGAACAAAGAGAAGTCCTCTTCCCCTAGGACAGCAGGAGCAGGCCAGCAAGACCCACCAAGCAGGCCTGGCTGTAAGTTGCAGTGTGTGGTACCAAGGACCTGGATCCAGCGCCAGAAAAAGTTCTGATGAGGGACATCGACCTGAAACATTAACTTTGTTTCTCTCTTCACAGATGCTGCCAGACCTGCTGAGTGTTTCCAGCATTTTCTGTCTTTATTCCAGAAAACGTTTAACGACCTCATGAGATCTGGTAAGGTGAATGTCTTGCAACTCTCAGCTGGCAGCCATCACTCTCTCATCTCCCAGCATTCTCCTGTACAGCATTCCTCCGATCAACATACTTTGCTGTGACACACATTCCTTTCCCTCCAGCTTCCTCCTCAAATCTCCATCTCAACAACACTCACATTCACTATCGTCCAATTGTCCTCTGCACCCATTCCTCACAGTCAACCTCCTCAAATGTTTACCCTCCATCCTCAGCAATCAGTTCACTTCTCACACTCCTAACCCTCTGCCTTTGCAGGAGAAGACAGCGCACAATTCCAGGGAGAGGCAGAGAACCCGGAATAGAGCTGCATCCATGCCCACCTGGTAACAGAATTAGATGTCACACTGCCACTTGTCACTTAACTGTCATTCATGTTGAATCGATGCAACGAATACATTAAATGTCATGATCTGCACTATGCTAATTTGGAACCCTATTTCACCTATATTCAGCACTAACTCATGTTTTCATCCCTCACAGGTATATTGATGGTGCTGACAGAGGAGATGAGGGCGGACTAATACTCTGAGGATGCACTGTCACATGATTCCTGCGCACCCTCCACTAGCACAGACACAAACATATCAGTGGATCTGCATCTCAGATGGATAGGGTGGCACATGGTGAGGAGCACATAACATATGAGCAGGAGCTGGTGCTGGAAACTGGGACAGCAGTGGAGAGTTGCCATTGGAGGGTACAGGACACTTCAAGCTCAGTTCACCTGGACACAGATGCTGAGCTTCAGGACTCATACAATAAAAGGCTACTTGTAAAGCAGCAACAGGAAATGTGAATTTCCAGAAGCAGTGCACACCCTTTGTACAGAAAATGGAGGGGCCCATCTCTTTCATGAGTGCCCTGATGTCACAGACATTTGTGCTGATGACGACTTCCATAGAAAGAATAAACAACCTCATGGAAAATCAGACTTGGTCGGCCAATAAGTGCATGATGGTGCAGGCCGATGGGTTGCACACTTTCAGCTGGATTTTGTGCCCACGGCGGGGTTCCTGGCATCTGGCCAAAATTGCAAGGGGAATCCTGCCTCAGCCAGCTGCAGCACCCCCCTGCAGAGGGATTCTATGGCGCCGGGCCGATTAACAGCCCTGTGCCGGGATTCCCATCCATTTAAAGATAGGGATCCCACCTCCAAGAGCTGTCAGTTAATCACAGGGCCGGCAGCTCAGAAGTACCAGCAGCGCCACTGGGTGTGGTGGCCACTGCCTGTACTGTGGCCGTTAATAGGCCATTTAAGGGCCTTAATTGGCCTCTGGGCGGGAAGGCATCGTCAACCTATTTCGCCTCCGACAAAATTGTGTTGCAACGGGAAGGCGATGGGTCATCTGCCACCCCACCCCCTCGCCTCCTGTTGTAATTCTATGGACCCTCCCCCACCTTCAAACCCATTTTAGAGGAGCCCATAAAATTCAGCCCTCTGAGTGCCAGTTTTCACAACATTGATCAAAGCCTCGCCATGATGACTGAATGCCAAACTGACACATAGCCAAGTGCTCTCCTGCTCTTGATGAGCAAGGAAGTTCAGGTGGGCCCTGAGAGGGGAGATGGGAAGATGGGTAAGGGGCTGATGGCAGTGGAGATTCTTCTCCAGATTCCCCAATTCTCGGCCCTTTTCCTCCCCACTTAGACACAGATGCACATGCTGCCCTGTGCCCTGATGACTGAGCACGCCCTTGCACAGGTGTAAGTGGGGAGGTCTTTGGTAGAGCCCTCATGGGCTCCAAACCTAGAGGACATCCACCACAGGTATCTTGTGTCAGAGCAGGGGAACGACCAGCCTGCCTGCAGCTCTGATGAAGTCACAGGGGTAGCACCACATAGAAGTAATAAAAAGCCTAAGAGAATTAGGTCTTAGTTGCACAGAGAGATTCACTTGGGTGTTTATTACATTGTAACTATTCCGTTGATGCTCTTTTTTTGAATGAAAGAATGAGTTTGCTTGTACTCAATGTCCTGGCCTGAACTTTGTTGGATCCTCCACTGACCCTGCTCCGTTTCATTCTGGTGAATGGAATGAGCAGCGTTGATGAGGATGAAAGGCTTTGAATGTGATGGTTGGCTTGGCAAATATAGGGAGGAGGTTTGATGGCGGTGGGTTTGGGGATGGCTGGTTGTGGCTGCTCAGCAGTCTTGATGCAAAGCTTCCATGATTTGAGCACACTGTTCAAGTGAAATGTGCCTAGATGAGGCAGTCTCGGGCTTCACTGGCAGGCAAGTCTGCGCCTGGAGACGCCAATAGCACATCATAATGCTCCTCCTCCTCCTCATCCTAATCCTCCTCCGAGAATGTCGGGTGCTCTCCACCTTCCTCTGGTGCCAGCTCCAGCCCTCTCCGCAGAGCCATGTTGTGAAGGGCACAGCTCTTGCTGAGGCATATTGAAGGGCACCTTCAGATTTGGTGGTGACATGGTTCCTGTTGTACCCCTCCTGTGTCTCTGTGGTTGGTTACTCTCTAGGGTCACAGGCCAAGTCTTGAGTGGGTATTCCTTGTCTCCCAGGAGCCAAATGCTGAGGCTATCTGGTGGAGAAAAGACCTGCAGAACTTGAGACTGTGGAAGGACAAAAGAGTCATGGCAGCTTCCTAGATACCTGGTGCAGACTTGCATTATGTTCTTTCGGTGATCATATACCAGCTCCACATTGAAGGGAGTGGAGGCCCTTCTGTTTAACAAAGACGCCTGGCTGATATGATGGAGCCTTGATTGCCACGAGTGCAGTCTGCGACCCCTTGGACTGCGGAAATCCTGTGAGGGAAGCAAAGGCGAAAGTCCTCTGGGTTCTTTTTTATTCTTTCTTGGGATGTGGGCATCAGTAGCGAGGCCAGCATTTGTTGCCCATCCCTAATTGCCCTTGACAGCTGGGCAGTTATGAGTCAAATACATTGCTGTGTGTCTGGAGTCAAATGTAGGCCAGACCAGGTAAGGACAGCAGATTTCCTTCCCTGAAGGACATTAGTGACCCAGATGGGTTTTTACGACAATCGATGACTGGTTCATGGCACCATTACTAAGACTAGCTTTTAAATCAATTTAAATTCCACCAGCTGCCATGGTGGGATTGGAACCCATGTCCCCAGGGCATTAGCTCAGGCCTCTGGATTACTAGTTTAGTGACACTACCACTATGCCACCGCCTCCCCTAAAGACTGGCCTTATCCGTCTCAAAGTGAATATAGTCAGGAGACCTTTGCATACAAGGCATCGGTGACCCGGGTGATGCAGTGGTGGGCTGCAGATTGTGAGATTCTAAAGATGTCACCAGCCGATTTCTGGAAGGAGGTTTACATGAAGAAATTGAGGGCTGTGGTCGCCTCGACAACCATGGGCAATGGTTGGCCACCTGCTCCTCTTCGGTGGAGGTCAGTTTCCAAGAGGCTACAGATGTCCGTGACTACCTGCTGTGACAGTGTGAGCCTTCTGAGGCACTGCTGTTCATCGAGATCAAGGAAGCTGACCCTTGGCCTATCACACTATGCTGGGAAGGTATCGCCCTTGTTCAAGGTGCAGCCCTGTGTCCATCCCCTCTGTTCCTTGTGGCTGCATGTGGCTGTGGAGAAGGCAGCTGATGTGGCTGTTGAGCTGTACCACACTGCACCTTCTCATCAGAGATCCAAGCAACTGCAGAATATGTAGAACCCATGTTACAAGGTGGTCTCACAGGTAATAAGGTGGGATTAACCTCAGTGGAATCCAAGGCACTTGTTTGTAGCTAGTCAAAGTTGCTGATCACAAAGGAAGCAGTGAATTTAGGCTGAGAGAACTGCTCCTCTCAGCGCTAGGCTTTCACTGTGGCTGATCACAGGCTTGCTGATTTCAGCCTTTCCACTGTTGCTATCAGGTAAGTTTCACTCAACAATGGGCTGGATTTTGTGTTGCAAGTGAGGCTCCTGGCACCAGGCCAAAACAGTGGCTGGAGCCCTGCCTCTGACTTTTTGCACCCCGCCCCCTGAAGCGATCCTCCGGTCTTTTTAAATCAAAGAATCACAAGCCGGAATCCTCATCCCTTTAAAGACAGGGATCCGCCTCCAAGAGCTGCTGGCCAGTATTGGGTGTGTCACCGGGAGCAGTGGCCACTAATGGTACTGCAGAGACCTCGGACCCAGGCCCACTGCTGGAACCCCGGACAAGGGATAAGTAAGACGGGGTCGCCGGAGCCAGTCCAGAAGGTCCTGTTGAGGGGGACATTGGGATGGGTGGGGGGGGGGGTTGGTTGTGCAGTCCTGCGGTGGGGGGTGGGGTGGAATCCCAGGAGGTAAAGCTGTTTCTGGTGAAGGTCTTCCGTGATCCACAAATTGCCCATGAAGGAGGGAACCCCCCAGCCAAGCCCACAGGGAGGTCGCCTTGTCTTACAAGGCGTCCTCCCCATGTGGCAGTGTCAACACGCCCCCCACCCACCCCCGCCACTGGTAAGATACAAGTAGCAGCAGGAAGATACCCTAATTGGCTGTTAATAGGCCACGTAAGGGCCTCAATTGGCTTCTGGCCAGGAATGCCGTCGTTGGCCTATCCAACCCCCAGGAAGATGGCTTGGCGATGGGCTCTCCACTGTACGTCCCCCACCCATTGCGATACTCTATGCCCCATCCACCTCAGACACTGCCTAAGGGTGCCATACAAAACCCAGCCCAATGAGTTTCCATTGTGTACCTACCTTCTCCACCCTGGTGAGGTGCAGACACAGTGTGGAACTCATGTACTGGGTGGGAAAGAACAAATCCGGAGTTAAAAAGGCTCCTAAATGTCTTTGTAATTAGTTCAATTGATTTCTGGCCAGACCCAAGGGGCTCCCCCGGGACTCGGAACCTGCCCCAGGGAAAACCAGAAGAGGGCGGAATGACGTGGGACCCAACCCAATGTTAATTTCAGGGGATTTAACTTTCCACACGCACTGAAACCTGTCTTCATTTGGCTGGGGAAATACCCCCCCTACATTTAAAAAACATATTTGACTGGCTGCAAGGTGCTTTGGGATGGCCTGAGGTTGTGAAAGGCACAAAGTAAGTACAAATTCATTCAATTATCAAGAATAAAGTAAGTTGTTCATTAGAATACAATGGTTGCTGTACTGTTGATCCAGAAAGCAGTTTTAACTGCCAGGGGAGGTGGGGGGGTGGGTGGGTTCAGGTGCGGACGAGGGTTTAAAATCCTGAAAAATACTGGTGGGTCAGAAACCCGACATGATCCTGCCCACTTCCGGGTTTTATTGGGGCGCGTTTGGAAGCAAGCAGGAAACCCCCTGGGAAACCCAATGGAATTGTCAAGTCAGTCATTCAAATATTTAAATAATCCATTAATTGAGTCTTTAACCCTGAATTCTGGCTTTAACAGCCAGTGCACAGGTTTACCGAGCTGTGTGGAACACGCCAAGGTCAACAAGGTGACAGCACCGCTGGTACTCATTGATTAATGAAACTGACAGACGTGAAAGCCTCTAAACAGGGAAAGTGCATAACTGATGGCCTGCCCATGTGAAATGCTTGTGCTCACGGCACTTGTTCTGAAAGTATGGTTTTACTGTCTCTCAGGTGATTTTCAACTTTTTGGAAGTCATTTCACCTACTTTGGACTTTATTCACCTTGCTCTGAACTTCCCTGCTGCCAGCCTTCACTGCAGCATGGGAGCAATTTATGCAGCTACAGCAGGAACCTCTGATGAGGAACAATGGGAACAACCACACCAACATCACCAGCAACAGCAGGAGCAACAACAACACCAACATCACCAGCAACAGCAGGAGCAACAACAACACCAACATCACCAGCAACAGCAGGAGCAACAACAACACCAACAGCACCAGCAGGAGCAGGAGCAACAACAACACCAACATCACCAGCACTAGCAGGAGCAGCAAGACCAACAGCAACAGCAGCAGCAGGAGCAGCAACACCAACAGCACCAGCAGGAGCAGCAGTAACAACAGGTGACAACAGACGCAGCCAGGTGAGACATGGTGGCCTCCTAATGGGAATGTGGGGGTCTCTCCTTAGGGTGCAATCCAGAGCCCCCAGAGACCCCGCCCCCAACCCCAGCAGCGATGGCCCCCCCTCACTAACTCCACATCCTCGACCCCGTCGCCGGGGCCAACCTGAATGGCCCCAGTGACCCCGACCCCACTTACCTGTCCCGAAGTCTCCTGACGGCGCTGCTGGTACTGCAAAGCTGCCAGCCTTCTAATTAGCCGGCAGCTCTGGAGTTGGGAGCTCATCCCTTAAACGAATGGCTTCCCCAACGACGGGTACTTAATTGGCTGCATGCCATTAAATAGCAACAGGGGTCCGAGGGAGGGCCAAGGCAGGCTCTCCCCACATTTTTCGGCTCGCTGCCAGGACCCCCATTGCTTGAATAAAATCCAGCAGAGGGTTTACACACAAGGGTCAACTTCCTTGACATGATGGAATAACAGTGCCTCAGGCTTTCGTGGCAGGTTGTTGTTGACATCTGCAGCCTTCTGAAACAAGATCTCCTTCTAAGAGGGCTTGATGGGCATGCCTAACCAGTGGCCAAGGTCACCACAGCCCTGAATTTCTTCACCTCTGGTGAAGATCCTTCCAGGAATCTGCTGATGACATCTGTAGGATTTAACAATCTGCTTCCCACAAGTGTATCTCCCAGGTGACCAATGCCATGTTTGCCAGGGCTGACACTTATGCCCATTTTGACACTGATGAGGCCAGTCAGACACAGAGGGCTCTCGGTTTTGCTCCAGTGGCTCGATTCCCAAAGTAATAGGGAGTCACTAACTGGACACATGTGGCAATCAAGGAACCCTCAGATCAGCCTTATCAATCGGAAGGGATTCCACTCTCTCAATATTCAGCTTGTATGTGACCATGGAAAGATTACCATGCATTTCTGTACAAGATAGCTTGGAAGCTGCCATGTTGCCTTCATTCTGCTACAGTCACATCTCCCGAAGACTTTTGCACATCCACAGTATGTAAGAGGGTGGCTCCTTGGAGACAAGGGCTACCCTCTGAGGACCTGACTGATGACTGCTGAGGAGCCCCACCACTGATGTAAAGGATAGGTACAACAGGAGCTACATGACTACAAGAGTGATCACTGAGCAAGCCATTGGGTTGCCGAAGATGCAATTCAGGTGCCTGGACAGATCTGGAGGCGCCCTTCAGTATACATCAGCAAGGTTCTCCAAAGTGGTTGAGGTCTGCTGTTCCTTGCACAACATTGCACTGAAGAGAGGAATGGAGTTGCAGGAAGAGGAAGGAGCAGATCACTTGGCATCCTCTGAGGAGGAGGAGAAGAAAGGAGAAGGGGAGGAACAGGATGTGGCCAGGGTGTCTGCAGCTGCTCATTTGGCTCCCTGAAACATTTTCAATGGCTTCATATAGGCATGCTTCAACTAATCTGATTGCATAAGGCCATATGGCAGCATAATCATCAACCCTGTGACCAGCCCCACCCCCCCCTCCCCTCCACATCATAAATCTTTCCCACAGTCAAAAATCCAACCGATAGATTCACACCCATTCCTAGTCTTCCAATCTGGTCATATAATTCACCTGAAGGCTATGTCCATTTGGCATGCAGGAGGCAACAACGTACACAGCAGGACAATGAAGAGTTTAAATAATGTGCTTGATTCATTGAAATAACCATATACATAACATCATGAGCACTGTTATACACACCAAAATGAATTCCCTTGTACAACTAATAGGTCTTTCTCATCCACTTCCTATTACTCCTGTGGTTTCAGAGAGCTAGAAGCAGGTTGCTCACTCCCCAGCTCTGACAGATGAGATGCCCCTGGCAGTCGTCCTCTGGGTTTTGGAGCCCCTAAAGGCCTCGCCAAAGTCAGCTCCACCTGCACCTGTGAGGTGCTGAGCCGCCAAGGCGAGGCTTTCCTCCATCCTGTGTAAAGTGGCAGTCAGAGTGTGCAGGCCATTAGTCTGGGCCTGCATGCACTTGGTGGCTTGCACGTCTGATTCTCCATGAGGGTCACTCTTTCCATGGAGATGAAATTCAGCACAAATTCATTGGACATCATGGCACTCCTGCCAGAGATGGACTCCTCCAATCTCTCTCCAAGTGTGCATACTGTCTCTGGGAATGCTGACAGAAGAACACACATTTCCCATTGTTGATCCAAATGTTTCCCTTTTGTGGGTGACTCCTGAGGCTCAGCATGTACGTCCAGCTGAGCAGAGTTTCGAGTGTCCTGCGCCCGCTGATGGGGGACTCTTCACTGCTATCCCTGTCTCCAGCACCTATCTCTACTGTAATACCCACCATGTTGTGCATGTATCTGTGCTGGTGGAGGGTGTGCATGAGTCAAGTGACGGTGCCTCCTCAGAGTCTTGCTTTCCTCTGAGGACTCCTTGGCCTCCTCCATCAGCCTTCAGGGACCTGTGGGAGATCTATTCAGAGGATGGTGAATCTTTGGAATTCTCTACCCCAGAGAGCTGTGGAAGCTCAATAATTCAGCATGTTCAAGACAGAAATCGATAGATATCTGGATACAAATGACATCAAGGGATATGGGGATAGTGGGGAAAATGGTGTAGAGGTAGATGAACAGCCATGATCTGTTTGTGTGGCAGAGCAGTCTCAACAGGCCAAATGGTCTACTCCTGCTCCTATTTCCAATGTTCCTATGTTCCACATTCTGCATCTTCTTACATTTCAGTTAGTGGTGAGAGCAATTCAAAATGAGCGAATGCAAATGTTAAGTGGCAGCATAATATAAAACATAAGAAATGGGAGCAGGAGTAGGTTATACAGTCCCTCAAGCCTGCTCTGCCATTGAATAAGATCATGGCTGATGTGATCTTCGCCTCAACTTCACTTTCCTGCTTTGACACCCCTATAGTAAAGAATCTGTCGATCTCAGCCTTGAATATATTCAATGACCCAGCCTCCACAGCTCTTTGGGGTTGAGAATTCCAAAGATTCACAACCCTCTGAGAGAAGAAAGTCCTCCTCAACTCCATCTTAAATATGCGACCCTTTATTCTGAAACTATACCCCTAAGCTCTAGATTCCCCCACAAGGGGAAACATCCTCCCAACAGCTACTCTGACAAGCCCCTCTTATATACGAACATACAAATTAGGATTAGGAGAAGGTCACTCAGCCATTCGAGCTTGCTCTGCCATTCAATAAGTTCATGGCTGAACTGATATCTCCACATTTCCACCTACCCCCGATAACTTTCCACCCCCTTGCTTATCAAGAATCTATCTACTTCTGCCTTAAAAATATTCAAAGACTCTGCTTCCACCGCCTTTTGAGGAAGAGAATTTCAGAGACTCACGACCTTCAGAAAAAAAAATTCTCCTCACCTCTGTCTTAAATGGGTGACCCCTTATTTTTAAACAGTGACCCCTAGTTCTAGATTCTCTCACAAGGGGAAACATCCTTTCCACATCCACCCTATCAAGACCCCTCAGGATCTTATATGTTTCAATCAAGTCGCCTCTTACTCTTCTAAATTCCAGCGGATACAAGCCTAGCCTGTCCAATCTTTCCTCATAAGACAGCCCGCCCATTCCAGGTATTAGTCTAGTAAACCTTTTCTGTACTGCCTCCAATGCCTTTACATCCTTCCTTAAATAAGGAGATCAGTACTGTACACAGTACTCCAGATGTGGTCTCACCAATGCCCTGCATGGCTGAAGCATAACTTTTTATTCAATTCCCCCCATGATAAACAATAACATTCGAGTAGCTTTCCTAATTACCTGCTGTACCGGCATGCTAACCTTTTGCGATTCATGCACTAGGACACCTAGATCCCTCTGCATCTCTTTGTAGCCCCCTTATGTCCTCTTCATAAGTTACTTTCCTACCTATCTTTGTGTCATCAGCAAATTTAGCATCCATACCTTCCGTCCCTTCATCTAAGTCATTGAGATAAATTGTAAAAAGTTAAGGCCCCAGAACAGATCCCTGTGGCACACTAATCGTTACATCTTGCCAAGCAGAAAATGACCCATTTATGCCTACTCTCTGTTTCCTGTTAGCTAGCCAATCTTCTGTTCATGCCGATATGTTTCCCCCTCCACCATGAGCTTTTATTTTCTGCAATAACTTTTGATGTGGCACCTTATCAAATGCCTTGTAATCTAAGTACAATACATCCACTGGTTCCCCTTTATCCACAGTACATGTAATTCCCTCAAAGAACTCCAATAAATTAGTTAAACATGATTTCCCTTTAACAAAACCATGTTGACTCTGCCTGATTACCTTGAATTTTTCTAAATGCCTTGCTATACCATCTTTAATAATAGCTTCTAACATTTTCCCTGAGACAACTGTTAAGCTAACTGGCTTGTAGTTTCCTGCTTTCTGTCTCCCTCCCTTTTTGAATAAAGAAGTTACATTCACTATTTTCCAATCTAATGGAAACTTCCCCGAATCTAGGGAATTTTGGAAAATTAAAACTAATGCATCAACTATCTCACTAGCCACTTCTTTTAACACCCTAGGATGAAGTCCATCAGGACCTGGGGCCTTGTCAGCCCACAGCTCCAACAATTTGTTCAGTACCACTTCCCTGGTGATTGTAATTTTCTTGAGTTCCTCCCTCCCTTCCATTTCCTGATTTACAGCTAATACTGGGATGTTACTGGTATCCTCAATTGTGAAGACCGATGCAAATTATCTGTTCAATTCATCTGCCATCTCCTTATTATCCATTATTAATTCCCCGGACTCACTTTCTAAAGGACCAACGTTCACTTTGTTGACTCTTTTCTTTTTTAAATATCTATAGAAACTCTTACTATCTGTTTCAATAAGATCACCTTTCATCATTCTATACTGCAATGAGTATAGGCCCAACCTGCTTAACCCTTCCTTAAAAGACAACACCTTCATCCCAGGAATCAACCTAGTGAACTTTCTCTAAACTATCTCCCTCCTTAAATAAGGAGACAAAACTATACGCAGTACTCTAGGGGATAGATTTAATGGCCCCCCCACCAAAGACGGGCTGCATAGAATTGCAACGGGAGGTGGCGGGGGGGGGGGGGGGGGGGGCGGTAGGGCGGATGGCCCGTCATCTCTCCGTCACGCCATGATTAAGCCAGGGGCAAAGACGCCCTTCCTGCCCAGTGGCCAATTGCGGCCCTTAAATGGCCGATTATTAGCTACTTTGGGCCTCTTCCCACCACCTTTGAAATTAAATCAGTGGCAGAGGGGGCCTCTGTTATGCAGGGAGATGGCAAGTGAAATGAGGCAACTTCTCTGCAGGCTTGGGGGTTGGGCCTCCTCCGTGCGCAATCTGTGGCCCACAGAGGGTCCCGGGCGACAAAGGCCGCATCTCTGTTAACACACCCCGCCATCATCGCCCACCCTCCACCCCCCTCACTGGGGCCTGCTGGGCTGGCCCTGGCGACCCCACATCACTTATCTCCTCTTTGGGTCTCCAGCACTGGGCCCGCTCCCAGGCCCGGTGTAGTACTGGCACTGGCCACCACTCCCAGTGCCACTGCTGATACTACTGAGCTGCTGGCCCTCTGATTGGCTGGCAGCTCTTGGAGAAAGGGATGGGGATCCTGGCACAGGCACTTAAGTGCCTCATATCCGTTGAATCATGCTGGGGGGTTCCAGAAAGGCCGAGGCAGGGTTCCCCTCGCCTTTTTGGCCCGACACGGCTAAATCCAGCCCCAGGATTGGTCTCACCAATGCTCTGGACAGTTGTGGCAAGACTTCCCCACTTTTATAATCCATTACCCTTGCAATAAAGGCCAACATTCAGTTTGCATTTCAGTTACTTGCTGTACCTGCATACTAACTTGCATTTCTATAGCGCCTTTCACAACCACAGGATGTTCCAAAGCGCTTTATAGCCAATGAAGTACAAATACGTTAAAAGAACAAATGAAGTAAATGAAGTAAATAAAGGGGCAAATATTCTTCCTAAATGGCTCATCTTTATCAGATTAACAGCTTATAGATAAACAACAAACTGTACTTATATAGCACCTTTAATGTAATAAAACATCCCAAGGGATATCACAGGAGCTTTATGAAGTAATATTTGACACTGAACTACATGAGGGGATATTAGATCAGATGACCAAAAGCATAGTAAAGAGATAGGTTTTAAGGAGTGACTCCAAGGAGGAAAGAGAGGTATCGGGGCAGAGAGGATTAGGGAGGGAGTAGTAGACCTTGGGGCCTTAACAGCTGAAGGCACAGCCACCAATGGTGGAGCAATGAAAATCGGGATGCTCAAAAGGCCAGTATTAGAGGAACGTAGATATCTCGAAGGCCGGTGGGGCTGGAGGAGATTACAGAGAAAGGGAGGGCGAGACCATGGAAAGATTTGAAAACAAGGATGAGAATTTTAAGAATGAAGATGTTGCTTAACCGGGAGCCACTGTAGGTCAGCACGCACAAGTGTAATTGATGAATTTGACTTGGTGCGAGTAAAGGACACGTGCAGCAGAATTTTGGATGAGCTCAAGTTTATGGAGGGTAGAAAATGGGAGGCCAGCAAGGAGTGTGTCGGAATATTCGAGTCTAGAAGTAATCAAGGCATGGATGAGGATTTCAGCAGCAGATGAGCAGAGGTGGAGTGGAGTCAGGAGATGTTACAGAGGCGAAAGTAAGTGATCATGGAGATGAAGCGCTTAACTGGTTGGAAGCTCATCTCAGGGTAAAATATTACACCAGGGGGTTTTGAACAGTGCGATTCAGCCTCGTATAATTGCTAGGGAGAGGGATGGCGTCAGTGGCTAGGGAACCGAACTGGATTGAGGACTGAAGACCATTACTTCGGTCTTTCCAATATTTAATTGAAGGAACATAGAAATATAGAAAAAGGACTAGGCCATTTTGAGCCTGATCTGCCATTCAATGAGATCATGGATGATCTCTGACCTAAGTTCATACACCTATCTATGCCCCATATCCCTCAATACTTTAGGTTAACAAAAATCTCATCAATCTCAGATTGAAAATTAATAATTTAAAATTAACAGGATCCTGGGCTTTATAAATAGAAGCACGTACAAATGCAAGGAAGTTATGATGAACCTTTATAAAACATTTGTTCGGCCTCAATTGAAGCATTAGAAAGAAAGTTTAGGGCAAAGAAAAAGGTCACTCGGCCCATTGTGTTGAGCCATCCAGCCGAATCCCACTTTCCAGCATTTGGACTGTCGCCCTGCAGGTTACAACATTTGAGGTGCATATCCGGACACCTTTTAAATGACTTGAGAGTTTCTGCCTCTATTACCCTTTCAGACAGCAAATTCCAGACCCCCACCACCTTCTGGCTGAAAACATTTTTCCTCATCTCCCCTCTAATCCTTCTACCAAACACTTTAAATCTATGCCCGCTAGTCGCTGACTCTCTGCTAAGGTAAATAGGCCCTTCCCATCCACTTTATCCAGGCGCCTCACAATTTTGCACATCTCAATCAAATCTCCCCTCAGCCTTCTCTGTTCCAAGAAGAACAACCCCAGCCTATCCAATCTTTCCTCATAACTGCATTTTTCCAGTCCTGGCAACATCCTCGTAAATCTCCTTTGTACCCTCTCTAGAGCAATTACATCCTTTCTGTAATGAGGTGACCAGTACTGCACACAGTACTCAAGTTGTGGCCTAACCAATGAGTTATTCAGTTCCAGCATAACCTCCCTGCTCTTATATTCTATACCTCGGCTAATAAAGGAAAGGATTCCATATGCCTTCCTAACCACCTTATCGATCTGTCCAGCTACCTTCAGGGATCTGTGGACATTCACTCCAAGGTCCCTCACTTCATCTACACATCTCAGTATTTTCCATTAATTGTGTATTCCTTTGCCTTGTCTGACCTTCCCAAATGCATCACCTCATACTTCTCTCAGTTGAATTTCATTTGCCACTTTTCTGGTCCACTGACCAGTCCATTGTATTGTGTCCAATCTGAACACCACACTTTAGGAAAGATATGAAGGCATTAGATAGAGTGCAGAAAAGATTTACAAGAATGGTTCCCAGAATGAGGCACTTCAGTTACATGGATAGATTGGAGAAGCTCGGGCTGCTCTCCCTGGAGCAAAAAAAGTTGCTTGACTAGTCTGTGGAACAGCTTTCTCAATTTTGGCACAATTCCCCAGATGTTAGTGAGGAGGAATTTGCAGGATCAACTGGGCTGGGTGTGCCTGTCTCATATCTGGTGCCTAGGTTGATGCCAGATGGTCCACCCTGTTTTATTCTTATTTGGCTTTTATGAAGTGGTTTGATACAACTGAGTGGCTTGCTAGGCCATTTCAGAGGGCAGTTCAGAGTCAGCCTCATTGCTGTGTGTCTGGAGTCACATGTCGGCCAGACTAGCTTATTTCCCTCCCTAAAGGACATTTGTGAACCAGATGGGCTTTTATGACAATCCGTTAGTTTCATGGCTACAATTACTGATTATTCCAGATTTATTTATTTGAATTGGCAGAATTTGAACTCATGTCTCCAGAGCATTAGTCCAGGCCTCTGGATTACTAGTCCAGTAACATTACCTTTATGCTACCGTACCCCATGATACAATGAAAGCCATATGACTAGATGTTCATCGAGCAAGCCATTGGCATGAGGCACCCTTTACTATGCAGCAGAATGGTGTGCTGCAATCTGTACAACATTTCACAGCAGCAACTTTTGGATGTGCAGGATAAACAAGGCACAGAATACAGAGTCTCTTCAGACAATTCCAAGGAGTAGGAGGCAGAGCATGATGTGGCCAATGCAGCACCTGCAGCACACACTGCTGTCCGGCCATGCCTGAACTATTTTGAGGTTCTTGCAGGTTCCACCACTCTGAAAGCCACATGCAAAAGCCACTTTCCCACCCGCCTATTCCCCCACCACAAAGCAGCAAACAAACAACTAAAACATCCCTTTCACAGTGCCTCATAGCTCGGCCTCAATTCATGTCTTATCATTCAAAACAGGTGAAAAGGCCACTTGTCGGATAGCAACCAAATGGGCAAGACAGGAAAGCGGTCGACAGAAATCATATTTATGTGGCTCAATAATAAAACAGAAACTTATCAATCTAATATTGTGTAACACATCCATGGACATATCCTTGTGCTACTACAAATCTTTACTCTTCCCCTTCCTTGCACTTCCACATGGTGTAATAGGAGAAGGCAGGTTGCTAAGATCCCTGCTCTGACTACTGGGATGTTCTTGACTGACATCCTCTGGGTTTTGGAGCGTGTGAGAGCACCGCCAAAGATTGCTCCACCCGTACCTGTGCCGGAACAGACTTGGCCATCGGGACAAAGGCAACATGTGGGGTAATGCCTGGGGGAGTGCATGGTAATGGGTGAGAAATGGAAGCACTTTGAACTCACTCCCCATTTCCATGTTCCCTTCCACTATCATCCCTCTCAGGGCCCAGGCGCACTTCATAGCTAGTAATGTGCTGCAGAACACTTGGCTGCAGATCAGTGGGGCAATGAACAACCAAGACTAGTGTGCAAACCATTGGCAAAAGCCTGCATGCACTCATATTATTGCCACACTTGATGCTTCATGTAGTTTGCCACTTTTTTCATGGACAAAGACATCATTGTAAAGGCCTGCGATATCATGCCACTCATGCTTGAAACAGAATCCTCCAATCTCTCTGCAAAGGGTACACATTGCAGCTGGAAAGCCTGTCAGTGCATCACACATTCTGTGCAGCTGCTGCAGAGATATCCTCTTCATCGACTGTCCCTGAGCAGAGCTTGGCATGTCCTGCAGCCTCCAACCCAGATTCTGCCGGCCCTGTCTCCATCATCTGCTCTCACTCACTTGTGATGTGTGAGCCACCATGTAAAAACCTAACTATCAGCTTTCCCAGTCCCACCAAAGTATGAGCATCTGATGCTGGTGCATGGTCTGCATGAGTCCTGTGAGTGCATTCTCAGAGGGAGTGACATCCTCTGAGGAGTTGTTGTCATTCTCCTGAACCACCTCCTGCATAATGCTTGAAGGCCCTGTGGAAGATTAAAGACATGAATAAGAACTGTCCAGGTATGAATGTTGTCAGTGATTATTATGTACATGATCATGTTTCACTCGCTGCTGACATCAAATCAACATGAGTGTGTGTTGTATTCCATGTGGCTGCCTGATAATTAATTTTGTCACCAGGTAGTTGTGAGGCCCCCATCTCTCCATCTTCAAAAGCTAGGCACACACGCTGCCATTTATGACCAATGCTTCCTCCACTGCATGTGTCAGTTGAGAGATGGCTGGAGGGATACCTTTTGTTTTCTGCCTCTCCTCTGTGTGCTCTCTTCTAAAAGGAGGAAAAGAAAAGATTTATGAGTGAGAGTAATGGCATGTGCTGAACATATAGATGGAGAACAATTGTTGAGGGTGATATGAGGGAGAACATGATATTGCAGAAAGATGAGGGTGAGTGTCAGTGGTGGATGGACAGATGAGGATATGGGGAAGTGCACAGACGGAGATGGGTGCACCTGTAAGGTAAGTTGGTGTGAGCAGTGATATGTTGGAGTGAGCTTGAGGAAGCAAAGCAGGGGGTAGGTGTGACACACACATCAGAACATAAGTGAATGTGCCACTGTATTCATCTTTCCTGCCTTGCTTAGGTTATCAAACCATTTTCGGCATTGAATCCATAAGTGTGGCACTGCATGTTAATTGTGTTTAATTATATCCAGGTGGAGGGTGTTAATTAGGGTCTTACTTGAGTACATATTAGGAGACACTTACTGAAACTGGGTGAAGGTTTGAATGAGGAGCTGCATGTTTGTAATCTTTTTACTTTGTAAAATAATGTAAGACTGAGTAAAGACTGGCTTCAGCATAATCCTTCAACAACAAGTTTTCTGGAGTATAACACTGCACTCCTGCTTCTGACCTCGTGAGCAACCTTCAGTCACACCTTTTTTGTTTCACTAGTCGGCTTCTTCCTCCCATCAGTAGGGAACAGTATATCCCTGGGGACCAATACAGCCCCCAGCATCACATCCAGGAAGGCATCTCTAAATCAAGGCACAGCCTTTGAATGTGCAGACTCCATTCTATTATTTCCTTTCGTTCGGCTCCCAACCTCAAATTCCACCAAATTTCATGTTTGGAGGGTCCTTTTAAATACTGGAGCCGGAATTGACTCATGTGGGTCATCATCACACCCACTTATGCTAATTAGTTGGGAAACCCAGAAATAATATGGTAATGCAGTGGTTGTGTTAAAAAGCCACTGACATTACTTCTGGGTTTTCTGCACATTACCAGAATTATCATCCCCGCCCCCTGCTCCCTGTGTGTCGGGAGCTTAAAATCCAGCCCATTGAAACCAATATTTTCAGGGTCAGCCTCAGACATATCTGTGCATCACTGACTGGGCATATTAAACACGATTAAAATACAAGATTTATGTTATTTGTCCCTCTAATTCTCCTCCTTTTTCTTCTGAAAGCCATGTCTTGCACTGAGTTGCCTAACTGGAGATTATTTGCTCATGAGGCTAAACAAAGAAAACCAACAGGCTATTCAAGGATGGGCATCAAAAGATAAGCCTGATTTTGCCTTTACCTGGTATGTATGTACTTACCTCACATAAGGGCCAGGACTTTATCCGGGCAACAGGGGTTTCGACGTCCGGCAAAAGCGACGCCGAGAAGCCTGTGTTGCCTCTTCTTTGGGTGGCCTGCCGAATCAAGTGCCAATTAGGCACTAAAGTGGACAGCGGTGGGCCTACCAAGGGATCAAAGACACCAGCAAGAGAAGTCCCGCCCTCTGAGCTGCCGGCCAATCAGAGGCTGGCAGCTCTTTAACTGTGCAGCACCACTGCGGAGGCAGTGGTTGCTACCAGTGGAGCACCCACCTAAGGCCCAGGAGCAGTGCTGGACCCAGGCCACAAGTAGGTCAGGGCAGGAGGGTCTCTTGGGGTGGGGGTCGGTAGCAAGGGCAGGGGGGTGGCTCTCAGCGAGACCCCACCCATCTTGATGCTAAGTCCCTCATTCAGGCACTATGTGCCTTTTAACGAGGGACCACAACCACCACTCCGCACCACCCCCCCCCACCCCCAGAGCCGGCAAGCAGTCCACACTGTTTTCCTGCTATGCTTCCCATGCAGTGGCGGGATGAGGCCCTTAATTGGGCATTAATTGCCCAGTTAAGGGCCTCTATTGGTGGCAGGGCAAGAAGGCCGTTCACAGGTCTTCCCGCCCCGCATTTAATTTTGGCAGAGACGGGAAAGTGACAGGGATCCCCTCCCCCCCTCCGTCACCATTCCATTCGACTATATGGTCTCCCTGCCTCCAAACCTGCAGTGGGGAAGAGCATAAAATTCCCTCCAAGATCCTTCCAACATGTACCAGTTAGGAAAGAAAAATGTAGCTGATTTCCCCCTCCCACCCTAGCCTAGCCCTGGGACCATAAGGCCACCTGTAGCATTTCCACTGCTGCCAAGTTGATTCAGTTCCAATCACTATTTGAAGGTTGAATCCTGTGACATTTATCCATTCTGCCACAGCGAAATCCTGTTATTTATATTTATAAATCACCAGCTGATCTCCTATGGTGGTATTCACAGATTAGATGGGTTGAGCTCTTACATATGTAGGTTCCTGCTGGTTGGTGGTTCTCTGCACTGATATCACAAGCTCACTCAGTTAGCCCTGACTTGATTTGCTATATGTTTTGACTTCTTTTGGCCCACTCATTCTCAGTTGCGTTCCATTTGCTTTCCTGAGCTACATGACACAAAAAGACAAAGTTGGGAAATCAGCAGACCATTTTCCACATATGTCAGAAGCAGTGGATGGCCTCAATGCCAGGAATTCAGTTGGTCATTGTGCAAACTAAATGACAACTCTTGAGCATTGTAATCTAATTGGGATAGAAGTGTGCTGGGAGTCAATGTGGGGCATCAGGTGGCAGCCTATGAAATATAGGAGGGTGCACCCGGATCTCAGGATGTGCAGGTACTCAGCAGGATGTATTGTGATGTTTGTGGAAGCCAGAGAGTGATTGGTTGGAGCTAAATTAATGGTCACATTTTATAGAATCATAGAAACATACAGCACAGAAGGAGGCCACTTGGCCCTTTGTGCCTGTACTAATTCTTTGAAAGAGCAGTCATGCTTAGTCCCAAATTCCTACATTTTGTTTGCAGCCCTGTAACTTCCTCATCCTCAAGTACCTGTCCAATTGACTTTTATCATTTTGATGGAATCATTATTCATCTTTTCAGGTCCAGCCTTCCAAATCCCAACAATTCTCTGAGTGAAAAAATTTCTCCTCGATCTTTCAGCAATGATTTTGAATCTATGACTTCTAGTTATTGACTCATTTGCCAGAGAGAACAATTTTTCTCTGTTTATTCTATCAAAACCTCATTGTTATTTGGGATTCTTTTAAAGGATTTATTATGTGAAAATATTTAATTTCGAGCATATCAAATCGCATCTTCAGATGTCCAATGGCTTGCTCAGTAACTGTCCAGGTGGCAATTGTTGCATCGCCTCTGACTGGGGCTCCCCATAGAGGGGGCGGTTGCCATCTCTGCAAGGGATTTCCCTTATCCTCTAGGATTCATCCACGCACTTTGGGATTGAAGTGAAGTGAACCTGGGCTGGTGGAGGATGGACGTCTCATAGCAGTTACCAGGAAAGTGAGTGCATACATGGATGAAGCTCTTGTTGTGGTTACAGACCAGTTGGACTTTGAGGGAGTGGAAACCCTTCCAGTCTATGGATCTTATTGGCCGGTCGCTGGGTGCGTTGATGGCCACATGGGTGGAATCGATGGTGCCTTGCACTTGGAAGAATCCAGTGATGGAGGCAAAACCCAATGCCCTCTGTCCCTGCGAGGCCGTGTCTGTCCTTAAATGAATGTGCTTTCCAGCATCAGTGACCAGCGAGATGCAGTGGTGTGCAGCCATTTTTGAGATGCCACTGAGGTCCGTAGCTGATCCTTGGAAGGAGCCAGAAGTGAAGAAATTCAAATCCACAGTGACTTTGACGGCCACTGGCAGGCATGGCGACCAGTGCTGTGAGGTGCGAGGCCTTTTGTGTTGAGGGCACAGATGTCTGTGACTATCTGCCTGGAGAGTCACAATTTCTTGTGGCACTGGTTCTCGGTCATGTCCAGAAAGCTCCGTCTTCAACGGGCAATCCTGTGTTGAGGGTTTGGCCTCTGTTGGCTTCCTGCCCTTCTTTCCTCTCCCGTGCCCTCCTGATGTCCGGGCCTCTGCCCTTCCTACAGAGGGTGTTGCCCCTCATCGCCACTGCACCCAAAATCTGACATTCATTCTCCCATTGCTAGCTGAGGCCTTCCTGCTGGTCAGGTGGCTGTCCAATTTTCCTTAGAAACCTTGCCCTGTGCTTTTCTGTCCCTGCGGTGCTGGGGTATGCCCACCCCATTCAAAGCCCAGGTGCTGAGGTGCCACTCTCCCTGCCACCTGTGCAGTGACAAGGGCACCCCTTACCAAGTGCCAGTCCCCTTTGCCCTGCTAACCATCTTATGAGGCAGTCATGACTGGCTCCCCACTCTTTACCTGCCTGCCTTCAGTTAGTCAGTTTCTGAATGCAGGGGTAAACTGTCTGTCCCTTTAAAAATAAAAAGATCGGCCTCTGACAAGCCAATAACGAGCTTCTAAACTTTTTAACTGGCCTCAGTGGGGAGGACAGTGGGATTCCTGTCCCACCCTCCGCCCGCACTGCTGATTATTGCTGGCGCTGGGAGCAGGGCCTTGAAATTGACACGTCGCCCGGTGGTGGCATTTTCGGGGGCTCCCAGTCTCTGTTCCCATATTCAAGGGACCCTGAAACTGCAATTTGATGTGGATGACCGAGGTAGACTCAGTGTTCAGTTGACAGATATAAAAATATTCACTTTTAGGTAAGGTGAGCTGGTTCTTGCCTCTTCTCAGCAGGGAAAGGCTGCCATCTTGAGAATCTTTTAAATGTAGATTATGATGTATTATATTTGAAAGACTGTACATGTTCCAAGTTCAACTTGATTCAATAATAAGTCAAAAGAGCCAGTAAGAACATTTAGCTCCAAGATCCTACATAAATTAAAATATTAAATATCCATATTCATTTAACGTTGAATGCAGTGTAGAAATAAAAGCTGTAGTCAGAAGTTCAATTCCACATTGTGGGCAATAAATACAATGTATATTTTATCTGCATCACTATGCAACTACATTGCCAGCTAAAGCAGAAGGATTCTGAATTAATTATAAAATACTACAACACCAAACCATTTATTTTATACTTTATATTTTACAAGAATTCACAAAAGATAAATGGTCACTTTTTTTAGAATGCTTAAGGATATTAACAAGTAAAAAGCCCATTAGAAAGCAATCCAACTTTCAGCAGTGCACTGCTTTTGGTAAAGATAGCCCTGCGTGCTTTAGAATTTCTGTGGGATAAATGCTTTCAATATCAACCTACAATAATGCTGGTCATTGTTCATGCACATTCCTAGCAACATATGCAGGTTTCAACATAAGGAATCATGATCTATAGTACTCCTAAGCCACGTCAGGTTGAAAAAAACTACACTATAACAATGTACAATCCATACTGTGCAGTTACTATCCAAATGAAAATGTCTTCCTGCCCTCAAAGCACAAATGCAAGTAAAACAGATTTATTTTGCATTATATTTTCATGCTAATATATATATATTTATTTTTGTTAACGTATAGAATATGCACTAGTTTAACAATTTAATTTTTTTTATCATTTCTCGCCAAGAAGATGGTAGTGCAAAAAGAGTGAAGATTTGCTAAATGGTGAAACTTAATAGATTCAAACACACAGGCTTGTTCACGTATACATCCTACCTTCATCCTAAAGGTGTATTTTACACAAGTGACATTTACAATAGTGAAAATTGCTATTGATATAAGTAAAGGAATAAAGGTCAATTTATTCACACAAGACTAAATTTCTTACAACCTTTTTTGAAAATCCCATGCTCTGCAAATCATACCTCTTTCTGCTGTATATAGGTCGGTGAATTTGTAAAATTTAAGCACTAGCCATGGTATCCTATTGTGTATTGATGAAATTTAGACAATAATAAAGTATGGTATGATTTGATAATGTAAATTAAAATGTACCTTCAAATTTCTCTGCTTCTCTTCACCAAATTAAAATAAAACGAAACCCATTAGTAATCTTCACTTCAGTAAAGTTAGTAAGGTTTTACATTCACAATTTGGAAATGAAAATTACCTTCAGTACACGGTTTCTGCGTTGGTGTGTTGATGCTTTCTATCTGATGCTGTTCACTGTTAAAATCAACACGACTGATCAATGACAAAATGCGTCCCATGTCCTCATCAACAGTCCAAAATGACAACCTCCATGCTGTTCCCAAAGAGGATTTGATGGACCATCATTAACCTGAAAGAAATGACGAAAATGGGTTAAGGAAAGTCTCGAGTAGAGGCAGATTTCCTGCACTGATGACCTGCTTGAAGCAAATCTGCTTCACAGTTTGAATTAGCTTCACCTGTCTCAAACCGCTTGCTGCTTCTCTAATAAAGGCAAGAAACGGCTGTTCAATCATAACAGCTCCTACGCAAAGAGCTAAAATTAACAATTATTTTACACTTGACGATTACGCATTTCTAGTCGTGTGCTGCTTTCATTCAGGCCCTCTGTACTGTTCAAGTAGTCTGAACTAGAATTGCCTCAGGTTCTCACTGTTTTTCCAGACACATTAAAAATGTGCAGTATTTTTTGTAACTACAGTGGTTACACAATGTACTTTGGTAGATATTATTAATTAAGAAATTTTGTTCATGCTTGTTCTTTAAAGCAATAAATAAAGAGACTGAAGACTGGAAAGCAATATAATACTGAATGAAAATCAGGGATAACATTGATCTGCAGCTGTAGACCACGGCACAAAAAATTACCATATACAATTCTTCTTTTCATTAATGTTAAAATTATACAACCTACATTACTGGTTTGTTTCATCTGAATACAGAAAATCATCATATATGCAACCATACACAACACTTTCTATACACATATAACAAACTTAAACTAGAGTATTTTCTATTTTAGATAGGTCACATACACCACTACTGAAAGATGTGAATGGATCACAGGGCCTTATTTTTCTCGTCATTATTGTGCTGCTCAGTATTGTTACTTTTGTGCATTAGAGAGAGTGATGCTGACGATGATGCTTCAACTATAGTCAATGCAGGAAACATTCACTAGCACTTTTCGGTTTGCAACGAAAGTTAAGGATTTATCTAAGAAAGAAATTGCTTGATCAGGTACTGAAATTTGCTACAAAAATATACGTATTATTTTTGAAGCTACTGGAATATACAAATCTGATTCAGATTATATTATGGTAATAGGTATGAAATAGTTTTGAAATATTTTAATATTTAATATTTAAATATATTTGAAAGTTTCCTGCATTGACTATTGTTGAAGCATCATCTTCAGCATCACTCTCTCTAATGCACAAAAGAAACAATACTGAGCAGCACAATAATGGCAAGAAAGATGATCCATTCACATCTTTTAGTAGTAGTGGATGTGACCTATCTAAATATTTTAATACAAAAAAACTGAATGAACCTTCTATTCCAGTTCTTACACAATTTAAGTTTTGGCCAGGCAAACTTCCAGTAGCAACATTTAAAAGGAAACACTACTTGTAACACCTTTAACATAGAAAAAGGTTCCCTCTTTTGTATACACTCAACAGGCAAATGAAGCCTCAGTTTAACGTCTCGACTAAAAGATAGCACCTTCAATAATGCAGCACTCTCTCAAAATACCATTGACATGTGTGCCTCGATTGTGCACTCAAGTTCTGGAGTGCGTTTAAACCCATAACCTTCTGCCTTAGACAGAAGTTGTACCAACTGAGTCAAGCTGACTCTTATTTGAGAGAATGGCAGAATTAATTTTAACCAGAAAAAAATGATTGCACTTTAATGAGTTTGCAAAATATCTACCATATGAAAGAATGTACACTGATGGGGGTTGAAATACATCCCATCAATAAAATGAAAGAGTACAAGTTAGATTTTTTCACTGGGTCAAAGTCCTGGAACTCCCTTCCCAACATCACTACCGCACATGGACTGCAACAATTCAAGAAGGCAGCTCACCACCACCTTCTCATGGGCAATTAGGGATGGGCAATAAATGCTGGCCTGACCAGCACCAGCCATATCCCCATAAACGAATTAAAAACATCTCCCGTCTTGTACACTTGTTGCCTTTTAAGTAGCATTATTGACCAAAGAAATTTCATCTCCATGTTGACCCTTTACAACAAAGCCTATTTTTGGGAACCACTGGAAATGTTCACACTCCACTGAAATGGAACTAGTAAACAGATTTAAAAATCCCATTATAGATGCAATATAAAACAATTAAAAGTATATTAAAATTATACTGAAGTTGAATGAACAAAATTACAAATAAGATTTCTTGCCATTTTGATAATCTTAGAAATGCAAGCCAGCTACATTTAACAAATCATAAGCCCTTTTAGGTTAGGATAACCTCACTGTAGTTATTTAAATTACTTCTAGACGACTCTACCTTCACACCAGTCAGCTATGATGCAATGCTACCAGCCAAGTTTACTGCAAACTATGGAATGGGATCACTCCAGAAAAACCTACAAGATAAATGGAGCCCAACTCAGCTGCTGGATCCAACAATGCCAAGCCAACATCTTTTGAATCAAACCCAAGTTTCGTAAGCATATTGTTTAATTTCTTTTGCACATGGTATATTGTTTCCAATTTCAGTGTAAAATTCAAAAGTGTTTAAAGAATAAATGCAAACTTCCATTTGATTCAAATCTGGTGACATTCCGATTAAATCATCCATCAGAGAATACAGTATGAGAAATACTTCACTGAGCACATCCTGAAGTAACACTTTCATTGGAACAGCAAACAATTGAGAAAATAGTTACGAAGCTGTTGCTAATTTTGAGGCACTTAGAAATAATCAAGTTTTGTTTCTGTCAAAACGGATGAAGGCAGCCATCTGTCTAAAATGCAGAGACAGCTGCAAGGTGGGCTGCTAGCACATTATACCATTGTCACGGAAGGAGCCTAGGAAATAAAGTCTGCATCAGCTACGCAAGTACACAGAAGGCTTTTGCTGGGTGTAAATTGTGCTGAGTTTTTTTTAATCCTAAATTTATTTGTTAAGAAAAATTGACAATGTGTCACAAATGACTGAAAAGATGTATTAAAAAAAAAATCACTAAAATACCCCCTTCCCCCCAGAGAAATGTCCTCACTGGTGAGAAAATCATTTAGGTTAAAATCAAATGGCAGTAGAATGTACACATGCATATCAATCATGCCTACTAAAAGGACTTGATTGTCAAACATTTTGTACTAGCCTGTAGGTCTGTCCAACTCATTTTCAAACTGAAAGATGTGCAAAGACACAGGTTTAAAAATGGAAAAATCTTAAAAAAGAAAGAGAAATCTGAACGTATGCCCATTGGAATCAGAGCAACAGTTCTTACTTTGCATATTGAGAAATGATCTTGGTTATTTATCATCCAAGATGTTTCAACTGAAGTCTCTAGATAGACCAAGGGCAGACATTTTTTGAACTTTTGTAACTATCATTTCTGGTTAAAATGGTTATTTCTTAGAAATTTGAGACCAAACATAAAGCATGATTGGAAACAAACATTACTTGCTGCAAGTTGACAATATTGATCATTTAAATTTTATAGTTACTGGTGTTCCAACAAAAGCACAAATTTAAACAAAATTTGGCTTGTTTGCAGCTCTCCATTTTCCTGCTAATATATCTCTAACAACTGGTTATTTCAATAATAATGCTTACTTACTGTGAACACTATTCTAGCCCTTAATGGTGTGCTGTTGTATACAGAATACAGAGAGTGTAGGGACAAATTGAAAAAGGATATAGGACGGGAAAAGAGAAAGTATGAGAAAAGATTAGAGTGTAACGAAAAAGGGAACTCAAAAATCTTTTAGCGATACATAAAAAGTAAAAGAATAGTTACAGGAATGCTGGGGCCAATTCGGGACAAGAAAAGAAATCTTGGGGTAACAGAGGGCATGACTGAGATACTGAATGAGTACTTTGAAGGATAAAGTTAATGTTGCAGCAGAGGAGAGGGAGAGTAGTGATACTGGATAGGATAAAAATAGATACAGGAGGCAATTATTTAGTTGGCATCAAACAAAGTTAACAATTTACTTGGCCCAGATGGGTGCATCGTAGGTTGCTGAGGGAAGCAGGGGTGGAAATAGTACAAGCTCTGACCATAATCTTTCAATCCTCCTTGGATATGGTAGTGGTACCAGAAGACTTGAGGACTGCAAATGTTGCACTCTTGTTCAAAAGAGGAGGGCATAAACCTGGTAACTATAGTTTAACATCACAGGTGGGAAAACTACTAGAGACCATTATTAAGGACAAAATTAATTCTCACTTGGAGAAACATGGGTCAATAAGGGATAGCCAGCATTGATTTGTTAAAGGCAAATTGTGTCAGACTAACCTGATTGAGTTCTTTGGTGAAGTAACAGAGAGGATTGACGAAGATAGTGCAGTAGATGTATATTTGGACTTTCAAAAGGCATTTGTTAAAGTACCGCATTAGACTTATTCGAAAAATAGAAGTACTTGGTATTAAAGGGATTGAGGCAACTTGGGTACAAATCTGACTAAGGGATATAGCAGAGAGTTATTTTCCTGACTGGAGGAAAAATGTAGTGGGGTCCCCTTGGGGGTCAATATTCGAACCATGGATTTTCTTGTTCTATATAAATGACCTGGACTTGGGTCCAGGTTAGTGATGTTAGTGCTGGAGAACGGATCACTAAAAATATTCACAGAAATAGAAAACAGGACAAAGAATGTAAAACTTTTCCTTGCAAATTTAAATGAATCATAAGCTATTCAACATAAATAAGATTGCTACACACCATGGGACTGATTTTCACCTACTGGTGTCAGTTTTAAATGGTTAAGAACTGGTCATAAACTCACCAAAACAGTAATGTACTAAATGCATCAAATTTCATGGGCCTTCTTTTTAAAAATTTGCTCATGGGATGTGGGCATTGCTAGGCAGGCCAGCAATTATTGCCCATCACTAAATGCCCTCGATAGGGTGGTGGTGAGCCACCTTGCTGAGCCACTGCTGTTCATGCGGTGTTGCTACACCCACAGTGCTGTTGGGGAGGGAGTTCCAGGATTTTGACCCAGCGATGGTGAAGGAATGATGATATATTTCCAAGTCAGGAAGGTGTGTGGCTTGGAGAGGAACTTACAGCTGGTGGTGTTCCCATGCATCTGCTGCTTGTTTGCAAATTATTCGCAGATCCAGGAGCAGATCTGGGCACGTGCAGCGAGCATACAAGTGGGAGCAAATAGTGGAATTCTGAGGGATGGGAGCAAGTAAAAGGATATTTTACAACAAATTGACAAAAATTCAGAAAGCCTTTAAAAAGGTTAAAAAGGCAACTGACAGTTAGCTCAGCATCCCTTTTGATGGCTGCAGAAATGGAGGAGCTGCTGCTTGAGGTGGGCTCAAGGAGCAATACTCTGCACCACTCCATAGTATCATCCTCAAAAGTTCACACAGCAATATGACTGGAAGGAGGTGGAGATATGCTTGAGGCTATAGTTGACAGGTGCTGTCGCTGGCTGTGTCTGCCTTATGCTGTGTGTTAGCAGCAAGTGAACTTACAGCTATTCTGCATCTGGCTCCTTGCTGACTGACTCTCTGAACACAGTAGTCCCCAAGTTATTGCCAAGTAGGTACAGTGATGCCTGAAAATTAAGTTAGCAGCAACATGGTGGGGTTTGACCAATCAGGCTTTGCTGGCTGATGATCACTTTAAGAACTTAAGAAATAGAAGCAGAAATAGGCCATATGGCCCCTCAAGTACACTCCGCCATTCAGTCAGATCATAGCTGACTGTTGACTTCAATTCCACTTTCCTGCCCAAACCCCATATCCCTTGATTCCCCTACAGTCCAAAAATGTATCTATTTCAGCTTGGATATACTCAATGACTGGGCATGCACAGCGCTCTGGGTAGAGAATGCCAAAGAATCACAACCCAATGAGTGAAGCAATTCTTCCTCATTTCAGTGTTAAACTATTGACATCTTATCCTGAGACTATGCTCCCTAGCTCTCAACTCTCCAGCCAAGGGAAACAACCTCTCAGCCTCTACCCTGTCAAGCTCCTTCAGAACCTTAGAAGTTTCAATGAGATCACCTCTCATTCTTTTAAACATCAGGGACTATATGCCCAATCTACTCAACCTCTCATCATAGGACAATCCTTTCATCTCAGGAATTGATCTAGTAAACCTTTGCTGCACTGCCTCCAAGGCAAGTATATCCTACCTTAGATAAGGAAACCAAAACTGTGTATTGTACTCCATGTGTGGTCTCACCTAAGTCCTGTACAACTGTTCTTTTACTCCAATCCTCTTGCAATAAAGGCCAACGTGCCACTTGCCTTCAAAATTGATTGCTGTACCTGCACGTTAACTTTCTGCATTTCTTATACGAGGACATCCAAGTCTCTCTGAACATCAATATTTAAAAATTTCTCACCATTTAAAAATATTCTGATTTTCTATTCTTTCTACCAAAGTGAATAACCTCACATCTCCCCACATTATACTCCATCTGCAACTTATTGCCCACTCACTTAACCTGTCTATATCCATTTGCAGCTTCTTTGCGTCCTCCTCACAGCTTACTGTCCCATCTAGCTTTGCATTGTCAGCAAACTTGGATACATTAATCTCAGTCCCTTCATCTAAGTTATTAGAGGCCTCAGCACTGATCCTTGTGGCACCCACTAGTTACAGCCTGCCAACTTGAAAATGCCTCGTCTATCCCTATTCTCAGCTTTCTGTCCATTATCCAATCCTCTATCTATGCTAGTATATTACCTCCAACCCCTTAAACCCCTTTAAATTATCTTGTACAACATCCTTATCGAATGCCTTTTGGAAATTCAGATACACGACCTCCACTGGTCCCTCTTTATCTACCCTGCTAGTTACATCCTCAAAAAACTTTGATATGTTTGTCAGATGATTTCCCTTTCATAAAACCGTATTGACTCTGCCTAATCATATGATTTTCTAAGTGCCTTAATAGTTCCTTATTAATAAGATGCACTGCATTCTAACTTTCTACCAATCTTTAAATTATTCCATACAGCAGTCATTCCCTAGTGCACTCTGAAGATATTCAAAACTCCATTTGTATTCTACATTATACCAGTGGTTACACTTCAAAAGTACTCTATAGGTTGTAAAGCACTTTGGCATGTCCTGAGGTTGTGAAACGTGCTACATAAAAGCAAGTTTTTTTCTTTTGCTTTTTATACATCTGTATACATTGCAATGTTAAAACATTCTAAAAAAAGAATAGCACAAAAAAAAATCATAGAAATAACAGCACCAAAAAAGATGTCCCGTCAGTCCTGTGCAATGGCAGTTACTGACTCTATCGACTTCAATCCCAATTTCCTGCCCTTTCTCAGTAGAATGAAAAGAAATAGCTTGCATTCATATAGTGTCTTTCAAGCCCTCAGGACAACCCAGCCAATTAGGTACTTTTGAATTCTACTCCTTGTCGTAATGTAGGGAAACATGTTTCATTTTAAAATACTAGTCCAATTCCCTTTTAAATGAGAATATAAGGTGCAATTTTAACCTTGCTTTGGGAATGGTTACTATGGGAGTTTAAATGGAGGTCGAACATGACACGCTGCTTTTGCGCCCACTGCCGTTTTAACTTCTGGATGTTTGGGAGCGTTGAGGCCATCCACAACAGGCATGGGTCTCATAAATATTCAGATATCAGGGTTCAATGATGTGATTTAACTGGGGATCCACAGCTGCCGAAACTTCCAAAAAAAGATAGCGGCAGACAGGATCCAGTGCCAGAAGAGGCCCAATAAGTCATTTTTAAAGTTTTTGTCAAGACAAGTTCCCAGCCCCAGAAGGAAACTTTGGGCCTCTCTTATCCATTGTATAGCAATCCCCTCCCCTTCCCCCAGCAGTGATTGCCATCTGCCTCCATCATCCAACCACTTATCATCCTGCCGAGGACTGCTACCTCTGGTTCTCGGCAGCAAAGATGACCTCCTGCTGTTCAAAATGTCACTCCCATCACCGATCGCGATGCCATTTCCATTGACTTCAGATGGGAGTGAACCTGTGGATGTTTTAATGAGGTCTGGAACTTAAAATTGCCTAAGGCTCACAATGATGCCACTTCTCCTGATGTTCACTTCTCCATCCCTCTCCCTCCATACTGGCAAATGTTTCTACCAAACAAAAATGAGACACCCAGTCTGGACAAACAATGCAGGGCTTGAAATCCCAAAGATCATAATCCTGGCACTTGTGCCAAAATCATTCCCATTGGTGCCCTTCAATGCTAACCCACCAGAGTATATGAGCTCAGAATGGAGGAGTGGGGTAGGAGGGGTATCAAATTAGCATGAGGCTGGCGGGTTCTGTAGTGGCATATCCTGGCTACCACAAGTGACTAGAAAATTTGGTCCCTGCCACCATGTCTGGATGAGGAAATAATATTTCCCAACCCCATCCCCATATAGCAACTTTGAAAATCATCTTTAAATAGCTTCCTTTGTAAGGAGGTTGCATTGAGCAAAAACAGATGATTGGCCTTTTATGAGTCATCAGGGGTGTGGGCCAGTTTGATGGCCTGGACCATCATGCTGGCCCTCACTTTCACCCTTCAAGAGGCACCTCTCACTTAAGCATAGTGGTATGCTGGGTCCTGTGAGGTCAAGGACATGGGTGGTCCTAGCGTAGGGAGTCCTCAGCCTCCCTGACGTGGGTGTCCTTATAAGGGGTGACGGACGTTCTGCCCTTTACAAGGATCCATGATACTGATAGCGTTAGCCTGGGTCCTGTGCTGATTTCCATCCCCACAGCACACTTCTGCTGGAGTCTTCTTGTGCGTACGTCAGAAAGACCATGAAATTTTGGGCCCACAGCTTTTAAACTTTTAGTGCACATTTCACCTTCAACATCCTTCACAGTCCCTCCCTTATCCAATAATACTGGAAACCTATGAACTGCTTTGGGTATCTGCCAAAATAGGGTCATCATGATCAACGTAAGCCTTACAGTGTAATGATTTTGGGATGATGTAATAATTATAAACGCAATCAAACTTAATATAGTACTATATTTGAAATATAGCTTTCAAGGCACTTTAATCAATGCTCTCTCTAAGCTGGATGTGCGGCAACCTAAAAGTCTCTGCACAGGCTGCATACAAGTTAGCCACTTTAAATTACCGCACGTGCGTGGCCGCGCCAAAAAATTTAGAGGGAATGTTGATTTTAATAAATGGGACCTTGTTCAGGACTGGATCTAGCTCTTCTGAGAAATGCACCCATTTCTAATTCAGAGAAGTAACGCGTGGGTGTCCATACATAAAATTGTGGAAGTTCATAATTTAATTGTTAATACATCTGCAGCTCATCTCATCTATTTTCAAAGGATGACTCACAGCTAAAAGGAGAGAAAATACCCTACAGCTTGTAATTTCTTTTCAAAAATCCTGCAATATTATTGCTGCAATAATTTAACATTTAAGGTGGTAATAGCAGATATGTTGTTCTAATTTCTGTGCAGTACTGAGGGAGTGTTGCACAGCTGGAAGTGCCATCTTTCAGATAAGACATAAGGTCGAGGTCCCACCTACTCTCTCAGGTGGATATAAAGATCCCATATCAATAATTGAAGAATAGGGGAGTTCCCCTGGTGTCCTAATCAACATTTATTCCTCAAAGAACACCACCAGGATCAGATTATATGGTCACAATCTCACTACTGCTTTTGGGACCTTGCTGTGACTGCTGTGTTTCCCTACATTTGTAACAATGATTAAGCTTCAAAATACTTGATTGGTTGTGAAGTAATTTGGGATATCCTGAGGGCATACAAGATTTTTTCCCTGAACAGCATCTGTTTATAAACTAGAATAAGGCTAAACAATTGAATACAAAAGCAACTTTCACCAAATCGGGCGATCCTCACACCTTAATGGTGATCTGTAAGTCTGGAATGAGAAATTTATACCTGTGTGACGGATGGTTTATTGTCCAGTCAATCTCAAGATGAAACAAAAGTTACAAGCATAATTTGTACACCAAACCTCTAGATTTTACAGTGCTCATCTCAAAATGCATCGCAAATAGCTTTTGTTTTAATATGAATTGATTGTAAAAGTATATCACATTGCAGGGTTCTTTGTTCATATCTGCGAACACTTTAATGAAAAAAAGTGGAGAGGAACACATATCGTGCCATCTGTCCGGTGGTTCCACCAAAATGCCAGAGGCATTTTTATGACTGAGCCTCAACTAAGCATTTTGGGTGAGCTCCTAACTCACAGCAAGTGCACACAATCAGCTTTCTACTTTGGTGGGCAGGGCTGGGAATTTGGTGTTTTCTTGTAGAACTGAGCTGGAAGTCAGGACTGAGGGTTGGGTTGGTGAGGAAAGGGGATGGGTCATTCTGACTGAGCAGCCGCAAACAGACCTGAAGATACAGGGCAGATGTAATACATCCGCGAATCCCCAAGTGCATCAAGGTGCTCTTCTTTATAGGTTTATGTGTGCTTCCATGAGGTTTGTTCCCTGCGTCAGCAGCTGGTTGGAGGCAGGCTGCTGATCAGGCTGTCCCTTGGCCTAGGATGACTTTGGCAGCTGTTCTCTGGGCGTTTGAGGCGTGAAAAGCCCCAGCTGGCTCAGGTGTTGCAGTACAGGTGCAGGACTCTCCTTGGGAGTCCGTCGCAGCTACTGGAGCTGGGCTCACTGGCAGAGGGGCTGAGGAGCCACTGTCTACACTCAGAGTGCCATTATGGGAGCCCCCAGCTGTGAAAGTCAGCCTCTTCTCCTTGCTTTCAAGGCTCACTTGAACTTCCCTGCTCACCAGTGAAGGATGAGGACCTGAAGACGACTCCAGGTGCCACATCCTTCTCTCGCCTTGCCACTGCTCAATTGAGCTCATGTCCAAGGTGATGATGTGCAGGTCTGTGCGCATCTGTGGGATCTGGTTCTCCATGAGGGTCGCCAACCTCCCGATGCAGGAAGTCATGTGCTCACATGTCTGAGACATGGCAGTAGTCATGGCATTTATGGACTCCTCCATCATCCGCTCATGGCCAAACATTGCCTTGGGAGCTCTGCCAGATGTTGCCTTACGTCTCTCTACAACTCCAGCCTGCCCTCTGCTGTCGACACCAGAGGCTTGTCATTAGCCGGGGCTCAGTCCGACTGTCAGCGGCCTCAGCTGTCACAGCTTCCATCAGCTGCTTGGGCACATGTGTGGTGCTCTCCCCAGCTTGTGACCCTGAATCTAAGGCCGAATGCATACCCACTGAGGTGAAAGTATCTGTGGTGGTGCAAGGTGCAGCAGAATTATGTGATGGTGCATCCACTAACTGCTCTTCCTCCTTCTCAGAGGTCAACAGCTATTCCCATCTTGTAACATCAGGGCGAGCCTCCTGCGGTTAACGACCTGTATGAGAAAACACAAACATTTGTGAGTTAGGATGTTCATATCTCATCATGCCAACCATATGTGATGTGGATCTCCAGAAGTGTGCTGGAGGTCACATGAACACATTCCTCACTCTCTTGTGCACAGACTTCTGTCTCACCATCTGCTATTTAATGGCCACCTTGGGCCCCCACTAGCTGTAGTGCCTCCTCCTTGTCTGCTGACAGAGGCCAAAGATCTGAGATGCCCCCAACAGTCCTTGACGTTTCCCTCATGTTATAGGCCCGTTTCTCCTGCAAGTGGAAAAAGGGACATAATTAGACCTTGCATAAAGAGCAACAGAGCAGTTACGCTCGTGACTGCCCCACTTCCCCCGATGGGGATTCCTACAAGGCTCCCCCCCCACATCCCCTCTCAGGAGATGTAATGGGGGTGAGCTGTGAAAGAAGGCAGCCTGTGGCCGAGAGCAACCCTGCATCTGACAGGATGTGGTAATGCCTAATTCTCCTGCCAGCACCTTTGTGAGCGCTCCCTCCCACGTAGCAACAGGCATTCCCCAAAGACGAGAGAGGTATGGAGGTCTCACCTTGACAGAACAAAGGAGGTTACTGACTCTCCTCCATCACTGGACTCAGTTGTGTGGGTGACCCCACAGCTGCTGACCTCCTCAGCGATCTCCATCCAGGCTTGCTTGGTCAGGCCGATGAATCTCTTCTTGCCATCCCTTGGAAAGAGGGCCTCCCACATTTCCCTTACAGCCTGGAGGAGAATCTCCATGAAGGCATCACTAAACCATGGGCCACCTAGTGTCTTGCCTCAGCCATGGTGAAAGGTTGCACCTGCTCTGTCCCAACCGTGGTATGCCCTTGTACAGAGGTGAGGTGGGGGGAGGGGGGGTGTGCAGGAGATCCAACACCTCATCAGCCGGGTCCAGCAGCACTGTCCTGTTTCACTGACTCACTGAAAGGCAGCAGTACAAGCAGTGCTGACAGCCCTTTAAATATGATGCCAGCATATGTGTTAACGTCATCCCACATCACAATCACCGCCACAGAACCCAGCCCATGCCTCCATTATGATAAGTGGCCGCCTGCCATGTGATCATGGTCGGCCAGCCGTACACGTCACAGGTGGCAACAGCACTCGCTTCCGGTTCTGCCACTGAGACCTGTGACGGTGGTCACTAAGTTCAGCCCTTCGAGTCCTGCTCGAAACTCAAAATCGGGCAAGACTTAGGTGGGCAATGGATGTGACCCTCTCTGCCACTGCCCCCCTCCCCTCAATAATTTTCAAATGTTAATCACCCTGATGGTGTCAGTTGAAAATTGCCCATGACTTGCTCCAAATGTAAGGGATCCTGTTCAGGTGCACATACATTATAGGTGTCTCACAAGTGCAGTGGTTAGTTATATCTACAAATATGGCAGCCATTTGTCTACTGAACAGCAGTGAACTGAATCATCAAGACATTTGGTCTTTATTAGGTGGTATTCACTGAGGGAAGCATGTTGACCAGGCGCCCTGATCTTTTTCAAATTGCGCCCTGGGGTCTCTGGATCCAGCAGATGGGAAGCTTAGCACCTCCACCAACGTAAGACCAACATACTGAATTGGAGTGTTAACTTGCATTATGAATGCAATCTCTGATACTGGGTTCAAACCCAAAATATTCTGGCCCAAGTGTCAGATGTTATCAACTAAGCTAACTGGCACTTTACTGTATTATTAAGGAAATGGTAGGCACTCAGAGCTCCATGAAAGGGTATTGTAAATAACAATGACTTCAAAGTGAGTGGATAAGATAAAACACTCAACTTAAACATTTAAACATTTAAAGAAAACAATTAAAAAATTAAATTTTGCAAAATCATCCAGTCTGTGCAGCACAAGAAGTTTTAATGCCACATACAGATAGAAATAATGCATTTTACAGCTCATATTTTGCTTGTGGTGAACTGAAGGGTAGAAAACAAAATTTCTGATTGTTTTGAAATTTGTGAGTTATTGGTTCCCCTCAGGTTTGGTAGCACGATGACTGTATGTTGTTTCTGGATGTAGCCTGAGGTGAGGAGATCTGTTTCATACGTTTATTTCATAGTCTGATTGATCAGTTTGTTTTAGTAGTACATTTCCATTTTTGATACAATTTCAATACCTGCTAAAATACAATGCATGTTTAAATGTGGTACACTGACTGGTGAGGGATACATTACAAATAGCAATGCAACTTTGACTTGGTACATGGATTGACTTTGATGGGCACAACTGGTACAACCACTGTATGCTCACTGATGCCTGAACCCACTGAACACAGCATATGCTGTACATTAGCAATGCTGTCCTGACAATCTGTTGTTTTATTTCAGAATTTAGAATAAACTCTTTTTGAGCTTAGCATTTCGAATGTTGAATGGGGGAGAGTTTGTGATTTAAAATATTGGGTGTTAGATGTCGGGGCAAAACCGCAAGATAATCTTTCTGTGCGTTCTGACAACTCACGAAATAAAATGTAAACTGAGTGACCTAGCCTTGCCCAATAAGAGCAATGCGCTTCACTGATAGGCATAACTGGCAGATTTTCTTTCACCTGCAGCAGGGTACCTTAAAGAATTTCTATTTTGTCAGTCTTCATCACTTGAACAGTGTTCACAAAATGATGTTATGACCTCAGTGAGATTGTTAATGTGAAATATATGAGATATGAACCCCCAGACTAATTTAAGGATTGCATGATAAGATTTCACATTTTAAGAATTTTATTATCACAACCAAACTAAAAGAAATCCCCATTAACTAAATAGTACTTTGTAAGTAGCTGATACCCCAAATTACAAAGGAGGGTGTTATGCCCACATGGTGAGGGGTGTGGGTGGTTTTCACTGTTCAACTCCCACCTGACCAAAGCAAGTGTTTTCCATTATCAGGGTTTAACCCCATTGTGTTTTATGTCAAATGAACACAGCAACAGGTTTTCTTGTAGCTTTAAAATAGAAAATTAATTATTTATTGAGCAATATGCCTTATCCCGAAATTGTCACAACTGCATCCACACACCCATTCGCTCACACACACACAAACAAGCAGAGTCAGATAGAGAGGAAAAGGGGTAAGTGGTTTTCAACTGAGATATGGTTTTAGGGTTCACGGTAAACCTGTTGAATTCTCTCAGATACCAGGTTTTTGTTGGTTGCAGTCCTGAGGTGTTTGTAGGCTTCTCTGTTGTTGGAAAGTTCTAATTCACTGCTGCATAAGTGAAAAATGTAGAATTTACAGCAGGGTACCTCCCTTCCGGATCGCTGGATTATCTCCCAGCTCTAAACTGGACAAGCACCTTGTTGATGCTTCTTTCTGGTTGTCTCTCTCTCTTCAATGGCTGCCTTTTTAAGGTAAAAAGTTTGTCACATCATTTTCCGGTAGCAAACACTTTGGTCTCTCCCCCATTTCCCCCATGATAATCACACAATAGCCCAGTAGAACCCCTTCAATTCAGGAATGTTTCAGGATGGGTGTAATTGACACCTCTCAACCTGGTTAGGCCTCCTTTGTTCTAAACAGTGTGGCAATGTTCAAATACACGTGCAGCCATCCTTTACAGAATTCTCCATTTAAAAAAAAAGTTAGTCAATTTTTATAACTCTTCAGTTTGAGTTTGTATTTTTTTCATCATCACACTTCTCGTAAGTGTGACAAAGGTGTTTTCTTTACAAAATGTTTGACAACATCACACCACACTTATACGTTACATAGTCCTCTTTGATGGTGAAATCAGTGCAGTTAAAAGCCCTAAATTCTTCCCAGTTGAAATGAGATGGATCTCCCAGACCTTTTGAAATAGCAATGTCCTCTTTGCTCACTTCTCTGAGCACTTTCGATCTGGACGTCTGTGAATAAGGTGATATCTGATGATCCTGCTGGTCTTCTACTTCTTCACGAGCTTCAACCTTCTGATGAGAGTCCATCGACCTGAAACGTTGGGTAGGATTTTCCCGTGGGCTTTGGGGCTCCAACATTGGGACCAAATGGGCTCCTGAGCTCACACTTGCCAGAAGCCAGACAGGGGAGCTATTTTCCTGGAGGCGGCCTCCTAATTGGCCGCCTCTGCGCTCACCATCTTATTAAGGAGGGCAGGCAAGCTCCAATGCTGCTGGTTCAATCACAGGGCCGGCAGCTCGTGAGCCTCAGCAGTCCCATTGGATGTGGTGGGTTCTGCTAAGGCAGGTACGAGACCTCGAAGACACCTCAAAATGGAGGTGCCCTGGACGCCAAAATTTAAACTATAAATTCAGAGGAGCCAAGCAGACAGACTCCTCAGAATGGAGGGGAAATCCCTCTGGTACCAGCGTTTGGGCTGTGGATGTGGCCTTTGGTGCCGGTGACCCCTACTTTGAGGTTTGGAGCCCCGAGCTCTGAGGGCACCCCTGCCTGCTTCAGGAAAGCCATCTCCATTGAGGTGGCAGCCTCCCCACGTGGGGACAGGGGCCGCTCTGCCGCTGGTAAAATGCTGACGGGCCTTCTAAATCGCCACATCTGGGCCCTTAATTAAATTTGCTGCCTGCCTCTGTTCAGCGGACAGTCAATCCAATCTCAGCCCACCTCTGGGAAACTTTTCCAGTGGCAGGAATGTGCCAGGGAGCCATCCCAATGGGGCTCCCCGCTATTTTCCCAGCTCTCACCGCCTCCAGGCCCGCCACCCTGGGGCCAGGAAAATTCTGCCCGTTAACTCTGTCTCTCTCTCCACTGATGCTGCCTGACCTGTTGCGTATTTCCAGCATTTTCTGTTTCAGTTCAGATTTCCAGCATCCGTAGTATATTGCTCTTGTTTCCACACAGATTTAGATTGTACTTAAAACATATTCTCTACCCATTCTGCTAATGCTTGCCATGGATGAGCACAGAAAATTAACAAAACCTTTGCTGTTATCAATATATTCAGCCTGACACAGCTGTGATCACATAACTACATCACTGTTTAATTTTCCACATTTCAGCACCTTGTAATTGTTATCTTAATCCTGTCATTTGATACGCACGAGGAAACTGACTTGGCCCAGATAGAATGCACTGTGCTCTTGACAGCCTTATTTCAGCCAAGTTATTGTCATTGCAAACAATCAAGATTGCAGCTTTGTGAAAAATTTTGAGCTAGGGTGTAATGTATAACTCACTCCTTCAGTTCACCAAAAGTACAACTGTCCTTCCTGATCTGGAAAAGCATTTCTAGCTCAATGAGAGAGGTGCTCAACAGGAAGATTCCCATTTAGGTGAAATACAGTTCAGTATTGTTAATACTGGAGGAAGGTGATCAAAGTTTTGTATCATCCGCAAATTTTGAAATCATGCCCTGCACATTGAGATCTAGCTCAGTAATATACATCAGGAAGAGCAAGGGTCCCAACACTGATCCCTAGGGAACTCCACTACAAACCTTTGTCCAGTCCAAAAAATATCCATTAACCACTACTCTATATTTCCTTTCACTCAGCCAATTTTGGCTACCTGTTGCTACTGTTCTTTTTATTCTACTAGCTATAACTTTTGCTCACAAGTCTGTTGTGTGGCACCATATCAAATGTCTTTTGGAAGTCCATGTATACCACATTAACAGCATTGCCTTCATCAAGCCTCTCCGTTACCTCCTCAAAAAACTCCAGCAAGTTAGTTAAACATGATTTTCCCTTAAATCTGTGCTGGCTTTCCTTAATTAACCCACATTTGTCCATGTGACTATTAATTTTGTCCCAAAATATTATTTCTAGAAGTTTCCCAACCACTGAAGTTAAACTGACTGGCCTGTAGTTGCTGGGCTTATATTTACATCCCTTTTTGAACAAGGGTGTAACATTTGCAATTTTCCAGTCCTCTGGCACCGCCCCTCAGTCTAAGGAAGACTGGAAAATTATGGCTAGTGCTCCACAACTTCCACTCTCAATTCCCTCAGTATGGTTGGATGCACTCATCGGGGAGACGGTGGCATAGTGGTAATGTCAGTTGACTAGTAATCTAGAGGCCCAGCTAATGCCCTGGGAACATTGGTTCAAATCCCACCACAGCAGCTGGTGGAATTTAAATTCAATTAGTTTAAAAAATCCAGAATTGAAAGCTAGTCTCAGCAATGGTACCATGAAACTGTTAATCATCGATTGTTGTAAAAACCCATCTGGTTCACGAATATCCTTTAGGGAAGGAAATCTGCCGTCTTTACCTGGTCTGGCCTACATGTGACTCCAGACCCACAGGAATGTGGTTGACTATTAACTGCCCTCTGAAATGGCCAAGAAAGACACTCAATTGAAGGGCAATTAGGGATGGGCAACAAATGCTGGCCTGTCAGCAACGCCCACATCCCATGAAAGAATTTAAAAAATCAAGTTTTATCAACTTTAAGTATAGACAGCCAATCTAATACCTCCTCCTTATCAATTTTAAATCCTTCTAGTGTATTAATTACCTCCTCTTTCACTGTGACCTGGGTAGCATCTTCTTCCTTGGTAAAGACAGATGCAAAGCATTCATTTAATACCTCAGCTATTTTCCCTGCCTCCATGCGCAAGTCCCTCTTTTGGTCTCCAATTGGCCTCACTCCATCTTTTACCACCCTTTTACTATTTATATGCCAGTAGAAGACTTTAGGATTCTTTTCATACTCTCTCTTTGCTTCTCTTATTTGCCTTTTTATTTCCCCTCTGAGCCTTCTATATTCAGCCCGTTCTCCATTGCCTTATCTACCTGACAACTGTCATAAGCACACTTTTTTTTCTTCATGTTCATGTCTATCTCTTTTGTCATCCAGGGAGCTCTGGATTTGTTTGCCCTACCTTTCACCTTTGAGGGAATACACCTTGACTGTGCCTGAACTATCACTTCTTTGAAGGTAGCCCATTGTTCAGCTAGTGCTTTTGCTGCCAACCTTTCATTCCAATTTATTTGGTCCAAATCCATTCTTACCCCGTTGAAGTTGGCTTTCCCCCAGTTAATTACTCTTACTCTAGGGTTGCTCTTTGTTCTTTCCTATAGACAACCTAAACCTTATGATGCAATGATAACTGTCCCCTACATGTTCTCCTACTGATATTTGATCACTTGGACTACCTCATTTCCAAGAACCATTTCCAGCAGTGCCTCTCCTCTTGTTGGACTGGAAACATACTGCTGTAGAAAATCTTCCTGAACACACTCTAGGAACTCTTGTCCCTCTCTTCCCTTTACACTACTATTATCCCAGTCTATGTTTGGATAATTAAGGCCCCTCATTATAACTACCCTACAATTTATTTATTTATTTAGAGATACAGCACTGAAACAGGCCCTTCGGCCCACTGAGTCTGTGCTGACCATCAACCACCCATTTATACTAATCCTACACTAATCCCATATTCCTACCACATCCCCACCTGTCCCTATATTCCCCTACCACCTACCTACACTAGGGGCAATTTACAATGGCCAATTTACCTATCAACCTGCAAGTCTTTGGCTGTGGGAGGAAACTGGAGCACCCGGCGGAAACCCACGCGGTCACAGGGAGAACTTGCAAACTCCGCACAGGCAGTACCCAGAATTGAACCCGGTTCGCTGGAGCTGTGAGGCTGCGGTGCTAACCAATGCGCCACTGTGCCACCCAAAAAATTCTTGCACCTGTCTGTAATTTCCTTGCAAATTTGTTCCTCTTCATTCATTCCCCTAGTTGGAAGCTATAGACTACATACATCAAGCAATGTAATTGCACCTTTTTTGTTCCTTAGCTCTTGCCAAATAGATTCTGTCCTTGACCCCTCTGGGATATCCTCTCTCTCCAGCACTACAATGCTCTCCTTAATCAACCTTCCCCCTTTTCTTCCTTTTCTATCTTTCCTGAACAACTTGTATCCAGGAATATTTAACACCCAGTCTTGCCCTTCTTTCAGTTAGGTCTCTGTTATAGTCACAACATCTTATTTCCACATATCAATCTGCACCTGTAACTCACCAATCTTAACCACACTCCTTGAATTCACATACATGCACATTAACCCTGATTTAGACTTTATTACTTTCTCCCTTGCTCTGACCCCACCTCGTAACTTATTATTCCCTGCTCTGGTGCTAGCTATCTTTCCCAGTATTCTGTACACCTTGGTACTCCTCTCTGATATTTCCTCCTGGTTCCCACACCGATGCCAAGTTAATTCAAACCCTCCCCAACAGCACCTGCAAATCGCCCTGCAAGGAACTCAGTCCCGATTCTAATTAGATGCAACCCGTCTGGTCTGTACAGGTCCCATCTCCCCCAGAGTCGGTCCCAATGTCCCAAGAATCTAAAGCCCTCCCTCCTGCACCATCTTTCCAGCCCATGCATTCATCTGCTTTACCTTTTTATTTGTATACTCACTTGCATGAGGTACTGGGAGTAATCCGGAAATTACTATTTTTGAGGTCTTGCTTGCTAATTTCCTACCTAGCTTCTTAAATTCTGACTGCAGGACCATATCCTTCTTTCTGCCTATGTCGTTTGTACCAATGTGGCCCATGACTGCTGACAGTTCATCCTCCCCCCTCAGGATGCTCTACAGCCAGTGATATCCTTGACCCCGGCACCAGGAAGGCAACACACTATCCTGGATTCATGGCTGCGGCCACAGAAATGCCCGTCTACTCCTCTAACTATCAAATCATCTCTCAATTCACAGTCTCTGACCTGCTCTTGTAGCCACAGTGTTCATGTGGCTGGTTCAATTAAGACTCTGATAGTGAATTTAACTCAAACTCCTTCAATATCAGGAGCTGGTTGATGGTCACTGACATCCCATCTTCTTTCTGCAATACATATTGCCCTGCAAACTCAGATGAGGGCTTACATTGGGCAGTTTGACAATAAGAAATTTCAGTAATTCATTCTCCATACAGGATTATAGTTTTATTCAGGGAAGACCTCTCTGGCAGGGTGAAACAAAGGAATCTCACCTGCAAGGAACACTAGTCACTAATGAGACACTAGTCACTGAGGAACAACAGAACTACTGTTGCCACTTTGCTGCTGCAAAATTATGAATTATCTAGTCTGTTGTCGAGACCTAATGCATTGGGTGGAGAGACAATAGGAAGTGATATATGAAAGATATTAGCATCCCGCATAACTTTGTAATAACCGCATACACTAAAAAAAAAATACGTTTCCTCAAAATTTAAACAGTGGCAGCAATCCTATTCAAAAATGACAAGCAAAGCCATTGGTGTCCTGAGGAGTCATTTTGTGATTACTGGTTATAGCAATGTGAAGTCTGAGCAAACCAAGAAGGAAGAAGAAAACGACTGATTAATTTGAGTCACAGAAAAGAATCACCTCCTTGCTGGATCATGTTTGACATCATACATTTTGCTGGACAGTCCAGTAAAATTGCTCTCATCCTAATGACTTTTTTATTTGCCCTAAAATCCTAACAAACTGTTAGAACGCAAGGCTAAAATGTGATCTTGAAACACTGATCTGCTATTAAAAGATTGGATGCTTATCTCGGTAAGCTGAATTCCTGCGAAAAACAGATGTGAACAAAGTTGATAGTAAAAGAGACCATGGGCTGAATTTTATTTCTAGGCCACAGGTCCCGACGTCTGGACCAGAAGCGAGTGCGGCATCCATTGGCGCAATCAGCGGCCGGCTGTATGTGATTGAGCGACGGCCGACCAATTAAGTATCAGGATTCGCAGGGGCCGTCCTGTGAGAGGACGGAGGTGGCAGTGGAGGCGGCTGTGGCAAATAGGTGTCATACTGTCATACTTAAAGGGCTAACAGCTCCTGCTTAACTGTCCATAGCCTCAAGAGAGGCCCTGCATTTAGGAGTGCCAGACATCAGTTTGGAAACCTGCAGGAAGAATGGCAGAAGGAAGACCCCGGGTGGCTCCACGGTTCAGTGATGCCTTCCTCCAGACTGTACCCCAGGCTGCAAGGGAAAGGCAGGAGATCCTTTTCCCCAGTTATGGGCGGAGGAGAGCAGCCCATCTGACCAAGCAAGCCTGGACAGAGATAATGGAGGAGGTCAGCAGCCGTGGGATCATCCCAAGGACCTGGATCCAGTGCCGGAAAAGGGTCAATGACATGATCTGGTCTGCCAAGGTGAGTGTTCCATTCAATTCCAACACATTGGACCGAGCTTGTGTCAGAGTGACAGAATGCAGTTGGTGGAGAGGGAGGTTCCACCCAGCCGTGGCAATGGGGTTCTGGAATCGCCAGTGGGGCCCGAGGCATGACCGCACCTCAGTTAGAGCTGCCTGTCTGTTAATCCATTCTCCCGCCTGGTCCCTCGAGACTGGCCACTTGCAGGAGGCATATGTGAGCCCCCATCATGGCTCAATGGACTTTCATCATCAGAGGTCTGGGACTTTTATCTGCTGGCAGACTAACTTTGTCCCTCGTTGTGTCTGCAGGAGAAGACTGCCCACAACAGGAAGGAGTGTGCCAAGACCAGCAGTGGAGCACCATATTTCCATGTTCTTACACTGATGGAGGAGCTTCAGCTTGCCACTTTGCGAAGTGCACCTGGGTGCTGCAGTTGAGAAAGAAGGAGGCGACAACAAGGCTGCTTAAAGGTCAGGTTTTATTGTGACGGTTTTGGAAGATGGTAAGGCTCAAAGGAAATGTGAATGTATAAAGGCGTCTCATGCTTCCCTCCTGCGTATCTCATGGCGCCTTTCCTGTTGTGCCTGGGGCCCTTCATCTGGCACTGCTTGGGCAGCATTCTCCTCCTCATCCTCATCAGAGGAGGAGGCATCTCGCTCCACTGATCAAAGCCTCGTCCCTCTTTAGCGCACAGCAGACCACCACAATACACGAGACCCTCACCAGGGCAAACTGAAGGGCTCCATCGGATCGATCCAAGCACCCAAATGTTATCTTCAGCAGACCAATGGTCTGCTCGATGGTCATTTGGGTTGACTTGTAGCAAGTGTTATACCTCTCCTCTACATCCATGCGTGGGTTCCTCACAATTGTCAGTAACCATGTTCTCAGTAGGTAGCCCTGGTCTCCAAGGATCCATTCCTGAAGGTGTGTGTGGGGGCACAGAGGCACCTGGGACTGCCTTGGTATGTAGGCATTATGGCTGCTTCCCAGGAATCATGTACATACCTGTAAGATCCATTTGCATTGGTCACAGACTATTTGTACATTGAGGGAATGGAAGCCCTTCTGGTTGATGAAGGCTGCAGGCTGGTCCATGGAGTCTTGATGGCCACATGCGTGCAGTCAATCACCTCCTGCACCTGGGGGAATCCAGTAATGGCCCTGAATCCTACAGCCCTCTCAGCTTGACTGTGGATCTCTGCAGAAGCAGAGATGACTGCATAGTCACCAGGCCACCTGAACATAGCATTGGTGACCTCCTTGATGCACCGATGAACCGCAGCTGTGATACTCCACACATATCGCCAGTGGACGCCTGGAATGACCCAGTGGCATAGAGGTTCAGCGGCACGGTGACTTTCAATGTTACTGGCACCTGGTGCCCACCAAGTCCCATTGGCTTCAGCTCATCCTGCATCATGACACCCTCCCTGTAGAGGCTCAGCCTTCGGAAACACTGCCACTTGGACATCTGCAGGTAGCTGATCTGCAGCCGATAGACCCTCTCTGGAGGGTGGCTTCTTCTACGCGCCACAGGTTGTTTCTGTGCCCCTCCACAACATTCTCCAGCCTCCTATGCCTGGAATTGGCTGTCCTGAGAGTCCCCATTTTGCCAACATTCCCCAGCCCGTGCCTCAACCTCCCTCCCTCTCTGCTCCTCTTCCTCTTCCATGAAGGCTTCAAAGCCAAGGTGAATGAGGCCTATGAGAGATTGCCTCACCCAGAGCGCAAGGCCTCTCTGCCAAACCAACCTTCTACACCACCACCACCCCCCCCCCCCCCCCCCCCAGCTTGTGCTCTTCAATGATGTGGCACTGCCTCGTTGCCACCCTGATGTGGGTGCCCACAGTGCTGGCACCTTGGCCTCCAATCCTGACTCTCTTTCACGATGTCCTTCTCCTCCACCCTTTCTGCCAAATGATGCTGCCTCACCCGATGGCTTCCAAGTGAAACCAACACTGAGCTCCCGCCTCCTTGTTGCCTCCTTCCTCCTTTTACCAAGCAAGACCTTGAAAACCCATGGTTCTCGTGTGCCATCAAGAAAATTCTAAACTTCAGTTAAAATTGATGTCAATTGGGTTCTTAAATACCTTAATTGGCTTCCTGCCTCGTGCACATGCGTAGGCTGCCCTCTATGTTTCTGCTGACTGTAAAATCCAGAAGGGGCGTCACGACATCGGACTTCCTGTATGCCGTCTTCTCTTCCAATTTTATGCCCCCCCCCCAATAAAATTCAGACCCTCTAGTGTAGGAGCATTTATCCTTAAGAACTGGAAGGTGTTTTGGGAGAGGAAGGGTTATTGAAGAAAAGGTGTGTTGGCTCAAATTAAACCTTAAGGACAACAATGGGAACTAGGATGGAGAAGGGCTGTGATATGAGATTACAGCATTTTTCCTCAGAACATGTTCCCAAAATGACAAAAAGAAAAACTTGCATTTCTATAGTGTCTTTCATGACTACTGGATGTCCCAAAGGGCTTTACAGCCAATGAAGTACTTTTGAAGTGTAGTCACTGTTGTAATGCAGAAAACGCAGCAGGCAATTTGCACACAGCAAGATTTCCCAAAACAGCAATATGATAATGACCAGATAATCTGTTTTTGTGATGTTGATTGAGGGATAAATATTGGCCAAGACACTGGGGATAACTCCCCCGCTCGTCTTCGAAATAGCACCATTCGATCTTTTATGTTACCTGATGGCAGACAGGGCCTTGGTTTAAAGTCTCATCCAAAATACATCATCTCCAATAGTACAGCATTCCCTCACAGTCTTGATTTCTGCACTCAAGTCCTGAGGGGGACTTGAACACACAACCATTTGACTCAGAGGCAACAGTGCTACCACAGCTGACATTTGAACCCAGACCAGCAAATTGCACATTTGATGACAGAACAACAATCGGTGGCAATCAAATCGATCGAAAAGACTTTAAACACAATAAAAAGCAGGATCAGCAGTAATTGTGAACATCTAAAATTGTAACATCCCTAACAAATTAGGAAGCATGTCAGCACCCCATCGTCGTAAAGCAAATGCCTCTTAGTCAATGATACTGTTGTATTCCCTGTAAATATTAACACACTCTCAGAGATCTCCTGCCTTAACTTCGAAAAAGCAGCGTCCGCTATCCAAAAGATAACATTACTATAGCAGAAGGATAATTTTGTTAGTATACATCAAAATAATGTAAGCCAACATGTACAGAAAAAAACAGAATATAGAATTCCCTGTATGTTATGCTCCCTGTATACCAATCCCCAAATGAATGAAATATCTGATCACCTTAGGTGATGAATTGCAGAAACCAATGGGTTTGGGGATTCCATTTTAAAACTCCTTGCATTAAAACACCATTAAGAGTATAATCAACACAACAAATACCAGAAAATGTAGTTTATAGACTTTCCTCTGCAACAGTAACTACAAAGTTACTCAAGTGTACAAGCCATAACTGCGTGAAGGACATAAAACCTGCCTGAAGGTGGAACTCATTCACTAGTTTTTACAGTACCGTGCTGAGTTAAACACCAATTTTTATACGCAGTTCATTTTTTTTTGGTCTTTGGCTTTAATACACTATTTGCAACAGTACATTATAAGCTCTGAATTTTGCTTCACAAAGAATGAATAAAATTAATGTTGAATTGCCAAAATTTACAAAATCATTCATTTGATGGAGGCATCAAGAAGTTAGAATCTTCATTCACCTGTAGGAATTTGCAGTTGTGCTCGCTTAGCAAATATTAAGACAGCCCCCCAAAAAGAAAACAATTTTTGTTTTCCTATGTTACCACCGAGGCTCATCATGGGCTCCTAACAGAAATCCAACCATCAATCTTTAGTTGACTTTATTTGATTCTGCGACTTGCAGCTCCTTATGATATTGTACAGCATATACTAACAAAATGGTGTTATTTTACAAGATATTAAAAATTTACACTCTAGTAATAAAAAGCTCTCTTTATTCATGACCATTTCTAAACAAAAAACAACTGTCTTGGTAACATGTATTCAGGTTAGTTACCAGAAGCCAATTATGCATGGTGTTCCGATGACCTATTTGCACCTTGATTTAAAGCCCTACTCAACTGTTTGAGCCCGAGAAAAAGGTACTAATTCCACTCAGGTGATGTTGGCACACAATTAAAAAACTAATATTTGTTACTGAGAATTTCAGGTGCAGTGCAGTGCTTACCCTAGGTTACAGGATTACCAATTTTTAATTAATTTGCTGAAAAAAAACTTGTTTCCATTACTAATGACCTGGGTAAAGCCTCTGGGCATTAAAGAAATTGCTGCCAAAGTAGACCACGTTCAAACTCCTAATATGTAATTAGAGCATTTAAACATTCTGACCTGCAACACTTTTCAAAAGTAGTCAGTAACATTAAAAAAGAGAACGCACCACAAATATAAACTGGTAATGACACTGTTGTGTATTCTCAATGCGTGAACAAGTCTAGTAACATTTCTCATTACTACAGGGTGAAGAGGGGAACTGGAATACAATGCTATGTAGCCACATTCTACGTTATTGCGACTTAAATATTTTTACCAACATCATTCTTAGGGAGTTGGTCACTGACACCGCAAAGATAACATGCTGACTGTAACAGCATCGCAAAATAACACAAACATTTCACAGAACTGAACTAAAACACTGTGGGATTAAACAAAATTAATGCTTCAGCCACAGATCAGTAAAAACTGAAATGTAAACCCTAAAAACTTAAATCAACTAACAGAAGCACAATGCTGATTGTCACACCATTTAACACATTTAAGTACCAGCAGTGCATATCTATTTGAAGATTGGGGAAAAAGAAAGATGTTGTTTTTCTTCTACAAGTAGTTTTTATCAGGTATTTGCAGCGAAATGTAGAACAAATTGACATTTTTAAGTAAGGCTTGGATTTTTGCTCAATTACCACCCTCTTATGCTGGTAAAGAAAACATGCCCACACATAATGGGCACAATTCTCCACAAGGTATTTAATGTTCTGCAATAATAGTATATTAGTGTCTTGAATCAAACTTTAAGAAGTTGCAAGCTTTACACCCTATTATTGCACACTTGATAATAGCTCCGCAATGTCAAGGATATGCTCATGATTGATAGCTGTCACAAGCGCTACTTTACTTAAATCTCATTTGCTTCTTTCCCATGGCTCAGATACATTTATTACCTATCTCTTTCATTCATACTTGCACCCTCTGCACAACATGGTCCTACATTATTTAAATGATACTAAAAATTGCACTATTGTGGTTGCTGAAGTACAGCTTGCTCCAATAATCAAGATGTCATGGTTGTCTTGGTAACAAAACTCTTTAATACACAAGATAATTCAAATAAATTTGCTATCACACGCTCTCTGGTTCCTACACAGTACAGTTACTGTATCCGGCCATTCAATAGTAAAATAAATTATTAGATTTAAGAAAAATGACATGCACCACACATATTAACTTTGCAACATCTATTTCTCTCACATTACCTATCCTCTGTCTGTCAGAAATTTCAAACTATTTAATTTCTAAGATCAGCAAATCTGAAGTATGGTATTGGATGCAAGATTTTTCTGGTCGTCAGAGATCCTCATAGCAAAAATTCCTGAATAACAAATTCCGAACAGTACTGACTGAAACAATGAAATTAATCAAGGGAGTGGTGTCATAATCAACTGTTCTATTCTCACAATTTTCTATGAATATGGACTGAGCACATTTATCTTGAACAGTAGAGACCCTGGCTGTTTTGCAACTGCAACTACTATAGTGGCGTGGCAATGCACAATTGACCTTATTATTGTGTTTCAGCTTTCAGTGTAGAACAGTACTGATAGCTGGATCAGCGCTCCAGGATGATAAGATTCCAGGATAAAAGACAGTGAAATACAGCAAATAAAGGAAAGGGCTTTTTTTGTCTCAACAGTTTTCTTTAAGCAAATTGTGCTTACAATGCACTGCCAGATCAGCATTAAAAACTAACATTACATCAAATCAAGAGAAGGAATTACCATATGCAGCATACAACTTATGAACGAGTATATATATGTATTATTTTGATTTTTGAAGGCTGTTTCTGAAGCATTATTAACATGCAATATTACAAAACCAATCTACAAGAAAGCCAACAAGCACTTTGAAAAATGAATACCATTTCTTACCTCAGCTAAATTTCAGAAGCCAAGTTTTTTTTTCAGAAACTCACAGTTCAATGCTGCTATGTATCTGCCTTCCTGGAAGACATGATTTTTTCCTTCTCCCCTGCTGCTCTCAAGAATGAGAGCTCACTCCACCCACACACAGGGTTGTTAGGTCTACTGTAGCTATGTGATAACCATCCTCTTTCTCACCAGTTTTGGTCATGACGCTTCAGAGGCAGATGATTGTCTGGTATAAAGCCATTGGTCGCTGGATATTTGAAGAGCTGCTTCATCTACAATAAGCCGTGCTGTTCATTCACAAGGTTTCAACAAAAGAGAAGCTTATGTAGCTTAAAGCAGTGAACCTGTTATCTAAAGACTGATAACAATTTGATTTTCCCCCCATGTATTGTATAACTACTGGCCAAGCACAAACAAAAACACTGAAATAATCATAAAGGCTTGCTTTCTATTTACGGTTCGGCCTTGTTAAAATGCTGGTACCCATGGCAACAACAAAAAAAATCATTATTGCCGTAAATCAACAACAGGACAAGCATCCAGTTTATAGCTATACACCTTAAAAAGGTGTTGAGTGATTACAATGGCTAATGAATATATTTTGTGCCTGTTAATAGTCATACCCAGAGAAGCATCTAACAAGTATCTTGCTCGTCTGTCACAGATGAGAGCAAGACAATAAACAGCACCCACAGGGTAACCTACTTACTCTAAATCATGTCTACTGCAGTCAAGTAACTAAAATCACCTGGGCAGAGTGAATATCGGAACATTGGGTGAGTTGGACGATCTACCTGGAAAGGAACCGGCCCATTTTCCTTTCATTCATTTCATACATGCAAGCCCTGATAGCCTCCTCTCTAATATCTAAGGCATAGGTCCCGAGTGAAATTATTTTGTATTTTCCCCTCTGGTCTTTCCCTTAGCGATATTTTCCCAGGGGCAGCTTATGCCACTGCAGCGGGCCCTCTGTGGGGCACAGGGTGCCCGATCGGGATGGCCCCTGCCCAAAGCTCGCAAGGAGACTGTCAGGTATTACCAGGCGGCCTTCTCAGCTGGCAAAGTGCCCAACTGCTGCTGGTAATATACTAGTGGCATTGGGAGGCCCTTAAGTGGCAATTAATTGGCCACTTAAGAGCCTCAATTGGCCTGGAGCAAGTGGACTGTTTTCCATCTCCTCTGCCGCTGGTAAAATGGCAGCAGGGGCGGATAGGCCACAAAAATGGCGTCTTCCCCTGCCTCCCACTTGATTTTAAGTCTGCTACCACTCCTCTCCCATGGGGGATGGGGTTGGGGGGGGGGGGGTGGGGGGGGAGGTGAAAGGCGTATAATTCTGGCCCTTAAGTATAAGATAGTCACTTATAAAATGCAGTTTCTCAAAAATGTTTGATTTTCCTCAAAGGTTTTCTGGGACATGCCAGTTTGCTCCGATATATTGTCAAATTCTGGACAGTTTTGTGTTGTGGGCTAATGTCAATTCGGAACTACATTGAAGGAAGCCAAACTCATTTCAAATAGGATCTTACAGCCAACCGAAAACATTTTCATTTGATCCGTTTGGACTGGATTTGAATTTGAGTCCAAGAAACGAAAACAAAACGCACTGACCCCTGCATCACACATATCCATGAAATCACTTCCTATTTTTAAATAGGAGTATGAAAAATGCATTGCCTTATATAAAAGGCTTATGCTCCTTAATACTGGTTGCAATGTAATACTGTTTGCAACTGCTTTTGTGAGATAAGTTGGATGATCCATAGTATTCATTGGCTTAATTTGACAATTCTTGACACGATACTTGTAGAGTTGCCATAGTTTTAACATAAAATAGGGAGTGGTTTGGAGTGATAGTTCTTTTTAATTAAGTAAAATATAAGATTCACACTCAGAATTACATACAGTTATAAAATGCCAATAAGCATTGGCAAAATCGCCAAAATGATTTTCAAGAATGATACCAGAACTGAGAGGTTATTCCTGTCAGGTAAGACTAAATAGGCTGGTACTCTTTTCCCCAGAAAAGAGAAGGCTAAGGAGTGACCTGAGAGAGGTCTTTAATATTATGCAAAAGTTTGATAGGGTAGACATAGAGAAGATACTTCCACTTGTGGTGACAGAACTAGGGATCTTAAATATAAGGTAGTCACTTATAAATCAAATATGGAATTCAAGAGGAAGGTGTTTACCCAAAGAGTGGTTAGAATGTGAAACTTGCTTACCACAAGGAGTAGTTGAGGCGAACAGCATAGAAGCATTTAAGGAGAAGCTAGATAAACACACGAGGGAGAAAAGAATAGAAAGTTATGCTGATAGTGAGAGATGAAGAGGGGTGGAAGAAGATTTATGTGAACTGTAAACGGAGGCATGATTGAATAGCTTATTTATTTGCTGTGCATTATATGTAATTCTATGTCAAAAATGCACCAAATCAGGTTTCCAAAATCAGTCAGGGTGAGATTTATGTGGCCGATAATGCAAAACAGGTGATAACATAATGGCAGCCTCTTTTGAACTTTGTTCAGTATTCTTTTCCACTAAAATCAATGTGTTCTGAAGAGGTGCATGCACCCCCATAGAAAACAAAACTTGTGCATCCTGCACTTACATCCTCTTCAGCAATTTCTCAATTACCATTGGTGCTAACTATGCTTTGTGTACTACAAAGAAAAAACCTACGAACAAGGTTTTGTCAAGCACATGTATCACTGTACTCTCCCCCTTGCTCCGTCTTTTTTTGAGCTGTCAGTTTTTTGGGGATGGTGCCAGATTTTCAAAGCTGTTGGTCAGCTTTTCCTAGCTTTGAGTTGGAATATATGTTATATTAACCAACTGCAAGTTAGTGCTAAGGGTGATTCTACAGTTCTTGAAATTCTCTTGGCCTTGGTCTTGATATCTGGGATTCTGCTGGCAGCTTATCATGATGCTGAAGGAGTGTATCCTAATTTATACCTATCTATCAATTCCCAAAGTGTTAAAACGGGACATGCTGTCCTTGATATTATTTTATGTCAGCTTTCTCATTTATAATAAAAGAGCACATTTCTTGGATATTTTAAGTTTCACACTTTTCTAGAAGCGCATGCAGATGTTGCAGAATCATGGTATAAAGGAAGATAAATCTGAAGCAAATGATTGGTGACAGCTAACAGAAAGAGGTTCCTGCAGGTGTCAGTCCTTAAAGGTTTAACTTGAACTGTTGGTAGAAAATGAGTTAAAAAACTGTGCTTGAAAGCAGCAGTAGTTGATTAATGACATCCCTCACAAAGATGATGTAATATAATTGTTACGACCAGGTGAGAAAGGGGTCTCGCCTTTGCCTGGTTTAAACATAACAGGGTTTAATTTTAAAAACACTGTGTTTTTAATTCCCCCTCAGTGGATCCTTGTTCACTGCTCCAATTGTAAGGCAAAGAAATCAACCAGACACATTTTCTTAGATTTAAACAAGAAAGATGGAAGTTTAAACTCTAATTCGGTTAACGACTACGAATACGCGACATGACCACACTAGCATGCATATGCGATAAACACACACGCAGATAGAGACAGAAAAAGTAGAAGGAATAAAGGAGAAATGTTTCAGGCAATATCTGGGTTTTATTTACGGTCCTTTGAGTTCGATGTAGAGTCTTTGGTTGCTGCTAAGTCTTGCAGTTTCATTGGGGCCCAGTGCACACTTTAAAACTTGTTTCAATGTAGCAGTCTTTACTCTCTTGAGGTTTAAGTGACTTCAGTGGATTTGGAGATTAGTGTGTGTGTGAGAGAGAGAGAGAGAGAGAGCGAGGCTCTCCTCTTCCAAGTTCAGTTGCAATCTGCAGTCTGACCCAAGCTGTCCTATGAGCAGTTCAAACCCAGACCTGGGCCAGCAGGTTAGTCATGTGACTCGCTTTTCAACAAGCTCCTATGTTTGTGGATTCCAAAGCTCTGAGTGCAGGTTGGGTGCGGGGGTGGGGGTGGGGGTGGGTGTTGCGGGTGGTTTAGTGCTGTCTCTTACACCAACAAGATGTGGATCACCATTGCGCAGGCCAATCTCTGTTAATTGAGCTGCTCCCATTGTCTTTTCCTAGGTGACTGTCTCTTAGAGTGCAAATGTTTTCCCAGCCACTGCTGATCTCTTTAAACAAGTCATCTCTCCACTCCAACAACAGTTTAAAATTAATATTCATGTGACAAAATGAATGTGCCTCATTCTTGGCAGGTGGAGGTCTTCATGACACAATCAACGAAAGCAGTAGAAAAATTACTGGGGAGGGCGCAATCATAGAGGGGGCTCTTCAAAATTTTCTCCTGGATCATGCATCCTTACGATTATCCCTAGGTGGGTAGGTGACTAACTGTAGTATAAATAGAGAACAGATTCAAACTAGCAATTTTTAATGTCTGCACATTGTAACACAGATGTTAGAAAATTAATTAAGAGGTCAAAAAGCACTAAAAATGTTTTGCCGCATAGAAACAGCATAATGAACAGTCAGTAAAATTATTAAGGTGAGTATCAGTCAGCAAGGCTACAAATTCAAACCTGAATGCTAGCACTCTTGCTTGAGTCTGATTGTCAGAGGCTAAAGCCCCACTCCAGAGACCTGCACACATGCGACTGAATTCTGTTTTTGTGCCGTCAACAGAGGCGGCAGGCAGGAGAAAAAGGCAGTTTGCAGCGCGGGCCACACGTTGCCATGCCACTGCGATATTCAGCACAGCAGCTCATTATAATATGCAGGGTGGCCGCGCCCCCATTGACGTGGCAGGGGCGGCCTCGGCGACGGTGTCAATGGCGTTGCCTGTTTCTGCGCATGCACTGGCACAATTTTTATAGGGCTGCCAGCTCTGCGTTGACAGATCAAAGTTGACCCCGCCCCCCAAATGCAACAAAAAATAAAGTTTGATGCATCCCCCCCAACTACAATAGAAGAGCCCAGATTACTCCTTTTCCTTCCCAACTGCACTAAGTGTAGAGTTGACCCCTTTCACCAGAACCCCCACCCCCCCACCCCTGCCAACTGATCTAAATGCAGAGTTAACCTCTTCCCCCACTTCCCCCCACTTCACAACAAATGCAGAGCTCTCCGCTTCCTCACCTCGGTGTGCCAGCTTTCACTAGATGGGAAAGTGAAGGCACCGGAATGCCGCACACCCCGCGAAGATCCGGAGTTGCCTGTAAGATGTCCTAGCTCTATTTAAATGTATTTAAAGCTGATTTGAATATTGAAATCTGAGTCCTGCTGCAGAGCAGTGGATGTGCCACCACGGAGGGATGATGCAGACACTGTAGTAAAAGAGCAGGCATGTGAAATATTAGATACGATAAGCATAAAGCGAGAGGAAGTACTAGAGGGTCTGAAAGTGGATAAATTAACAGGGCCAGATGGATTGTATCCAGGTTGTTAAAGGAAGCCAGGGAGGAAAAAGCGGATGCTCTGAGGATCATCTTCAAATCCTCACTAGATATAGGTGAGGTACCAGAGGATTGGAAATCTGTGAACGTTGTACCATTGTTTAAAAAGAATGTGAGGGATGGGCCAAATAATTATACGCCAGTCAGTCTGACCTCTGTGGTGGGTAAATTATAAGAATCAATTCTGAGAGACAGGATAAACTGCCACTTAGAAAGGCATAAATTAATCAAGGATAGTCAACATGGATTTTCTAAGGGAAGGTCATGTCTTACTAACTTGATTGAATTTTTTGAGGATGTAACAAGGAGGATCAATGAAGGTAGTGCAGTGGATGTGGTCTACATGAATTTTAGTTAGGCATTTGACAAGGTCCCACATGGCAGACTGGTCAGAAAAGTAAAAGCCCATGGGATACAGGGGAATGTGGCAAGTTGGATCCAAAATTGGCTCAGTGACAGGAAACAAAGGTTAATGCCTGACAGATTTTTTTCCAAATGGAAAGCTGTTTCCAGTGGCATTCCACAGGGCTCAGTGTTGGGTTCCTTGATGTTTGTGGTATATATTAATGATTTGGACTTAAATGTGGGAGGCATGATTGGAAAATTTGCAGATGACACAAAACTTGGCCAGGTAGTTGATAGTGAAGAGGATAGCTGTAGAGTCCAGAAAGATATCAATGGTGTGGTTGAGTCGGCGGAAAAGTGGCAAATGGAATTCAGTCCGGAGAAGTATGAGGTAATGCATTTGGGGAGGGCAAATAAAGCAAGGGAATACACAATAAATGGGAGGATATTGAGAGGAGTAGAAGAAGTGAGAGACCTTGAAGTGCATGTCCACAGGTCCCTGAAGGTGGCAGGACAGGTAAATAGAGAGGTGAAGAAGGCATATGGAATGCTTTCCTTTATTGACTGAGGTATAGAATACAAAAACAGAGGTGTAATGCTGGACCTGTATAAAATGCTGGTTAGGCCACAGCTGGAGTATTGCATACTGTTCTGGTCACCACATTACAGGAAGGACATAACTGCTCAGGAGAGAGTACAGAGGAGAATGTTGCCAGGGCTTGAAAGTTGCAGCTATGAGGAAAGATTGGATCGGCTCGGGTTGTTTTCCTTAGAATAGAGGAGGCTGAAGGGTGACTTAATTATATAAAATTATGAGGGGTCTAGATAGAGTGGACAGGAAGGACCTGTTTCCCCTAGCGGACAGGTCAATTACCAGGGGGCACAGATTTATGATTGGTAGAAGGATTAGAGGGGACATGAGGAAAAACTTTTTCACCCAGAGGAAGGTGGGTGTCTGGAATTCACTGCCAGGGTTGGTGGAAACCCTCCCTGCACCTGAAGTACTGTAACCTGCAAGGCTACGGACCAGGTGCTGGAAGGTGGGATTAGATTGGATGGCTAGTTTGATACAGCTGGTGCAGACATGATGGGCTGAATGGCCTCCTTCTGTGCCATAACTTTTCTATGGTTCTGGTTCTATGGATCTTCTCTGTCGCCGAGAGGACTGGGCCCGGCATTGCGGTGTCGGGCTCCATAGCAGGCTGGTGCGATCTTCCAGAAACCCCCTCCGCTCCCCCATCCCCAGGAGCTCAATAAAATCCGGCCCATTATATAGGCTGGCATTTTAGTGCAGTACTGAGAGAGCGCAGTATTGCAATGTCTTTGGATAAGACATTAACCTGAGATCCTATTTGCTTTCTCAGGTGGACATTAAATATCCCAGGGCACTTCTCTAAAAAGAGCATGGGAGTTGCCCCAGTGATCTGATCAACATTTATCCTTCTACCAACACCTAAAACAGATGATCTGGTCAGTTATTTTGCTGCTTTTTGTAGAACCTTACTGTGTGCAAATTGGTTGTCCCATTTCCTACATTACAAGAGTGACTACACTTCAAAAATGTCTTAATTTTGGGATGTCCTGAGGTCATAAAAGGCACTACACAAAAGAAAGTTCTTTCTTTACTGTACTACTTAATTTATCAGTTAAGTGGATATTCAATTTTGAGTCTATTTAAAAAAAGTGGTTCCATATGTACTGCTTGGTTATACCTGACCTTACACACGCTATACACTTGTGCTGCAGTCCCACTTTCATCTTATAAAATACCAAAATGAAATATCCATCCAAATGAGTACTTTAACATCAATAAATTAGCTCACCTGAAAATTTTGAACAAACTTTTCTATTACTAAATTTAAACAATGGGTTAGAATTTCCATGCAGGCTCTCCCAATCTTCTGCCATATAAATGGCTTAAACAGTTGTTTAAGGCATTTCTCCAGGGTTTCTGCAAAAGTTCTAGGAAGTAGTCAAGAAATCCACCACAGAAAACCCAGCAATTTCATTTTATTTAACTAAATTACAGCACAAAGGTAGAATCAAAGCTGAATCTTTAAATCTAGCTCCATTATTTCATAAATAAATTTTCCTCTGGATACCATTGATTGATCAAACAAAGCAACAATGGAAATAACAGGGACATCAATCTGTCTATGGGTCTTTATGTGGTCGTTGCGATAGTTAAAATAGTCTCCTTTGTGCCCATGAAGATTTTGCATAGTCTGTCAATACCAACCAGGACCCAGGAATATTGATTTGGTCTGTCACACATCAATCTGACAGAGAGCCAAATTAGTTGGAAAAGAAATGGTGTTTAACTTGAAAGTAACAGTGCCAGCTCAAGAAAATAATATCAAAAATAAGCACACCTATTCTGCTGCAATGTGGGATTCATATTTGAAGGAAATTTGTTTAGAACTGGTGGGGTGGGGGAGAAGCAGGTATAAGCTGAAGTCTATCTCATTGTTCCATTCACTTGTTGTCCTCTTCATTAGGGAAAACATCTCTGGTATAAAGGTGTGCTACCTGAACTCAACATCAGTCCTGGGAACAATGTTGTATAACTGACACTGGGAGGGAAAAGTTGTTCTTGTAGCGATGCTTCAAGTGGTGCTGCATAGACTTATGTCAATTCCCCAGGAGCTGACAGCTCCCTGGGCCACTACCTGTGCAGCCCGCATGGGTTTCTCCATTGATATCACTGAACAATGCTGCACAGATATAGCGCTGTCTGCTCTGGGGTAATCAACAGTCTCTGGTAAGCTCTGCTTGAAGCGGCACTACATGAACAAATTTTTCCCTCACTAAGTTCTAAAAAGATTCCTTAAATATAACAACATATGCTGCAAGATTACCAGATAACCACAGTTACTAAATTAAAATTAGTCCTTTCAGAAGGTTTTTCAGAAGCGGGCAGTCCTCATTTGGCACTCTGCCAAAATTCAGTGATGTAAACTTATTCATGAGCTGAGAGATTCATGATATCTATATCCCCATCACTTCAAGCTGCAGCATTTGTCAATACTCTGTGACTAATCAAATAGCGGAGCTAATTCAAAAGCAGAGGGTATATGACCAACATCTCTGTGTTTAAGTACTAATTAAACCTGTATTTCAATACCAGCTGGTATTGAAGGCTCTGGGTAAAAGCTGGAGGAAACTTGGGAGGCAATGAGGGATCCAATACCTTCACTGCCCAACCTTCTGAGTGAACACAAAAAACATCTTGTCAGTGCTTTTGTGATAGCATGATTAGAAGAGCAACCACAATGGAATATCTGTCTCAAATGCACACTGGACTCAGATTTCACTTTCCATCTTCCTAGTGCTGCTTCTTTGGGCACTGCAAAATGTAACAAGATATGGGGAGTCAATACAAACACTACTGGTGGATGTCCACTGATGCAGTGGTCCAACATTGAAATGCATTACTTTTGCATCTAACTACTCTTTTTAAAATTCAGAAACCAAGATGACAGGCTAAGAGCCATATTGTATGAGACCACCAAGTCAGAAAAGAATGAAAGCTTAAGTCATAAAGAAATGATTTTCTTGTAAGTTCAAGGTAAAGGGCCAAGGCTCTTTGCTTCATCAATATTGAAAGGAATAAAAGAGAAACTGAGGTAAAAGGGAGAGAATAACAAGTTTTGGTTTTACAAGTCTTAAGATTATAGGAAGAAGGATGATTAAAGGTAATAAGGATGTCTGCAGTTTTTAGGTCACGAAGTGGGAGACTGTGCAATGAGTCTTATTGATTTTAGCACTGAGAATTATAATGGGGAGACAGTCAGAAGATCGCTGATTATTGCATTATCAGTAAAATAGAAAGGAACTAGTGTAGATGTGTTGGAGAAAGAAAGGATTTTGGCTCATGAAAATAGAAGGATTATCTATCAGATAACAAACTTTTTCTGGGTTCGGCACAAGAGACAGAGGGGGTAATTCTGACTTTGGGTGATAGTGTAAAATAGGCAATATCAATTCAGCCACCAGTTATACATTTCTCCTAATTTTCATATCCATTGAAATTGTACTCTCAGAGAAGATCTCCAGCCCTAAAACCCAGCACCCCTCCCCCACTAAACATACGAACATACGAATTAGGAGCAGGAGTAGGCCACTCGGCCCTTCAAGCCTGCTCTGCCATTCAATAAGATCATGGCTGAACTAATTACTCCACATTTCCACCTACCTCCAATAACTTTCCACTCCCTTGCTTATCAAGAATCTATCTACCTCTGCCTTAAAAATATTCAAAGGCTCTGCCTCCACCGCCTTTTGAGGAAGAGAATTCCAAAGACTCCCGACCCGGGTTCGGTTCTGGGTATTGCCTGTGCGGAGTTTGCAAGTTCTCCCTGTGACCTGCGTGGGTTTCGGTTTCCTCCGGGTGCTCCGGTTTCCTCCCACATGCCAAAGACCTGCGGGTTGATAGGTAAATTGGCCGTTGTAAATTGCCCCGAGTGTAGGTAGGTGGTAGGAGAATTGAGGGAAGGTAGGGATGTGAGAAGGGAATGGGATTAATGCAGGATTAGTATAAATGGGTGGTTGATGGTTGGCACAGACTTGGTGGGCCGAAGGGCTTGTTTCAGTGCTGTATCGCTCTATGACTCTAAGGGAAGATATTGTAAAATAAAAAAGGTCTGGTGGCACCTCAGGAAACTGTAATATCCTGGTGGGTCTTAGCAGAGACAACAATTGCACTAACCCAGACTAATGCAATAATAATGCAGGCAATACATTTATGTGGAATATCCTAGGGGTGAAATTGTTCTTCGCCAATAACATGAAACAGGCTCACAATGGTTAAAACTGGCTGCCACTTCACTATGCGTCTGTTCTGTGCTACTGGCAAAGACCAATTTGATCCCCTTTGTCTCTCTTCTGAAGATAGAAAGTCTGGTCAGTGGTCAGACTCCCAATATGATCCAGGAGTTTGGGATTACTATTTCTGATAATCTCATTCATAAGCAGCAACTTAGGAAACACTGGAGAAAGCAAGATTAAAACGCACTGCACATGTGCAGATGTAATTGACTCAAGTGCAGCCTCTCACCCATCAGGAATGGATATTCAGAAATTTTGCTCATACAGCCCATGATTTATCTAAATAGACGGCACATTTTGAGCTGTACGTGATTTTTGCAGATTTTTAGGCAGCTGTAGATAAGATATATGACTTGGGGATTTGACAGGCACATAGGCCCCTATATTTAAGGGGAGGGTGTGAGGAGGGTGAAAACGGTTGGGGACATGGGATCCTTGCCGAGTTTTCCAGCAGGACCGCATCCTCATTTTTTTTCTTCCATTTCCTGCCTGGCAGCTGGCCAAATTGGAAAGCTGGCTGGCTGCCAGGCAGGAAAACCAGTGGCAAGACGACACAGCCAGGGATCCTTGAGGATTTTCTCTGCCAATCAAAAGGGGTGAAAGCCGGAGATCAGAACTGGGGGTTGGGGGAGAGACAGGCCTCATAGGAGGAAAGCTGCAGCATGGGGAGGACTCAGTGCTGGGAAGGAGGACAGGGTGGGCAAGAAAGGCCGCGATCAGCAGAGGGAAGGTTCAAGGCTTCCTTGAAAGGTTGGGAGGAGCACTCCTGCTCCTCCGGGCTCACAAGGAGCGCTTTAAAAGGCACCTTCTTGACCCAGCAACTTCTGCCTCCTTTTCACTGCCTGGTTTCCAGATCCCTGGGAAACCCATTTAGCAACTGTAAAATTTAAATCAAGCTCCCAATTGCAGTGTGGGAGCCTCATTTACATATATATGCTAATGAAGTACCCTGCCTCTTCACAGCAGGTATGTGCACAGCGGTTTGTCATTGCCTTCCCATTTTTTTCATTTTTAACCTCTCTTGCACCTTGTGGGGAAGTTACCAGCGAAGCCATACATTGTTTAAAAAGCATTTCTGGAGTTGGAACAGTTACCAAAAATAATTTGCATAGGATTTAAAAAAAAATAAAAAGCATATTTTAAAAATTGCAATGCTAGGAAAGGGAAACAAGATTGCAACGCTCTGAGTCCAAAGCTTTGCAGTGACCACGTATGTAGCACCACCAATCGATCTCCCAAACTGGCATCTTTGAATTTGGATGCCAAATACCACTGAGACTCCAGCTGGCCCAACTGTTGCCTGTTGTTTTATGCAAACTAACAGCAAGACATCATTGGCACAACCACGAACAAGCTCACATGGGTTGGTCTGAAAGCTGCCAATCCTGAGGCTCAGCCACTGCTACACCCTATTTTTATGACTTTTCATGGAGAAGTTTTTTTTCAGACAAACTGTCAAAACAGTGATGGATTCACAATCCCTAAGCTTAAGCAAAGGAAAATTTGTGGTGTATTTATGGTTGACAAGTCTGGTTGGAGGCATTCTTGGAGGTTTGGTCACGATGTTCTGACCATGTGATGTCCATGACATCTGACCACATGACATCAACCAATGTTACTGCATTCACCTCATAAAGGTTGGGTCCACTGCAGTTGATTATTTTGCCCATGTTTTTATACCAGCTGTTGTGCGAGAAGTTCCAAGAACCATCTGTGAACATGGGAAGAGGGGAAACCAAAGACAGGAACTGGGGGTGGCGTGGGGAGGGGAACCAGTGGGGGGTGGGGGAAAGAGGGAAGCCTGGGGGTGGAGGGGAAATTGGCAGGGGGGAGAGGGGAATCTGAGGGAAGGGGGGGAAGAGGGGAACCTGAGGGCGGTGGGGAAGAGGGGAACCTGAGGTGGGGAAGAGGGGAACCTGAGATGGGGAAGAGGGGAACCTGAGGTGGGGAAGAGGGGAGCCTAAGGTGGGGGAAAGAGAGGAACCTGAGGGCAGGGGAAGAGGAGACCCTGAGATTGGGGGGTTGGGGAGAGGCACCTGGTGGCAGGGAAAGAGGCGAACCCGAGCGTGTGGGGAAGAGGGGAACCAGAAGATGTGGGGAAGAGGGGACGTGAAGGCGAAGGAAAGAGGGCAACCTGAGAATGGAGGGGTAAGAGCAGAAAGCGAGGATGGGGGAAAAGGGAAAGCAAGGATGGGGAGCAGAGGAAGTAAGGCTGGAGGAGGAGGGAAACCTGATAGCGGGGAAGAGGGGTAAATGAGGGTAGGGAAGACGGGGTGGGGAACAGGGGAAGCTGAGGGGAAAGAACAGGGGAACCTGAGGGCATGGAAGAGGAGAACCCTAAATGTGGGGGAGTGATTGCAGAGGGGAAACCAGAGGTGACAGAAACTTTCATTCCACCAGTAATTCCTAGGATCTCACTGAAATTGAACCGATAATTAACAGTAATAGTGGTAACACCTAGTTTCCCCCCATAAACGACTGTAATACAACAACTCACTGATGGTCTAGATGTAACTGGTAGTAATGGTTTTAATGCCTCAATATCCTACCTGTAAGTAGTAGGAATAATATAACTGGCTAATATTCACCCTGTAACTGCAACCAGAAGTCCATTGCACTGTACACGGTGCGGTCAGGTTATGCCCCCACTCCACCTCCCGCCAGTTGATGCCACATTTAACTGACCCAATCTCTCTCTCTATCTCCTTGGACTCTGGTTTAGACTCAGATTCTATATGAAGGAGACAACTCTAAACTGAGTGGCTCAGTCAAAGCTGATCTGTACTCGGACTTCAGAAGTCAAAACTGAACCAAACGGCGGGATCGTACAAATTGCAGTGGACTCAGTGGTGGGCACTTCTCACATCACATATCGTCCTCAACTCAGCTCAGGACCAACATTTCTTCACCACTGATGGGGTCAATCTCAATAAAAGAGAGTTTTCATAGAATTATAGAAATTACAGCAGAGCAGAAAGTCACTCTGCACATGTTAACAGTATCTATGTAGGCGTTCTCTCCTGCAACCACAAATCCATTTAGATTCCTCCTTTGTGAATACTGAGCCCCTTACCTTTTAAGTTTTGGGGGCAAAATTCTATAACTCCTGAAAACAGGTGTTTGTGTTCTTGCTCATTACCATGACTGTAGCATGCAGTCAGTGCTAACCATGCTGCACACCTCACCAAGGAGCCCCAAATTGTGAGAGACTAGCATCATTTAAAGCTAGTCTTCACCACTAAAGGTCAGCTTGCACCTCCTAAAAGGGAGATGCATTGTGGCTGGAACTGGTGTTGGAAGGCAATTTACAACTGATTCTGACTTGTAAGAGACACAAGAATGGCACATCATGGATAGAAGATTGGCTAATTAACAGGAAACAAAGAGCAGGCATAAATGGTTCATTTTCTGGTTGGCAAGATGTAACGAGTGGTGTGCCACAGGAATTAGTGCTGGGGCCTCAACTTTTTACAATTTCTATAAATGACATGGATGAAGGGACTGAAAGTATGGTTGCTAAATTAGTTGATGGCACAAAGATAGGTAGGAAACTAAGTTGTGAAAAGGACATAAGGAGGCTACAAAGGGACAAAGATAGGTTAAGTGAGTGGGCAAAGATCTGGCAAATGGAGTATAATATGGGAAAATGTGAAATTGTCCATTTTGGCAGGAAGAATAAAAAAGAAGCATATTATCTAAATGGTGAGAGGTTGCAGAGCTCTGAGATACAGAGGGATCTGGGTGTCTCAATGCATGAATCGCAAAAGGTTAGTATGCAGGTTCAGCAATAAATAGGAAAGCTTATGGAATGTTATCGTTTAGTGCGAGGGGAATTAAATACAAAAGTAGGGAGGTTATGCTTCAGTTAGGGCATTGGTGAGACCACATCTGGAGTACTGTGTACAGTATTGGTCTCTTTATTTAAGAAAGGATGTAAATGAGTTGAAAGCAGTTCAAAGAAGGTTTATTGGACTAAAACCTGGAATGGTGACTTCTCTTATGAGGAAAGGTTGGACAGGCTAAGCTTGTATCTGTTGGAGGTTAGAAGAGTAAGAGGCGACTTGATTGAAACATATAGGATCCTGAGCGGTCTTGACAGGGTGGATGTAGAAAGGATGTTTCCTCTTGTGGGAGAATCTAGAACTAGGGGTCACTATTTAAAAATAAGGGGTTGCCCATTTAAGACAGAGATGAGGAGAAATGTTTTCTCTCAGAGGGTCATGAGTCTTTGGAACTCTCTTCCTCAAAAGGCAGTGGAAGTAGAGTCTTTAAATATTTTTAAGGCAGAGAGGTAGATAGATTCTTGATAAGCAAGGGCATGAAAGGTTATCTGGGGCGGGTGAGAATGTGGAGTCGAGGTTACAATCTGATCAGCCATGATCTTATTGAATGGCCAATTGATTCCCTTGCCCAGCCAGTTATCATCTTCAGCAGCCGGTGACAAACTCTGTGGAAAAGGCTGGGAAATTAATCTTTTTAAGATTAATACAGTTTCACCTCATTCTGACTTGCAACAGCAGGCTAACAGTTAGTAATTATTTACAGTACCTCACATTGTTTATGTGGTACAGTGCAGTGGGAAATTTAAAATCGCTAATCTCCTGGACTGCTGGAGGCAATACTTGGGATAGGAACCTCCGATTCTACGACTCCCAGTCATTCCAGGATGGTTGGAAATCCTACGTGCACTACATACCATTACTAACACAGCACGCAGTTGATCTCACTAACCTGGCGACTATGCCGTTATTTTAATGAGTCACACAATTACTGGTATTAATCAACAAGACCTCAAGGAGGCCAGAGTGAGAGTTTGATTTGAACAAAGCTAAATTAACACATGCTTTGATAAAACAATTCATCACTAAAATAAAAAGTAGCCTAGGATAATAGAACATCAACACTTTCAGGACAACAGCTGTAGTTTTCTACAAACCATCAGACTGAAATAATTGATCAAATCACCTGATAAAGAATTTAGCTTTCAGAACCAGAATGAAACTTGTTTAACGATTATAGAGGCAACAGTTTTACCAAAAGATTAAAATGAGGGTACCCTGTAATCAGGGTAAAACACACCTTGCAAAGATAATAACCTGCAGATACCTGGGCGTTAAGATATTTTAGACAATTCTTCACCCATGAATATGGCATAGAGCATCTACAGTAACAACATTTAAGCATCAGAGCACACAGGTGACACATCTTCAGTCTATAAATCAGAGCACAGTAATTACTCCGAATGACTTTTCCAACAAGCAGAAAGACCAAATTCATGCCCTGGTGCTCCAACCACACTGGTTTGGCCTTTGAAAGGCATGGCTCTTCCACATTCAAGACCATATATATGGTGATATCAGCCATTACTATAAAGACAGCTTAAATACCATCCATAACCAATTACTAAATCTGATTGGTTAAAGCTTGACTAATTCAAGAAACTAGTTGATCAGGTGGCAACATTACATAAATAAATTTCAAAATTTTAATTGTTTGCGATACTCATCCAGAGGTTGTGTCATACCTCCATGTCAACTTTTACATTCCTGAGTTGAAACTGGCAGGAAAAAACAAGTCTCTGAGACTGACTTTTAAGCCAGAACCCCATTATAAATGATGACTATTCCACTTTTATTGGGTAGAGGTTCATAAAAAAGGCAAATGATTAAACTTTTAAAATTAGTGAAAAAGTTTGAATAATTTATGCTAGCTTGACATGAAATGGGTAAAGTTAAAATAAGAAGAAAATAAAGGGAAAAAGGAATGGTGAGGTGAGCAGAAGTGCTTATCTTTTAACCTGTGTTTGTTTTAGCTGTATAGAGAAAGAAGAGTTTGCATTTATAGAGTGCCTTTCAAGACCTCAGGAGGTGCCAAAGCACTTTACAGCCAATGAAGTACTATGGAAGCATAGTCAATGTTATAATGTAGGAATGCAGCAACTAATATTTGCACAGCTAGGTCCCACAAACAGTAATAAGATAATGACCTGATAATCAGTTTCAGTGATGTTGGTTGAAAAAAAAATATTGTCCAGGACACCAAAAAAATCCCCCTGCTCTTCTTTGAAATGTTGCAATGGGATCTTTGACGCCGACCCTCAAGCCTCAGCCAAATGTTTTATCCAAAACACGGCACCTCCAACAGTGCAGTACTCTCTCACTACTGCACTGGGATGTCTGCCTAATTATCTGATCAATTCTCTGGAGTGGGACTTGAACCCAAAATACAACAGTAATAGAGCTATCCCTATCAACAAAGAAGTCTTATTATGTTTGCTGGTGCATCAGCTAATAAAAGAGTTGAGAGCAAGGAACTTGGAACTCCAAGGAGCCGAAGGATGGATAATTGGTGTTACTTTTACTCTTGGAATCAAAGGTGGTCCTTGCAAAGTAATTTCCAGCTCTGCATATGTTTCAACTTCTCCTTAAACAGTTTGAACCTCTATATCGAGTCCTCCTCTGTGGCAGAATACATCTACAGGAGATTATTTTGGGGATAGGCTATAAACAGGTGCTAAATGGGTGCTGTGTTGATAAGACATGCCAGTTTTAAAGTCTGGTTTTAGTCTGCAATTTTGGAGCAAATTGGTGATTACCATGATTTAAATGTGCCAGGAGATATTAAAATGGACACCTGCACTTTTAACACTCAAGTGTTGATCAGGAGAAATTTTCGTGAAGGAGTATATGTAGCTTTCACGCACCCACTTCCACTGAAAGTGGTTGACAGACAATGGTATGCATCAGGATGGCACGGAGATGGAGGGAGGGGCTTACAGGTTTTTAGATATGGCAGTGGATGCCTTGGCGGAGGAGCTACAGCAGAAGAGGGATGTCCTGTATCTGCAGGAGGGAAGGACAAAGACAAGTAATGTGGCATATATTGGAGGAAATTGTAGAAGAGGCCACAGTCAACGATTCTAGCCCTGGTACCTGGCTTCAGTGCTGCAAAAAGTTAAAGGTTTGACATAAGTGGTCAAGGTAAGATCCCATCTCACAAAAAAGCTTCTCAACGACTGTAGCACGACAAACATCACAACTTCAACACACTGTAACCACCATCTAACTGACAGTGACATTCACAGGCACTATTCACACTTCAGACATATCTCACAGTTCTTTAACCATATGAGGCATCACACACACTTTCCTATCAATACATTCATTCATAATTATCAGCAGGACTTGACTAGGAGAAGGTAAGAATGACTGTCTGACATCACTCCCCTGGAGCAGGCAGCACTGGCCGTGATTGGAAGAGTAGTGGCAAATGCTGTGGCCACAGGCCAAGCAGGGGACATATCACCTCGAGTTATGGAGGCACTCTAGTTTCCTTACAGATCCACAGCTAGTCCTGATTCCTAATCCCCCAAACTTATTCTCACTCCCAACCTCCATATGGCCTCATAACACCCATCCTCCTATAGTAGCCACACATGCTGCACTCTAACCCTTCTAGCTTTATCATTGCAGTTTCCAAGGAGCTAGATCCACCTCACCCCTGGAGGAATTGTAAGAGGAAGAAGAGCCACTTCACTGCACATCTACCTTCCCTCATCACCGACCTGCCTGCAACCCACTCCCCCACCCCTGGAGGAACAGGAAGAGGAGACGACCGAGGAAGAAGGCACAGCGTCAATTGCTACCACTGATGCAGGAACCAGCTCATAGACTAGAGCCAAGTGTAACTTAGAGGCTAGGGTAGAACATGGCTCCTCATAGTGACACACACCAGGCACGACAGGGCAACAGCCATGCTGGATGGAAGGGACACCACAGGTGCCACATTTCCAGGGCAGGGTAAGGTCACATTCTAGTTCTGCTGCAGAGGATCTTGCAGGACCAAGCTTCAGAAGAAGGCTGACGGGTACGACAAATCAAATACTTGATTCAATGAACAGCCTGGCAAAAGCCTACAGATCATGGCTAGGCTGATGCAGGGGTCTGTCTCCAGTTTAGGTGGTGGCTTGATGCGGAACTTGGAACCCACCCTCTTCAGCATGGACAAGCTGGCCAATTCCATCCAGCAATCTATGGAGCCCAACATCACGCAACTACTGATGACTGGGTTTGCAGATTCCAATGCTGTCATAGCAGCTTACATGGAACTTCAAACAGTTTCCATGGAACACCAGAGTGCTGCAATGGAAGCTCAGGCAGCTGCCATGGTGGCTACAGGTTCCCCAGTTGAAATGATCACTAGGTCAGTGGAACAGATGACCTGAGGCATACATGGAATTCATGGACCAGGAACCTACTCAGTTTCTCTCAGATGGCAACATTCCTGCTCTCTCCCTCACCACTCCACCAACACCCTTGCAGTTGCCTGTCTGCCAGGTGCCCTGGACTGCTCAAACCCATGTGGAGATGGAGCAGTCTGAGGCAGGGCCATCATGTCCACAGCTTCTCAGAGGCATCATTCGAGGAAATCTCAACTGCCCTCTTCAAATTCTCAGCAGCTGTTCATCTCACATGCTGCTGCCATTCGGGTTGCATTTCGTAGAAGTACCAGAATAAGCAAGAGCACTTATAGATAGCCAATAAGGGTAAGCACCAAGGTGAATAGTTTAATGTTTGTTCTTGAACGGCTATGGCAGACAACTGGTTTAGCCATTCACCGCCCGATCTGGTTTGACCACATAAAGCACTATTGGGTCATGCTGTCATCTGTCAAAACATCTTACTGTTCCAGGATTATCTCCAACAAGTGGAAGGAAATCATGGACTTCTTTGTCACTAAGATTAAGACCATCTTATCAGCTGCCTCTGTCACTTCACCCCCTTCCCCTAGTCTACCAAGCTAAACTTCCTCTGAAGTTCCTCACAGCCCCAGCCCTGACCTTGCATCATTATCTACTTTCTCTACTATCTTCCCTCATGCTCTCTCCAAGCTCACCTCGTCCATGACACTCACCTCCTGCTACTTCGACTCTATTCCTACTAAACCACTTACCATGCAACTTCCTTTCTGGGCTCACATGTTAACTGATATGGTTAATGGTTCTTTCTCTGTAGATACTGTCCCCCTTTTAAAATCTGCTGTCATCACCCTCTCTTAAAAAAACACACCTTGATCCCTTGCAAACTCCAATGACCCCATCTCCAACCTTCCTTTCCTCTCCAAAGTCCTGAATGCATTGCGGCCTCCCAAATCTGTGCCCATCTTTCCCAGAACTCTATGTCTGAATTCCCCCAATCAGGTTTCTGCTCTTGCCACAGTACCAAAACAGCTCTTATCAAAGTCACAAATGACATCCTGTGTGACTGTGACAAAGATAAACTATCCCTCCTCATAATTCTCGATCTGTCTGCAGCCCTTGAGCACAGTTGACTAGACCATCTTCCTCCAACACCTCTCCACTGTCGTCCAGCTGGGTGCAACTGCACTCATCTGGTTCCATTCTTATCTATCTAATTGTAGCCTGCAATAGCTTCTCTGCTTGCTCCTGCACAGTTACCTCTGGTGTCCCCAAACGATCTATCCTTGTTCGCCTCCTATTTCTCATCTACATGCTGCCCCTTGGCAACATCATCTGAAAATACAGCATCAGTTTCCACATGTACGCTGACGACAACCAGCACTTCTCACGACGATGTCTCTTGACCCCTCTACTGTCTCAAAATTGCCAAACTGCTTGGCCGACATTCAGTACTGGATGAGCAGAAACATCTTCCAGTTAAATATTGGGAAGACCGAAGCCATTGTCCTTGGTCCCTGCCACAAACTCCATTTCCTCGCCATTGACTCCATTCTTCTCCCTGGCAAATATCTGAAGTGGAAACAGACTGCTCGCTGTCCTGGTACCATATTTAACCCCAAGATGAGCTTCTGATGACATATCTGTGCCATCAACTAAGAGCACTTATTTCCACCTCCATAACATTGCTCAATTCCACCGCTACTGCAGCATTCCTGGCTGGATTCCCATGTTCTACCCTCCTTAAAGTGGAGGTCATCAACAACTCTGCTGCCCACGTCCTAACTCACACCAAATCCTGTTTACCCAGCAGCCCTTTACTTGCTGACCTACATTGGCTACCGGTTAAGCAACTCCCAATTTTAAAATCCTCATCCTTGTTTTCAAATTCCTCCGTGGTTTTAACCTTCCTTATCTTGAAATCTTTTCTAGCCACCCCGTGAGATAACTGCAGTCCTCTAATTCTGGCCTCTGGAGCATTCCTGATTTTAATCGATCCACCACTGACATCCATGCCTTCAGTTGCCGATGCCGTAAGCTCTGGAATCCCCTTCCAAAATATCTGCCTCCGTCTCTCTTTCCTCCTTTAAGATGCTCCTTAAAACCTACCTCTTTAACCACACATTTTCTTAGCTGGACTATTATCTCCTTATGTGGCTCAGTATCAAATTCTGCTTTATAATCCTGCTGTGAAGTGCCTTGGTACATTTCATTACATTAAAGGCACTATATAATTACAAGTTGTTGTTTGCTAGTTGTTTGAGTTGTGTCACGCTTTTATTGTTTGTTTTTGCTCTAAATAAAGAGTAATTATGGTAATTGGGTAGTGGTGGAATTGGTTGTCTTTTTTATTGCATTCTTCATGGGGAAGGGGTTGCAAGGATTGCGTGCAGATGGTCGACGTCTTGCTGGGTCCTCAGCCATGTAAGAATAATAGTGGCAACAGTGCTCCAAAGTCTGATGGTGGAGGATGTCTCTCAAAAACGGTCTTCGGTTAGATGGTGGCGAGTGTCCCTTCCAGGTATGGATGTCTCCTTATAAACCTCTGATTGTAGCCCTGGTATTCCTCTTCCTCCTCTTGTGGCTTCTGAGCTTGACCCTCTGGCACTATTGGTGGTGTAATGGCTGGTCTCTCATGATTGCCAGATTTGTAACAAGTCAGCATGAATCTTGAGTCCTCTTCGCACTCCTGATCCTCCTGTCCCACTCTCCTCCAGCAGTTGGTGCTGGTCTACCTGGCCACATCTCCTCCTCCTATTCCTCCTGCAGATCAAGGGGGACCCCTAGCAAGATCCCTAAGATTAACCACTCCCTTTCTCCTGGTGACTTTGTTATTTCATATTTGTTCTTGGGATGTCAGCGTCACTGGAAAGGCCTGCATATATTGCCCATCCCTAGTTGCCCTTGAGAAGGTGGTGGTAAGCTGCCTTCTTGAACCGCTGTAGTCGACTTGTGTAGGTATACCTACAGTGCTGTGAGGGAGGGAGTTTCAGGATTTTGACTGAGTGACAGTGAAGGAACGTCTATATAATTCCAAGTCAGGATGGTGTATGACTTGCAGGGGAATTTGCAGGTGGTGGTGCTCCCATGCGTCTGCTGCCCTTGTACTTGTAGATGTTAGAGGTCACAGGTTTGGGAGGTGCTGCAGTGCATCTCCTATAAGTCTCCAATAAAATAGTACAGCAACTATGCATTGAATTTCTGGAAAAATTGTTGATAGAATGTTGGTGAAGTCTTGACAAAGTGTCTCACAAAGTGTCCCAATGTGTATCAAAACTCATAAGAAAATAAGAAATAGGAGCAAGAGTAGGCCATTCGGCCCCTTGAGACAGCTCCACCATTCAATAAGATCATGGCTGATCTGATTGTTGTCTTAACTCCACTTTCCTGCCTGCGCACCCCCGCCCCCAACCCCACATAACCCTTCACTCCCTTGTCAATCAAAAATATGTCTAACTCAGCCTTGAATATATTCAATGACCCAGCCTCCACACTCTCTGGGAAAGAGAATTCCAAATACTAATGACACTCAGCGAAGGAATTCCTCATCTCTGTCTTAAATGGGAGATCCCTTAATTTGAAACTGTGCTCCCTAGTTCTAGATTCCCCACAAGGGGAAACATCCTCTCAGTAACAAACCCCCTCAGAATCTCATATGTTTCAATAAGATCACCTCTCAATCTTCTAAACTCCGATTAGTATAGGCCCAACCTGCTCAACCTTTCTTCATAAGACAATTCCCTGATCCCAGGAATCAGCCGGGTGAACCTCCTCTGAACTGTTTCCAATGCAATATGTCCCTTCTAAAGAAGGTGACCAAAACTGGACACAGTACTCTAGGTGCGGTATCACCAATGCTCTGTACAGTTATGGTATGACTTCACTACTTTTATAATCTATCCTTGCAATAAATGTCAACATTCCATTTGCCTTCCTAATTACTTGCTGTACCTGCATGTTAACTTTTTGTGATTCATGTCCAAGGACATCCAGGTCCCTCTGTACCATAGTATTCTGTAGTCTCTCTCGATGTAAAATAATATTCTGCTTTTCTATTCTTCCTGCAAAAGTGGACATTAGAACATTACAGCGCAGTACAGGCCCTTCGGCCCTTGATGTTGCGCCGACCTGTGAAACCATCTGACCTACACTATTCCATTTTCATCCATATGTCTATCCAATGACCACTTGAATGCCCTTAAAGTTGGTGAGTCTACTACTGTTGCAGGCAGGGCGTTCCACACCCCTACTACTCTCTGAGTAAAGAAACTACCTCGAACATCTGTCCTATATCTATCACCCCTCAACTTAAAGCTTTGTCCCCTCGTGTTTGCCATCACCATCCAAGGAAAAAGACTCTCACTATCCACCCTATCTAACCCTCTGATTATCTTATATGCCTCTATTAAGTCACCTCTCCTCCTCCTTCTCTCCAATGAAAACAACCTCAAGTCCCTCAGCCTTTCCTCGTAAGACCTTCCCTCAATACCAGGCAACATCCTAGGAAATCTCCTCTGCACCCTTTCCAAAGCTTCCACATCCTTCCTATAATGCGGTGACCAGAACTGCACGCAATACTCCAGGTGCGGCCTCACCAGCGTTTTGTACAGCTGCAGCATGACCTCGTGGCTCCGAAACTCGATCCCCCTACTAATAAAAGCTAACACACCATATGCCTTCTTAACAGCCCTATTAACCTGGGTAGCAACTTTCAGGGATTTATGTACCTGGACATCAAGATCTCTCTGCTCATCTACACTACCAAGAATCTTCCCATTAGCCCAGTACTCTGCATTCCTGTTACTCCTTCCAAAGTGAATCACCTCACACTTTTCCGCATTAAACTCCATTTGCCATCTCTCAGCCCAGCTCTGCAGCCTATCTATGTCCCTCTGTACCCTATAACATCCTTCGGCACTATCCACAACTCCACCGACCTTCGTGTCATCCGCAAATTTACTAACCCACCCTTCTCCACCCTCATCCAGGTCATTTATAAAAATGACAACAGCAGTGGCCCCAAAACAGATCCTTGCGGTACACCACTAGTAACTATACTCCAGGATGAACATTTGCCATCAACCACCACCCTCTGTCTTCTTTCAGCTAGCCAATTTCTGATCCAAAGCTCTAAATCACCTTCAACCCCATACTTCCGTATTTTCTGCAATAGCCTACCTTGGGGAACTTTAGCAAACGCCTTATTGAAATCCATATACACCACATCCACTGCTTTACCCTCATCCACCTGTTTGGTCACCTTCTCGAAAAACTCGAGGTTTGTGAGGCACGACCTACCTTTCACAAAACCGTGCTGACTATCGCTAATGAACTTATTCTTTTCAAGATGATTATAAATCCTATCTCTTATAACCTTTTCCAACATTTTACCCACAACCGAAGTAAGGCTCACAGGTCTATAATTACCAGGGCTGTCTCTACTCCCCTTCTTGAACAAGGGGACAACATTTGCTATCCTCCAGTCTTCCAGCACTATTCCTGTCGACAATGACGACATAAAGATCAAGGACAAAGGCTCTGCAATCTCCTCCCTGGCTTCCCAGAGAATCCTAGGATAAATCCCATCTGGCCCAGGGGACTTATCTATTTTCACACTTTCCAAAATTGCTAACACCTCCTCCTTGTGAACCTCAATCCCATCTAGCCTAGTAGTCTGAATCTCAGTATTCTCCTCGACAACATTTTCTTTCTCTACTGTAAATACTGACGAAAAATATTCATTTAACGCTTCCCCTATCTCCTCTGATTCCACACACAACTTCCCACTACTATCCTTGATTGGCCCTAATCTAACTCTAGTCATTCTTTTATTCCTGATATACCTATAGAAAGCCTTAGGATTTTCCTTGATCCTATCCGCCAATGACTTCTCGTGTCCTCTCCTTGCTCTTCTTAGCTCTCCCTTTAGATCCTTCCTGGCTAGCTTGTAACTCTCAAGCGCCCTAACTGAGCCTTCACGTCTCATCCTAACATAAGCCTTCTTCTTCCTCTTGACAAGCGCTTCAACTTCTTTAGTAAACCACGGCTCCCTCGCTCGACAACTTCCTCCCTGCCTGACAGGTACATACTTATCAAGGACACGCAGTAGCTGCTCCTTGAATAAGCTCCACATTTCGATTGTGCCCATCCCCTGCAGTTTCCTTCCCCACCTTACGCATCCTAAATCTTGCCTAATCGCATCATAATTTCCTTTCCCCCAGCTATAATTCTTGCCCTGCGGTATATACCTGTCCCTGCCCATCGCTAAGGTAAACTTAACCGAATTGTGATCACTATCACCAAAGTGCTCACCTACATCTAAATCTAACACCTGGCCGGGTTCATTACCCAGTACCAAATCCAATGTGGCATCGCCCCTGGTTGGCCTGTCTACATACTGTGTCAGAAAACCCTCCTGCACACACTGGACAAAAACTGACCCATCTAAAGTACTCGAACTATAGTATTTCCAGTCGATATTTGGAAAGTTAAAGTCCCCCATAACAACTACCCTGTTACTCTCGCTCCTGTCGAGAATCATCTTCGCTATCCTTTCCTCTACATCTCTGGAACTATTCGGAGGTCTATAAAAGACTCCCAACAGGGTGACCTCTCCTCTCCTGTTTCTAACCTCGGTCCATACTACCTCAGTAGACGAGTCCTCAAACGTCCTTTCTGCCGCTGTAATACTCTCCTTGATTAACAATGCCACACCCCACCCCTCTTTTACCATCTTCTCTGTTCTTACTGAAACATCTAAATGCCGGAACCTGCAACATCCATTCCTGCCCCTGCTCTACCCATGTCTCCGAAATGGCCACAACATCGATATCCCAGGTACCAACCCATGCTGCAAGCTCACCCACCTTATTCCGGATGCTCCTGGCGTTGAAGTAGACACACTTTAAACCAAGTTCTTGCTTGCCAGTGCCCTCTTGCGTCCTTGTAACCTTATCCCTGACCTCACTACTCTCAACATCCTGTACACTGGAACTACAATTTAGGTTCCCATTCCCCTGCTGAATTAGTTTAAACCCCCCCGAAGAGCACTAGCAAATCTCCCCCCCAGGATATTGGTACCCCTCTGGTTCAGGTGAAGACCATCCTGTTTGTCGAGGTCCCATCTACCCCAGAAAGAGCCCCAATTATCCAGGAAACCAAAACCCTCCCTCCTGCACCATCCCTGCAGCCACGTGTTCAACTCCTCTCTCTCCCTATTCCTCACTTCACTAGCACGTGGCACGGGCAACAACCCAGAGATAACAACTCTGGTTGTTCTCGCTCTAAGCTTCCACCCTAGCTCCCTGAATTTCTGCCTTAAATCCCCATCTCTCTTCCTACCTATGTCATTGGTGCCTATGTGGACCACGACTTGGGGCTGCTCCCCCCTCCCCCTTAGGGATCCCAAAAATACGATCCGAGACATCACGAACCCTGGCACCTGGGAGGCAACACACCAACCGTGAGTCTCTCTCGTTCCCACAGAACCTCCTATCTGTTCCCCTAACTATGGAGTCCCCAATGACTAATGCTCTGCTCCTCTTCCCCCTTCCCTTCTGAGCAACAGGGACAGACTCTGTGCCAGAGACCTGTACCCCATTGCTTACCCCTGGTAAGTCGTCCCCCGCAACAGTATCCAAAACGGTATACCTGTTGTTGAGGGAAACGGCCACAGGGGATCCCTGCACTGCCTGCTGGTTCCCTCTCCTTCCCCTGACGGTAACCCATCTGCCTACTTCTTTTACCTGAGGTGTGACTACCTCCCCATAACTCCTCTCAATAACCCCCTCCGCCTCCCGAATGATCTGAAGTTCATCCAGCTCCAGCTCCAGTTCCCTAACGCGGTTCTCGAGGAGCTGGAGTTGGGTGCACAACCTCAGATATCCCACATTATACTCCATCTGCCAAATTTTTGGCCACTCACTTAACCTATCCCTTTGCAGGCTCTTTGTATCCTCCTCATAACTTGCTTTCCTACCTATCTTTGGATCATCCACAAATTTGGCTGCAATACACTTGGCCCCTTCATCCAAGTCATTAATATAGATTGTAAATAGCTGAGGCCCCAGCACTGATCCCTGTGGCACTCCACTAGATACAGTTTGCCATCCTGAAAATGACCCATTTACCCTGTCTCTCTGTATCCTGTTATTTAGCCAGTCCCTATCCATGCTAATATATCACTCCCAACACCATGAGCTCTTATCTTGTGTAGTAATCTTTTACGTGACACCTTATCAAATGTCTTTCAGAAATACAAATACACTACATCTACTGGTTCCCCTTTATCCACCCTGCTTGTTACATCCTCAAAGTACCCCTCTTCAACTGCAGTAAAGTTAGTTGATCTCCAGTAGCAAGTCAATATTGAATGCTGAGCATGGCGTTAAGTATCGGTCGCAATTCTGAAGAACGACGACTTTACTCTAGCTGGTCACTGTTAGAACGGGTCGTTAATTGCAGCATTAGACAGCAAAATGGCTTACAGCCTCTTTACTGAGTGTTTGGAACCAATTTTATTGATCATCAGAACCTTAATCATCTTCGAGGGCAGCAATTCCAAGTGCCTACTTCAACTCCTTTACCAAGATGGCATCTTTTACAGGTGATGCAACACTTCATCTTGGTCACCTCAGACATTCTTTAGCATCTAAACTATTGGTGCTCCAGCAGGAAAAATAGCCCCCACAGTCTTCTAATTGCCCTCCTGTCTAGTTGTATCCGTCTATTCTTCTGATGCTTCTCCAATACCACTACTCCTGAAGCACAAATATTATCATAAACAAAGTTTTAAATTTCTGCTGATAGGGTTGGATGAACTATGGTAGGAAAAAAATTGTGTGGAGGATAAACACCAGCACAGACCAGCTCGCTGAATGACTGTTATGTGCTGTCAGTTCCCCATATTTCTAGTCTATGTAATTTAGGTCAGGCTGACTTTGGAGGGATAAGGCAGAAATTGATCACAGTCGATTGAGCAGAACTATTAACAGATAAAAATACAGATGAACAGTGGGAGGTGTTCAAAGAACTATTTAGTAGAATACAAGACTGTACATACCCCTAAAGGGAAAGAGCTCTCCTTGTGTAATTAAACAACCTTGGTCACAAAGAGAAGTGAGAAATAGCATAAAACTCAAGAAAGCCCTTATATGATTCCAAAAAAGAGTGGTGATCCCGCAGACTGGGAGAGAGGCAAAGAACAGCAAAGGGATACAAAGAAAGTAGTAAAAGCAGTAAAAGCTGCAATATGAGTAAAAGCTTATGAAGGACAGCAAAGGAGACACTTAAGGTTTTTACAAATATATTAAGAAAAAGAGGGTAGCTAAAAGTAATGTGGGCCTTCAATGACATGTGCAACTGATAGTGTAATTGAAAATCAGGACATGGTAGACTTGCTGAATACTTAAATACTCATCGTAGAAAATGAGAATAAGGTCTCAGAGATTATGGAGGAAAACCAAAAATAATCAATGGGAAGAACTTACGAGATGTAATATAAGTGAAAAATGTCAATGGAGAAAATAATGAGACTAAAGGTAGATAAATATCCAGGGCCTGATGGTTTCCACCCCAGAGTATTAAAAGAAGTAGGAGAAAATATTGTAGATGCTCTCATCATAATTTTCCAAAACTTTCTTGATTCAGGAATTGTCCTCTTAGATTGTAGAATTGTCATTGTAACTCCATTACTCAAGAAAGGTAGGAGAGGTAAACCAGTTTATTGTCGGCCTATTAGCCTAATGAAATGTATTCAGGAGAACTTCCTTGATCAAAATGTTCTCTCTTCAACTAGGAAGGAGGCATTACTGGATCTGGTGCTGGGGAATGAGGTGAGCCAAGCAGACCAAGAGTCTGGAGGAATATTTGGGTAAGAGTGATCATTGTATTTGAAGGTACAGATTAGTAATGGAGAAGAGCAAGAAACAATCTAAAGTAGAACTTCGAAATTGGAGGTGGGATAACTTCAATGGGATGAGAGGTGATCTAGTCAGGGTAAAATGGAACCAAAGATTGAGAGGAAAAACTGTGGATAATCCTTAAAAAGTAAACGTTTCAGGTACAGGCTAGATACATACCAACAAGGGGGAAAGGTAGGGGAACCAAAGCCATGGCTCCTTACATGACAAGGGAGATAGAGAATATGATGAAATAAAAAAAGATGCATTTCAGGTGAATTCTTCAAGTGAGAACCAGGTCAAATACAATAAGTTGAGTGGGGAAGAGAAGAGGAAAATAAGCCTGGCAAAGAGAGAATGAGAATAGAGTGGCAGTAATCATAAAACGGAACCCAAAAATCTTCAACCGACATGTAAATAGTAAGCAGATAGTAAGAAACGGGGTGAGGCGGAAGAGGGATAAAGAGCTTAGAGTGCACGGCAAGGCTGGAATATTTAGTGAGTACTTGGTGTCAGTTTTTACTAAGGAAGAGCATGATGACAAAATATCAGCTTCCATATCCAAAGGATCATCCTCCGCCATTTCCGCCACCTCCAGCGTGATGCCACTTCTAAACGCATCTTCCCCTCCCTTCCCCTGTCAGCATTCCGAAGGGATCGTTCCCTCCGCAACACCCTGGTCCACTCCTCCATTACCCCCACCACCTCGTCCCCGTCCCCGTCCCATGGCACCGTCCCTTGCAATCACAGGAGGTGTAATACCTGCCCATTTACCTCCTCTCTCCTCACTATCCCAGGCCCCAAACACTCCTTTCAGGTGAAGCAGCGATTTACTTGTACTTCTTTCAATGTAGTATACTGTATTCACTGCTCACAATGTGGTTTCCTCTACACTGGGGAGACCAAACACAGACTGGGTGACCGCTTTGCGGAACTCCTCCGCTCAGTCCACAAGCAGGACCCTGAGCTTCCGGTTGCTTGCCATTTCAACACTCCCCCCTACTCCCATGCTCACATCTCTATCCTGGGATTGCTGCAGTGTTCCAGTGAACATCAATGCAAGCTCGAGGAACAGCATCTCATTTACTGATTACGCACACTACAGCGTGCCGGACTGGACATGGAGTTCAATAATTTCAGAGCATGACAGGCCTCCCATTTTACTTTTATTTTGAGTTATTTTTTCTTTTTTTCTTTTTTACATTTTTTACAATTTTTTTTTGTTTATTTCATTTCATCTTAGTTTGTTCAGTTTTCTTACCCACTGTTTTTTTTTCTTGTTTGTACTTGCTGCTATTCAATCTTCAGTCCATTAACACCCTATCTGTACTAATGCTTTGTCTTTCAACACACCGTTAACATATTATTTGCCTTTGCTCCATGACCTTTTGGTCAGCTATGTGGCCTTACCCAATCTACACCTTCTCCTTTGGTATCTCTTGCCCCACCCCCGCCTCACTTGCTTATAAGCTTTGACATTTCTAATATTTGCTAGTTCTGAAGAAGGGTCACTGACCCGAAACATTAACCTCTGCTTCTCTTTCCACAGATGCTGCCAGACCTGCTGAGTGGTTCCAGAATTTCTTGTTTTTATATCAGTAGAAGTGGATATGGTGAGGTAATGGATGGGATGAAAATTGATAGGCAGGACGCACAGGAAAGGTTGGCTGCACTTAGAGTGGATGGGCTGGATTTTCAAATTGGGGTAAGGAACCAGACGCCCATATAACTTCCGGTCCCAATCCTGTGCTGTGTCTGTGTCGCATTAGCGATGCAATATTCAAATGCTAGTGTCAATTGGGCTGGAGATGAGTTCAATGCCCAATTAGTGGCATCAAGCTCTGCGAGAAGGCAGGAGATGACTTTTGGATCAGGAGCCTCAAAAGCAAATGGCAGCCATGAGGGAGCCTGCTGCTGCCTTGAACAAGAGAGGAGGCAGGCATTCGGAGGGCCAGAGGCCTCAGCGCAGAGAATCAACCAAATAGCAAGGTAAATGGTACCGTGCCTGATCTTGCAGCGAAACACTTGTTAGCAAAAATTTTAACGTTCCATGAAAAAACTTTGCAGTCCCTCCACATTGAAGCTGACAGCTGTGCACTAAATTTTTTTTTTATTCATTCATGGGATGTGGGCGTCGCTGGCCAGGCCAGCATTTATTGCCCATCCCTAATTGCCCTTGAGAAGGTGGTGGTGAGCTGCCTTCTTGAACCCCTGCAGTCCATGTGGGGTGGGTACACCCACAGTGCTCTTAATGACGGAGTTCCAGGATTTTGACCCAGCGACAGTGAAGGAACGGCGATATAGTTCCAAGTCAGGATGGTGTGTGACTTGGAGGGGAACTTGCAGGTGGTGTTGTTCCCATGCATTTGCTGCCCTTGTCCTTCTAGTTGGTAGAGGTCGCAGGTTTGGAAGGTGCTGTCGAAGGAGCCTTGGTGCATTTCTGCAGTGCATCTTGTAGATGGTACACACTGCTGCCACTGTGCGTCGGTGGTGGAGGGAGTGAATGTTTGTAGATGGGGTGCCAATCAAGCGGGCTGCTTTGTCCTGGATGGTGTCGAGCTTCTTGAGTGTTGTTGGAGCTGCACCCATCCAGGCAAGTGGAGAGTATTCCATCACACTCCTGGCTTGTGCCTTGTAGATGGTGGACAGGCTTTGGGGAGTCAGGAGGTCAGTTACTCGTCTCAGGATTCCTTGCCTCTGACTGCTCTTGTAGCCACGGTATTTATATGGCTACTCCAGTTCAGTTTCTGGTCAATGGCAACCCCCAGGATGTTGATAGTGGGGGATTCAGCAATGGTAATGCCGTTGAATGTCAAGGGGAGATGGTTAGATTCTCTCTTGTTGGAGATGGTCATTGTCTGGCACTTGTGTGGCGCAAATGTTACTTGCCACTTATCAGCCCAAGCCTGGATATTGTCGAGGTCTTGCTGCATTTCTACACGGACTGCTTCAGTATCTGAGGTGTCTCGAATGGTGCTGAACATTGTGCAGTCATCAGCGAACATCTCCACTTCTGACCTTATGATTGAAGGAAGGTCATTGATGAAGCAGCTGAAGATGGTTGGGCCTAGGACACTACCCTGAGGAACTCCTGCAGTGATGTCCTGGAGCTCAGATGATTGACCTCCAACAACCACAACCATCTTCCTTTGTGCTAGGTATGACTCCAGCCAGCGGAGGGTTTTCCCTCTGATTCCCATTGACCTCAGTTTTGCTCAAATTGCACCAGACTGTTCAGATTTGGTGATTCCTGCTTTGGAAATTGCCTCCTGTCCCTGCTTGGTCCGTTACTAGGCCATTAATTGGAGGCAAGCGATTTCCCCGTTCACCCCCTACTGCCCTCCCTTTGAAAATTGCGTCATGGCCCGGTAGCATCGGGATCCAGTGACGCCCTCTGGGAATGCAATTTTCAATGCATCCCCACACCCTTGCTCGCCCCCTCCTGCAACTGAAAATCCCACCCAATAAGTCATGTGGTCCAGATGGCTTGCATTCCAAGTTGCTAAGGGAAGTGGGGGTAGCGATAGTGGAAGGACTCGTCATAATCTTCCAGAATACCCTAGATTAGGGGTAGGTGCCAGAGGATTGGATAGTGGCAATAGTGACACCATTGTTCAGAAAGGGTGTAAGGACATTCCTAGTAAGTACAGGAAGGTCAGTTTAACATCAGTGGTGGGTAAGGTTTTAGAAACAATAGGGAAAAAAATAACATGCACTTGGTCAGATTTGAGTTAATGAAGGGGAGCCAGCACGGATTAGATTGTGCTTGATTAATCTAAATGAATTTTTTGATGAAGTAACAGAGAAGGTTGATGAAGGGAATGCAGTGGATGTTGTCTGTATAGATTTTAAGAAAGCATTTGGCAAAGTACCAGATAAAAAGGCTGGTGAACAAAGCTGAGGCTCATGGGATAGGAGGAGGGTCAGCGTCAACTTGGATAAAAAATTGTCTTAAGGGCAGAAAACAGTGAGTTGTGGTAAATGGTTGATTTTTCAGACTGGAGAATCGTCGATAGTGGTATTCTCCAAGGATTAGTGCTAGGACCATTGCCTTTTTGATTTTTTATAAATGACTTGGATATTAGAATACAGAGTAAAATTTCAAAATTTGCCCATAGTACCAAACTTGGGAGGCATAGCAAAAGTGAGGCTCATACCAATTGACTGCACAGGACATAGATAAGCCAACAGAATGGGCAGAGAGCTGGCAGATGGAATTTAATAGAGAGAAGTGTGAGGTTATGAATTTTGGCAGAAGGGATAGGGAGAGGCAATATATGCTTAATGGAACTGTTCTAATGAGTGTGCAGGGACAGAAGAACCTGGGGATTCATGTGCATGTATCTTTGAAGGTAGCAGGACATATTGAGAGAGTGGTTAGCAAAGCACATGGGATCTTGGGCTTCATAAATCGTGGTATGAGCACAAAAGCAGGGAAGTTACGCCGAACCTTTCTAAAGCTCTGGTTAGACCACAACTGGAGCATTGCATCCAGTTCTGGGCATCATACTTTAGGAAGATATGAGCAGGAAGTTGCGAAAGGACATTTATAGGGGAAAGAACAGGGGAGTGGGACTAATTGGGTAGCTCTACCCAAAAGACAGCATAGCCATGATGGGCCAAATGGCTTCCTTGTGTGCTGTATCATTTTATGATTCTATAGATCAAGTGAAAGGGTGAAACTATGGCAGGTGGAATTAATTGTGAGAAGTGTGAGGTCGTCCACATTTGACCTAAGAAAGACAGATCAGAATATTTTCTAAATGGCTAGGAACTATGGAGAGATTTCAGGGTCCATGTACAGAAACCACTAAAAGCTACTGCACAGGTACAAAAATTAATTTACAAGGCTAAAGGAATGTTGGCCTTTTTCTCATTGGGGTTGGAATACGAGCAGGTAGATGTTATGTTTCTGGTTATATAAAGCTCTGGTTAGACCCCATTTGGAATACTGTGTTCAGTTCTCAGCACTGCACTTCAGGAAGGATGTATTAGCCTGGAGGGGTGAAACACAGATTCACCAGAATGATACCAATGTTAAAAGGGTTAAATTATGAGGACAATTTGCATAGATTAGGCCTGTAGTTCCTTGAGTATCAAAAATTAAAAGGTGACCTAATTGAGGTGTTTAAGGCGAGTAAAGGATTTGATAGGGTAGATATCGAGAATCTTGTTTAGAGATACAGCACTGAAACAGGCCCTTCGGCCCACCGAGTCTGTGCCGACCATCAACCACCCATTTATACTAATCCTACACTAATCCCATATTCCTACCACATCCCCACCTATCCCTATATTTCCCGACCACCTACCTATACAAGGGACAATTTATAACGGCCAATTTACCTACCAACCTGCAAGTCTTTTGGCTTGTGGGAGGAAGCCGGAGCACCCGGAGAAAACCCACGCAGACACAGGGAGAACTTGCAAACTCCACACAGGCAGTACCCAGAATTGAACCCGGGTCGCTGGAGCTGTGAGGCTGCGGTGCTAACCACTGCGCCGCCCAATAGAAATCTTCTATTTCCTCTGGTGGGGAGACTAGAACAAAGGGGCATAAACTTAAAGTAAGAACTAGGTCATTCAGGGATGATGTCATGAAACACTTCTTCAGACAAATGGTATTGGAAATCCAAAACCCTCTCCCTAAAATGTCGGTGAGGCTCGAACAATTGAAAATTTCAAAACTCGAGATAGATTTTTGCTAGTATAAAAGCACAGCCACATCTCCTTCCTCAATGACTGTCTCCAGCTCTGACCTATTCCACTTGGATTCCAACTGAAGTTTCATCCTTCGTGTATTGAATCCACCCAGGATTATAGGTATCTCCGAGAAATACAACATTCCTCGGACTGCTGTTCTCGCTGCATCCTGAGATCCGCACTCAGTGCCATGCGCACTGACCCCTCTCTCCAGAAGCACTGCCTCACCTTATCTCAAAGCTGTCCTACTCCGCAGTTTCATTTCATCCTTCGTCTCATCCGACACATTAACAAAAAACTTTTTTTCTTCCTTTCAGGTGTTAAGGAACGCAAGCTCCAGCAGCTGATGGGGACTAATGCCCCTCCAGATCCTTCTTCCCCTTCACTTCCCTCTGACCCCACCCCTTCTGATCTGACCCCTTGCTGTGTATTCACTATACCCTCTGACCTCCCCCTCTCTGATGCTGAACGTTCTGTACTCAGCAAAGGACTCGCCATGACGTTGTGCTCTTCTTCCGTCGCTTTTGCCTCCGTGTTCACTTCTTTGACCAGGAGTCCTCCCCGCAACCAGCAGACCCATTCACCCACCTCCAGCATTCCTCCTCTACCCAGACCCCTCCCTCTGGCCTCTTACCCACTTTTGATCTTTTCATTGAAAACTGTAGGCGAGACATTGGCCGTCTCAATTTCTCTGCCCCCTTCACTCACTCTAACCTGTCCCCCTCTGAACTTGCCGCACTCCATTCTCTCAGGTCTAACCCCGACATTGTCATCAAACCTGCAGATAAGGGTGGTGCTGTTGTCTGGCGTACAGACCTCTACCTTGCAGAAGCTCAGCGCCAACTCTCAGACACTTCTTCCTACCTCCCCCTGGACCATGACTCCATCACCGAACATCAAGCTACTGTCCACAGATCTGTTACTGATCTCATCTCCTCTGGAGATCTTCCCTCTACAGCTTCCAACCTCATAGTCCCACAACCCCAGACAGCCCGCTTCTACCTCCTTCCCAAAATCCACAAACAGGACTCTCCTGACAGACCCATTGTTTCAGCCTGTTCCTGCCCCACTGAACTTATTTCTTCCTATTGACTCTATCTTTTCTCCCCTGGTCCAGTCTCTTCCCACCTACATCCGTGACTCTTCTACGTCATTTTGACAATTTCCAGTTTCCTGGCCCTAACCACCTCCTGTTCACTATGGACGTCCAATTTCTCTACACCTCCATCCCCCACCAGGACAGTTTGAAGGCTGTCCGCTTCTTCCTGGAACAGAGGCCCAACCAGTCCCCATCCACCACCACCCTCCTCCGCCTGGCTGAACTTGTTCTCACATTGAACAACTTCTCCTTCAACTCCACTCACTTCCTCCAAGTAAAAGGTGTTGCTGTGGGTACCCGCATGGCTTATGCCTGTCTTTTTGTGGGATATGTCGAACATTCCTTGTTCCAGTCCTACTCAGGCCCCCTCCCCCAACTCTTTTTCCGGCACATTGATGACTGTATCGATGCCGTTTCCTGCTCCCGCCCAGAACTAGAAAACTTTATTAACTTTGCTTCTAATTTCCACCCTTCTCTCACCTTCACATAGTCCATCTCCGACACTTCCCTTCCCTTCCTCGACTTCTCTGCCTCCATCTCTGGGGATAGGCTGTCTACGACTATTCATTATAAACCCACCGACTCCCACAGCTACCTCGACTATATTTCTTCACACCCTGCCTCCTGTAAGGACTCCATTCCATTCTCCCAGTTTCTCCTTCTCCGACGCATCTGCTCTGATGATGAGACCTTCCACGACAGTGCTTCTGATATGTCTTCCTTTTTCCTCAGCCAAGGACTCCCCCCCCACTGTGTCCGGCCCATTTCCTGCACCTCTACCATCACTCCTTCCCCTCCCTCCCAGAACCGTGATAGGGTTCCCCTTGTCCTTACTTTCCACCCCACCAGCCTCCAGATCCAAAGGATCATCCTCTGCCACTTCCGCCACATCCAGCGTGATGCCACTACCAAACTCATCTTCCCCTCCCTTCCCCTCTCAGCATTCCGAAGGGATCATTGCCTCCACGACACCCTTGTCCACTGTTCCATTACCCCCACCACCTCATCCCCTTGCCACGACATTTTCCCCTGCAATCGCAGGAGGTGTAATACCTGCCAATTTACCTCCTAGTATACGGTATTCGCTGGTTTCAACGTGGTCTCCTCTGCATTGGGGAGACCAAACGCAGATTGGGTGACCGCTTTGCGGAACACCTCCACTCAGTCCGTAAGCATTCCAGTTGCTGGCCATTTCAACACTCCCCCCTGCTCTCATGCTCACATCTCTGTCCTGTGATTGCTGCAGTGTTCCAACAAACATCAACGCAAGCTCGAGGAACAGCATCTCATTTACCGATTAGGCACACTGCAGCCTGCCAGACTGAACATTGAGTTCAATAATTTCAGAGCATGACAGGTCCCCCTTTTTATGCTTAGTTATTTTTTCTTTTCCCTTTTTTATTTGGTTATTTTATTTTAGCTTTTTCAGTTTGTTTAGTTTGTTTCCACTGTGCTAACCCACTGTTTTGGTTTTTATAAATTTTTTTATGTTTGTGATTGGAGTGCTCTATACTTTACAGTCATTCACTCCCTCTCTGTACTAACACTTTGTCTTTCAGCCCACCATTAACATACCATTCGCCTTTGTTCCATGACCCTCTGGTCAGTTATTCTCTGTGACCCTGTCCTATCAACACCTTCACCTTTGTTATCTCGTGCCCCAACCCCGCTTTACTTGCTTAAAATCTTTTACATTTCTAATATTTTTCAGTTCTGAAGAAGGGTCACTGACCTGAAACGTTAACTCTGCTTCTCTCTGCACAGATGCTGCCAGACCTGGAGTATTTCCAGCATTTCTTGTTTTTATTTCAGATTTTTGCTCGTGTCATGCACGGAAGGAGCCGTGATGAAATAAAGAATGAAATGGAAGAACTATGAATTTTAAAGAGTCAACTGTTAACGAAATCACAAGAACACAGACACTTAAATACAGTAAAAATGGAGTAGCAGCCATGGGACCCCTCCTGTACTGGAAATCCACAAACTCATCTGCCAGGACAAGGCTTGTTAACCTCGTATGAAATAGCTCTGGGGAGAACCCCTTAGAAATTGAAAGGAGCGACTGCAAATAGAACCACAGAACCATAGAAACATTACGGCACAGAAGGAGGCCATTCAACCCGTTGTGTCCGTGCCAGCCGAAAAAACTAGCCGCCCAATCTAATCCCACCTTCCAGCACCTGGTCCATAGCCTTGCAGGTTACAGCACTTCAGGTGCATGTCCAGGTACCTTTTAAAAAATTTGAGGGTTTCTGCCTCCACCACCTTTCCAGGCAGTGAATTCCAGACACCCACCACCCTCTGGGTGAAAAAGATTTCCTCATGTCCCTTCTAATCCTTCTACCAATCACCTTAAATCTGTGTCCCCTGGTAACTGACCTCTGCGCTAGGGGAAACAGGTCCTTCCTGTCTACTCTATCTAGGCCCCTCATAATTTTGTACACCTCAATTAAGTCACCCCTCAGCATTCTCAGTTCTAAGGAAAACAACCCTAGCCTATGCAATCTTTCCTCATAGCTGCAACTTTCGAGCCCTGGCAACATTCTTGTAAATCTCCTCTGTACCCTCTCCAGAGCAATTATGTCCTTTCTGTAATGTGACCAGAACTGTACGCAGTACTCCAGCTGTGGCCTAACCAGTGTTTTATACAGTTCCAGCATTACATCCCTGCTTTTGTATTCTAAACCTCGGCCAATAAAGGAAAGCTTTCCATATTTCTAACTCTGATCGACTTGAATGGATTAACAGAGGATGCTGGAGACAGTCTGGCTCTTAGCCAAATCAGGAATAAGGTGTGCAGCAGCAACATCGTAACAGAATGATTCCCATTCAAACATCAAACAATGGCCATGGTTATCATATCCTGGCCATTGTGTGGTAACAACAGAGGAGAGGACCATGTGTCTCCTAACAGAAGCTAATGCGACAGATTTTTTTTACCTTAAAACGTAGCTCTCTGGAGAGAGAGAGAGAGAGAGAGAGGGGAGATCAAGCCAACATCACAGAAAGCCTGTGAGAAGGATCCAGCAGGCAAGAGAAGAACCCTGATAACCACGAACAGCCACCATAGCAGAGACATCAATCAAAGTCACAAAGTGACTTTGTATCTTCTTCTTCTTCTTTGGCCTCCTTGTCTTGAGAGACAATGGGTAAGCGCCTGGAGGTGGTCAGTGGTTTGTGAAGCAGCGCCTGGAGTGGCTATAAAGGCCAAGTCTAGAGTGACACACTTGTCCACAGGTGCTGCAGATAAAATTGGTTGTCGGGAATGTTAAACAGTTGGCTCTCCCCTTGCGCTTCTGTCTTTTTTCCTGCCAACTGCTAAGTCTCTTTGACTCGCCACACTTCAGCCCCGCCATTATAGCTGCCCACCAGCTCTGGCGATCGCTGGCAACTGACTCCCACGACTTGTGGTCAATGTCACAGGACTTCATGTCGCATTTGCAGACGTCTTTAAAGCGGAGACATGGACGGCCGGTGGGTCTGATACCAGTGACGAGCACGCTATACAATGTGTCCTTGGGGATCCTGCCGTCTTCCATGCGGCTCACATGGTCAAGCCATCTCAAGCGCCGCTGGCTCAGTAGGGTGTATATGCTGGGGATGTTGGCCGCCTCGAGGACGTCTGTGTTGGAGATACGGTCCTGCCACCTGATGCCAAGGATTCTCCGCAGGCAGCGAAAATGGAATGAATTGAGACGTTGCTCTTGGCTGACATACGTTGTCCAGGCCTCGCTGCTGTATAGCAAGGTACTGAGGACACAGGCTTGATACACTCGGACCTTTGTGTTCCATGTCAGTGCGCCATTTTCCCACACTCTCTTGGCCAGTCTGGACATAGCAGTGGAAGCCTTTCCCATGCGCTTGTTGATTTCTGCATCGAGAGACAGGTTACTGGTAATAGTTGAGCCTAGGTAAGTGAACTCTTGAACCAATTCCAGAGCATGGTCGCCGATATTGATGGATGGAGCATTTCTGACGTCCTGTCCCATGATGTTTGTTTTCTTGAGGCTGATGGTTAGGCCAAATTCATTGCAGGCAGCCACAATCCTGTCGATGATTCTCTGCAGACACTCTTCAGTGCGGGATGTTAATGCAGCATCGTCAGCAAAGAGGAGTTCCCTGATGAGGACTTTCCGTACTTTGGTCTTCGCTTAGACGGGCAAGGTTGAACAACCTGCCACCTGATCTTGTGTGGAGGAAAATTCCTTCTTCTGAAGACTTGAACGCATGTGAGAGCAGCAGGGAGAAGAAGATCCCAAACAGTGTAGGTGCGGGTATACAGCCCTGTTTCACGCCACTCAGGATAGGAAAGGGGTCTGATGAGGCACCACTATGCTGAATTGTGCCTTTCATATTGTCATGGAATGAGGTGATGATACTTAGTAACTTTGATGGACATCCAATCTTTGCTAGTAGTCTGAAGAGACCACGTCTGCTGACGAGGTCAAAGGCTTTGGTGAGATCAATGAAAGCAACGTAGAGGGGCATCTGTTGTTCACGGCATTTCTTCTGTAGCTGGCGAAGGGAGAACAGCATGTCAATGGTGAATCTCTCTGCTCGAAAGCCACACACTGTGCCTCAGGGTAGACACGCTCAGCCAGCTTCTGGAGCCTGTTTAAAGCGACTCGAGCGAAGACGTTCCCCACTGTGCTGAGCAGGGAGATTCCCCAGTCCACCATCTGTGAAGGTAGCAAACTACACACCCTCAGATTTGGGCTGTAGTTTACCCAGCAGAGCTCTACAATACAGCCGCAAATTCAAGACTATGAATAACTAGGTTTGCAACTTTAAAAAAAAGATTTTTCCTCCTGAGAAGACTCTTCTGTAAACCACAAATACTTATTTTGGGACTTTACATGACCTCTTATGCTTTTCTCTCGATCTATCTATTCTTGTGTATGTATGTGTGGGTGTATGTATGTGGGAGTGGTGTTGCGATCATTTCGGGATTTTTAAAAAAATAGTTATTTTTTTAACCTGTGAAAAAACCTGTAACTTGTCCATTTATTTGATGCTAAGGACACTCAGGGGCTGAAGTACCATTTTTACAAAACACGATTGCGGTCATTTGGAAGGTGAACAGTGGGAACCACCCACGCCCCTCCCACCTATAAGTAACAGTTAGTAAAAGGTATTAAGGGTTATGGAACCAAGGCAGGTAGATGGAGTGAAGATACAGATCAGCCATGATCTAGGTGGATAGCAAAGCATGGTCTAGGGACTGAATGACCTTCTCCTGTTCCTATGTACAATTTATTTCCATATTGTGGTCATTTAGAAAATCATAATGCAATCAGGAGGAGTCGACATGGTTTTATGAAAGGGAACCTGTGTTTGATAAATTTATTAAGAGTTCTTTGAGGATGTAACAAGCAGGGTGGATAAAGGGAAAACAGTAGATGTAGCATATTTAGATTTCCAAAATGCATTCGATAAGGTGCCACATAAACGGTTACTACAAAAGATAAGAGCTCATGGTGTTGGGGTAATATATTAGCAGGGATAGAAGACTGGCTAACTAACAGGAAAGAGAGAATCGGGATAAATGCGGTATTTTCAGGATGGCAAACTGTAACTACTGGAGTGTCACAGGGATCAGTGCTGGGGCCTCACTATTTACAATCTACATAAACGAATTGGATGAAGGACCAAAAGTATTGTAACAAAATTTGCAGATGATACAAAGATAGGTAGGAAAATAAGTTGTGAGGAGGAAACAAAATGTTTCCAAAGAGATCTTCTTTGGCCTCCTTATCTCGAGAGACAATGGGTAAGCGCCTGGAGGTGGTCCAAAGAGATATAGATAAGTTAAGTGAGTGGGCAAAAGTTTGGCAGATGGCGTATAATGTGCAAAAATGTGAGGTTGTCCATTTTGGTGGGAAGAATAGAAAAGCAGATTATTTAAATGAGAGAGGCTACAGAATGCTGTGGGTCAAAGGGATCTGGGTGTCCTTGTCCATGAATCACAAAAAGTTCACATGCTGGTACAGCAAATAATTAGGAAGGCAAATGGAATGTTGGCATTTATTGCAAGGGGGATGGAGTATAAAAGTAGGGAAGACCTGCTACAGCTGTGCAGGGCATTAGTGAGACTACAACTTGAGTATGTGTACAGTTTTGGTCTCCTTATTTAAGGAGGGATATACTTGCATTGGAAGCAGTTCAGAGAAGGTTCATTAGGCTGACACCTGGAATGAAGGGGTTGTCTTATGAGGGAAGGTTGAGCAGGTTGGGCCTATACTCAATGGAGTTTAGAAGAATGAGAGATGATTTATTGAAACATATAAAGATTCTGAGGGCACTTGACAGACAAGATGCTGACAGGATATTTCCCCTTGTGAGAGAATCTAGAACTAGGGGACACAGTTTCAAAATAAGGGGTCTCCCATTTAAGATGGAGATGAGGAGGAAGTTCTTCTCTCAGAAGGTTGTTAATCTTTGGAATTCTATTCCCCCGAGAACAGTAGAGCCTGGGTCATTGAATATATTCAAAGCTGAGTTAGATGCATTTTTAATCTACAAGGGAGTCGAGGGTTATGGGGGGGGGGGGGGGGAGGCGGGGGCTGACAGGAAAGTGGAGTTAAGGCTACAATCAGATCAACCACAATCTTATTGAATGGCGGAGCAGGCTCAAAGGGCTGAATGGCCTACTCCTGCTCCTATTTCTTATCATCTTATGAACAGTTGTACTGCTGGTATGAATTCACATATTGAACTCCAATCACTAATCGTTAAATAACTAGCCCATAATTTAAGCTTTTCTCTTAAAATCCACATCTTCACACTGAGCTGCAGAGAGGAACTTCATATATCTAGAACTGGCTGCAACAGAAACCATGGAAACAAGTGCATGTCACATGGAATTGTGCACTTATATATATGCACAAGTACCTTTGATGTTCATTTTCATATATAAAAAAAAGTAACACACACAACCTTTCAGCATGTAAATTAATGTGCCTATTATACAAAATATTGCAATAGAGTAACATCGTCAGATCTGGTTCCCTCTTTCAATCGTCTTTCAATGAGTAGCTGTTAATCCTTGATGTTAAAAAGTGTACATCTACTCCCAATCTTATAGGGCACTAGGACAATAGGGAGTGAATGTTGGCATCAATCTGGGCTCCAAATAAATAGTCACAGGTGTCCCTGATTAAGCAAATGGGCAAGAAGGTTAAATTAACCAAATATTTCAGATTAGGGGCAGATAATCAGAATGGATAGACAAAGATTCAATTGTTCTGTGATAAGGTTTGAGGATGTGTAGTATGGTTTTTGAATCTAACATTAAGACTGTATAAGGATTACTGAACTATTTTTGGTAGACAGGATTGAATCAGTTTTGAGAACACAAAGGGGTGACTAAAGCAATGGCCATCCTGAGATAAATAATCACATTGATCAGTAAGACAGTTTGAGCTTGATTATTTTTTCCTGTAACTCTGTTGTGGTGCTGCAGGACTTCTCTGTTCATCTTGGATGGGAGCAAGAAAAACCTTTATAGAATGAGCTGTGCCACTCAATTCCACACATACCTTTTCCTTTCAGAAAAGGCACATACTCTGATGCATTAGTCTGTAAGAAGACCAAAGGTGAAGATATTAAAATAGACTTGACAACATTCCCATAACCAATGCAGGATACTATTGTCACCTCAACAGCCAGAGGTTGTGAAATGGCAATTACTCCATGGTAATTCTTGTTTCTTTTCATCTCAGAAGATGGTTGTCCTTCACTCCCTACCTTTCTCAGGCTGCAGTCAAAGCTAAAAATGTTCATGGTTACTTCAGAGAGTGCAAGTTATATCCTATCACTTGCAGGATCAGGGGCCAGTATGCTGCCCCACAAACACTGAATGTTGAACATACAGAATATTGTTTCAATGAACTCTGACCTTAAAACAAAACAGAGCTTTAAAAAAATATTTTAATGTGCCTGTGGTGAAGTATGGTAACCTCATGATTATGGTAATAGACTAACAAACCAGAGACTCTGGTTAAGAAACTGACATAAAACAAGCACCAATGGGAGATATTCATTGCATGCCAGAAGTATGTAGCATGCCAAATTGAGTGACAAAGACAAGACTGAAGTGGTTGCAACCATCTTCAGCCAGAAGTGCTGAGTGGATGATCCCTTTTGGCCGCCTCCTGAGGTCCCCACCATCATAGATGACAGTCTCTCACCAATTCAATTCACACCAAGTGATATCAAGAAAAGTCTGAACACATTGGATACAGCAGGGACTATGAGCCCTGAAAACATCTTGGCTGCAGTGCTGAAGGCTTGTGCTCCAGAATTAGTCTCGCTTCGAGCCAAGCTGAACCAGTGCAACTACAATATTGGCATCTACCTGAAAAAGTAGAAAATTGTCCGGGCACGTCCTGTCCACAAGAAGCAGGAAAAATTCAATCTGGCCAATTACTGCCCAATCAGCCTACTCTCAATCAGCAGCAAAGTGATGGATGAGGTCACCAACAGTGCTATCAAGTGGCACGTACTCATCAATAACCTGCTCACCGATGCTGTTTGGGTTCCATCAGGGCCAATCAGCTCCAGAACTCAGTATAGCCTTGTTCCAAACATGAACAAAAGACCTGAACTCAAGAGATGAGATGAGAGTGACTGCCCTTGACATCAAGGCAGCATTTGACCGAGTGTGGCATCAAGGAGCCCTAGTAAAATTGAAGTCAATGGGAATCGGGGGAAAACGCTCCACTAGTTGGAGTCATACCTAGCACAAAGGTTTTGTGGTTGTGATTGTTGGAGGCCAATCACCTGAGTCCTAGGACATCACTGCAGGAGTTCCTCAGGGCAATGTCCTAGGCGCAACCATCTTCATCAATGACCTACCCTTCATCATAAGATCAGACGCATGGATGTTTGCTGATGATTGCAGTGTTCAATCCCATTCCCAATTCTTCAGATAATGAAGATGTCCGTGCCCACATGCAACAAGACCTGGACAACATTCAGGCTTGGGCTGATAAGTGGCAAGTAACATTTGCGCCATTCAAGTGCCAGGCAATGACTATCTCCAACAAGCGCAAGTCTAACCACCCCCTCTTGACATTCATTGGTATTAACATGATTGAATATCCGACGATTAACATCCTGGGGGGTCACCATTTACCAGAAACTTAATTGGACCAGCTATGTAAATACTGTGACTGCAACAGCAGGTCAGAGGCTGGATATTCTGTGGTGAGTGACTCCTGACTCCCAAAGCCTTTCCACCATCTATAAAGGCACAAGTCAGGAGTGTGATGGAATACTCTCCATTGGCCTGGATTAATGCAGCTCCGTAAACACTCAAGAAGCTCACCACCACCTTCTCAAGGGCAATTAAGGATGGGCAATAAATGCTGACCTTGGTGGCAATGCCCACATACCGTGAAAATTTTTTTTAAATGGTTAGGGCTCTTCCATAGGCATTAGCATCTGCAAATTGGAGCCTTACTCCTGGTTTAGGCTACATTGCGAAATTTAATTGCAAATGATCGCAGCATGTGTTGTGCAAGTTGTAGCTCGTTCCTTCAGCAGCCAAGCACTCAAACCTTAGCAGGACCACTGGAAGCTGCCCAACACAAAAGCTAAGTTTGAAGTTTCCACTTATCTTATTTTGGAACTGTTAGAAGCAGGAATATCCCTCCTGCCTCCACATTAAATCCAGCGGGTGCTGCCAGACATCATTCTCACCTCCAACCAGACCATCTGGAGCAACTTGGCTGGTGTCTAAACTGATCTAGATGCCCACGAATATAAATCTCACCATGGCAAATTGTGAAAGTGATTTCAATAAAATTGGTAATTTTTAGGCTGGCACTAGAAACATTATCAGGAAAACTGCTGGATTGTTGAAAAGAATCCAACTGGCTCACTAATGTCCTTCACGGAGGGACCTGCCACAAATTAGCAATTCACGATTTTTGAGACAAAATTATTACAATGACAGTAACCACATTCACATACAAATGTGAAGAAACCTTTGATTGTCACGAAGTTGGATTCCACTACCTGGGTAAGGGAAGTATACAACCAAAGAGACTCTTGTCAGTTTAAGATCCTCTCCTTCACCCAGATGCTAGAACCTCATTCGTTATTTTCCTACTGAAAAATTCAATACTCTTTCACACTGACTTCATCAGTGGCATCATTAAACTGCATTGCAAAGATTTCTTTGATTGGTTTATAAATCTTGAGTTTCAGCAATTTTTATGAAAGGCAAGTGTCTGCATAAATTATGAATGCAGAAAGTCGGTTCTGAACAGTCAGAAATAGTGCCTCCAGTGGTTCCTGCTTAGCCACAGTTTTGTACACCACAGCATCAGTCAGACAAAGGAAGGCTCAGCACATTAATCCAAAGATAAATAGATGATTCTGTTACACAAGGGAATGAAATACCTCCCTGTGGCATCATAGCAATGCCAGTACTGCGTGCTGAGAACTAGATTCCCAGAACATCTCATTAATTCTTCTGGCCTCCTGCTGCATATAATCTCCATAAAACTGCCTGGGTGAATCAATCAGGAACTAATATGGCTAAAATCCATGGTGTTGTCCACAAAGTAGCTTACCCTGCTGCTGTGGTCTAGGCGATTAATACAAATGTCAGAAGAGGGCACACTTTTATTTGTTCAAAGAAGAAGAGCAGAATAGGAAAGTCGTACGAATGATTGGGTCTAACTGAAACCTAGCTCACTGATCGTGATTCTTTGCCCTTTGTCAAAGCTGCAATCTGTGTCACCTAACTACACATTACAATCATTTCCCACTCAAACACCATGACTCTCATCTTCAAGTTCCCTTATTCCATTGGTTCTGTCTGAGCATCTCACAATCTACTACCCCTCTTGGCTGTCCTTCAAAGTCTTCATTATCTATCACCCACCCAAGCTCTCCCACACCCACTGGTGATTTCCTTACTAAAATCTTATCCCCATTCTGCTCAGTCAGTCTTCCAAAATATAGCTCTCTCTAACAGCCTGTTCAACAACAGCCCTCGTTTCTGCCCTCAAAGCCCTTATCTTCACCAGGTAATTATGGTCATACTCCCTTGCCATTTCCCTTTACAATACCTATCTACACAATCTCAAATCATTTTTCAACATAAATGACAAGATCTAACTTGCCCACCTCAAGTAACATTGCTGCTCTTCTAATGGATAAATCCGCCAATTAAACCAAATTCCTTTTCTCCATCGCAATTCATATCCTTTGACTTCTGCCCTTGCTTCTCCATCCTCATCTCTGACACCAAGTTTAATCAGCTCAGGAATTTCTTCATCTCCAATACTGAGACAATTTGCTCAGCTGCCTCATTCATCTACTGTCTCTGGTTTGTAACAACCCTTTGCATTCCCACCATGGACTATTTTGTAAGTTCTTCCTCTCAACCTTCATCTGATTCGCATTCTCCAGAAAATCCTCTATCTGATCCCTTGCTGTCCTTGCTACTCATTATTTAACAATCTCTACTTGACCCAAAGCTTACCACATTATCCCCTTCATATCGATGTTATCAATTTCACTGCTTAGGAAGCCCATTATGGACCTCTCCATTGTCTCAAACTACCAACGCAATTCTAATTTTCTCCCACACTTAAGGATATTAATTGCATAAATGTTGAACATCCCTGTGCCAACTCTCCCATCAATCCAGTTTCATTCTCACTCATGGCACCAAGACAGTCCTGGTCAAAGCCACCGACTGTCTATGTGACTGCAGCACCTTATCAATTCTCATTCTCTCCTGTCTTCGACAATCAACCGCACTATTCTCTTATATTGTATTGTCCCTCCTCCATCTTGAAACATCTTTCTCCACTTGCAAAACCTCCCTCAGGAAATACCTCTTCAACTGTTTAACTGTCCTTTGCAAAACAGGTTACAATATTACACTACATTTTTAAAAATTTGTTCATGGGAGGTGAATATCATTGGTTACACCACCATTTGTTGTCCATCCCTAATTGCCCTTGAGAAGGTGGTGGAGAGCTGCCTTCTTCAACTGGTGCAGTCCATGTGGTATAGGTACACCCACAGAGCTGTTAGGAAGGGAGTTCCAGGATCTTGACCCAGTGAAAAGAAGGAATGGCGATATAGTTCCAAGTCAGGATGGTTTGTGGCTTGGAGGGAAACTTGCAGGTGGTGGTGTTCCCATGTGTCTTCTGCCCTTGTTCTTCTCGGTATTGGAGGTTGTGGGTTTAGAAACTACTGTCGAAGGAGCCTTGGCAAGTTGCTGCAGTGCATCTTGTGGATGGTACATATTGCTGCCATTGTGCATCAGTGGTGGAGGGGATGAAAGTTTAAGGGTGTGGATGGGGTGCCGATCAAGTGGGCTGCTTTGTCCTGGATGATGTCGAGAGTCTTGAGAGTTGTTGGAGCTGCTCTCATCCATGACATTAAAGGTCCTTCTTAAGTGCAAGTTGTCATTGTTGAATGCAAGTACAAAGTCGCACAGAAAAATTGAGAGCATCACACAGAAAAATCAAAGGCCTGAATAAAAATTTACTTATTCACTGTGGATGTGGACAGGATTGAACAAAACAGATCTGTTGTTTACAAAGCAAAACCCTTAGGAATTGCAAAGGTGACTGGGGAACCGGGAAGTCAAAATATAGTGGTGTAAAATGGAAGTCATAGAATCACAGAATAGTTACACCACAGAAGGAGGCCATTCAGCCTGTCGTGTCCATGCCGGTTCTCTGAAAGAGCAACTCCCCTAATCCCACTCCAATGCCTTTTCCCCATAGCCTGCAAATTTTTTGTTTCAGATAATTATCTAATTCTCTTTTGAAAGCCACAATTGAATCTACCTCCATCATGCTCTCAGGTAGTACATTCCAGATACTAAGCACACACTGCGTAGAAAAGCTTTTCCTCATGTCGCTGTTGTTTTCTTTGCCGATCACCTTAAATCAGTGTCCTCTGGTTCTTTACCCTTTCACCAAAAGAAACAGTTTTTCTCTCTTTTTCTCTGTCCAGACCCCTCATGATTCGGAATACCTCAATCAAATCTCCACTTAACTTTCTCTTCTCCAAAGAGAACAGATCCAGCTTCTCCAATATATCCATCTAACTGAAGTTCCTCATGCCTGGAACCATTCTCATGAATCTTTTCTGCAACCTATGTAATGCCTTCACATCTTTCCCAAAGTGTGGTGTCCAGAATTGGACACAATACTCCAGCTAAGGCCAAATCAATGTTTTATGCAGGTTTATCATAAATGCCTTGCTTTTGTACTCTAATCCCCTATTTACAAGCCCAGGATCCTGTATGTTTATTACCACTTTCTCAACCTGCCCTGCCATCTTCAATGATTTGTGTACATATATCCCCAGGTCCCTCTGCTCCTGCACACCTCTTAAGAATTGTACCCTTTATTTTAAATTGCCTCTCCTTGTTCTTTCTACAAAAAAGAATCATTTCACACTTCTCTGCATTAAATGTCATCTGCCACCTGCCCCCCATTCCACCGGCCTGTCCAAGTCCTCTTAAAGTTTATCACTATCCTTCTTGTAGTTCACAATACTTCCAAGTTTTGTGTCATCTGCAAATTTTGAAACTGTGCCCTGTACACCGAAGTCCAGATCATTAATATAGATCAAGAAAAGCAGTGGTCCTAACACCGGCCCTATGGAACCCCCTTAACACCTTTCTCCAGTCTGAAAAACAACCATTCACCACTACTCTCTGTTTCCTGTCACTCAGCCAACTTCGAATCCATGCTGCCACTGTCCCTTATATTCCATGGGCTTTAACTTTGCTCTCAAGCCTATTAAGTGGACATTTATCAAATGCCTTTTGGAAGTCCATATACACCACATCAACTGCATTACCCTCATCAACCCTCTTTGCTACCTCATCAAAAAACTCAAGCAAGTTAATGAAACACGATTTGCCCTTAACAAATCTGTGATGGCTTTCCGTAATTAATGCACATTTCTCCAAGTAACTGTTAATTTCATCCCGATCATTTCTAAAAGCTTTCCCACCACCAAGGTTAAACTGACTGGCCTGTAGTTTCTGGGCTTGTCCTTGCACCCTTTTTTGAACAAAGGTGTAACATCTGCAAATCTCCAGCTTTCTGGCACCACCTCCATATCTAAGGAGGATTGGATGATTATGGCCATTGCCTCCACAATTTCCACTCTTACTTCCTGCAGTACCTAACGAGGCCCTGGTTACCTATCAACGCCAAGCACAGCCAATTTTTCCAACACCTCCTCTATATCATTTTCAGCCCATCTAGTACCTGAACTACCTCCTCTTTCACTATGACTTGGGCAACATCTCCTTCCTCGGTAAAGACAGATGCAAGGAACTCATTCAGGATGTTAGCCATGCCCCCGCCTTCATGCATAAATCTCCTTTTTGGTCCCTAATTTGGCCCAACTCCTCCTTTTGCCACCTTTTGACTATTTAGATGCCTAAAGAACACTTTTGCATTCCCTTATATGTTAGCTGCCAGTCTCTTCTCATACTCTGTCTTTGCTTCTCATTTCTTTTTTCACTTCCCCTCTGAACTTTCTATGTTCAGCCTGGTTCTCAATTGTATTATCCACATGACATCTGCCATTCACACCCTTTTTCTGCTTTATCTTACTCTCTATCAATGTCACCACCCAGGGAGCTCTGGATCTGTTTGTCCCACCTTTCCACCTCATGAGAATGTATCTCTACTGTACCCAAACTATCTCCTCTTTGAAGGCAGCTCATTGTTCTGCTATGGTTTTACCGGCCAATCTTTGATTCCAATTTTCCTGTACCAAGTCTGGTCTCACCCCAGTGAAGTTGCAACCCCCCCAATAATTTATTTTTACTCAGGATTGGTCCTTGTCTTTTTCCATAGCTAACCTAAACCTTATGATACTATGAATGCAGTCCCCTAAAAATTTCTCCTACATATACTTGATCCACCTCATTCCCAAAAAAACAGATCCAGCAGTGCCTCCTTCCTCATTAGGCCAAAAATATACTGATCGAGAAAATTTTCTTGAATACACTTCATAAACTCATCCCTTTATACTATTACTATCCAAGTCTATTTTTGGATAATTAAAGCCCCCCCCATTATAGCTACTCTATAAGTCTTGCACCTCTCTGTAATTTCCTTGAAAATTTGTTCCTCTATATCTTTCCCACTAGATGGTGTACTATCAAATACACCCAGTAGTGTAATGGTACCTCTTTTGTTTCGTTGCTCCAATTAGATAGATTCTGTTCTTGACCTCTCCGGACATCCTCTCTCTCCAGCACTGTCTTATCTTTGGCCTCCTTATCTTGAGAGACAATGGGTAAGCGCCTGGAGGTGGTCAGTGGTGTGTGGAGCAGCGCCTGGAGTGGCTATAAAGGCCAATTCTAGAGTGACAGGCTCTTCCACAGGTGCTGCAGAAAAATTTGGTTGTCAGGCTGTTACACAGTTGGCACTGTAATGCTCTTCTTAATCAGTACTGCTACCCCTCCTCTTTTCTTTCCTTCCCTATCTTTCCTGAACACCTGGTATCTAGGAATATTTAGTATCCAGTCCTGCCCTTCTGTGAACATCGTCTCAGTTATTGCCAAGACATCATACTTTCACATTGCTATCTGCGCCTCTGCAGCTCACCAACCTTATTTACATCACTCTACGCATTCACATACATGCACAGTAAACTTAATGTGGAACTTATTTCATTCACTCTTACTCTGACTCCATCTAATACCTTATTATTTTCTAGTCTCATGCTATCTGACTCTCCCAATTCTCGCTAATATTAACTCCTGGTTCCCACACCCATGCCAAGTTAGTTTAAACCCTCCCCAATGGCACTAGCAAATTGCCCCACAAGGATATTGGTCACGGCTCTGTTCAGGTGCAACCCGTCTGGCCTGTACAGGTCCCTATCTCCCCAGAACCAGTCCTAATGTCCCAGGAATCTAAATCCCTTCCTCCTGCACCATCTTTCCAGCCATTCATGCATCTGCTCCGGCCTCCCAGTTTTGTACTCACTAGTGCATGGCACTGGGAATAATCCAGAGATAACTACCTTTTAGGTGCTACTTGCTAGTTTCTTTCCTAGTTCCCTAAACTCTGCTCTCAGGACCTTATCATTTTAACTATGTCATTGTACTGATATGGACCACAACCATTGGCCATTCACCCTCCTCCCTCAAAGTGCTCTGCAGCCGTTCAATGATATCCTTGACCCTGGCACCGGGGAGGCAATATATCATCCTGAATTCATGTCTGCGGCTGCAGAAATGCCTGTCTGTTCCCCTAACAACTGAATCCTCTTTCATTATTGATTTCCCTGTCTTCCTCTTGCCCCCTCCCCCCACTCCATACAGCTGAGTCAGCCATGGTGCCATGGACTTGGCTCTGGCTACAATCCCCAAAGGAACCATTACTCTCACCAGTATTCAGAATTCAATTTTGGTTGGAGAGCGAGATGCATTCAAGGAACTCCTGCACTACCTTCCTGGTTATCCTTGACTGCCTGGCAGTCACCCATTGCCTCTCTGGCTGCACAGCCTTAAGCTATGCAGTGACTACATCTATAAACATACTATCCACAAAACTCTCAACATCGCGGATATGCTGCAGTGACGCCAGCTGTTGCTGTTGATGACACTTCCTGCACATGTGGTTGTCCAGGACACGAGAAGCGCCCTGGAGTTCTGACATGGAACAGGATGCGCACTCCACGGGTCCGAGCCGCCCTGCCATGCCTCTATTTAGTTGACTATTAAACTTATGCCTTAAAGCACTACATTATACAAGAACACACACATTTTGATTTTAAAGGTGGTCTCTGTTTGAAAGATGATCCATTACTTGGCCCAATCAAATAGTACCACCCACACAAAAACCACATCCGATCTTGTTTTCTCTATCAGACTTTCCTTATGGTGTTTAACAATTCCCTGCTCAAAGCGTTACTGTATGCCATTTTTGTTGTTATGGCAACACATTGCAGTCATTTACTTGTATAGCAGCTGATCCTGCTGTATTAGATTAGGGAAGGGCTTCATTTCATGGGCCACTAGCACCAGTACTTGGGAAAGAGCTGTTCCATTGGGACGGATTCCACTTAAACTGGGCTGGGACCGATGTCCTGACGAATCCAATAACGGGGCACTAGACAGGACATTAAACTAAGCAAGAGGGTGTGGGAGGTTTCAGGAAAAGGTAAATTCAAAAACAGCAAGGAAAATGTCAAGGCTCCAGAGCAGAGCAGTGTTTTTGGATAAAAAATAAGCAGAGTAAGTCAGGAAGGGACAGTGAGAGTAACAAAGGTAATAGGGCATTAATAACTAAGGTGACTTCAGGGAAAATTAGATAGAAATCAAAGCTAAAAGCACTATATTTGAATGCGCAAAACATTCACAACAAATTAGATGAATTAATAACACAGATAGAAATTATCATCTAATAACCATTACGGAGACGTGGTTGCTAAGTGACCAAGTTTGGGAACTAAATATTCCAGGATACCTAACATTTAGAAGAGGGAGGCAAATAGGAAAAGGAGGAGGGGTCACCCTGATAATAAAGGATTTGATAAAAACAGTAGAGAGAAAGAATCTTAGCTCAGAAAATCAAGAAATAGAATCAGTTTGGGTGGAGCTAAAAAACAGCAAGGGGCAGTAAACATAGGTAGGTATTGTTATAGGCTCCCAAACAGTAGCTTTTAAAGAGTAATACAGTAAACATGGGGGAATTTAACCTTTATATAGACTGGACAAACCAAATTTGCAGTTATAGGGCTGGATTTTATGGAACTCCCTGAGGCGGGGTCAGAGTTGGGGGGAGGGCATGGAGAATCATGACAGGTGGCAAGAGAGGCCGGCAAGGCTGAGGGACAGTCGCCAAGCGATCTTCCCGGGGGGGCGGGATAGGCCAACAGGCTTCCCATCCAGAGGCCAATTGAGGCCCTTAAGTGGCCTATTAACAACCAATTAAGGGCCTCTTCCTGCCGCCGCTGGGATCTTACCAGCAGCAGGGGGGGAGCCTCTGCCGCACAGGGAGGACATCTTGCAACATGAGGCACCCACCCTCTGGGTTTGGGAGGGGGGCATCCCTTCTTCATGGGCAATTTGTGGCCCATGGAGGACCACCACCGAAAACAACTTTACCGCCCCCCCCCCCAGGACCCCCCTTCCTCCTGGACTGCATGACCACTCCCCCCCCCGACGCCCCCTCGCCTACCTCTGGTCCAGGGTTCCAGCACTGGGCCTGGGTCTGAGGCTTCTGCAGTACCAGCAGTGGCCACCGCTCCCTCTGGCGCTGTCGATACTGCTGGGCTGCAGGCCCTCTGATTAGTCGGCAGCGCTTGGAGGCGGGAGCCTTGTCTTTAAAGGGACCATGATCCCGGCTCATGATTCTTTGATTTAAAAAGACCAGAGGATCACTCTGGTGTGGGTGGGTGGGGGGAGTTGTGTGCAAAAAGGCAGAGGCGGGGATCCCCTGCCTATTTGGCCCAGTGCCGGGAGCACTGCCTCCAGCACAAAATCCAGCCCATAGTATGGAGGACCGATTCATGGAATGTATACAATATAGTTTTCTAGAAGTATGCCAATGAACCAACTAGGGACCAGGCTATTTTGGATCTAGTATTGTGCAACGAGAAAGGGTCAATTAATAATCTTGTAGTAAAGGGGCCTTGAGGGAAGAGTAATCATAATATGATAGAATTTTATATTGTGTTTGAAAGTGAATTGGATAAGTCCGAAACTGGGGTCTTAAATCTAAACAAAGCAATCTACATAGGTATGAGGGGCGCGTGGCTAAGGTATATTGGGAAACTGCATGAAAAGATATGCTGGTAGACAAGTAATAGTTTGCATTTAAGGAATTAAAACATAATTTGCTACAAATACACATTACTGTAAGGCACAAAAACCCCACAGAAAAAATGGTCCAACCGAGGCTAACAAGAGATAAAGATAGTATTAGATGAAAGGAAGAGGCTTATAATGCTACCAAAAAGAGTAGTATGCCTGAAGATTGGGAGGATTTTATAATTCAACAAAGGAGGACCAAGAAATTGATAAGGAAAGAGAACATAGACTGAGAGTAGACTAGTAATAAACGTAAAAACAGATTTCAAACATTTCTAGTATGTAAGTATCTAAGTATGTAAATAGGAAGAGATTAGTGCAAGTAAATGTGGGCCCATTAGAGGCAGATACAGGTGAAATTATAGTGGGGAATAAGGAACTGGCAGAGACACTGAACAAAAACCTTGTATCTGTCTTCATAGCAGAAGTCACAAAAAACATTCTGGAAATAATGGGGAACCAAGGGCCTAGCGAGAATGAGGAACTTAAAGCAACCAGAAATAAGTAAAGAAATAATACTGGAGAAATTAATGGATTAAGTGACAACAAATACCCTGGACCTGAGGACCTGCAATGTAGGTTTTTAAAAGAGGTCGCCGCAGAAATAGCGGATACATTGGTTTTCATCTTCCAGAATTCCTTAGATTCTACAACAGTTCCGAAGGAGTGAAAGGCAGCAAACATAAACCCATTATTTAAGAAAGGAGGAAGAGAGAAAATGGGAAACTATATGTCAGGTAGCCTGACATCAGTAGTAAGCAAAATCATAGAGAGAGAGAGTCATAGAGAGATACAGCACTGAAACAGGCCCTTCGGCCGACCAAGTCTGTGCTGACCATCAACCACCCATTTATACTAATCCTACATTAATCACATGTCCCCTACCACATCCCCACCTTCCCTCAATTCTCCTACCACCTACCTACACTCGGGGCAATTTACAATGGCCAATTTACCTATCAACCTGCAAGTCTTTGGCTGTGGGAGGAAACCGGAGCACCAGGCGGAAACCCACACGGTCACAGGGAGAACTTGCAAACTCCACACAGGCAGTACCCAGAACCAAACCCGGGTCGCTGGAGCTGTGAGGCTGCAGTGCCACTGTGCTAGAATCTATTATCAGGAATGCTGTAACAGAGCTGTTTGAAAATCATAATATGATTCAGCAATTCATGAAAGGGAAATGGTGTTTGACAAATCTGTTAAGAGTTTTTTGAAGATATAACTCATAGGAATAAGAGGGAACCAGTGAATGTAGTATATTTGGATTTTCAAAAAGCATTCGATAAAGTACCACACAAGAGGTTATGACATAAAATTATGACTCATGGGATTGGAGGAAATATATTCGCATGGTTTGAGGATTGGTTAATGGAGATAGCAGGAATAAACGGGGCATTTTCAGGTTGGAAGGTTATAACTAGCAGTGTACTGCAAGGATCAGGACTTGGGCCTCAGCCATTTATTATCTACATTCATGACTTAGACTGAGGGAACTGAGTGTAATGTATCTAAGATTGCCGACAATACAAAGTTAGGTGGGAAAGTAAGCAGTGAGGAGGATGCAAAGAAGCCGCAGAGAGATAGAGAGAGTTTGAGTGAATGCGCAAGATCATGGCAGATGGAATACAATGTGGTGAAGTGTCAAGTTATTCACTTAGGTAGGAAAAATAAAAAGAATATTTTTTGAATGATGAGGGACTGGGAAATGTTTGTATTCAGAGGGACCTGTGTGTCCTTGGACATGAATGACAGAAGGTTAACATGCAGGTACAGCAAGCAAGTAGGAAGGCAAATAGTATATCAGCTTTTGTGACAAAGGTATTGTAGTATGAGAGCAAAGAAGTCTCATTACAATTGTGCAGGGAATTCATGAGACCATGCCGGGGTAGTGTGTGCAATTTTGGTCTCCATACCTAAGGAAGGACATACTTGTCCTAAACAGAGCGTAATGAAGGTTCACTAGACTGGCTCCTGGATGAGGGGGTTGTCCTTTGAGGAGAGATTGAGTAGACTAGGCATATATTCCATGGTGGTGAGCTGCCTTCTCGAACCACTGCTGTCCATGTGGGGTAGGTACACGCACAGTGTACTTAGGAAGGGAATTCCAGGATTTTGACCCAGCGACAGTGAAGGAATGACGATATAGTTCCAAGTCAGGATGGTGTGTGACTTGGAGGGGGACTTACAGGTTGCGGTGTTCCCATGCATCTGCTGCTCTTGTCCTTCTCGGTGGTAGAGGTCATGGGTTTGGAAGGTTCTGTCTAAGGATCCTTGGTGCGTTGCTGCAGTGCATCTTGCAGATGGTACACACTGCTGCCACCGAGGGTCGGTGGTGAAGGGAGTGAATGTTGAAGGTAGTGTATGGGGTGCCAAACAAGTGGGTTGCTTTGTCCTGGATGGTGTCGAGCTTCTTGAGTGTTGTTGGAGCTCTACTCATCCAGGCAAGTGGAGAGTATTCCATCACACTCCTGACTTGTGCCTTGTAGATAGTGGACAGGCATTGGGGAGTCATGAGGTGAGTTACTTGCCGCAGAATTCCCAGCCTCTGACCTGCTCTTGTAGCCACAGTATTTATGTGGCTGGTCCAGTTCTGTATCTGGTAAACGGTCACCCCCAGGATGTTGATAGTGGGGGTTCAGCGAAGGTAATGCCTTTGAACGTCGAGAGGAGATGGTTAGATTCTCTCTTGTTGGAGATAGTCGTTGCCTGGCACTTGTGTGGTGCGAATGTTATTTGCCACTTATCAGCCCAAGCCTGGATATTGGCCAGGTCTTGCTGCATCTGGACGCCAGCTGCTTCAGTATTGGAGGAGTCGCGAATGGTGCTGAAGATTGTGCAATCATCAACGAACATCCCACTTCTGACCTTATGATGGAGGGAAGGTAATTGATTAAGTAGCTGAAGATGGTTGGTCCTCAGACACTACCCTGAAGAACTCCTGCAGTGATGTCCTGGGACTGAGATGATTGACCTCGAACAACCACAACCATCTTCCTTTGTGCTAGGTATGACTCCAACCAGCCCAGATATTTCTCCCTGATTCCCATTGACTCCAGTTTTGCTAGGGCTCTTTGATTCCATACTCGGTCAAATGCTGCCTTGATGTCAAGGGCAGTCACTCTCACCTCATCTTTGGAGTTCAGCTCTTTTGTCCATGTTTGCACCAAGGCTGTATGGAGGTCAGGAGCTGAGTGGCCATGGCAGAACCCAAACTGAGCATCAGTGAACAAGCTTGAGCACATGCTGCTTGATAGCACGGTTGATGATATCTTCTATCACTTTACTGATGATTGGGAGTAGACTGATAGGGCGGTAGTAGGCCTGATTGAATTTGTCCTGCTTTTTGTGTACAAGACAGACCTGGGCAGTTTTCCACATTGCCAGGTAGATGCCAGTGTTGTTGCTGTACTGGAACAGCTTGGCTAGGGGCGTGGCTAGTTCTGGAGCACAGGTCTTCAGTACTATTGCTGGGATGTTGTTAGGGCCCATAGCCTTTGCAGTATCCAATGCTTTCAGCCGTACCTTGATATCACATGGATTGAATCGGATTGGCTGAAGACTGGCATCTGTGATGCTGGGGACTCAGGAGGAGGTCGAGATGGATCATCCACTGAGCACTTCTGGCTGAAGATGGATGCAAAAGCTTCAGCCTTGTCTTTTGCACTGATATGCTGGGCACCCCCATCATCGAGGATGGGGATATTTGTGGAGCCTCCTCCTCCTGCCAGTTGTTTAATTGTCCACCACCATTCATGACTGGATGTGGTAGGACTGCAGAACTTAGATCTGATCAATTGGTTGTGGGATCGCTCAGCTCTATCACATGCTGCTTCCACTGTTTGGCACGCAAGTAGTCTAGTGTTGTAGCTTCACCAGGGTGACACCTTACTTTTAGGTATGCCTGTGCTGCTCCTTGCATGCCCTCCTACACTCTTCATTGAGCCAGGGCTGGTCCCCTGCCTTGATCTCTGTCAGAATAGCTTTTTAAAAAGTTCAACATAAACTCAATGGTGACTCAGAGTTTAATTGTTGTTTTGATAAGGAACTATGAAGTTTTGAGTGTGTTAATTACTTTTAGATTTCAGATAAGAGGCATATTACATTAAGATTGTTTTGCATCTGTAATAAAGTATGGCATCTGAATTGTAATCCCTGGACATGCAGATACACTATTTTTAATGGCCTGGATTTTTCAGTAGTAATGTTGGCATAACTGTCAGAATTAGTCATCCTTACTCCTTTGAAACTGACAGCAAGCAGAGGGTGCGCTATTGAGGTCTCCCCAGACTGCAATAAAAGACCAGCATTTATATAACACCTTTCACAACCACAGGATGCCCCAAAGTGCTTTCAAATCAATGAAGTACTTTTGAAGTGTAGTCACTGTTGTAATGCAGGACCCAATCAATTGGAAATCGTTGAAGTAATGAGAACTTCCACTTTTAAGCTCTTAGTCTCATTGTACAAATCCTTGAAAATGTTACACTTGTTGAATGAGGTCTAACAGGATTTTTAACGGTGTATTAATTTCATAATTATCGCTAAACAGCCTCACTGGCCCTGATAACATAATTTTGTATGTATTGAATGTCAAATTTCTCCATTATGGTAAAAAAGTTCCACATTTTTTTCAATTTATGATATTTTAGATTCTACCTTAATCCCATGTGCATGTCTCAATCATTTATTTCGCTATCTGTAAAAGTGAAAAATTAAAAGTGAAGGAATTCAGTAGTTTTTTTAACTTCCTGATTCGCTGTGAGAATACTTCAACGTGATTGGCTGCTTAACCTGTTTGTTAACATCACTGTTGCTGGACACCTGGAAACCCCCTTGACTTAGTGCCATATTCAAACTGACATCGGGAAAGAGGAAATCTACAGCACAGAGATCGCTAGATCTTTTTGGGCAGCTTTCTTCGAGGTCAGAGGTGAGCACTGTTGCTTCGCCGCTGACCGTAACATCCAGCCCAATATATTATTCTGTGGGTTTAAGCCAGTAATATCAGCGGAATATAGGCAAAATCAGCCGAACTCGGGCAAAAGACTTGGGAATTTTACAAGTAAGTGAGTTATGCCCAAAATCATTTATGTGTGAGTTTTCCATGATCTTTTATGCTGGTTTAAGATTCAATTCAGCCAGATCATGCCCTGCCCACAAAACTGGCTACAAGTTCAAAATTGTGTGATTCTGCTGATTACACTGATTCAGGAAGTTCTTCAAGTTGCGCTTTTCTTTAGGTCCACTTGTATTAGGGGTATGGTAACATAGTTGTTATATTTCTGAACAAGTAATTCTGAGGCCTAGACTAATGATAGAGTTCAAATCCCACCATGACTGCTGGAAAATTTAAATTCAATTAAATAAATCTGGAATTAAAATGCTAGTATCAGTAATGATGACCATGACATGACCAGATTGTTGGTTCACTAATGTCTTTTAACCTAAGACTGTAAGAAACTTACTTTACTTTCTTAACCCAACTTTATCTAGAGTGCAAATCCCAGTAAATGCTAACTGCAGACCAGACTTTTATAAAGCCAACAACACTTAAAATCCCCACTCACCAAACTCAATTCTCCACACTTAGCTTGCAATCTGCACTCCATTACCACTCTGAGTAGTTGAGGTAAATAGCAGAGATGCATTTAAGGGGAACTTAAATAAGTATATGAGTGAGAAGGGAATAAAGGATTATGCTGATAAGAGTTCGGTGTGGAAAGATGGAAGGAAGCTTGAGTGGACCATAAACACTGGCATGGACTGGTTGGGCCAAATGGCCTGTTTCTGTGTTATATATTCAATGTAATTCTATGAAGGAAATCTGTTGTCTTTACCTGGTCTGGGCTCTGTGTGATTCCAGACCAACAGCAATGTGGTTGACTCTTAACTGTCCTCTGAAATGGCCTAGAAATGGAAGCTCACCACCACCTTCTCAAGGACAATAAATGCTGGCTTTGCCAGCAATGCCCACATCCTGTGGATGAATTAAAACAAGACGAGCACTACTTTTTTCATATCAAAAATATGTAAATTACTGAGAAACTAACTAGTGTAGAACAATGAAACTACTGACTGGTTCAGTACTGTGATTTAGAATCAGGTTACTCACAGGTAGAGGACTGGACATTTTTTTTAAGAATTCTCATTTTTGGTGATAAACCCATTTCAGCAATTTTAATAAAACTTCACTAAATTATCACCCTTAAATACATCAAGGAATACCTTTTACTGAAAAGAAAAACATCGAACCAATTACTCTGTAATATGCTGCCTGATTACACTGGTTCATTGAAGATATTACCTTTGTGATTATGCAAATGAATTTTGTTGAAAACTTTAACTATAACATTTTCAATGCAATTTCTTGATTGCCCTCAAAACAGAAACTCTATCCCAACATATCAATCTTCTGTTAAAGTGTAGGTTTGTGAGTCAATCAAAGGAAAATTGAAAAGACTGTGGAGATTCTTGCTCTGGTATTTTGTATTCCTAAAGAGTTCCTTTGTTTCTTTATCCTTTTTTGAAGTGCGACACTTGAGACGTGTGACAGACAGGGAATACTTTTCTTCCCTCTGCTTAACTGCGGACTCCCTGCAAATAGTTGAAATTGGCAAATAATCAAAATGCTCTATTTGCTTTCTCGCTGTCTGGAACAGCTGAAGTAGTTGATCTACCAGCTCATCTAGTGGCTCCAAGCTTCCTCATGTATCCACTGTGGCTCCAAAGCCTGGACCAGAGAAGGGTGCTTAAATGATCTCCCTCCAGCAGCAGTTCCAGGATTGAAAGCGAAAAGCAGCATTTCTGCCATCCTATCAAGAGTCTCTGGAACGCTGATCTTGTTGGAGCTGGTGACTTGAAAATCAAGAGTGATCTTGTTGTTTTAATGTGCTACTATATTTGTGAGCAGAAAGCATGTCATATCTAACACCAGCTAGTAACCAGCTTTGCAAAATAACTGATGGTACTCACAACTTTGATTGAATAAATTGAGAATGGACACAATCTGTGAGCTTGGCCACCTTAAGACCTTAAGTTTTTGTGGTCAATTTTTAAGTTATATTTGGTTAGCTTGTCATATCCTTTCTCTCCATTGTGATACTTTTTCTTGTACACAATATTACATTTTAAAAATGGAATGAATGTTTTATCCTTAGCCAATAATACTGGAAAACATTGAATCTATTTTATGACCTGCACCATCAAATCTCATTTTACCTTAAACTTGTACAAATTAGCTATTTACTTCTCTCTGCTCAACTAGGTCTCATTCTGCTAACCGTAGTTTAGAAGGGAAACATGTGACTTGCTGTCAAGCCTCTGCTGATGTTACTCAGAGACTGTCAGGATGAGTAAGGAAGTGGATCCGGGATAACATTTCCTGATTTATTTCTTCCTCCAGGGAAGAAGGTCCATGCACTTGGTAAGCTGACCTATAAAATAAATTCCAAATAATTGTATTTGAAAAGCAATATGTTGCAACTGTCAGCTTTTAAAATAATTTTGAAAGCTAGAAAATGTAAAAAGGAAGCTATGACTGTATCTATCACTAGCCACAATTTCAAAGGCAGCTATGACTCTATCACTACCTATATCACCATGAATGCTGGATCTAGAATCAGTGAATTACTATTGTATCTGTCTCCGGCTATTGGATTACTGATGTATCTGTCACCGCTTATATTAGTGAATTACTACTGTATCTGTCGCCACCTAATAAATTATTCATGCATCTGTCACTGCCTATATTAGTGAATTATGTCTTTATGTGCCACCAACTATATTATTGAATTCCTACTGTATCTGTCACTGCCTATATTAGTAAATTACTACTGTATGTGCCACCAACTACTGTATCAATCACAGCCTATGTTAATAAATTACTACTGTATATGTCACCAGCTATGTTAGTGAGTTATGACTGCAGTCAGAGCCTGTTGTTACGGACAGGTGGTAAGTGGGTAACTTCCACTCCTCACTTCCCGACTGACCGCAATCATGTTTTGTTAAAAATGGTGTTAGTCCACAAGTGTTTTAGGGTCAAATAAACAGACATACGACAGGTTTTCCCGTAGATTTAAAAAATGATGAAACTTATTTAATCAGCAAAAAGCCAAAGTTAGCAACCTTCACCCACTCACGCATTCACACACATGCATACACAAGAATAGATAGATAGAGAGAGAAAGGGTAGGATGCAATTTAAGTTCAAAGGGAAGTAAGAGTTCATGGTTACAGAAAACCCGTTGTATCTTCTCAGTAGGAAATGTCTTTTTAAAGGTGCAGGCCCGGATGTTTGTAGTTGTGGACTTGCTGAGGTATTGAAGATTTCTGGTTGTAAAATCTCAGACTGGAGGTGGTGATCATTTTAGATTCTCTGCTGCAGCAAGCTAAAGTGTAGAATTAACAGCAGGACTTCTTCCTTGTGCTGGTCAGATCTCACAGCCTTTGGCTGGACTGGCTTTTGTTGGCTTTTTTCTCGATCTCTCCTCTCTCTCCAGAGGGTTTCCTTTTAAGGTAACTCCATCACCTTTGTTTTTCTGTCAGGTGACACATGGCTCTCTCCCCTGGTGTGACCACGCAATGGATCAGGATATGAAAACCAAGGCTATCTGTTGATATCTGAATGGGGGCCATTCTGTTATAATGGTGCTACTCCACAACTGTTCATTTTGTTTCGGGCTGTGAGTCAGCTTTTCTCTAGAACCCTTTGTTAGCTCATTCATGTAGATCGTAGTCATCAGTATGCAATGGTACTCGCTTCAGTTTCAATGGGTTCTCCCCAGAGCTATTCAGATGCAGTTAATGAGTTTCATCTTTGCCAACAGGTTTGATAATTACCAGTACAGGAGGGTTCACTTAACCGCTACTCAATTTTGCCTGTGGTAGAAGTGTCCATGTTCTTGCGGTTTATTTTAACAGTTGACTTTTTACTTTTAATAATTCCTCCAGTTCATTTCATCACGGTTCCTTCCATGCATGACACTATATAAGTGAATTACTACTGTATCTGTCACCGTCTATTGGATTACTGATATATCTGTCACTGTCTATATTAATGAACCACTGCTGTATCTGTCAACACCTATATCAGTGAATTACTACTGTATCTGTCTCTAGCGATCGGATTACTATTGTATTTGTCACCACTTATATTGGCGAATTACTACTGTATCTGTCACTGTCTATATTAGTAAATTACTACTGTATGTGTCACCACCTGTATTAGTGAATGAATATAGTATCTGCAACTGCTTATATTAATGAACCATTACTGTATCTATCACTGCCTATATTAATGAACACTTACTGTACCTGGAACTGTACTCCAAGGAAAATGTTGTCACTGAGACCACCCTCAATGCAGCCCAGTCTCTACCAATCATGGATGAGCTGGACGTACAGTCATCAAAATCGGAACTCAGTGATGCCATTGATCCTCTAGCCAGCGGAAAAGCCCCTGGGAAGGACGGCACTACCCCTGAAATAATCAAGAGTAACAAGCCTGCTATACCTTCAGCACTGTACACTGCTTTGCCTGTGCTGGGATGAGGGAGCAGTACCACAGGACATGCGCGATGCCAATATCATCACCCTCTATAAGAACAAGGGTGACCGCGGTGACTGCAACAACTACCATGGAATCTCCCTGCTCAGCATAGTGGGGAAAGTCTTCGCTCGAGTCGCTTTAAACAGGCTCCAGAAGCTGGCTGAGCATGTCTACCCTGAGGCACGGTGTGGCTTTCGAGCACAGAGATCCACCATTGACATGCTGTTCTCCCTTCGCCAGCTACAGGAGAAATGCCGTGAACAACAGATGCCCCTCTACGTTGCTTTCATTGACCTCGTCAGCAGACGCGGTCTCTTCAGACTACTGGAAAAGATCGGATGTCCACCAAAGCTACTAAGTATCATCACCTCATTCCATGACAATATGAAAGGCACAATTCAGAAAAGCGGTGCCTCATCAGACGCCTTTCCTATCCTGAGTGGCGTGAAACAGGGCTGTGTTCTCGCAACTACACTGTTTGGGATCTTCTTCTCCCTGCTGCTCTCACATGCATTCAAGTCTTCAGAAGAAGGAATTTTCCTCCACACAAGATCAGGTGGCAGGTTGTTCAACCTTACCCGTCTAAGAGCGAAGACCAAAGTACGGAAAGTCCTCATCAGGGAACTCCTCTTTGCTGACGATGCAGCATTAACATCTCACACTGAAGAGTGTCTGCAGAAACTCATCGACAGGATTGCAGCTGCCTGCAATGAATTTGGCCTAACCATCAGCCTCAAGAAAACGAACATCATGGGACAGGGCATCAGAAATGCTCCATCCATCAATATCGGCGACCACGCTCAGGAAGTGGTTCAAGAGTTCACTTACCTAGGCTCAACTCTCACCAGTAACCTGTCTCTCGATGCAGAAATCAACAAGCGCATGGGAAAGGCTTCCACTGCTATGTCCAGACTGGCCAAGAGAGTGTGGGAAAATGGCGCACTGACACGGAACACAAAAGTCCGAGTGTATCGAGCCTGTGTCCTTAGTACCTTGATCTATGGCAGCGAGACCTGGACAACGTATGTTAGCTAAGAGCGACGTCTCAATTCATTCCTTCTTCGCTGCCTCCGGAGAATCCTTGGCATCAGGTGGCAGGACCGTATCTCCAACAAAGACGTCCTCGAGGCAGCCAACATCCCCAGCATATACACCCTATTGAGCCAGTGGCACTTGAGATGGCTTGGCCATGTGAGCCAGATGGAAGATGGCAGGATCCCCAAGGACACATTGTACAGCGAGCTCATCACTTGTATCAGGTCCACCGGCCGTCCATGTCTCCGCTTTAAAGACGTCTGCAAGCGCGACATGAAGTCCTGTGACACTGATCACAAGTCATGGGAGTCAGTTGCCAGTGATCGCCAGAGCTGGCGGGCAGCCATAAAGGCAGGGCTAAAGTGTGGCGAGTCGAAGAGACTTAGCAATTGGCAGCACCTGTGGAGGAGTCTGTCACTCCAGAATTGGCCTTTATAGCCACTCCAGGCGCTGCTTCACAAACCACTGACCACCTCCAGGCGCGTATCCATTGTCTCTCGAGATAAGGAGGCCCAAAAGAAAGAACAAAAGAATATTAATGAACTATTACTATATCTGTCAACACCTATATTAATGAACTATTACTGTATCTGTCAACACCTATATTGGTGAATTACTACTGTAACCATAAATGCCTATATTAATGAACTATTACTGTATCTGTCAACACCTATATTAGTCAATTACTACTGTATCCGTCACTGCCTATATTAATGAATTATGGCTGTATGCGTCACCAACTGTATTTGTGAATTACTACTGTGTCAGTCACTGCCTATATCAGTGAGTTACTCCTGTAGCCGTCAGCGCTTAAATTAGTGAATCACTTCTGTGTCATCAACTATATTTGTGAATTACAACTGTATCCGTCACCACCTATTTTAATGAATTACTACTGTATCTATCACTGCTGTTACGAGCAGGTGAGGAAGGGTTGAAGGGCTTCCCTCTTTTCCCTCTCCTTTTTTGACCACAACAGGTTTGTCATGCAGGCCCCCATCTGCCAAGAATGCCCATCTGCCAAGAATGAGGCACATATTATTTTGCGAATGGACATTAAAAACTTAAAAATGTTGCTGGGAAGAAAAGAGGGCCTATCACAAGGAATTGCCAGGCCCATCACCAGAAAGACCTTTTTTGCATACCAGCAGACAGTGTTGGAACAAAGGACCCAGTCCCTGCTTCTCTAATACACTGAAGACCTGGTCAGACCAGTTTAGTCATATGACTAACTGGCTGTTTGAATTTGAACTTGCCACAGAGTGTCTGAAACTCAGAAAGCTGTTTGCTCCTGGACTGATCTCTCTCCAGTCTGCTCCCATCTCTTTCTCACGGAACTGAAGACCCATTGAAGACACATGATCTCCAAGAGAGAAAAGTCTTCGACAGTGAACAAGGTTTAAGAAGAATATTGGGCCCCAACGAAAAGCAAGACTACCTACAATCAAGGACTACTGTGAGCATGAAGCACTGTAAAAACCCCTCTTCAGAGATTGCCTCGAACATTTTTACTTTATTTTTCTTCTGCTCTTTTCTGTCTCCATTTGCATGCATGTATCGCATATGCATGCTAGCATGGGGCGCGGCGTGTATCCGTAGGTGTTAACCAAATTAGAGTTTAAGTTTAAGGTTTAATAAATTTCACTTTTCTTCCTCAAAGCTAAGGAAACCTGGTGTGCTCATTTCTTTCCCTTATAATTGGGAAGCGGTGAACAGGGATTCACCAAGGGGAAGCTCAAAACACAGTGTGTTTAAAAATCAAACCCTGTTACAATAATACCAGGTGAAGACTAAAACGAACCCCTAGACACCTTTCTCACCTGGTCATAACAGAAATTTGGGGGCTTATCTAGGATTTTACCCACAGACAAACAAGAGAAATTGGAAGTGGGAAGCCAAATTGTTCCCAATCAAAAAAGAGCAAGATTAATGCAGGCTTTGTTGTGGATTGAATACTAACATGTCTGCAACTGAAGTGAGTAGCTCTCCAAGCCAGGGAGAAGTAACTTGGGATAAGTTAAAAACACTGTCTATGGAGGAGTTGAAGAAAATGGCTGAGCGGTGTGGGATCACTGTATGTGGCAAGGCTAGGAAGTCTGAACTCCTAAGGCTAGTGGACAACCATTTTTCCCTTGAACCTGAAGAAGCAGAAGAAAGGTTAGAAGCAGACCCAGAGAGGGTACTGCTAGCAAAGATATAATTGGAACAAAGGACACTTGAATTACAGGAAAAAGAGAGAGAGAGAGGCAGGAGAGGGAGAAAGAGAGAGACTTCCAGAAGGAACGGGAAGAGAAAGAAAGGCAGGAGAGAAAGAGAGAGAAAGAATATTCCAGAAAGAATCCAAAGAGAGGGAGCAGAAGTGGCTTGAGTTAGCGAGGGGGTGACAGAGTAACCCCAGTGAAAGCAGGTCCAATATGGAGGAGCACAATTCAGGGCTGGGTACAAGATTGCTAAAAATTCGCACAATTAATTCCAACATTCAATGTGGAAGCATTTTCTGTGTCTTTTGAGAAACTGGCAAGGCAGCCAAAATGGCCAGCTGAGAACTGGTCTCTTTTAATACAAAGCAAACTAATTGAAAAAGCCCATGAGGTTTATTCCTTTTTGCCAGATAAGAGTTCATCAGATTATGAAGTGACCGAAAATGCTATCCTTGGGGCATATGAATTATTACCGAAAGTTTAGAACCCTCAAAAAGCAAACTAATCAAACTTACCTGGAGTTTGAAAGAAGTAAGCAGCTGACTTTTGACCAGTGGCTGAGGGCTCTTAAAGCACAGCTCAGCTATGAGAATCTCAGAGAAGTAATTCTTAGAGGAATTTAAAAACTCTCCCATACTCAATAAAGACCCATGTAGTGGAGCAGCGGGTTCAGGGAGGCCGGTAAGCAGCCGTTCTGGCCGATGAGTTTGCTTTAATTTATAAGTCGGTTTCCCAGGGGAGAACCTTTCCTAATCACCCCCACAAATCCGAACAGGACAAAGGGTGGGAAGGTGATATCTGCCCAGGCAGTCCTGGGAGAGAAAGGAAAACAGGAGACACAGAGGGCCTTCCTTCAACCAAAAAGGAAGGTGCTGTGAGCAAGAGTGAGACCCGGAGACCTGTGTGCTTCCACTGTAATAAGGCGGGCATTTCAAAGCTGACTGCTAGAAACTAAAGGGGAAACCGGTTGGGTTAATCAGGGCACACCCATTCAGTGAAGACGGGGACCTGATGCAAAGCCCCACTGTGGCTTTACCTGCAGTAAGAGTGCAACCCAGGAAGCTTACTACAGCCAGTGCAGGAAAAGTTAATAGGATTCCTGAAGGTTATCAGGGTTTTGTGTCTGAAGGGAAAGTAACCCCATATCCCTCGAGTGGGGCAAGCAAGCCCATAGTGATTCTCAGGGACACAGGGGTGACTAGATCCCTTTTACTGGGAAAAGGCCTGACCTTTCCCCCAGAGAGTGCAGTGAACATCAAAATGGTGGTGAATAGTATTGGCGGGCAGTGTATGCCTGTACCTGCACTTGGAGTGCGACCTCGTTTCGGGACCTGTGACCGTAGCAATTGTCCCTAGTTTGTCTGTGGATGAGGTTGACTTGCTCCTCGGTAATGATCTGATAGGGCTAAAGGTGGTAGCCCCCCTAGTAGTGAAAGAAAAACCACAGGAGGTCAGAGAGACAGGGCAGTGGCAGGAGATGGTCACCTGCAGAGTCCCTGAATGTGTAGTGGATCAGGCCATGGTCAAACCAGCTCCCCCAGAGAAGACTGCATTGACACTGCAGGCAAATAACCACAAAGTCTGCCTGTCCGAGACTTTCTTTGGAAAGTTAGGAGACATAGGGAAGGAATGAAATGGATTTTCCCTAGGTGAGGCTCAGTGAGCCAACCCAGTATTGCGAGAGTTAGCATAGGCTGCCCAGTCTGAAAATGAAGTAAAGGCAGTCCCCGATAGCTACTATTAAAAAAATGAGGTACTGATGAGGAAATGGAGTTCTCCTAACAGACCTGAGGGCAAGGAGTGGACTGTAGTTCACAAGTTAGTGGTGCCACAGAGGTACCGGGGAGAAATATTCAGAAGGGCCCATGAGACTACAGTGGCTGTACATGCCGGTATACGAAAGACCAAAGAGCGCATAAGGGAGCAGTTTGACTGGCCAAAACTCCACAAAGATGTGGTGGAGTACTGCAGGAGTTGCCACATGTGCCAGGTTGAGGGGAAACCCCAACCTACAGTGAAAACTGCAGCCCTGAGTCCTGTACCGGTGTTAAGAGGACCCTCCAGCAGAGGGCTGGTGAACTGTAAGGGACCCCCGCTGAGAACAAAAGGGAACGGGCAGGCACACAGATGGAAAAAGTTTAGAAAAACAAGGGGAAAAAGTGACCAAGAGGGCAGGTTAAAGGACGTCCGGGAAGAATCCCGGATGAAAACCCCTACAGTCCGGTCAACCAACCCCGAGAAATGTGAAAAGTTAGACCCCAAATCCTCCTGTCTAAATGCAGACTCTAGAAGCACCCCAGCAGAGATGCTAACAGCATTTACAGGAATCTACAAAGACAAAGAGAGACCTCTATGGGGCACAGAAACCGTGAGGGTGATGCCTCATTTAGTCAAAGCGACACAGGAGGGTGCAGTCAAGTCTGCACAAATACCTGCAGGTAGGAATGTCCCAAAGAACAAAGGGGAGATTAACAAAGAAGCATCCGCCACAGTCAGAGGAAAAGGGAACCACCCATCCTCTGAAGTCAAAAGTCTTTGCATGACTCAGAGAGTTCAGGATAGACCCGTCCACTACTAACCTGAGGAAAAAAAAGGGGAAATTACAGCAGCACTGGCACCCAGAAAAGACCATTTTAATAAGCTTTAAGGTTGGTGAATGAATGGAAATGAATGAGAGAAATGCATGTTTTTTCTTTCTGTATCTTATATTTCTCTCAAACCCGGTAATGAAATGCGCCATTTTTTTTTTCAAATCACATTTCAATACCCTGGTGTCAAGCAAGCGCCCCAACTGCCAAGATTGAGGCACACATTATTTCACCACATGAACATTAAAACTTACAATTGTGGCTAGGAAGAAACGAGGGCCTATCACAAGGAATTGCCAAGCTCCTCACTGGAAAGACTTTTGCCTAGTAACAGACAGTACTTAGAACAAACAAAGGGGCCACTCCTTGCTTCAATTTAATCCACAATGGACTTTTGATTACCAGACGTTAACTACTAAGATGGCCGAAAACACAAACAGATGTGGTCAGACCAGTTTAGTCACATGACTAACTGATGTATTTTTTTTTAAATTTCAACTGGCCACAGAATTTTGCTCAGAAAGCTGTCTCGCCTGTCTGCTCCCATCTCTTTCTCCCAGAACAGAAGACCCATTGAAGACATGTGAACTCAAAGAGAGAAAAGTCTCCTACATGAAGAAGGTTTAAGAAGAATACTGGGCCCCAATGAAAAGTAAGGGCTGTCTACAATCAAAGACTCTACGGTGTGCTGGAAACATAGAAATAGTAACAAGAAACCCCCTTCAGAGACTGTCTCAAACCTCTCTATTTTTCTTCTGCTCTTTTTTATCCCTATTTGCATATGTGTATCGCGTGTGCATGCTAGCATGGGCGCGTCGTATATCCATAGGTGTTAACCGAATTCGAGTTCAAATAAGTTTAATAAATTTCACTTTTTTTCTTTAAACCTAAGAAAACCTGGTGTGCTCATTTCTTTGCCTTATAATTGGAAAGCGGTGAACAAGGTTTCACCAAGGGGGAGCTCAAAACACAGTGTGTTTAAAAATGAAACCCTGTTACAATACGACCAGGTGAAGACAGTAAAAGACCCCTAGACACCTTTCGCACCAGGTCATAACATGATAAAAAGGAAAAAAATAGAATGAGTAAAATAATCAGAAATATAAAGAACGATTGTAAGAACTTTTACAAGTATATAAAAAGGAGAGTAGTTAAAGTAAACATTGGTCCCTTGGAGGCAGAGACAAGAAAAATTATCATGGGGAAGGAGAAAATAGCAGAGACATTAAGCAAATATTTTGGGTCTGTCTTCACAGTAGAAGACATAAATTACGTAACAGAATAGAGGGTAAGCAAGGGGCTAATAAAAGTGAGGTACTTAAGGTAATTAATATCAGCAGAGAAAAAGTATTGGAGAAAGTTACAGGAGTAAAATCTGACAAATCTCTAGGACCTGATGGCCTACATTCTGGGGGTCTAAAAGTGGCAGCTGTCGAGAGAGTGGATACACTGGCTATGATTTTCCAAAATTCTCTCCATTCTTGAACCGTCCTAACAGATTGGAAGTTAACAAATGTAACAGTGCTATTCAAGAAAGGAGGGAGAGAGAAAACAGGGAACTATAGGCCAGTAAGCCAGTCTTGGGTAACATGCTGGAATCTATTATAAGGAAGTCTTAACAATTCACTTAAAAAATCATAGTATGATCAGACAAAGTCAACAAGGAGAAATTATGCTTGACAAATTTATTAGAGTTTTCTGGGGATGTAACAAATAGGGTAGATAAAGGGGAACTAGTAGATGTAGTATATGTGGATTTCCAGAAGACATTCAATAAGGCGCCACACAAAAGGTTAATACACAAGATAAGGGCTCATGGAGTTGGAGGTAATATATTAACATGGATAGAGTTGAAATCTAGAACACACTGCCTGAAGGGATGGTACAGGCAGGAACCCTCACAACATTTAAGAATTGTTTAGATGAGCACTTGAAACACCATTGCATACAAGGCTATGGGCCAAGTGTGGGAAAATTGGATTAGATTGGATAGGTGCTTGTTGATAGGCGCAAACACGCTGGGCCGAAGGGCCTGTTTCTGTGCTGTATAAATCTATGACTCTATAGAGGATTGGTTAACGGACAGGAAGCAGAGAATAGGGATAAACGGGGAATTTTCAAGTTGGCAGGCTGTGATGAGTGGAGTGCCACAGGATCAGTGCTGCAGCCTCAGGTATTTACAATCTATTTTAATGCATTAGACGAAGAGACCAAAAGTAATATATCAAAGTTTGCTGATGATACAAAGTTAGGTAGGAATGTAAGCTGGAAGGAGGACACAAAATGGCTGCAAAGAGATATAGACAGGCTAAGTGAATGGGCAACAAGGTGGCAGATGGAGTATGGGGGGAGGGAATTGTGAGGGTATTCACTTTTGTATTAAGAATTAAAAAGCAGCATATTTTTTAAAAGACGGGAAAGTCGTAAATGTTGATGTTCAGTGGGACTTGAGTGTACTCGTACAAGGAGCACAAAGTTAGCATGGAGGTACTGCAAGCAATTAGGAAGGTAAATGGAATGCTGTCCTTTATTGCAAGGGAACTGGAGTACAAGACTATGGAAGTCTTGCTCAATACTCCTCTATCTGTCACCGCCTATATTAATGAATTCCTACTGTATCTGTCAGAACCTAGTGTCACCAACTATATTAGTGAATTACTAATGTATCTGTAACCAGCTATATTTTTGTATTACTACTGTATCTGTCACCGCCTACAATAGTATATTAGTGCCTTATCCCTCACTGCCTATATTAGTCAATTACTACTATATACATCATTGCCCATATATTAGTGAATAACGATTGTATCTGTCATTATCTAGTGAATTACTACTGCATATGTCACATCCTCTATGAATGAATTCCTACTGTATCTGTCACTGCCTATATTAGTGACTTATTACTGTGTCCATCACCAACTATATCAGTGAATTACTACTGTATCTAACACCAGCTAGTGAATTATTACTGTATCCATCACCAACTATATGAGTGAATTACTATTATATCTGTCATTGCCTATTGAATTACTGCTTTATTTCTCACCACCTATATTAGTGAATTACAACTGTATTTGTCACCACCTATATTAGTAAATTACTATGTATCTGTCACCATCTAGTGAATTATTACTCTATCCATCACTGCCTATATTAGTGAATTAATATTGTATCTGTCACAACTCAGTGAAGTCCTACTGTATCAGTCAATACATATGTCAGTGATTTACTATTGTATCTGTCGCTAGGAGTGAATTACTACTGTAACTGTCACTGTCTATATTAGTGAATTACTACTGCATCCGTCACAGCCTAAACTAATGAATTACTACTCTGTCACTGTCCATATTAGTGAATTACTACTATATCTGTCAATGCCTATGTTAATGTTACTTCACCATCTATATTAGCGAGTTACCACTGTATCTGTCACTGCCTATATTAATGAATTACTACTGTATCTGTCATTGTTTATCTTAATGAATTACTGCTGTATCTGTCACCATCTGGTGAATTCCAATGGTATCCTTCACCGCCTATATTAGTAAATCACTACTGCATCCGTCACAGCCTATATTAATGAACTCCTACTGTATCTGTCAATGCCTACTGAATTACTGCTTTATTTGTCACCATGTATGTGGAATTACTACAGTATCTGTAACCACCCATATTAGAAAATGTGTTTGTATCTTTCACCGTCTAGTGAATTATTACTGTATCTATCACTCGCTGTGAATTACTACTGTATCTGCCACCAATTAGTTAATTACTACTGCATCTAGATATAGGCAGTTGAAGTGAGTGGGCAACAAGGTGACAGATGGAGTAACATGTGGGTAAGTGTGAGATTATTCACTTTGGTAGTAAGAATAGAAAAGCAGAATTTTGTTTATCAGCTGTGAAACTTCTATATGTTTATGTTTGGAGAGACTTGGGTGTACTCACACAAGGAGCACAACATTAGTATGCAGGTACAGCAAGTAATTAGAAAGGCAAATGGCCTGATGGCCTTTATTGCAAGGGTTTTTGAGTTCAAGAATAAGGAAGTCTTGCTACAATTGTACAGGGCTTTGGTGAGACCACGCCTGGAGTATTGTGTGCAGTTTTGGTCTCCATATTTAAGGAAGGATATACTTACATTGGAGGTAGTACAGCGAAGGTTCACTATATTGGTTCCTGGGATAAGAAGGTTGTGATATGATGAGCGGCTGTGTAAATTGAGTCCATACTCTCCGGAGTTCAGTCGAATGGGAGGTGATCCCATTGAACCATACAAGATGCTGAAGGGGCTTGACAGGGTGGACGCTGAGAGGTTGTTTCCCCTGGCTGGGGAATCTAGAACATGGGGGGCTGAGTCTCAAGATAAGCAGTAGATCATTTAGAACTGAGATGAGGAGAAATTCCTTCACTTGGATGGTTGTGAATCTTTGGAATTCTCTACCCCAGAAAGCTGTGGATGCTCCATCGTTGAGTATATTTAAGGCTGAGAAGGACAGATTTTTTTGTCTCTCAGGTATTATGACCAGGTGAGAAAGGGGTCTCGGGTTCCCCCTCAGCCTTCACCTGGTCTTAACGTAACAGGGTTTTATTTTAAACACACTGTGTTTTTAGCTGCCCCTTGGTGAATCCTTGTTCGCTGCTTTCCAATTGTAAGGTAAAGAAACCAGCCAAACAGATTTTCTTAGGTTCAAAGAAGAAAGGTTGAACTTTAATTGACTTACACTCTAATTCGGTTAACGCCTACGGATATGCGACGTGCTCGCGTTAGCATGCATATGCAATACACACATGCAGATAGAGACAGAAAAGAGCAGAAGAAATAAAGTGAAAAAGTTTGAGGCAATATCTAAAGATGGTTTTGGTTACTGTTCTTCGAGCTCACTGTAGAGTCCTTGATTGTAGGTAGGTCTTGCTTTTCGTTGGGGCCCAGTATTCTTCTTAAACCTTGTCTGATGTAGGAGACTTTTCTCTCTTGTGGTTCACATCTTCAGTGGATTTGGAGTTCCATGAGAAAGAGATGGGAGCAGGCAGGAGAGGCTGTGGCGAGCCAGCCAGGAGAGGTCTTTACAGTCCAGGAGCAAACAGTCTCTCCCTCTCAAACTGTCTGTACAATTCAAAAAAAACTCAGCTTGCCCAGCAGGTTAGTCATATGACTAACTGGGTTTGAACATATCTGTTTGTGGATTTGGCCATCTTAGCAGTCATCCTGGAATGTGAGCTTCCTCACCTTCAATATCTGGTGATCGAAGTCCATTGTGGGTTGAATGTGTCAGGGAATGGTCTTTTGTCTCCACAAGCACTGTCTGTTAGTATGTAAATATTTTTTCCACCCACGGCTAATCTGTTGAACAATTCATTTCCTCGCTCCAACAACAGTTTAAAATCAATGTTCATATGACAAAATTAATATGACTCATTCTTGGCAGGTGGGGGTTTGCATGACACAGGGAATCAAGGGATATGGGGTTCGGCAGAAAAGTGGAGTTGAGGCAGCAGATCAGCCATGATTGTCTTGAATAGTGGAGAAGGCTCGATGGGCCATATGGTTTATTCCTGCTTCTATTTCTGATTTTATCACTGAATCCATCACCACCTATATTAGTGAATTACTACTGTACCTATCACTGACTATTGAATTATTACTGAGTCCATCATCATCTATATTCCTGAATTACTACTGTATCTGTCACTGTCTATATTAGTGAATTACTAATGCATCACTGACTATATTAGTGAATTACTGCCTTAACACAGTGAGCTGCCACTGGATCTATTACTACCTATTATAGTGAAATAGTCCAGTATTGTTCTCCACTACAACAACTATGAAAACCTGAATTTATATAGTGCCTTTAATGTATTAACTCATGCCAGGACATCACTGCAGGAGTATCTCAGGGTAGTGTCCTAGGTCCAACCATCTTCAGCTGCTTCATCAATGACCTTCCTTCAATCATCAGGTCAGAAGTGGGGATGTTCGCTGATGATAGCACAATGTTCAGCACCATTCGTGACTCCTCAGATACTGAAGCAGTTCGTGTAGAAATGCAGTAAGACCTGGACAATATCCAGGCTTGGGCTGATAAGTGGCAAGTAACATTCGCCAGGCAATGACCATCTCCAACAAGAAAGAAACTAAACATCTCCCCATGACATTCAATGGCATTACCATCGCTGAATCGCCCACTATCAAAATCCTGGGGGCTACCATTGACCAGTAATTGAACTGGAGTAGCTGTATAAATACCGTGGCTCCAGAGCAGGTCAGAGACTAGGAATCCATCGGCGAGTATCTCACCTCCTGACTCCCCAAAACCTGTCCACCATCTACAAGGTACAAGTCAGGAGTGTGATGAAATACTCTCCACTTGCCTGGATAGTTGCAGCTCCAACAACACTCAAGAAGCTCAACACCATCCAGCCTGCTTGATTGGTACCCCATCCACAAACATTCACTCCCTCCACCACTGACGCACAATGGCAGCAGTGCGTACCACCTACAAGATGCACTGCAGCAACGCACCAAAGCTCCTTAGACAGCACCTTCCAAACGACCTCTACCATCTCGAAGGACAAGGGCAGCAGACACATGGGAACATCACCACCTACAAGCTCCCCCCCCCCCAAGCCACACACCATCCTGACTTGAAACTATATCGCCGTTCCTTCACTGTCACTGGGTCAAAATCCTGGAACTCCCTTCCTAACAGCACTGTGGGTGTACCTATACTCCACATGGACTGCAGCGGTTCAAGAAGGCAGCTCACCATCACCTTCTCAAGGTAAAATAGGGATGGGCAATAAATGCTGGTCTGGCCAGCAATGCCCACATCCCATGAACAAATTTTAAAAAGTCTCATCACATAGCCACATAATGAAATATTAGAACAAGTGGCCAAAAGATTAGTCAAAGATGTAGGGTTTTAAGGAGCATCATAAAGGAAGGAAGAGAAGTCGAGAAATGGAGAGGTTTAGGTTGGGAATTACAGCACTTACAGTATAGGCAGCTGAAGGCACTGCCACCAATGATTGGGTGATGAAAAATTGGGGATACGCAAAAGGCCAGAATTGGAGAAGCACAAAGATCTTGGAGATTTGTAGGGCTGGAGGAGGGTCCGAAGATCGGGAAGTTCGAGGTCATGGAGGGATTTGAAAGCAAGGATGAGAGTTTTAAAATCAAAATATTGCTGCCTATATTATAGTGATCTGTTACTGATTCTATTGCTACCTATATTACGGTGAATTACTGCTAAATCTATCACTATCTATAATATTAGTAAATTACGTTGAAACATGCGCAGACCTGAAAATCATGGTAAACAGCATTGGGTTTTAATATTGCAGAAGCTGGAAATCTGAAAAAAAAACAAACAGAAAATGCTGGAAGTGCTCAGAAATTCTGATGAATGGTTATCTACTTGAATCACTAATTCCAGTTTCTCTCCCACAGATTCTGCCTGACCTTTTGAGTGTTTCCAGCATTTTCTGTTTTCATTTCAGTTTTTACTTCTTCCACCACAGAATGGAGGCTCAAATATTTTACTTCACATGCCAGAAATACAGCCATGAGTAGCAGAGTGTATGGCACTACAAGATATGTACAGCTGGAAGGGGGAGTCTCACAGCATCTCGGCCGAAGCACAACTTCAGCTGTGCCAACTGCGGTGGACTGCAGCAGCTTCACAAAACTGTCCTCACTTCCATGAAGTCACAAACATCGCAAGGTTTACGAAGAGAATTCCAGAGCTTACAGCACAAGAAACCCGAAAAGTAGGCACACAGGTTGGATGCATGAAAGAGGCTAATGCGAGTGTCTTGTGAAAGTATAGAGACTAGCACTGTGAGCACAAGACAGGTAACAAAGGGGCAGGAAACATTAAATCATCTAAAGTACTTTCTGCTTGTTTTCCTGATGGGACTATCAAGCAGTATATTGACAATGCAAAGCATGGTAAGTAAAGTCATAAGCCACTAGTGAACCCTGTTTGAGACTAGTGATGGGTACAATCAATAGGTTACATAAAAACATAAAATCCCATCAGTGTCTCCTGTAAAGGAATAAAGATGTTATGTGTGAACATTACAGGCCTTTGGAATAACAATGAGAACTATACAGAAAAACAATTTCCTCATAGCCCAGTAAATGAGGCCTATCTTTCGAGCAAAGGTCAATTCAGCCAAATAAACTAGACTATTGTAACGTCAGATCAAAAGGTGCAACAGCCTTCCTCATACACTGCAGATTGAAAAATGAAGTTAATGATGTAGATTTTTTCTGGAGCGAGGGATCTCGTGGCAACCCTCTTGTTTAGACTTATTTGTGCATGTTTTGTCTTAAAAAATTTTGCCCACAAAATTGCTGTAAGTGCGAGTTGATAATGGCACAGCAAGGTGAACAGGGCATCTAGGACTTTGGTGAACAATAGGACACATGGTTTATCTTCTTAACCAATTAGATCAAAGGATTAAGAAAAAACAGAGGAAGGAGTGAGAAGGAAGGTGAATTAGAGTGGGTGAATTCTCTGTCAAATATGCAAAAAGTGAAATAGAGAGGGAAAGAATGAGAAATGGGGGAGGGGGGAGAGAGAGAAAAAAAAAGAAAAAATAGATGTCATATTTGACATTTTAAAAATCTTCAACAATTCACTACCTGAAGGAATGAGACTCCACATTTCTAAATGTTCACTTCCTGTGCAAAAGAGGTTGATTGGTAGTCATTAACAATTATATTGTTAAAAAGGTGCTTACGATGTAAATTACTAGACTTAACTTTCTGTGATGAGTTTACTGGGCAAATAATGTGCAATGCACAACTTCATGAAATTCAGGGGAGGTTAAGGGCAAGATGCCATTTTGTGATGGTGCAAATCAGCCATAGGTTTCTCGCCTATTTGCACATTAATACTTGTGTACATCATTCACATGCCATTATTTTTTCAGTAAATTCTGGACCAATGTGTCTAGTGCTGCCTGTGTAAAGGCATGTAACAGTCAAATTTTATCCAGAATGTCCTCCAGGGACATCACCATCATAAGACCTAGCCAGAAGAACTCTCCAATTTGGAAACTATACACTACAAAATATATTGCATACGTCAGACTGTCCATTAACATTGTGGGCAAAGGCTTATTTGACATAACCCATGAACTGGACTGTAACATCATGAAAAGTCCAGAGATCGCTCATCACAGCAGTAGCTTTAAATTCTATTATGTGCTAGACCTCGTCATTGGAGCACCAGTTATGATTATCATGTGCTGAGACCTTGGGGTCAAGGAAGATGCGTGGAGTAACCATCTGCCAGTGCTATTCATACTGAACCTTTCTGCTCAACTCTGACCAATTACATCTTTAGCGATGTACCCATCTGAGAACATCACCCACGCTGTCAGTAAAAGCACTGACAACGTAAAACTAGCCATTAAGGCACTCATTGCATCAACTGCAGCAACAGTTTTTTTTTTATTCCTTTAAGGGATGTGGGTGTTGCTGGCTAGGCCAGCATTTATTGCTTATCCCTAATTGCCCTTGAGAAGGTGCTGGTGAGCTGCCTTCTTGAACCGCTGCAGTCCTTGGGATGTGAGCAAGCCAACAGCGCTGATAGGAAGGGGGATCCAGGATGTTGACCCAGTGACTGTGAAGGAACGGCGATACAATTCCAAGTCAGGATAGTTTGTGGCTTGGAGGGGAACTTGCAGGTGGTGGTGTTCCCACGCGTCTGCTGCCCTTGTCCTTCTAGGTGGTAGAGGTTGCGGGTTTGGAAGGTGCTGTTTAAAGATGCCTTGGTGAGTTGCTGCAGTGCATCTTGTAGATGGTATACACTGCTGCCACTGTGCGTCGGTGGTGAAGGGAGTGAATGCTGAAGGTGGTGGATGGGGTGCCAATCAAGTGGGCTGCTTTGTCCTGGATGGTGTCAAGCTTCTTGAGTGTTGTTGGAGCTTCACTCATCCAGGCAAGTGGACAGTATTCCATCACACTCCTGACTTGTAGATGTTGGAAAGGCTTTGGGGAGTCAGGAGGTGAGTTACTTGCTGCAGAATTCCCAGCCTCTGACCTGCTCTTGTAGCTGCAGTATTTATATGGCTGGTCCAGTTCAGTTTCTGGTCAATGGTAACCCTCAGGATGTTGATAGTGGGGGATTCAGCTATGGTAATGCCATTGAATGTCAAGGGGAGATGGCACTTGTGGCATGTATGTTACTTGCCACTTATCAGCCCAAGCCTGGATGTTGTCCAGATCTTGCTGCATCTGGGCACAGACTGCTTCAGTATCTAAGGAGTCGCGAATGGTGCTGAACATTGTGCAATCATCAGTAAACATCCCCACTTCTGACATTATGATGGAGGGAACCCCTGCAGTGATGTCCCTTGGGACTGAGATGATTGACCTCCAACAACTACAGCTATCTTCCTTTCTGCTAGGTATGACTCCAACCAGTGGAGAGTTTTTTTCTGATTTCCGATAACTCCAGCTCGGGCTCCTTGATGCCATATTCAGTTATATGCTGCCTTGATGTCAAGGGCAGTCACTCTCACCTCACCTCTGGAGTTCAGCTCTTCTGTCCATCTTTGGACCAAGGCTGTAATGAGGTTAGGGGCTGAGTGGTCCTGGTGGAACCCAAACTGAGCGTCAGTGAGCAAGTTATCACTGAGCAAGTGCTGCTTGATAGCACAGTCGACTACTTCTTCCATCACTTTGCTGATGATTGAGAGTAGACTGATAGGGAGGTAATTGGCCAGGTTGGGTTTGTCCTGCTTTTTGTAGACAGGACATAGCTGGGCAATTTTGCACATTGCTGGGTAGATGCCAGTGTTGTAGCTATAGTGGAACAGCTTGGCTAGGGGTGCAGTTAGTTCTGGAGCACTAGTCTTCAAGACTGTTACCGGGATATTATCAGGGCTCATAGCTTTTGCAGTATCCAGTGCCTTCAGCTGTTTCTTGGTATCACGTGGAGTGAATTGAATTGGCTGAAGACTGGCATCTGTGATGCTGGGGACTTCAGGTGGTCGAGATAGATCATCCACTCGGCACTTCTGGCCGAAGATTGTTGCAAATGCGTCAGCCTCATCTTTTTGACTGATGTGCTGGGCTCCCCCATAATTGAGGATGGGGATATTTGTGGAGCATCCTCCTCCTGTTAGTTGTTTAATTAAAACTGGATGTGGCAGGACTGCAGAGCTTAGATCTGATCCGTTGGTTATGGGATCACTTAGCCCTATCACATGCTGCTCCTGCTGTAGTCCTGTGTTGTAGCTTTACCACATTTTTAGGTATGCCCTCCTGCATTCTCTATTGAACCAGGGTTGGTCCACCAGCTTAAGAGTAATGGTAGATTGGGGGATATGCCAGACCATGAGGTTGCAGATTGTGCTTGAATACAATTCTGCTGCTGCTGATGGCCCAGAGCACCTCATGGATGCCCAGTTTTGAGTTGCTAGATCTCTTCGAAATCTATCCCATTTAGCACGGTGGTAGTGCCACACAACAGTTAATTAGCTGTGATGCACTATCTCCCAGTGAACTGATGTGCCAAACAGAAAATTGCCGGGCAAAGTGAAAAACCGGTGTCGGAGCTGGCATATAGTCCTTTATTAATGTGCTTGATATTTCTTATCTTTTGTAAAGATTTAGGGAAGAAAGATGGGAAGCAATAGATACTGAACTGGAGGCGTGGGTGGTAAGAGGTGCTGTACCATAAATGATTGAAAGAGGTGTGTCTGAGGAAAATTGGCGGGGGTGGGGGAGGGAAAGAGTGTGGTGAGGTGAGCTGAGGCCAAGGGAAGTAGTTGGACCATGGTAATGGAGTGGATGGGATAGGGTTTGACAGCAGAGCCAAGAAGGTGGAAATGGGATCTGGAGTGTCAGGATTGGGAAGTGCTCATTGGGAGTGCAAAACCAATAGCACGTGGTAGAAGCCTTTGAGCCCTGGGGAATGTATCTGGTACCTGAAAATACTTTGGGGGTAAGGGGTTGCGCGTGCACTCTCTTCAGCTTTAGAACTATAGACCAAGGGCCTGGCAGCCTCACATCCAGGATTCAATTAAGACAAATGGCAGGAAATTCAGTGGGAACTGTGCTTACCTCACTTTAACCTCTCAGGCATGTGTCCACCCTCAAACTCCCGTCAGAGCTGGAAATCGTAGGCCGATCTATGAGCCTCAAGACCAAGTCTGGAAACCTGATGTATCTCTCACCCATTCCACATTAATGAGGAGTCTGGACCATTGATAGCTCTGACAGATGTTTTGTTTTCATATCTGCATCATCACATTGCAAGTTTTAAATAGTGCCAGCATCTGGATCCCAGTGCTCCAGACAGAGTCCATAAATATTCTTAACATGAAATTAAATAGTTGCTTGATAAAGGGGAGTATTGAAAGATATGGCAAGTGAGCTGGATTATTAGAATATCTGACTTACGTGAAACAAAATAACAGTGCAGCCTTAATGCCCGGCATTGTAATGTTCTGTGACCCTAATGGATTAGATTGCGGATAACTTTTGTGGCTTGTTTTTAAGACATATGTAACGCTTAATGCATTTTTTATGTTATAGATGTAATTGTTTGGGATATGTAGTGCAGTGCAACAAAAAGCAATGCAAAATTACTTCTGAGCAATTTGATTGATTAGTGATTTTATCCATTCAAGTTGATAGCTTTGAAAACAAGTTTTGTGACATTACTGTGCAGCTTCCTCATTTGTGATTAGGAGAAATAATTTGCCCCTACATGTCCAACTTTTTAGTGACAATTAGATATTTGAGCAAATCAGCATTGTTAACTGAACAGATGATGGTTAACACAATCATTAAAGCTTGATATTCAGATTTAATGTGTGACATATTACAGATGCAAGACAGAGTGGATTAAACTCTTATATAGATACAGAATAAATGCAAACTGCACCTTTAATGTAGAAAAAATACAAAGGCGCTTCAAATGTGGAGGATGGGACGTTAGCCAAACAGCAGTAGGGAGTGGAGTTTGGAAAGGCTGCCTTATTGAAAAGGTATTAAGGAATTGTTTTGAAAATGGGAAATATAGAGCAAGGCAGTGAGGTTATTAAAGAACTCTGCCAGGAGTGCTGGAGTAGAGGAAGTATCCATTATTGTTGTTGAGATGAAGAATATGCAACTTACTCCCAGTCCACAATTTCAATGCCACATATAGTCATTTGCCAAGATGCATGAGAAACTAACCAAGCATAATTCTGTCCTCCAAATTTCAGTGTGGGGCCAGAGCCTGTTTGCCACTGGAGGGAGGTTTTTTTAAACTCAGTAACATAAGACATAAGGAAATGAAAAACCAGTTATTGTCACAATGATGTCACAATACAATACAAATAATGCATATGATGAGAGCTTATGGCATTGGCGGCAATATATTAGCATGAATAGAGGTCTGGCTAGCTAACAGGAAAGAGAGCCAGGATAATTGGGTCATTTTCAGGATGACACACTGTAACTAGTGTGGTGCCACGGGGATCAACGCTGGGGCCTCTCAACTATTTACAATCTATATTAATGGCTTGGATGAAGGGACCAAGGGTATTGTAGTCAAATTTGCGGATGATACAAAGATAGATGGGAAAGCAAGTTGCGAGGAGGACGCAAAGGGCTGGATTTTCGCATCAGAAATGAGAAACAGAAATCGGGACTGTTCAGGGTCCCGAACTCGCCCCCGGGGGAGAAAGAAATGGGCCCAGAATTTCATGAAAACAGGTTGCAGCCAATTAACAGTCATTACTGTGGCTGCTGTTTCACTGCTGTGACTGCACAGTTAAGGATCACAGAAAACTTCATTTGCAGAACATCTCAGGTGAGCCAGAGGGTTGGAACCTGGGGCAGGGTAGCTCCTTGATTTTCCAACGCAGACCTGGAGGTTATGCTGGAGGCAATGAGGAAGAGTAGGGAGGTCCACTTCCTGGAGGGTGGCAGGAGGAAGCCACCCACCCAGACTAAGCAGGACATGAACATTGCGACCCTTGGATCTAGTTCAATGGCCTGATACACGCTGGCAAGGTGAGTGCTACCCCCAACTCTCAGGACAGGCCTCTGGATATTCACCCTCCAGCAAACACACCAGCTGAGGAGCCTCAGGGTGCCTACTGCTCCTGAACATGGGAGGGATGTGTGCACAGGCCACTGACTGACCTCTCAGAATGGCTGAGTCATAGTGCTGCTGAGGACCTATAACCACTGACAGGTATGCCCTTCAATGAACTGGAGCAGCAGTCGTTGGCCATTAAGTGCCTTAATTTGCTCTTTTTTGACCTCGCAGGAGAAATGGCCACGTGATCCCTGACAGAGGGCCTAAACAGATGGAGGGGTATCCTACCTTCACGTTGTCACAACAACGGAGGAGGGAGTGATGGAAATAACCAGGATCTGAGACCATAAGGAAGTTGGCCCCGGCAAAATGGGCACTCATGGTGGAGATGGTGATTACAGAGGGCAATGCGCTCATTAAGGGGGTGCATTGCACTCCAGCCCATCTAACAGCATGCTGAACACAGAGTTGCATTGGGAAGCCTCAGCACTGCAGAGGTTTCTGCTCTCCAAGGCTAGTTCTCATGATCTCATCTTGTGCCTCCCACAGGTGCAGATATCGAGCCAAGGAGACCTTCTCCCTCTCCATAACCAGGACAAGATGACCAGGGAAGCTCCACAGAAGCACTGTCACACCTTACAAGCACATTGCCCACCAGTGCAGATACACTTAACTCGGTTTTTCCTCATGCATGTTTAGACAGGGTGGCATTGGGTGAGAAGCGTGGCCCGAGGGCAGGAGGAGCTGCCTGAGGCAGAGGCAGCTGTAGGCAGTTCCCTCAGAGGAGGGAAGACAGACGCAGCCCTGCTCAGCTGGGCACAGCTGCAGGGTCTCTGGAGTTACTGGAAAGACGGATCTACCTAGACCAGCAGCAGCAGATGTGCTTCCACATGTCGGAGTTCCCTGAGGCAGTGCAGAGTCACAGGCAGAGAATGGAGGAGTCCATCTAGCTCATGTGCACCACCACAGCTCAAGGCTTTGAGCACGAGCTCCTCCATGGAGAGAGTGGCCAACCTCATGGAGAGCCATATGGCAGCACTTGGAATGCATGCAGGAACTGCGCACTAAAATACACAGGATGCATGCCACACTATGTATAGGTAAGGTTATAGAGAGATACAGCACTGAAACAGGCCCTTCGGCCCACCAAGTCTCTGCCAACCAACAACCACCCATTTATACTAATCCTACATTAATCCCAAATTCCCTACCACATCCCCACCATTCTCCTACCACCTACCTACACTAGCGGCAATTTACAATGACCAACTTACCTATCAACCTGCAAGTCTTTGGCTGTGGGATGAAACCGCAGCACCTGGCGGAGACTCACGCGATCACTAGAAGAACTTGCAAACTCCACACAGGCAGTACCCAGAACTGAACCCGGGTCGCTGGAGCTGTGAGGCTGCGGTGATAACCACTGCGCCACTGTGAACCTGGAACCGGTCAGTGGCGCAGAGATGTTTGGAGGGGATGCTGATTGAGCCCCAGCTGATGCTCCGTCCTGCCATCCGGAGTTCCAGCCACAGCTGAAAATGTCACCGAGAAGGATAAGGATGGCACCCCTCATGGGGCACCTTCATCATCCTTGGCTCCTCGGACAGTGGAAGCATCTATACAGCAGGGCCAAATAATAAAGAATGTCCGTTCAATGATGCAGGTGCAGCAGCCTCTGGAGATGCCCCCACAGGTACCTCTACGACAAGGACGACAACCATGTGCATCTCAGCTGCAAGCCGAGACAAGTGGGCAGGCTGCCTCCACCTCCTCCGAGGCCACAACGGGAGCACCACATAGAAGTGGCCGAGTACAGAGGCCACCATGTCGTGCGGAGCACTGCATGGATCACTCAGGTCTCTTCTTGTTCTGACTGTGCACTGCTTCCCTTTCTGAGCACAATGTAAATAATAACACTTGAAGCAACATGTGTGAGATGTCTTTTATTGATGGTGGGACAGGAAAAGAGGTATAAGGTGGTGAGAGAGATCAAGGCTTCCTCAATGGTGACAGCAAAACCTCTCGCCAGATGTACATCCTACATTGGCGGTAAGAGTTTACATGTTTCAGGCTGCATCTTCAATTGAAGTGTCAGTACAGGCACCTCGAAGTGAGTTCCACATCATGCCATTCATCCTGGGTCAGAGGGGCTCAGCTGAAATGTTCCTGCATCAGATCATCCCTGACATTCATGACATCCTGACAAGAGCTTTGAGCCCCTTGCCGTGCCCGGCCACCTCTGCAGCCAGAGCACCAGGATGTTCTGCATCCTCCCACTCTGCCTCCTCCTCTTTGAGGTACTGCTCCTCCTTTTCCTCCAATGAGCTGTCACCTTCCAGGGCCTCACCATCCTCAAGGTCTACACCTTTCTGTGTGCCATGTTATGGAGAGCTCTCAATGAGTGAGACCCCTGCTGGTGTATACTTCAGGACACCACCCAACTGGTCAAGAATCACATCTTCAGCAACCTGATGGCCTGCTCAATGGTGGTCCTTGTGAGCAGATGGCTTTAGTTGTATCGTCTCTGTGCCTCTGTCTGGGGCTCTTATAGAGGGGGAGTAGCCATCTCTTCAAGAGATATCCCTTGTCCTCTCGAATCCAGCCACAGACTTTGGGTGGGGGGGGGGTGGTGGAGTGAAGAACTGCGGCAGCCTGGACTGCCAGAGGATGAAAGAGTCATGGCAGAAAGCAAAGCACATATGGAACATGGAGGAAGTTCTTGTTGTGGTCACAGACCAGCTGAATGTTGAGGGAGTGGAAGCTCTTCCTGTTGAAGAATCTCACTGTGTGGTAACTGGGTGCCTTGATAGCTACATGGGTGCAATCAATGATGCCTTGCACCTGGGGAAATTCAGCAATGGCAGTGAAACCCACTGGCCTCTGTGCCCAGGAGATCCCATCTGTCGTGGAGTGAATGTACTGTCCAGCTCTGATAAATAGCGTATCAGTGACCTGCATGATGCAGTGGGGAGCTGTCATTTCTGAGATGCCAACAAGGTCAGCAGCTGATCCTTGGAAGGAGCCAGAAGCAAAGAGGTTCACCTTCCAGCCAGAAGTGACTTTGACAACTATTGGCAGGGTTGAGCAACCAGTGCTGTGAGGTGTGAGGTCTTCGGCAACAAGGGCACAGATCTCTGTGACCATCTGCCTGGAGAGTCACAGACTTCTGAGGCACTGGATATCGGTCATTTCCAGGAACTTCCTCTTCGCTGGTAGATCTTATGCTGAGGGTATTGCCTCCGTGTCCTTTCTACCTTTCGTTCCTCTCGCTGCCCTTCTGATGTCCAGGGCGCCACCCTTCCTGTGGAGGGTGTTTCTCATTACCACTGGGCCCAAATTCTGAGAGCCAAGCACCCATTGCCAGTTGCTGCCTTCCTTGTCCTTAGGTGGCCACCCAATTGTCCTTGGCATCCTTACCCCCTGCTCTTATGCCCCTGCAATGCTAGGAGGGTGATGATCCCCTGCACTACCCAAGCGCCTACTGCCCACTCTCCCTGCCACCTGCATTACACTAACGGCACCTGTTTTCCAATGGCCAAATCTTGCTCTGCAGCGTTCATCCTTTTATGGGGCACAGCTAATTCACTTGGGGCAGCCATGACTGGCGCCCCACTGTGCATCCGCCTCCCTTCACCTGGTCTTCCCCAGACAGCCCATGTGCCCCTGCAAAAATCACAACATTGCCTTTTAACAACTCTTAATGAACTCCTTAACCAAAGCAATTGTCTTTAATCAGGGATTGGCTGGGATCGCGGGGCCACCCTCCCCTCCCTGGTAAACATGGCCGGTGACGGGAACAGCGTCAGGAAACCGGCTTGATGGCCAATGCCGGTATTTTGCATCCCACCCACCTCCGTTCCTGCCGCCTGGCGGGACCTGTAAATCTAGCCCAAACAGTCTGCAAAAGGACAATGATAAGTTAAGTGAGTGGGCAAAAATTTGGTAGATGGTGTATAATGTGGGAAAATGTGAGATTATCACTTTGGTAGGAAGAATAGAAAAAAACATGTTATTTAAATAGAGAGACTGTACAGAATGCTGCGGTACAAGACACCCAGATCCTTTTGTACATGAAACACAAAAAGTTAACATGTAGGTACATCATGTAATTCGGAAGGCAAATGGAATGTTGACCTTTATTGCAAGAGGGAGAGAGTATAAAAGTAGGGAAATCTTGCTACAATTGTACAGGGTGTTGGTAAGACCACACTTAGAATACGGTGTACAGTTTTGGTCTCCTTATTTAAGGAGGGATATACTTGCATTGGAGATAGTTCAGAGAATGTTCACTAGGTTGATTCCTGGGATAAAGGAGCTGTACTATGAGAAAACATTGAGCTGGTTGGGTCTATACTCACTGGAGTTTAGAAGAATGAAAGGTGATATTATTGAAACATATAAGATTCTGAGGGAGTTTGACAGGGTCGATACTGAGAAGATGTTTCCCCTCATGGGGTAATCTAGAACTAGGGGCCATAGTTTCAGAATAAGGGGTCTCCCATTTAAGACAATGAGGAGGATTTTCTTCTCTCAGAGGGTCGTGAACCTGTGGAATCATCTACCCCAGAGAGCTGTGGAGGTCGAGTCATTGAATATATTCAAGTCTAAGATAGACAGATTCTTGAACTACAGAGGAGTCAAGGGTCATGGGAAACAGGCAGGAAAGGGGAGTTGAGGCCAAGATCAGACGAACCATGATCGTATTAAATGGCAAAGTAGGCTCAAGGGGCCGAATGGCCTACTCCTGCTCCTATTTCTTATGCTCTTATGTCAGAAACAACCGTTCATGACTATCCTCTGTTTCCTGTCACACAGCTAACTTTGTATCCATGCTGCCACTGTCCCTTTTATTCCATGGGCTTCAACTTTGCTGGCAAGCCTATTATGTGGCACCTTATCAACCACATTACCCTCATTAACCCTCTCTGTTACCTCATCAAAAAACTCAATCAAGTTGGTTAAACATAATTTACCTTTACGTGCTGGTTGTCCTTATTTAATCCACACTTGTCCTAGTGACCATTAATTTTGTCCCGGAATATTGTTTCTAAAAGCTTTGCCACCAGCACAGTTAAACTGACTGGCTTGCAGTTTCTTGGTTTTTATCCTTGCACCCGTTTTTGAACAAGGGTGTAACATTTGCAATTCTCTAGTCTTCTGGCACAACCCCGAATCTAAGAAGGATTGAAAGATTAGACCAGTACCTTCGCAATTCCCACCGTTACTTCCTTCAGCATCCTTGCATGCAGCCCATCTGGTCCTGGTGACTTATCAACTTCAAATACAGCGAGCCTTTCTAATACCTCCTCATCAATTGCTAGCCCATCAGGTATCTCAACTACCTCCTCTTTTACTATGATTTTGGTAGTATCTTTTTCCTTGGTAAAGAGAGATGCAAAGTACTCATTTAGTTCCTCAGCCATGCTCTCTGCCTCCATATATAGATCCCTTTTTGGATTAGATCCCTAATCCCCCACCCTCCTCTTATGCCTCTTTTACCACTTATTTGCCTGTAGAAACTTTTGGATTCTGTTTTATGTTAGCTGCCAGTCTCTTCTCATACTCCCTCTTTGCTTTTCTTAATTTCTTTATCACTTCCCCTCTGAACTTTCTATATTCAGCCTGGTTTTCATTTGTATTATCACCTGACATCAGTCAAATGGCCCCTTTTTCTGCTTCATCTTTCTCTGTATCTCTTTCATCATCCAGGGAGCTTTGGCTTTGCTTGCCCTACCTTTCAGGAAAATGTACCTCAACTGCACCTGAACCATTTCCCCTTTAAAGGGAGCCCATATGGAGAGACACTTGATTTGGATGATGTGACTTACAAAATAAAAATACACTGACAGTTTTAGTTTATGGTAATTAGCTGGAGAATAGGACTCAAGCTGCAGTGATTACCTTAATCATCAATAGGAAAGTCACCATGCATTAAGTTCAGAGGGACATTGAGGCAAACACGCTAACTGCCGCCAGCAAAAATGTTTGTGTGCATGGATTTTGAGTGATGATGGGATCTGAATTAGCCGTAATAAATAGCCTTTCAAGACTCGCTGCCTAGGCTCACACTTGGTTGAAGTACCTGTGGAGTCACAGAGTTGATTCTCCAATCAGGCACTCATGGTGAAACAGTGGGCTGAATTTTACCAGCGCACTGAGATGTGCACAATTAAGGGCCACCTCCAACCACCCTCCCACCAGCATTTTCCTGCTGTCAGGACGAGCTGCGGCCATGTGAGGAGACCACTAGGTAATCCCTAGCGGCCTGCCAGCAGGTTCCCGGGGTCGGGGCATGCCCCTCCTTTATGGCTACTGCATGGCCCACAGAGGGATACCTGCATGTCAATGGCCACTCCCATGCTATGGCGCCATCTGAAGGTGCCCACCCTCTCTCTGATCACCAGGGCCTACTGTAAAGGGCTTGCTGTAAAAAAATTACCTTGTCTTCAAGGGCGCCCTCTTTTTCAACTTGCAGCCTCAGCAGTGGCTACCGACCCTCTAATTGGACCAGCAGCTCTGGCAGGTGGGTTGTTGTTCTCAATTGGACAGCGGTCCCAGCAGTGGCCTCTTAATTGGCCGCCGCCAATAAAATGCCACTCTAAGGTCCTGCTACCTTCCTGTGCTGAATTGTCTACCGCTTTTGATGCCGGTGGCAGGACTTCTTCCCGAGTGTAAAAGATCAGCCCAGTGCTGGTTAGAAACACTAGAACGAAACCTGCAAATTGCAAATTCAATTTAAATGGACAGGGAAATCAGGTCTCTGGAATTGCAATTTCTCAACCAGTATTCCCTTAAAACACTAACTTTCAATGGGAGTGAAGAGGGCAATCAGCCCTTCACCATATGTCCATGCCTTCAAGAGAAAGGGTTAGCAAATTGGTGGCATAAAATTGTACTAACAGGAAAAGAACAGCGCAAATACATGGAGGTGAATTACAGTCAAGGGTCTTACTTCAAGTGGACATAAGTTCATAAACTGCTTGACTTTTGTCTCAGATATCATTAAATCTTAATTAGATCACAGTCCTGTAATCACTTTACTGTTACTCCTCTTTTGTACATTATATGGGGATTTTATTTTCTTTACTTCTTACTCTGTTGAATTGTTGGGTCTCATCACTGCATCTATTTTTCAAGGTGCAATTAAGTACTCCGGGCCTCCCCTCTTGATCAGAAACAAAGTTGCTCTGGGTAGATATGAATGGGCAGAAGGTGAACAAACTAAATAAAATCAGAAACAAAAGTTAATGGAACTATGGAGGGAAATTTCCTTTGTGCAATATATGCAACAAAAACTTGCTCTTCGTGCACAGGTTTATGATCTTGTGCACAAGTGAAATTTTTTCACTTATTCAAACTAGATGATCTTTTCTCATTCTGACTGGTGTTAAATAGGCTCAATGAGGGCAAATTATGGGGTCCAACACCCTGCATCGAAGAATACCTGAAAGGCATCTAACCCACTGTAAATGAGGCAGCGTATTGCCTGTTTTGGATCTGTCTGTCAAACTGAACAGTGCAGCGCAGAACAACTGCCAGGCCTTCTCCACTCGAGATTCTTCTGCAAATATTAAATATTTTCACCATATCACACTTACCATGTTCAATATATCTAGTTACATCTCAGTTGTGTCCCATCAAACTTAAAATGTTCAGTAAATAATACCACATTATTGATCTCACAAACTGGCCTGTACTGATACACAAGGCCATTACACTGACACATGGCACACAGCAGACACATTACCAAAATTCACAATATCTGGAAAAATGAACTATTGCTATAATCAGAGCTGCCCTACAGGCATAACACCCTATGACGAAAAGACCAAACTGAACGTCTGGCTTGATACTTTAAACATTGAAGACTTCGAATCCTCTGATCAACTGTCTCCTCTTCGTTGAGTTTCACGACTATAATCAGTCGGCTCCTTCTCCCCAAGTCCCAAGATCATTTACTCCCTTGTCCGAGACCCAAGACCAGCTTCCACCTCCTTCCAAAATCTCATGGACATCTGTTCTCTCTGTCCAAGTCATCTGATCATCAGTCCCTTCCTTTCCAAGTACCATAAGTTTCCAGTCTGTTCTCCAAATCCTTGAATCATCAGGCCACAAATCCCATGTGCTCAAACAGCTGCTGTGCCACATTGCATCAAAGTAGACCAATCCCAGCCTTTTTGCACAATATTGTACAACAAGAGTTATTAGAGAAAGGGACAGACATTTAGAGAGAGAGAGAGCAATATGTGCAATGAGAGTTGAATACCCGTCTCAACCTATTACTTGGGCATTTTGCAAGAAAAATGCTCTGGAAAGAAACAGGAAAAAAAAAAATACTTTTTCTGCCCACTCCAAACACCATACTGATTGGATTGAAAAACAGCTTTCATGTTTTTGTCAATACTACAGTACGATTAACTAACTGAACGTGCAAATTAGAGTAGAGCCTCAAGTTGATTCATCCTTCAATTCTTCTTACCCATCATTCTGGAAAAGTACTCTGCCTTCCCAGCTGAGAACAGTATGTAGAATGTCAGACCAAACCCAAATCTTACCCACCACTGTGCAACATTCCAGCAATCTATCATGTCTAATTGAACCAACTGGTTGACATTAATTTTGATTGAAACAGTGGCAAAAAATTGTAAGGATTTTCCTTAAAACTACTGCATACTCATAAAAATGAAATTATTACATAACTACCACAGCTAGCTGCACGAGAATACAGTTCTCACTATAAAGGAACACAACTCTTCCTATAACACATTTGTAACCGAAATAGCTGAGAGATATCCCAATCAGAACAAATAATTTCAACTCTGCCTAGAACTAGTAAAATCCTAAAGAAAGAACTTAAATTTATACAGCATCTTTCACATCCTCAGAATGCATGGCACTTCACAGCCAATTCATTACTTTTGAAGTGTAGTCACTACTGTTTTGTAGACAAACACAGTAATCAATCTTCAAACAGCAATAAGATTGACCAGTTAATCTGTTTTTAATGGCATTAGTTGAGGGTTAAATGTTGGTCAAGACACCAGAATTTCTTTGCTGTTCATACAGCTGAGAAAGCAAACGTAACCACAATTTAACATCTCATCCAAAACACAGCACCTCCAGCAATGTAGTACTCAGATCTACTTAGAAGTGTCAGGCTAGATTATTTGGCTAAATCCTGATATGGGCTTGAATTCATGGCCTCCTGACACAGAGGTAAGAATGCCATTGCTCAATCAAGCTAAAATCCTAATTAATCTGGCCCACATCCTAGAAATTCATTCAACAGAAGCCTCTTCTGACCCCCTTCTTCCACAACCATCAACCTCTCAAGATTAGAGCAGATAAATATAAGAAAGTAAGTCAGTAAAATATTAATCCACCTGTAGTGAGGCAGACACAGTGATCCCAATCAATGCATGTCGTTATGCAAGATAAATGTTCCCAAAAGCCAACCGAACTCCAGGAACTGAAACTAAAAAAAAAATTTCAATCCTTAAACGGACATCACTCACCATGTATGGAGTCATTATAACAAATCTAATAAAAAATGCTCTTCTGCAAGAACCATCCAATCAAAATCTTAATAATTTCATAAAATACATGTATTCTTGAAATCCTATTTAAAACTAGAAAAACTCCTTGGTCTTGGTCAAGCGAAGTCAGAGAATGTGTCATTTTATATAGTGAAGAATATGAAACCAAGTACAAAGCCATTTCGTAACCTGCTGCCATAAGTCCCTTGAAGACTACAATGTCCAGTTCCATTGAAGTAAGCTTGGGTTTACACCGAGATTAATTAAGAGAACTGTCTGCTGGGTGAGTATTTTAGGGCCAATATGGTCAAGGCTGGAATAGGCTGAATTTAATGACCGACAGTGGGCCTGTACGTAGGCAGCATTCCTGTGCATCACGTGTGCGGCCACACTGCTACAATTACGCAGCAGGCGGCCATTTAGCATAATGGAAGCACCGGCCACCCCCAATCACGTGGTGGGGGCAAGAGGCGACATACCAATTACAGCATCAGCTGACAGCAGATCAGATGCTGATGACATCTTTAATATATGACGAGGAGACTACAGTCCCTGCGCAAGAGACTGATTATTGCCGTTCATCGAAATATTCAAGAATTATGGAGAACCACATCAAGCATGTTAGGCATTCCAGGATATGTACAGCATAACCCACATGTTTGTGTTCTCTCATGCAGGTCGATGTTAGCAGGAGACTGCAGCCACAGAGGGGCAGCCATCAACTTCTGAGGAGGAGAACCACTCAAAGGATGCACTGTCCCATGACTCTCCTGCACCTTCCACCAGTGCAGATACTTTCACCTCGGTAGGTAACCGATCGGCTTTAGAATCAGGGTCACTAGCTGGTGAGAGCACCGCATACGCGCCAGACAGGCTGGCTGAGACTGAGACGTTTGAGGCCTCTGACAGTCAGAGGACTGTGGGTGGCCAGACCCATGATGAGCCTTTGGTGTCAACAGCACAGGGCATGCTTGAGTTGTAGAGGGGGGTTAGGCAACACATGCAGAGATGCCAGAGGCCATGGTAGGCTTGACCAGATGTTGTAGGAGTTCATCCATGCCATGACTACTGTCATGTCCCAGGCATACAAGAGTTGGCAACCCTCATGGGCAGCCAGATTCCACAGAGAACCTGGACATCTTTGCTTTGGCCATGAAGCTCAACTCTGCAGTGGCAAGGCGAGAGTAGGACCAGGAGCCTGGAGACTTCTCCCACTCCTCGTCCTTCTCTGGTGAGCATGGAGGTTCTATCGAGACTTGAGAGGGAGGAGGAGAAGCTGTCTTCCACATCTGGGGGCTTCCATCAGGGCATTCTGAGTGTGGACACCGGCTTTTCAACCCCTCCATTAGCGAGCCCAGGTCTAGCAGCTGCAATGCCTGAGGAGAATCCTGCACCAGTGCAGGAAACCCTAAGGTAGCTGGGGCCCTCCAGGCCTCAGGCAGGCAGTGGACAGCCGCTGAAGTCATCTCAGGCCAAGGGGCATCCTGATCAGCAGCCTGCCTCCAGCATAGCTGCTATCACAGGGGTCACACAGCATAGAAGCACCTGCAAACATATTAAGAAAAGCACCTAGCCACACTTGGGGATTCACGGGTGTTGCAAGTATGTACTTTGGAATTTAATTAAACATTCTTTTGTGCTGATCATTAGCCATCATTGTGTGAAACCCATGTTCCATAATGCTTTTAATTGCGAGCTTCTGACTTTCACCCTACCCTTTAGTGCAGTGCCAATGTGACCACAGCCCTCATTGTCATGGCAATGTGACTGCAGATCTCATTAACATATGTTCTCCCATAGGCACAAGCGCTCATTGCAGCTGGTCGCAAGTCAGATCATTAATAGTTTTCAAAAATAGCAGTGGTCCCAAATACAAACCCCTGTGGGTATTAACAGCACTGAATACATCCCTCCAATCTGATAGACAACTGTTCATCACTATACTCTCTGCATTCTATTTTTTAGCAATTTTGTGTCCACACAACCACTGCCCCCTCAATCCCAAAGGCTTCAATTTTGCAAATGAATCAATTTTGCGAATGTGATACTGACATACCTTGATATACAAGGTGATGGTTTGGTCACATTTAACCTACTGTGTGCAGTCTTGGATGACCCATTACAGAAAAGACATTAGCATAGATCTACCTAGAAGATGATGCTCGGGATGGAAAACACTACTGACAAGAGATCTGAGATACTGGAACTATTTCCACTTGAGCAAAGAAAGCTAAGGGAAAATTTAAAAGAGATTTTAAAATTATGAGAGGTTTCAATATAATGAATAGAGGAAGTCTATTCCATCATGATGGTGAAGAAGAATCAATAACTTAAAATTGTTACTAAGTGAATGAGGAGAGAGATTAAATTAACTTTCTTTATCCAGTGTTGTTGGAGCAAGGAATGTTACGCCAATTGATGCACAGACCATATCATTTTGGAGAAGAAAGCCAGTGGACTCAATAGGTAAGTATTAATGTGACAGAAAAACATGACAGAAATCAGGACAGGAAATGTATTATTGGAAATCTGCCTTATATATGAAACATTTAATAACTTACTAGCACATGTTCTGTGGTGTTACTCAGGATAAGTCAGAGGTTTTATAACATGGTATTAAAGCAAGTTGTATTATGTAGGAAGTTGACATCAGGACAGCCCTGGGACCGGCGAGCACAGGGAAGGGGGTCTCATGGTTTCACAGTATATCGATTGGGGGATCCCAAGGTTCTGGGTTCACTGGGGGAAGGACTCCTGAAATCAGAATGTAAGGGAGGAGAATTTTCAGATCTAGGAGCAGAGATGTGGTTCTGACACCACTTGAGCACTGTCAATGCAGTTTCTGTGTTTTTGAGAACCGAGGGAAATTCCATTCTTCAAGAGATTCATATTCTGCTCAAGTAAACGAACCTAGTGCATAAAGACAATATAAGATCAGCGGATTTACTTAAAAATCATTCCTAGTCTTCATTTTGGGCAGTATTTTACCATATACATTGATATACTTTGGGAATTCTTTGGTTTGTACTGACTGCTGTTATGTTACTTCAACTCCTCACTTGGAGCTATGTCTCCAGCTAAAGGTCTGAATGCACTGACTTGTGTACACTTACCTCAAATTATTGAAGGCTTTGATCTTATTATAATCTTTCTATAAAGGTACTGGTTTAGTATTTAAAAGGTAAGGATTAATAGAAAAATTCAGGAATGAGAAACAGCTATTTGCATAATGAAGCTCATCCTTCTAGTTCCTTTACTCTCCCAAAATACCAGCCAACTGAATATTGAACAATCTGTGTTTATGCCTTTATTATCCTGCCTTGCAGATCCTCCCAAACATTTTTCACTGAGTAAAGGTTTTCAGATATTGGTTAAAATTTATTTTTCAATATTTTGGTATCAATTTTCCTGGCTAATATTGAAGGAATCTAATCTTACTTGGTCTCTACCATTTAATAATTTACGTAGTTTGATCAGGTTCCTCCCACCCAGCTTCTTTCTAAATTACAAAACTTAACCTTCTTTACTCTTTCCTCACTTGCCATTAATCCTGTTGCTGTGCTCTGTACACATTTCAGTGCAAGTATATATTTTAGGTGGCATGGTGACCAAAGAGTGGTGGAAGCAATTACATAGTAACTTTCAAAAAGGAATTTGATATATATACTTGAAAAAGAAAAATTATGCAGGGTTAAGGGGAAAGAGTGGGGGAGTGGGACTAATTGGATAGCTCTTTCAGAGATCCTGCACCGGCATAATGTGATGAATTGTAAAATGGTAAACATTGTAAACATAGTAAAATGTTTCTATTCATTTAATTAGATATTTGCATTGCTTCACCATATTTTCTTGATATTGAAAGTAATAAGATTATTACTACTTCTGGGCCCACTTGTAAGTTACCCTGCGTTAATGCCATTCTATCACCGTATACTTGTCTTTTTTTTGAAGTATGATCACTGTTGTAACGTAGGAAACAACAACTGCCATTTTGCACACAGCAAGGACCCACAAACAGAAATGTGAAAGTGACCAGATAGTCTGTCTTAATAGTGTTGGTTGACAGATAAATGATGGTCAGGACAACAGGAAGAACTTCCTTGCTCGTTTTCTAAATATAAAAAATACACATAACATATAACTATTCATCCTTGTCTTTTTCGACAAGTCTGCAGCCTTTGGCATGGTTGACACTGGCTGCATGTCATTGTGGCATTGTCACCAAGGTGAGGCTTTGATCGATGTTGTGTAAACTGGCAGCCATGGTTTGCAGGACATTGCTGTGGTCCAGGATGTACTCAGTGACTTGCCACATCTGATACTTTATGAGGTTGGCCACTCTTTCAAGTGTGCAAGTACACTTTTCAAGTGACGTGTGCTTGGATGAGGCCATCACAGTCTTCTCTGGCAGGCATATCTGCAGCTACAGGCATCAATGGCACATCAGGATGCTGCTCCTCATCCTCCTCCGAGGAGCTGGACACTGTCCATCTTCCTCGGGCACCAACTCCAGTGCAGGGTACAGAAAACCACTATAATCCTGGAGACCCTTGCTGGGGCATATTGAAGGGCTTCTTCATATCTGTCAAGGCAGCGGAACCTCATTTTCAGCATGCCAATGGCTTGTTCTATTGACACCTGGTGATGGCATGGTTCCTGTTGTATCTCTGTGGTTGGGATCCACACTGGGATCATCAGCCAGTTCGAGTGGCTATCCCTTCTCCCTCAGAGCAAAATGCTGAGGCTGTTTTGTAGAGAAAAGATCTGCAGAACTTGAGACTGCCGAAGGATGAAAGCACCAAGTATCCAGGGAGCTGCCGTGATTCTAACTTGTGGTGATTACATACCAGCTGCACATTAAGGGAGTGGAGGCCCTTCTGATTAAAAAAGACACCTGGCTGTTCTGATAGCACCTTCATTGCCAGATGAGTGCAGCCCATCAACCCCTGGACTTATGGAAATCCTGCATTGGAAACAGAGCCGACAGCCCTCTGGGGTTGACTGGCCTCACCCATCTCAAAGTTAATACAGTTGGAAACCTTCTCAAACAAGGCAACAGTGACCTGGCTGATGTAGTTATGGGCTGCAAATTGTGAGATCGTACATGTCAGCGGCTAATCTCTAGAAGGACCCGAACGCTAAAAAAATTTAGGGATGTGGGCAATGAGTGGCCACCTCTTGGGAGTAGGTCTTTTTCCAAGAAGCTGCAAATCTCTGCAACTACTTGCTACAAGAGCCTGAGCCTTCCGAGGCACTATTGTTCAGGCAGGCTGAGGAAGCTGACCCTTGGATTATACACCCTATGCTGAAGATATCGCAGCCCTGTGTCCATCCCCTCTATTCCTTGCAGCTGCATGTGGCAGTGGAGAAGGCAGCTGCTGTTGCTGCTGGATTTGGTGCCCCAATTGCTGTGGCTGCTGAACTGAACCATGCTGCAACTTCTCCTCAGAGATCCAACTTCTCCTCAGAGATCCAAGCAACAGCAGATTATGTGCAACCCATGTTACAGAGAAGTCTCACAGGCAATAAGGTGAGATTATCCACAGTGGAATCCAAGGCATTTGATAGAAGTTACACAAATTTGCTGCTCCCAATGAAATCAGCGCTTTTAGGTGGAAAAAAATGCTCGTCAGTGCTAACATTTCACTATAGCTGACCACAAGCTTGCCGGTTTCACCCTTTTATACTGTTCATATCAGATCAGTTTCATTCTATGATGAGTTCCTGCTGTACACTCACCTTCTCCAACCCAACTCCAACCCTGTGCAGACACAGCGTGGAACATGTGTGCTGTTGGGAAAGAAGGAAGTCATGGTTAAAAAGGCTCTTAATTGCCTTTTTAATTGGCTCAATTGCTTTACCGCCAGACCAAAGAGGATTCCCCCTGGAGTCCGAATCCGCCCTGGGGAAAGCCGGAAGAGGGTGGATGATGTTGAAATCCAGACTGGATGTCAATTTCAAGGAATTGACAACCCCACATGAACTGGAACCTGCCACCACTTGGCTGGGAAAATTCTGCCCATTGCTTTTCACATACCATTCTTAACATCTGTTGCCATCCTTATCCTGGGGAGAGAAGGAAGCCTGTATCTAGCTCTACTGTCAGTCGCCTACTTGTTATCTCCAACCAAACTACTTTGTAAATTCTTCCAGGATGATTTCATTCATTTTCAAGTTCTGTTGAAAATATGAAGCTTTCCCATCCTTTTTTTCTATCCCTCTAGTACATCATACAGACCTATATGCATTTACAGTGATGGACACATCTACTGAATTTTGATGACCATTGCATTCATGCACTGAATTCCCTGCCTTGGGGCAAACATTTTTTTTCCACTGTGCCACAGCTGTGCTTGTGATTGCCCAATCCTGAGTCATCTTTGGTACTGGTATTCATTGTTGAGCATGTTTGCCTCAGCAAAGCACCCCCCCCCCTCTTAAAGAGAAACACTCCATGTTATTCTGGCAGGGGAAAGCCCAAGAAGCAACACGTGAGTGTGGAATGGGTTTTGCAGTTAAAAAAACACTACTTGCAATGACTGAACCCCACCCGCCACAGAAGGCTGAGAGAGACTTCTTACTCTTCGGTTGTCGACATGCACGGGCCCAGTTAACTTCTTGTGCATCTATGCCCCAGATGTCAAGGATCAATTCTATGAGACATTTGATTCTGTCATCAGCAGAATTCCCAGCATCGAGGGACTGTATCTTCTAGGGGACTTCAACGCAAAGGTGAGTACCGACCACACAGCTTGGCCAATGTGCATAGGGCACCAGGGGATTGGCAAGATGAACGAAAATGAATAGAGGTTGTCGGAGCTATGCTGTCACCATGGACTCAGTGTGACAGTGACAAACAGCTACTTCCAAACCAAGCTGTACCACCAGGTGTCCTGCTGACATACGAGATCACACAACTGGCACCAGCTGGATCTTATCATCAGACATACCACCCTCAACAGTGCCCTTATCACTCGCAGCTATCACAGCACTGACTGTGACACTTACCATGTCCTGGTGTGCAGCAAGGTCAGGCTTCAGCCAAGGAAGTTACACTACTCCAAGACGGAGGGTCGCCCTCAGATCAACATTTGCCGCACCACTGACCCAAAAAGGACCCAGGAGTTCCAACATCCTCGATCAGGCTCTTTCAGACAACAATGCCCAAGGTCTGTTTGCGGTGTCAAAATGAGATCACTTGCGTGTTACCATCTATTACACTTGCGTGTCACCTATGTCACCTTACGTGCCATCCATGACACTTGCGTGTCACCATCTATAACTCTGCACTCATTGCGTATGGGAAAAGAGATCAGAGGAATGCTGACTGTTTTGAGGCTTATTGGACCGAAATGGAGCCAGTTTCTGCAACTAAGAGGAGAACCCTCATGAATTAGAAGCAAGTCCCCAACAACAAAACCTACATACTCTCAGAGCTGCCAGAAACAAGTGTCAGCAGACTGCTCAGCACTGCGCCAATCAATACTGGTTGAAACTCTGCAACAGCATACAATCTGCAGCTGAACCCAGGGATGGTAGAGGGATGTTTGAAGGCATTAAGAAAGCAACGGGCCCAGCAGTAACAAAATCAGCTTTCTTGAAGAGAAAGACAGGGGTGATCATCACTGAACCCAGCAAGCAGATGGAAAGATGGGTGGAGCATTACCTCGAACTCTATGGAACAAAGAACATTGTCACTGAAGTAGCTCTCAGCCCCATTCCAGACTTCCCTGTCATGGAGGAGCTGGGCAGCGAGCTCACCATTGTAGAGCTCAACAAGGCCATTGACCATCCTGCTAGTGGTAAAGCCCTGAAAAATTCCACCTGGAATCATCAAAAATGGAAAACTGGCATTGGTGCAGCATCTCCACAAACTCTTGTGTCTGTTGGAAGGAAAGATCTATGTCTCAAGATATGTGTGATGCAAACTTAGTGACCTTGTACAAAAACAAGGGGGAATTGCAGTGACGGCAACAATTACCAAGGCATCTCCTTGCCAAGTATTGTGTGGAAGGTCTTTGCTCGTGGTACTCTGACCAGATTGCAGAGCCTGGTGTCACGCATCTATCCTGAGTCTCAATGCAGCTTCAGAGCTGGCAGATGGACAGTCAACATGATTTATCACTCTGACAGTTACAGGAGCAGTGCTGTGAACAGCACAGATCACTCCACAGTGTCTTCATAGACCTCACTAAGGCCTTCGATCTCATCAGCAGAGACGGACTCTTCAAACTGCTACAGAAAATAGGCTGCCTTCCTGGACTCCTCGACATCATGTCTTCTTTCCACGAGAACATGCACAGTTCTCTCAGTTACAATGGAGAAACATCAGATGCTTTCAAGCTCAGCAGCAGGGTAAAGCAGGGCTGCGTCCAGGCGCCAACTTTCTTTGGCATATTTTTCTCCATGCCGCTGTTGTATGTTTTTGGTGACTCAAATGAGGGTATCCACCTACATACCAGAGCTGACGGCAAGCTGTTCAACTTGGCAAGAATGTGGACCAAGACTAAAATGCGTAAAGTCTTAGTCCATGAGTTGCTGTTTGCTGATGACACTGCTCTAACATCCCACAATAAAGTTCACTTGCAGCAACTTGTAAATCGATTCTCCTGGCCCTGCAAGGAGTTTGGACTGACCATTAGCGTCAGGAAGACCAAAGTTATGGACCAGCATGTAGAGACTGCACCTTCCATCAACATTGACAACCTCACTTTGGAGGTTGTCGACAGCTTTGCAGATCAACAATCACCAGTAATCGGTCCCTTGATGCCAAAATCAGCACCAGGATTGCCAAAGCTTCAGCTGTCATGTCCAAGTTGAGAAGACGAGTGTGGAGCAACAGCAAATTAACTGAAAATACAATGCTTTGCATGTACCGGGCTTGTGTTCTCAGGATCCTTCTTTATAATAGCGAAGCATGGACAACCTATGCAAGTCAAGAAAAGCGCTTGAACAGCTTCCACCTCCGCTGACTCGGACAGATATTGAGCATGCCCTGGCAGGACAGAGTGCTGAATACGGAAGTACACCAGCATGCAGGGATCCCCAGAATGTCTGCCCTCTTGAGTCAGTGATGACTCCACTGGATGGGTCATGTGCACCAAATGGATGACGGCCGCATCCCCAAAGACATGCTCTATGGTGAGCTTGCTATTGGCACAAGACCAACAGTTTACTCACACCTTTGATACAAGGATGTGTGCAAGCGAGACCTCAAGGTGACCAAGATCAGAGTCGATGCATGAGAAGTCCTTGGTGCTGACTGGAGTTCTTGGAGAATGGCAGTCAGGAAGGGCGTGGAAAAAGCAGAGGACAAAAGAAATGACCAGATGGCGGATAAGAGAGCCCTGCGGAAGGAAAAAAACATCAGTTGACCTCGGATCAACGTTATTCATCTGTGCCAGCTGTGGAATGGATTGCCACTCACAAGTCGGCCTCCAAAGCCACAACAGACGATGTTCAATTCAGAAGTGACATACATCTTGGGTGCAGTTCATTGTCTTCCAAGATGGACGGATGCCTAATACTACTAGTATATATATGAGCACAGGTGAATGCCCAATTAACGTCCACCACCTGAATACAATAAAACACCCAACTAACATACAATTAACACTCAGTCCCTGCCCTCTATCACTGTTGGGTGATCACATCATATAATGTGTTCTGGAAACCCATTTGCCCCGAGTATGTGACTGTTGCTCTTCACACTTACCAATATTGAGTTTGAACACTTGCACCTCCAGACATTGCCTGGAAAACGTACTTGACCCAGATACTCAAACCATCCATGAACCCCCAAATCAGCAAGATTGATACACTGTTGTCATTGCAAACTTTATTTAACTTGTACTATAAAAATGTAAACTTACAATGCATAATATAATTGGAACAATGAGTCTATTACTAATGAATCTTGAGAGAATGTTGAACTGTACTGAGGCTCCACTCCAGCTGTACATAGTGACATTGAAGTCACCCCACAGTACATTAGTAATTTAAATCTAAAAAAATAATGAGATGTATTTGCTTTCCTTGCTCAGGAGATTTCAAAAATTTGGACACTTCGTATCCTAACTGCTACAAAATTTGATTAACTAACTCTCACTTTTACAAGTTTTAATTACAATATTTTAATAATTCTAGCAAACACCAATTCTCTGCATTCTCTAATGCACAACTTTAAAAGAACATCTCCTTCCATCTCCAACTTTTCCGTCACTCTTCAGAAAGGTGAGGAACAGTCTGAAGGTTCAGAAACAGAGATGCTCTTTTAGAGTTGTGCATTGAAAAATTCGTCAGAGTGAACTCTGTTCATCTTCAGAGTACTAGTGATAACATTCTCTTTCAGTTCTTATACAATGTGCGCTATCCTTGAACACCACTTTCTACTTGTCTATAACTTTAACTTACAGACGGACCACTACCAGCTCCTCGCTGACTTCCACACTAGCCCACCTACCCTTTCTGCAATACCCATAATATAGGCCCCATTGAAAAATTACTGACTCTTTAGCTTCAGCCTTAAAACAAAAGTGATTGTCCAATAATCGCATCACTGAATCTTGTACAACTACAATCTCCCTCTTCTATCTACAACTTCACTAAGATTCCCCAAGCATCTTTAATATTTCTTCAATTTCCTCTTCTTATTACCCTTAGCATTATCAAGTGCCTGAAACTGACTGAACACCGTTATCACCACTGTTCATTCTATTTTTCTTATAGCCTTTCTTCGTTAGCCATTTCCATAGCATGCTCTTTATACACCAGTTGTCTCTTCTACAGAGTCCAATACCAACCGTGTATCATCTATAAAAGTTTTAGACTCACCAAACCCCAACAGCACACCAATCCTACTCTCCAATTCCACTATTCCTCTCCTTCAAAGCTTCATTAGGTTAACACTGTTTACAATAGTCATGCCTGAACTCTACAGTTCTAATAACCATAAATATAACACAGCACACAAATCACTGCACTCATTTCACCTTCCATGCCCCTTAGCAACTGAGAGCTTGATTGAAAAATATGTATAAACTTCCTGTCACCTTAAAATGTCCTTTCCTGTCCTAAAGTGTCCCAAGTTTTAATATATGTTTTAATATATATTAAAAATACAATTTCTAGCCTGGTTTGGCCTAACCCTTCTCCTATGTTGGCACTGGTTTCTCTATGATATGCTGTCTTTGTTTTTCTTTCACTAGCGGTGCTTATGCTATCTTCCATGTTCTCTTCAAGACAGCATTTTTCCTATCCAGTCCCCACTGCTACTAGTCATGGTACTGCCCCACTGCCTTTCAGGCTCTGGATTGCTACCACTGTCCAGCCTCCCCCCATTCCCCAAGCACCTTCATTATCTTAGTCTGTCACTGATCCTCCCAATCGCTTTCCTTCGCTTTTTCACTGCAGGCTGCCACTGGCACTGTTGCACATTCTTACTTTCTGAAGGTTGATGTTGCTCGGCTCCATCTCATTCACTCTCTGAATGGGCTGCTGGCTCTTTACATTTCTCCGATTATTCAACAACTTGGTGTTTTTGCAAAAAACAAGATTAATTGAAATAATTTTTCTCAACATCTTTTTTTTAAAAGATCTAGAAAGTTAATTTTTTGCCTTAAACACACCATAAATTTAAATGCTGCTTCAAGTCTGCCATCTTGGAATCCCATCAGTCAACACACTTATCCAATCATTCATGGTGGCATGGTCCAATCTTCTGCCATGCTGTTCCATGTTATTATGGAGAGGCTCTGAGCAAGGGTCTGGCAATTCTCACTAGGAAGGAAGAAACTGAAGAGACCAGTGAGCACAGACCTCTCTCAGGCGCATTACCAACAACTAGCTTAGAAGCGACACAGGTCTTTGAACAGGGTACCGACTTGACCTCTTGGCTACAGGATGTGCATAGCTAGGTTAGAACAAAATCGGAGACAATGTGGGCAGGAATAAAAGATGACAAATCCTCCAAACAAAAACATTGCATTTCTGAAATTTCGATAATAAGCTATTAAAACATCTGTACAACCAAGTTAATTAAATGCTGAGCAGGTGTGTCTTTTTCACATGATATAAAATTTAAAGAACAAATTTATAATATTGAAGTGTTTAGAATTTTTTTTGTTTCTAAACAACATCTGTAATACTTTGCTGGAAGAATCCTGTCTCTTTAAGGTAAAATAAACTGTTTATAAATGTACGTGGATGACAATGGTTATCTGCACTCCAAGTGCAAAGCACTAATCCCTTTCAAGGGTCTCTTAAGCCAAGAGAATGGCATTTAATAGCTTGGAACATATGGATTAGATTAGCACATACTTCTTTGTCTAGAATATAAAATACGGTGAATTTTCTTCTGAAAATAATTTTCTTACCATTGTAGAGTAGTCCAGAATTCCTTTTGCTTGATGTGAAAGTTTCCCAGTATCATTTGAAGATGAAAGTTGTCCCTTATGATGTTGGAGAAAGGGTATTACCAATGTTATGGTTTGGGACCTGTAGGTATATGGGATCATGTGATAGGACTAGGAGTATTACTAGGTTATAGCTAAACAGTAAATCATAGGAAAATTCACTATATTGTATATATAACAGTGACTGTACTAAAAAAATAACATGAAGGGGTTCCAATTTGATCTGTACCAGAACATTCCTCGATGTGGAAGAACCTTAAGAACACATCTAAAAAACTTACTGCTTTTTAGAAGTTCAAAAACATGCATATATTCAGAAACATAGAAAATAGGAGCAGGAGTAGGCCATTCGGCCCTTCGAGCCTGCTCCGCCATTCATTATGATCATGGCTGATCATCCAACTCAATAGCCTGTTCCCGCTTTCACCCCATAACCTTTGATCCCTTTAGACCCAAGAGCTATATCTAACTCCTTCTTGAAAACATACAATGTTTTGGCCTCAACTGCTTTCTGTGGTAGTGAATTCCACAGGCTCACTACTCTCTGGGTGAAGAAATTTATCCTCATCTCAGTCTTGAAAGGTTTAATAGAAACATAGAAAATAGGAGCAGGAGTATACAGGCGCACTGAAAAAATACTTAAACATAATTGCAAATGACAGAGTTAAGTTAAAACTCTGAAGGTGTATCTACCATCAGAGAGAGCAAGCCTGAGGGGAAACAGTACCAGAGACCCACAGATCAAAGCAGACAGGGAGACAACAGGAGTCAGAGGGAGTGAGCCTGAGGGAAAACAGTGCTGGAAACCCACAGATAAAAGTGGGGAGTCAGCGGGAATCCAAGAGAGAATGAGCCGGTGGAAGTCAGCGGGAGTTGGTGAGAGCAACGTGAGAATAAACCAACAAAAAAAGGAGTGATATCACAGAACAGCAGGTAGGCGACTGGTTGTTTGGAGAGCCCGGAGGTGAGGAGTGCGTATGAATGAGTTTGGGGACAGAGCAGCAGAGTGGAGTGAGTGACAGCATCATGGTGGAAGGCAAATAAACTAAAAGTATCATCAGCACATGCTGGGTAAGTATAGCAGTAAGTATGAATAAGAGTATTAGCACAGAGCAGGTTTAGAGGCATTAATTAAAATTAATAGTTTAAATAAGGTAGCAACTAGATTCTAAAAGAGGGATTAGGGTTTTTAAATCATGGATGTGCAGCTGAGACCTGTTGCTTGAAATTCCTGCGCCATCCGGGAACTTTAGGACACTTCATGTGTCTTGGTGGACCACATGTGTAGGAAGTGTCTCCAGCTGCTTGAGCTCAGGATTTCTGAGTTTGAGGGGCATCTCAGCTCACTATGGAGCATCAGGGAGGATCAGAGCTTCCTGGATTGTATGTTCCAGGAGGTAGTCACCCCACAGGCAGTAAGAGTTCAGGATAGCAGATGGGTACTGTCTGGAGCAGTAGGACGAGGCAAGAAGTGCAGAAGTCATCAGGGTGTGTGCCACTCTCAAACTGGTACTCAGCACTGGACTGCTGAGAGTGACGACACCTTGAAGGAGTACAGTCCAGACTATGACACCAATGGGCAAGGGACTGCACGGCAGGGGTTGGGGAGGTGGTGGGTGGTGGGGAACAGCAACGAATAGGAAATTACATAGTTAGGGGGACAGTTCTGTCACTGTCATCATGAGTCCCGCAGGGTGTTTTGCCTCCCTGGTGCCAGGGTAAAGGATATCAAGGAGAGGGTGCAGAATATTCTGCAGGGGGAGTGAGCCAGAAGTTGTGGTACACATCAGTACCAACTGCATAGAGAGGGCAGGTATTGAGATCTTATGGTCAGATTTTCAGGAGCTAGGGAGGAAGTTAAAAAAGTAGGACCTCGAAAGTAGTAGTCTCTGGATTACTCCCAGTGCCACGTGCTACCGAGAGCTGAAATAGGAAGACAGGAAGGATCAATGTGTGGCTTGAGGCATGGTGCAGGAATGAGGGCTTCAGATTCTTAGGATGGGTTCAGAGGCAGGAGGCACCTATTCAAAAGGGATGGATTACATCTCAACAGGACTAGGTCGAATATCCTTGCGGGGAAGTTCACTAGTGTGGTTGCGGAGGGTTTAAACTAAAGTGGCAGGGAGATGGGCACCAGCATATAGAAGTAGAAAAGAGAAATAAGCTACATAAAAAGTGAAACTGTTGGATCGTAGTAGAGAAGGAAGTAGTACCATGTTAAATAGGAGCACACTAAGAAGGACTACAAAGAATACAAAGACAGTTTTAAAATGCACATCTATAAACGCACAAAGTGTAGTTAATAATGTTGGTGAGCTACAAGCACAAATAGGAATATGATGCAGTAGCAATAACGGAAATGTGGCTTAAAAATGTGAAGGATCGGGCACTTAAAATTCAAAGTTACAAAGTGTTCAGAAAAGATAGGGAAGGAAAAGAGGGAGGTGGGGTGGTAGTACTGATTAGGGAAGACATTGTCGTGTTGTAAAGAGTGGAGGTCATTGAGGGGGAAAGGACAGAATCTATTTTGTTAGAGCTGAGAAGCAACAAAGACATGATCATGCTACTCCAAATAGTGAGAGGGAGATAGAGGAGCAAACCTGCAGGGAAATGACAGAGATGTGCAAGAACTATAGAGTGGTGTTATTGGGGGACTTCAATTACCTGGCTATCAACTGGGATAATGTTAGAGTAAAGGGAAAGAAGGGGAGGAATTTCTGAAAGGTGTTCAGGAGAACTTCCTCGACCAGTAGGTTCTCGGTCCATCTAGGAAGGAGGCATTGCTGGATCTGTTGGGGAACACTTGGGTAAGAGTGATCATCATATCAAAGAGAGCTTTCTTCAATGGGAGGAGAAGGGATCTAGCCAGGGTAAAATGGAACTAAAGACTGACCGGAAAAACTGTAAAATGAACAATGTGTGATCTTTAAGGAGGAGATGTTTCTGGCACAGGCTAGGCACATTCCAACAAGGGGGAATCCAAAGCCAGAGCTCCTTGGATAACAAGGGAGCTACAGAATATGATGAAACAAAAAAAAGAGGTGTATGATGTATGTCAGGTGAATTATTCAAGCGAGAAACAGGCTAAATACAATAAATTGAATGGAGTAGTGAAGAGGAAAATGAGACTGGCAAAGAGAGAATATGAGAATAGAATGGCAATTAACATAAAAAGTAACCCAAAAATCCTCTGCTAGCATGTAAATAATAGTAGGTAGTAGGCAGATGGGCCTAAATTGGGAAAAAGAGGGTAATATATGCTTAAAGGCACAGGGCAAGGCTAAAATACTTAATGAGTACTTTGTATTGGTGTTTACTAAGGAAGAGGATGCTGACAAAATATCAGTGGAAGCGAAGATGATAGAGGTAATGGATGGGGTGAAAATTGATAAGCAGGAAGTACTGGAAAGGTTGGCTATGCTTACAGTGGATATGTCGCCTGGTCTGGATGGTTTGTATCCCGGTTGCAAAACAAAGTGGGGGTGGACATAGTGGAAGGGCTTGCCATAATCTTCCAATCTTCCCTAGATTCGGGGGAGGTACCAGAGCATTGAGAGTGGCAAATGTGACATCGTTATTCAAGAAAGGGTGTAAGGACATTCCTAGTAACTACAGGTCACTCAGTTTAACATCAGCGGTGAGTAAGGTTTTTGAAACACTAATCAGGGACAAAACCAACAAGCACTTGGAGAGGTTTATGTTATTTAAGGAGAGCCAGCACAGATTTGCAAAAGGCAGATCGTGTTTGACTAATCTAATTGAATTTTTTGATGAAGAGAAGGTTGATGTAGGGAATGCAATGGATGTTGTCTATATGGATTTTAAGAAAGCTTATGACAAAGTACCACATAAAAGGCTGGTTACTAAAATTGAGGCTCAAGGAATAGGAGGGTCAGTGTCAGCCTGGATAAAAAAATGGCTTAAGGAAAGAAAACAACGAGTCATGGTAAATGGTTGTTTTTCCAGACTGGAGGATGGTAGACAGTCACTTTCCCCAAGGTCAGTGCTGGGAACAGTGTTTTTTTTATATATATAAATGACTTGGATATTGGAATACAGGTAAAACTTCAAAATTTGCTGATGATACCAAACTTGGAAGTGTGACAAACATTGACGATAATACCAATTGACTGCAACAGGACATAGATAGGCTAGCAAAACATGCAGACAAGGGGCAGATGGAATTTAATACCGAGAAGTGTGAGGTGATGCATTTTGACAGAAAGGATAGGGAGAGGCAATATAGACTTAATAGCACAGTATGCAGGGACAGAGGGGCCTTAGGGTTCACGTGTATAGATCTTTGAAGATGGCAGGACATATTGAGACAGTAATTAACAAAGTATGTGGGATCTTGGGCTTAATAATTAGAGGTATTGAGTACAAAGCAGGGAAGTTATGCTGAACCTGTAAAAGCTCTGGTTTGGCCACAACTAGAGTATTATGTCCAGTTCTGGTCACCACATATTTGGAAGGATGTGAGGGTTCTTCAGAGGGTGCAGAGGAGATTTACCAGAATGGTTCCAGAGATGAAGGATTTTAGCTCCAAGGCTAGGTTGGTGAGGCTGGGGTTGTTCTCCTTCCAGCAAAGGAGATTGAGGGGAGATTTGATAGAGGTGTACAAGATTATGACCAGTTTAATTCAGGAAGACAAAGAAAAGCTGTTCTAATTAACTGATTATACAATGGCTAAGGGGACACAGATTTACGTTTTTGGGCAGAGATGCAAAGGGGATGTGAGGAAGAACTTTTTTATGCAATGAGTGGTAATGACCGAGAACTCGCTGCCTGTGAGAGTGGTGGAAGCAGAGACGATCAATGATTTCAAAAGGAAATTGGATGGGCATGAGGGAAATAAACTTGCAGTGCTACAAGGATAGAGTGGGGAAATGGAGTAGTACTTGTAATTTTACTGGGTGATAATTATTTGTTCAATTCAGAAGCCTTTCATGTGTTACAAGAGTTAAAGATCTTGGCATGCAATTGTGCACCAATTGGCAGTGGCCTGATGTGGAATAAAATTATGGACAGTCTATAAAGGTAAGCATCTCATGACCACCTGTGTTAACAGAAGGCCTTGGCATATTGCATTGACGGTTACAGAGAGATGGTAAAGCCCTTTTATGAAAGGTCAGCAAGGCCGCCTCTGGGAGAGAACCTCTTGGTTCAGTGGCCTCTTGAACTTGTCCTCATGTGAAGTGTCTGCTGATCAGAGAGTCGCGAGTCCCTCTGTCATGCATGTCTCTGCCTGGTGAATTGGGCCCCGCGTCACCATCTTCATCAGCTGGCACCTGTTGAGGTGCCTCATGCTCATCCTCCTCCTCTGAGGATGATGCTCCTTCAGTGTATTCCTCTGGCTCCAGCATTACTGTCCCCGCTGGAGTGCCATGTTGTGCAATGTGCAGCAGATGACAATGATACAGGATACACTTGGTGGGACATATTGCAGGGCTCCCCTGATCTAATCGACACATCTGAACCTCATCTTCAAAAGGTCAATGGCCTGCTCGATGGTGGCCCTTGTAGTCACATGGCAGCAGTTGTATGCATTCTCTGACTCTATGTTGAGGTTGCATACAGGGATTAGAAGCCCGTGTCTTCAGTGGATACCCCCCTTGTCCCCCAGGATCCAGCCACGAAGACGTTCAGGTGGCCTGAAGACTTGAGGGACTTGGGACTGTCTGAGGATGTAGGAGTTCTGACAGCTTCCAGGGAACCTTGCATGATCTGCTCACAGTGGTCGCAGATGGCTTGAACATTCAGGGAGTGGAACCCCTTCCTGTTCAGAAAGGCACCTGGCTGCTCTAAGGGAACCTTGATGGTGACATGAGTACAGCCAATGATCCCTTGCACCTGGGGAAATCCAACCATGGCTCAGAACCCAACTGTGTTCTTGGCCTGACTGGCTTAATTGGTTTTGAACTTGACTTTTTGGCCAACCTGATGGTACATGGCATCGGTGGCCTCCTTTATGCAGTGATGAGTCGCTGACAGATATGCCACATAGATCTCTAGACGAATCCTGGAATTAACGACAGGTGAAAAAGCTGAGTTCCAACATGATCATTAACATTACAGGCACTGGGTGTCCACCACTTCCCAATGGCATCAACTCATGCTCTAGCATATTGCACAGCTCCACCACGCAGTCTTGGTAGACATTGGTGCACAGCCAGCACCATGAAGCTGAGCCTTGAGCTGCGTAGTGCCTTCTGTGACCATGAGACTTCCCTCTTGCCCCCATGTGTTCTCCTCGTCCACACCCAATGGCTTCCTCAAATACAATGGAGCTCCCCTGCCCGCTGCACAGTCACTCCATGTGGCTGCATCCCCATCTCTGTCCACCCTCCTCCTCATTGGAGGAGTCAAACCCTGAAAGCATGGACCCGATAGCCAAATAAAGCCTGTGCTGCAATGAGCCTCTCAAGAACCTTGTCCTGCCTCCAGTGGCTGCTGTGGACTGATGAGACTTCCACTAACAGCACTTAAGTTTGGATTCACCCTCTGCAGTGCAATCAGACATGATAGCCTTGCGTCTTAAACACACAGACTGCCTGTCTCAGCAGAAAGCTGCAAACATTGCCTGCCACTTACTTCCACCACTGAGCTGCCGCGCAAATCTTGCAAGCTGCTGAGCACCCGTGCACCCTTCACACAATCACAGAAAGCTCACAAAATTCCAGACAATTGGATATTTAACAGCCACCAATCTGTTAGCCATTGACCCATTGCACCGCCCGCAAATCGTAAAATTGCTTGGCTGTGGGATGGCATCAGGGAGTTGTCCCATGCCATTTTACCGGTCCCCTGCCTCCATACCCACTACCATGGGGCCAACAAAATTCTGCCCTTTCATACTGTTAGTGTATCTGGGAATACTCTTTTCGCAACTTCCTTGTACTATTGGACAGATACAAGTAAAAGATACTCATCTAAAGGGCAATTTCTATCTCACCCGACCTTGCAATTTCTCAACCATCGTTACAACCTTTGCTGCTTTTCTCTATTTCATTCAAACTACTGTGTTTAATGTCCCTTGTTCCCACTAAGCTTCACGGTCTAGATGTTAGAGTTTTTTGAGGATGTAGCTAGTAGGATGGATAAGTGGGAAGCAGTGAATGTAGTATATTTGAATTTTCAAACAGCATTCAATAAGGTGTCTCACAAGAGGTTATTATGCAAAATTTGACTTATGGGATTTGGGTAACATATTAGCATGGATTGAATGTGTTCTGATGAAAAGTCACAGGTCTGAAACGTTAACTCTGCTTCTCTCTCCACAGATGCTGCCTCACCTGCTGAGTATTTCCATCACTTTTTTTATTATAGCATAGATTGAGGATTGGTTAATGGACAGAAAGCAGAGAGCAGGAATAAACAAGAAATCTTCAGGTTGACAGGTTGTAACTTGCAGGGTACTGCAAGGATCAGTACTTGGGCCTCAGCTACTTGCAATCTATGTTAATGACGTAGATGAGGGGACGGAGTAATGCATCCAAGTTTGCTGGCGATACAAAGTTAGGTGGGAAAGTAAGCGACGAGAAGGATACAAAACGGTTCCAAAGGGATCAGCAACATGTCTGTACACAGACACCAGTGTCTGTGGTAAAAAAATTTGAGGTCCATAGCTGGTAATTTTAAAGGCTGCGTGCGCTGAAAAAGCAACCACTAGGTGGCGGAGTATTGGCACATGCACAAATGCAGCCCCATTGACTGAAAGGTCACTGTCTGCAACATCTCAGGCAGCTGCCAGTAATAAAGATGGCGCTGCTCAATTTGACACAAACAAACGAATTGAACCCAAACCCCTTACCCCTCAATGGTCGCGACTGCGGCCTCCATTTCTCACCCCAACAGTAACCCACTCCATCCCGCGATCATTGCTTCTCTTTGTCACTCCATCCCACTCGCTCCCTAATCACCCCCAACGCACAAGATATTCAGCCAGGCTATAAAAGTAACCACGCTGAGAAAAGTTACTGTCTTAGCCATACAGACCAGGAAGGTGCCAAATTAACCCTCTGTCTGCAGAGTCAGCAGATTTCATTGGTGTAGTTGTGCTAAAGTCCTCGGAAGGAAGGAAGGAAAATTGGCAAGAGTTCCTGATCGTTATGTAATGACCTCTGCTTGAAGTATGCAAATGTGGTTGCTAGGTGAGGGCAGGTTCTGGTGCAGTGGTGATGTCGTGCATGGCTGTGCAGCCTGTCAAGGCTCATGCACGAATGTTACATTCGTAATCACATGCTGAAGAGTAACCGTTTCCCATGGAACTGTACTCTACTAAAGAGAATCAATGCTTTCAGACAGAATATAAGAAACAGGAGCAGGAGTAGGCCATTCAACCCTTCGAGCCCATTCGCCATTCAATGAGATCATGGCTGATCTACTACTTCAACACCATTTTATTGCACTATCTCCGTATCCCTTGATGTTTTTAATATGTAGAAATCTATCAATCACAGTCTTGAACATACTCAACGACTAAGCCTCCACAGCCCTCTGAGGTAGAGAATGCCAAAGATTCACCACCTTCTAAGTGAAGAAATTCCTCTTCATCTCAGTCCTAAATATCCTACCCCTTATTCTGAGACTGTGTCCCCTGGATCTAGCCTCCCTAGCCAGGGAAACATCCTTCCTGCATCTACCCTGTTGAGCCCTGCAAGAATGTTGAATGTTTGAATGAGATCACCTCTAATTCTTCTGAACGCCAGAGAATATTTAATCTTTCCTCATAGGACAATCCCTCTATCCCAGGAATTAGCTTGATGAACCTTTGTTGCACTCCCTCTACGGCATGTATATCTTTCCTTTGGTAAGGAGACCAAAACTGCACACAATACTCCAGGTGCGGATTCACCAAGGCTCTATATAATTGCAGTAAGACATCTTTACTCCTATACTTAAATCCTCTTATAATAAAGGCTAACATACCACTTGCCTTCTTAATTGCTTGCTGTACCTGCCTATTGGATTTCAATGACTCATGAACAACGACACCCAATTTCCTTTGAAGTTCAACACATTCCAGCCTCTCGGCATTTAAGAAAAAAAACAGATAACCTCACATTTCTCCAGATTGCATTCCATCTGCCAAATTTTTTCCCACTTGCTCTTGCATCCTCCTCACAACTCACACTTCCACCTGGTTTTAGGTCATCTGCAAACTTGGAAATATTACATTTAATCCCTGCATCCAAATCATTGATATAGATTGTGAATAGCTGGGGCCCAAGCACTGATCTTTGCGGTACCCACTAGTCACAGCATGCAAAACTGAAAAAGATTCATTTATTCCTACTCTCTGTTTTCTGTCCATTAACCAGTTCTCAAGCCAGTATATTCCCCGCCAATCCCCTGTGCTCTAATTTTGTTTCCTAACCTCCTGTGTGGGACCTTATCAAAAGCTTTCTGAAAATTTAAATATACCATATCCACCAGTTCCACCTCATCTATTCTGCTAGTTACATCCTCAAAAAACTCCAACAGGTTTGTTAAATATGTTTTGCCTTTCATAAATCCACGTTGGCTCTGCCCAATCCTACCATTATTTTCTAAGTGTGCTGTTATCACATCCTTTATTATAGATTCTAGCATTCTAGACAGGAAGGGAATTTCAGAAAAAAGCAGTTTTTAAAAACCTTATACCAATCTGTATAAGTCAGTAAAACAGGTCATGGTTTGGTGTTCTAATAATGCAATTAAAGTTATGAAATTGAAAATTAAATCCCAATGTTCTGCATCTGCAGGTTAATTAGACTGGTTCAAAGACTTTTTCGCCTTTTCCTTCTTCTCCCACCTCCCCAAAATCTGAGGGATTCCTCAGCTACTGGTGATGTGCTTAACATAGGTGGGTGCACATTTCTATCGACTAGGATAGAAACTGATTTGAATTTTATGATAAGGCAGAAGTTTTAAAAACAAAACTATAGAAGTTATTATTACTGGTTTCTGTCAGGTTCCTAAAGTTATCATCACACCAAGTTTAAAACATGGTTTATAAAAGCTTTATAAAACCTTAAAAAGATTAGCATTGATTGTAAAAATGATTATGAACAATAAACCAATATATACCAGCAGTCTGGTATTTTTTCAGTGCTGGAGGGCATCCAATTGGCCCTTCAGCTTCAAGAACCCTCCTGCCAACATTAACTGGATGGTATGCCTGCCCTCTGGCCACCAATTTTTTCAATTCGGGGAAACTCACAGCCGGGTGACTGTTCTCCACACAGTGTGGCTTCTGACCCCCATTTGACTCTGATGTTGGGTCCAGAAGCCCACGGGGAAAATCCTGCCCTATATGTCACACAACGTTATGTGATAGAAGAGCTTCTCACAAAGTAACTGTTATTTTGTATTGAGAGTATGGTTTAAAAAAGACTGGGATAATTTTGATTTTGGGAGCTGGAATAGAATGAGTGATATCGTACCAGCAGCCCATTTTACAGCTCTCTCGATTCTTATTTCCATTGACTACACAGCTGATCTGGTATCATTTGCTTTACACTGTCACCCAAAGTCAAAACTACCCCATTGTTTTCAGTTAACATGCAGTTGCAAGCTTCAGTCTTGTCACCTTAGAGCAGGTCTCTGAAATGTTTCTGCCAGCTCCAACACCATGTTGTTCCTCTCTAAAGTTAGTAAAGTTAGGTTCTTTTAAGTTTCTATCATTAATTTTTAAAAATGCTTTGCACATTTTACTTTTTATTCTTTTTTTCAACTTTTTAAATTACTTTCTTTCCCCCTCAACACCTCCTGCCCACATTTGTCATTCTCAATCCACATTCTGGCCTGGCTGCCTGCATCCCATTTGCTCCAACATTGGACCAAGTCCTTCCTTTGCTCACACACTATTCCAAAGTTTTGTTATTCCAACTGTGTCTCTTTCCACCTCATCCTCTTGATGGTGTCCTGATTGCCTGCGTCCTATTATATTTCTGGCCTCCTTGCTATCCTTCACGAACCTTCCTTGTCTGGTACGTGCCTTTGTTGCAAGCCGCTCTCTTTGACACTTTCCCACTGTCTTTACCACATGATGTCTCAGACGTACCCAGGTGTTTAACATCTTCATGCCCGATTAGCTATCCTCTTAGCTGCCGACTAATGAGGACACCTGCCCAATGCTTCATCCCTCCGAGCCTTCCCCGCCCCATCAGTTCAGAGTTTTTCAGACACCCACTGCTGACAATCTTCTTAGTTAACTTGTAGATGGTGTTTACCCATCTCTCAACAACCAGAGAGGAGAGAAAACAAATACAATGAAACAAAGTGGCAAACAAACAAGATTATTAACAGTAAAATGCATAAGGAAAAAAATTAGAAACAACAGGTGCATTATACAAGTGATGTAATCAGGGGGCCACAAGAATTGTGATGTATGGGAGGGTTTTGTGTGATTTTAATACTACATTATTTACATTTTTACAAAAGTTTAATTCAGTTCTGGCGACATTTGATGCGAACCACCATTTTGTTTAAAACCAACTAATTTCTCAGTCACTTTGTAGAACATTTCAAAAGCAAAGACCTCGGCCGGAATTTTCTGTTGGGCGGGAGGCCCTGCCCTCCAACCGAAAAGTCGGGGGCAAGCCCGTCTCCGCCAGGCCTGGCAAAGTGGCACTTGACTTAAGGGCCTTAATTGTCCTGGGGCAGCCGGTCTGTTTCTCCCCGCAGCCTCATTTAAAATTGATGCTGAAGTGGGAGGGGGTCATGAACAGCACCCCCACTGCCTCCCACTCAATTTTACGCCCTTCCCCCCCCACCCCTCCCTCACCGCCACCAGCCCGCTCGTTGGGGGGAGGAGGCTGTAAAATTCCAGCCCTCTATTTTTTTCCATGGGTGTTTATATGAAAAATTGGTATAATGGTTTTAATTTAAGTTCCAGCAGCACTTGGTGCAAAATAGCAATGTAACTAATTTTCAAAACATTAATACTTAAATAAATGAATTTGAATTTTGAGTGTTCCTGTTGAGGTTGCACCATCAAAAAAATTTAATTTTTTTCAACTTTTGTTATTTATTCAATTTCTTTTTCATTCAGATATTATGTTAGTAGGTATTATTCCACTTCAGTTTCACCAAGAACTGATGTCTCTTAGTTGAGTGATATCAAGCTAACAAAGGTCAATATTAAAACCCACTTGTATTTCATAGAGTCACTTACAGCATAGAAGAAGGACTTTTTTTTTTAATTCATTCATGGGATGTGGGTGTCACTGGCCAGGCCAGCATTTATTGCCCATCCCTAATTGCCCTTGAGAAGGTGGTGGTGAGCTGCCTTCTTGAACCGCTGCAGTCCATGTAGGGTAGGTACACCCACAGTGCTGTTAGGAAGGGAGTTCCAGGATTTTGACCCAGCGACAGTGAAGGAACGGGCAATATAGTTCCAAGTCAGGATGGTGTGTGACTTGGAGGGGAACTTGCAGGTGATGGTGTTCCCATGTATTTGCTGCCCTTGTCCTTCTAGTTGGTAGAGGTCGCGGGTTTGGAAGGTGGTGTCGAAGGAGCCTTGGTGCATTTCTGCAGTGCATCTTGTACACACTGCTGCCACTGTGCATCGGTGGTGGAGGGAGTGAATGTTTGTAGATGGGATGCCAATCAAGCGGGCTGCTTTGTCCTGGATGGTGTCGAGCTTCTTGAGTGTTGTTGGAGCTGCACCCATCCAGGCAAGTGGAGAGTATTCCATCACACTCCTGACTTGTGCCTTGTAGATGGTGGACAGGCTTTGGGGAGTCAGGAGGTAAATTACTCGCCTCAGGATTCCTAGCTTCTGACCTGCTCTTGTAGCCACGGTATTTATATGGCTACTCCAGTTCAGTTTCTGGTCAAGGGTAGCCCCTAGGATGTTGATAGTGGGGGATTCAGCGATGGTAATGCCGTTGAATGTCAAGGGGAGATGGTTAGATTCTCTCTTGTTGGAGCTGGTCATTGCCTGGCACTTGTGTGGCGCGAATGTTACTTGCCACTTATCAGCCCAAGCCTGGATATTGTCCAGGTCTTGCTGCATTTCTACACGGACTGCTTCAGTATCTGAGGAGTCATGAGTGGTGCTGAAGATTGTGCAATCATCAGCAAACATCCCCACTCCTGACCTTAAGATTGAAGGAAGGTCATTGATGAAGCAGCTGAAGATGGTTGGGCCTAGGACACTACCCTGAGGAACTCCTGCAGTGATGTCCTGGGGCTCAGACGATTGACCTCCAACAACCACAACCATCTTCCTTTGCGCTATGTATGACTCCAGCCAGCGGAGGGTTCTCCCCCCAATTCCCATTGACCTCAGTTTTGCTAGGACCCCTTGATGCCATACTCGGTCAAATGCTGCCTTGATGTCAAGGGCAGTCACTCTCACCTCGCCAGCCCATCGAGTCCATGCCGGCCCTTCACAGTGGAGTCTTGTCAGTCCCACTCCCTTGCTCAATCCCCATAGCCCTGAAAATTCATTTCCTTCAAGTGCCCATCCAATTTCCTTTTGAAGTCATTGATCGTCTCTGCTTCCACCACCCTCGTAGGAAGCAAGTTCCAGGTCATTACCACACGCTGCATAAAAAGTTCTTCCTCACGTTCCCCCTGCATTTCTCGCCCAAATCCTTCAATCTGTATCTGCTAGTCTTTGTGCCATCAGTTAGTGGGAACAGTTTTTCCTTGTCTAACTTATCGAAACCTGTCATAATCTTGTACACCTCTGTCAAATGTCCCCTCAACCTCCTTTGCTCCAAGGACCACAAACTCAGCTTTTCCAACCTAACCTTGTAACTAAAATGCCCCATCCCTGAAACTACTCTGGTAAATCTCCTCTGCACCCTTTTAAGGACCTTCACATCCTTCCTAAAGTGTGGTGACCTGAACTAGACGCAATACTCTACTTGAGGCCTAATCAGAGCTTTTATAAAGGTTTAACATAACTTCCATGCTTTTGTACTCAATATCTCTATTTATGAAGCCCAAGATCCAGTATGCTTTGCTAACCACTCTCTCAATATGTCCTGCCACCTTCAAAGATTGATGCACATGCACTCCCAGATCCCTCTGTTCCTGCACACTCTTTAGAACTGTGCCATTAAGTCTCTTTTGCCTCATGCTATTCCCTTCTGTGAAAATGCATCACCTCACACTTGTCTGTACTAAATTCTATCTGCAACTTGTTGGCCCATTCTGCTAGCCTACCTATGGGCTGGATTTTATGCACCTGCTGCGGGGAGCAGCAGCAGGCGAAGAAAATGGTGACCCGCACATATGGGATGAGCGCCACCATGATCTTCCTCACGACGGCCCACAATAATATGCCAGTTGGTGGGGCACCCCCCCACGAATTGTGGCGCGCTCATAAAATTCAGCCTCTAGTCGCCAATTTATGTGCAGCACGAGTATCAGATCAAATGACCGGCATCTTCATCAGAGCTGTGCTGTTGCTCTCTACTCTCTACTCTCCTGGGGCTGCTATGGCTGGGGAGCAGACAGTTCTTGGGTGTCAGAAAGCAGAAAATCAGAAGGAAAAGTTGGAGTGAGAGAAGAGAGGTGGGGTGGAGAGCAAGAGCTCCATGGTCACATCATCTGCAGCCTGCTCATCATGCCAGAGTACAGGTTGAGGAGGAGCTCAAGTTGAGAAGGAGCACAAGGCAGAAAAATATCATCCTCAATGTTCTCAGTGACGCCAGATGCCAAGGGCTCTGTCACAGCAGGCCCATGAGGTGGAGAGCCATTTCCTTCATAGTGCTCAGGAAATGCAGGCGTCCTAGCTCTGCTCCCTTCTATTGTGTGCCACCTTATCTTGCAAGAGAGAGGGAAGAATGTCAGTGTTTATATTTCACTGTGTTTGGGTGATGTGTCTGCCACAGCTGAGGATGTAGAGGCTGTAAGAGATGGGCGTAAGACTAGCAGGTAGGTGTGTGAGGGTGAGGTGGAGTATCTGGATATGAGTCCTGAGTGCCAGGGACCCGTGCTGGGTGAGTGATGATGCCATGGTGCATTGGAGCGATGGTTAGAGAGGTCACGCGAAGATGTATTCACTGGCCATGATCACCGTGTGAGGTCATTAGACTTGTTGTGGCACTGGTGCCAGGCCTTCAAGGCCAGGCACTGGGAATTGACCTCCCTAGCCACCAGCTCCTAAACGCTTATGACAGTGATCTTTGAGGGCTTCCTGGGTCCCCGCAGAACTATGGCATCTCCCCTCCACCACTAAGGCCTCCAGTGACTCTGGAGCATACTCTCTGCCCTGCTGCTCCACTTTACTTGATTAGAATTACGGCAATAGCATTCAACAACAGCCTCCTGTAATTCAGTGCATCTTCCCTTTAAGAGGAAAAGACTGTGTTTAAGAACGGAAAGATAGCTGCATTACATGTTACTCAATGGGTGTGGACTGGTCGCGAATTATGAACCCTACATCCAAAAAAGCACAGAAAATCTTTCGCCCATTATGTTTAAAATGTTAATCTTCTTAAAGAAAAGAACCTTTACATTGTCTTTTATTTTACGGGCACTTGGGCTCTTCAATGCACACAATCATTTTACTGGAATTTGAACAGTAAATTGCCCAAATTAGTGGGAAAAAGTAAAACATACAAGAGTCCTTTTACACGTTTTATAAATTAAGAAACAATCATTGTATTTAATAGTATGCATTACTGTTTTGCAAAATAAAGGTTGAAAATTATGCTCAATACACAAAGGATCCAAAATAGCAACTAACCTCAGCATTTCAGAATACTAACCCTTAGGCCAGTTGAAATAATGAAGGAAATTTTTTTCTAAATCCTGTTTTGACAGTGACAGGTACAAGTGAATCTCATTTACAGCAGCTTTTGAAACACATCATGTTGATGGCAGCTACAGATTAAGATTTCTGCTACCACATCTCTCGCTCCCAACTCAATAGGATTTACCATTCGACTGCTGAAAAAAATCCCATGCAATTGTACAATAGAGTTTTAAGAATTTTAATCTAAAAAATGAGAAACATTCACAAATTGTGCACACCTGTGGAAAGTTATTGTAAAAGTCCAATTAAAAGAAAATCAGTAATGGAATTCAATATTTTTGCCAAGTAGTAAAATGTATTTAAGTTCTGTTAACAAACACATATTTTTGTCTAACTTTTAATTGCAACAAGGTTACACTACTTTGATGCTTGCATTCTTTAACAAATGAATGCTTACATATGTGCAGAAGCTCCAAAATGGCAACTGTTAAAAAACAATGGAGGAAATTGTCCAAGGTAATTACACCACTTCACAGAAAGCTGTCATTGTCCCAAAGCAATTCTGGTAAAAGGAAATCGCATACATTTGGTAGAAAAGAAAATTCAATCTTTAATTAAAGTATTAAAGTCACAAGTCAGTGAACATAGGAGAATAAATAGCCATGCTCTAGTGTATTTAGCAAATTATCACAAAGGTAATTATAAGATGCGGCTCATTGACTGTAGAAAGATGAGCTACATGATTTTTATAAGTGAATTACATCCTTTATAACATAGGAGACTTAACGTGCAATTATGCTCAACTTTTGCACTGTAAAGTTGCAATCTGACTCTGCACTACATTGCTTGGACTTCACACTGTGTGGTGTCTTGGCGGGTTAGAAATGTTGGACATCCTTGACACTTTATAAACCTGCATAGAAGTTTTGCAATGTTTCGAGAAAGTCGAAACTCATGCCTTTGCTTTCAAAACATTAAATTTATTGGCTGGGAAGTGGAACTCTGTACCTTAGTGTACACACCAATGCAGAGAAATCGCTCCTGGTTGTTAATAGTAAAGTTTGCAGCTCCCAGCTTGACTTTCATGCTGCTAGCTATGTTTCACACTCTGCATCTTTCAAACTCACACCAGTGACAAGTAATTTCTGTAATAACCAACCCTACATTACAACTTATAATATAAAATCATTGGTGCAATCACAGAACTAAAATAAAACAGAGTAAACAACCCATTAAATAAAACATTTCATTCTGTTATGACCTGGTGAGAAAGAGGTCTAGGGTTCCCTTTCAGTCTTCACCTGGCCTTACTGTAACAGGGTTTATTTTTTTTTTAATGCCGTGTGTTAACTCCCCCTTGGTGAATCCTTGTTCACCGCTTTCCAATTATAAGACAAGGAAAACAGAAAAAACTGGTTTAAAGAAGAAAAGTTGAAATTTATTACACTTAAACTCAAATTCGGTTGACACCTATGGATACACGATGCGCCCACGCAAGCATGCATACGCGATACATACATGCAAATAGAGACAGAGAAGAGCAGAAGAAAAATAAAGTGAAAACGTTTGAAGCAATATCTGAAGAGTTGTTGTTACTGTTCTTTGAGCTCACTGTAGAGTCCTTGCATGGAGGTAGATCTTGCTCTTCTTCAGGTCCCAGTATTCTTCTTAACCTTGTTTGCTGTAGAAGACTTTTCTCTCTTGGGGTTCATGTGTCTTCAGCGGATTCAGAGGCTTCTGAGAAAAAGATGGGAGCAAACAGGAGAGATCTTCTCAGTCAGGAGCAAACAGGCACTCTGCATTCTAACTGTTTGTACAAATTCAAAAAATTCAGGTTGCCCAGCAGGTTAATCATGCGACTAGCTGATTTGGCCATGTCTGTTTGTGTATTCGGCCATCTTAGCAGTCAACCTGGAATGCGAGCTCTCCCACCTTCAATGTCTGGTGATCAAAAGTCCATTGTGGGTTGAATGTGTCAGGGATTGGTCCTTTGTCCTTTCCAAGCACTGTCTGTTAATATGCAAATATCTTTCCAGCCAAGGGTCCATGTGGCAAAATTAATATGCCTCATGCTTGGCAGGTGGGGGCCTTCATGACAATACTCACTCACCAACACCATCAATTTTAGAGCTATGACAATCAAATATTCCTCAGATACATTCAAACCATCTGAAAAAGGACAGTAAAACGATCTGACAAAAATTGCAGTGTCTGGCACAGAAACATGTTAATGAAATTTAGAACAAACCCACAACTTGCCCAGATTTAACGTTTTCCAACACAGGGAAAATGTTATCAGTAAATTGGCACCAACATTCCTCACCCTGAGGCACCTTAACTCTCAGTACCTTGAGGAAGCTCCTCACCCATTTTATCATTGCTGTCACATATTATTGAATCCTTCATTACCCGTATCCCGTGTTAACTTTGCAAGACCATCACAGTGAAGTCACCTCGGATGGAGCATATAATACATTTATATTAAGCAAAGAAGAAAAATTCTTCAAGTTTAAAAATACATTACACTAAGGATATTTTCGTTCAAAGCCAAATTTCAAAGCATTGAGTAACAGAAAGTCAGTAGCTTTATGTAGCAAAGTGCACTGTCACATGTCAGTAGGACAAACATTTGTACTGTGAATCCCCAAACAATGAGCTTAGCAATGGACAGCTCATCACAGCAAAAGAAAGTCAACAAGATACTGCTTTTGTGCACCTATGGCTGGTGAGACACTGACATTAGTGGAAACCATTGATCAAGTCACTTGTCTCCCTCTCAGCTACACTTTTCTTAAAAATATGGATGATATTGCATATGCCATCTCACAACCTATCAAATGATACCAAGAACATTTAAGCTCCTCCATAAACTGAGGAAGATGGAGAGACCCCTTTCGAAAATTAATATGGTATCTTAGTGTCAACTTTTCAAAATCACATCCTCTTTTGAAACTTTACCTATTCGGCCTGTATATCAGGAATTCAGGTGCAATTCCAATGAATGGATAGAAAATTGTGGGAAGTTCATCTCAAAATTCCCGATTATGCGCTCCTAATGGGAGATGTTCTATGCTGGGAGTGAAATCATATAAAAATTACTGCATTACTCTTTGTTCCTTTACAGCTAAGCCTCTCAATAGTAGACCACAAACTAAGACCATCACAGAGCCCTCTCAAGCAACCTTTAATAAGACCAGAAGGCTAAAGAGCAAAACAGAGCCCACAAGCCTCAGTGTCACCCGGAAAGTGCATTCTCTTTGAACTATTAAGAATTACTGCACTGCCATGAGTCAAGTACAAGACACATTACCACCAAGCCCAGCAGAACCATCTGAGCCACAGCAAGGGCACAAGTTTTAGTCCATACAAGTCCCAAGATAGGAGGAAAGGTAGCAGTTAGATGCATAAATATTTAAAACCTCAACTGACGCAATTTATATTCTATTATATGTGCATGCGGAACAAATTGTATTGTTGTCAATTAACAGTTTTGATGACAGCTACTTCTGCTCTCTCCAAACCTGCATAAAGATCAGAAGCAACAGGACCATATCTCTTACATAAGCATCAACTCAACTGTGATTATCTAAATAATCACCAGGTGCAGTCATTGCCCTGTCATTTTCTTGCTTCCATTCACTTTTCAGTGCTTGGGGAAACCTAACATGCTTCCTATTCTAACCCTCGATCCCCCTTTCAAGTTACAGGTACCACATTGCTGCTGTTCATAAATTCTGCCACAGGGCCCCTGTAACATTACAGCAACACCTAGTGGCAGAAGTTAGGTCCAAGAATCGTTTATGCTGCTACTGCCTAAAAATAGCTAGTCCCAGGCCTCAGATCAGTGGCATTTTGACTCCTGTCTTCTTAAGACTGTTGCCAACACATGCATTACTCACATACTTCAAGCAGCTGACATTGCCATCACAGCAATATGATCAGGAACTTTCTAATGCTTCCCGTTAAGCTTCCAATGCAGCACCGTTGCTTTGAATGAGCACAGACTAGCAGTGAAACCTAATAAAGGAATTCACAAGCTGTCAATATCATTTTCAAATAATGTCTGCCCTACTATTGCACAATGGCATTAACTTTCTTAAAGTAGGAAGTTTAAAATATTTTTTCAAATAATTATACATGTAGGCTAGAATTTTACATGAAGCAAGCAAGTCCCACTGCCGGGATCAAAAGTGGGCGGCATGGCCGTGCGGGCAGGGAGGGGTGGGAGGGGGACGGTGGAGCTGTGCATGCGATATTGTCAGGGATGGTCAATTAAGTGTTAGAAGGCGGGACAGGCATCCTGAAACACTGGCGCCATCTTTAAAAGCCAGCCAGCAGCACATGCTAATGCAACAGCCTTGGCTCAGTGAGAGCGCCCTGGAAGCAGTATAAAGTGAAGACATGGCTGAATGTAGATCAATTGTTGCCCCAAGATTGAATGATGCCTCCCTGGAAGTTCTCTTCCAGGCTGTAAGGGAACAGTCCTGTTCCCTCGGGGCGAGAGGAGGAGACCAACGCGGCAAACCAAGCAGGCCTGGAGGTCAGCAATCACGGGATTGTGGCTCTGCCATGGCATTAAAGGGTCAATGACCCGATGCATTCTGGCAAGATGAATGCAACGCATAACATTAAGCGTTCAGCCTTAAATGTGACTGAAGGTGATTAAGAGATTGGAGATGGAAGTGCCCACCTTGTTAATGGAGATGACCAAGGATCAGCATTGGCTGTCAGATACATGTTAGACTCACTATGCAGGAGACTGGTCAGGCAAAGGTGACTCCTGCACAGCCAGTGCTGAGTGGCTGCATGCAGGAAGCATGCCTGTGGTACCACATCGGACAGTCAGGCTGCCATCAATATAGGAGTCATGTGTCACTTTGATGAGTGACTATCAATGGGAGTGTATGTGCTTGCAGGAGAAGACAGCTCACAATGCATAGGAAATGTCAAGAATCGGAGGAAGCATGCCCTACATGGCCATCCTCACTCCTATGGAAGAGGCTCTAGATCTGATTGGAATGGAGGCAGGCAAGGCAATCGCGAATGGTGAGATTGGTGTGGAGCCCCAAGAGAGTGAGTGGTCTAATGGATGGGTGCAAGAGACCGTCCGGTGAGCACAAAGCATCGTGCCCATGTGTGGATCACTACTCACATAGAGCTCCAGATGATGAAGGGAGGGAGGAAGGGAGAAATAAAAAGAAAGACTTGCATTTACATAGCACCTTTCATGACCATCTGACATCTCAAAGCGCTTTACAGCCAATGAAGTACTTTTTGAAGTGCAGTCACTGCTGTAATGCAGGAAATGTAGCAGTTTGCGCACAGCAAACACCCACAAACAGCAATGTGATAATCACCAGATAATCTGTTTCTGTGATGTTAATTGAGGAATACATATTGGCCAGAACACCGGGGATAACTCCCCTGCTCTTCAGTGCCATGGGATCTTCTAAATCCAACCAAGTAAGCAGGGTAGTGTCCTAGGTCCAACCATCTTCAGCTACTTCATCAATGACCTTCCCACCATCAGAAGGTCAGAAGTGGGGATGTTCGCTGATGATTGCAAAATGTTCAGCACCATTTGCGACTCTTCAGATACTGAAGCAGTCCGTATCCATTTAAAGAAATACCTGGACAACATCCAGGCTTGGGCTGATAAGTAGCAAGTAACATTCGCACCACACAAGTGCCAGGCAATGACCATCTCCAACAAGAGAGAATCAAACCACCTCCCCTTGACATTCAATGGCATTAACATTGCTGAATCCCCCACTATCAACATCCTAGGGGTTACCATTGACCAGAAACTGAACTGGAGTCGCCATATAAATACCGTGGCTACAAGAGCAGATCAGAGGCTAGGAATCCTGTGGCAAGTAACTCACCTCCTGACTCCCCAAAGACTGTCCACCATCTGCAAGGCACAAGTCAGGAGGGTAATGGAATACTCTCCACTTGCCTGGATGGGTGCAGCTCCAACAACACTCAGGGAGCTCAACACCATCCAGGACAAAGCAGCCCACTTGATTTGCACCCCATCCACAAACATTCCTTCCCTCCACCACTGATGCACAGTGGCAGCAGTGTGTACCATCTACAAGATGCACTGCAGCAATGCACCAAGGCTCCTTAGACAGCACTTTCCAAATGCACAACCTCTACCACCTAGAAGGACAAGGGCAGCAAATGGTTGGGAGCATCACCACCTGCAAGTTCCGCTCCAAGCCACACACCATCCTGACTTGAAACTATATCGCCGTTCCTTCACAGTCGCTGGGTCAAAATCCTGGAACTCCCTTCCCAGCTCATTACCACTTTCTCAAGGGCAATTAGGGATGGGCAGTAAATGCTGGCCTAGCCAGCGATGCCCACATCCCAAGAATGGATTTGAAAAAAGAGGCGGCACAGTGGCGCAGTGGTTAGCACCGCAGCCTCACAGCTCCAGCGACCCGGGTTCAATTCTGGGTACTGCCTGTGTGGAGTTTGCAAGTTCTCCCTGTGTCTGCGTGGGTTTTCTCCGGGTGCTCCGGTTTCCTCCCACAAGCCAAAAGACTTGCAGGTTGGTAGGTAAATTGGCCATTATAAATTGCCCCTAGTATAGGTAGGTGGTAGGGAAATATAGGGACAGGTGGGGATGTGGTAGGAATATGGGATTAGTGTAGGATTAGTATAAATGGGTGGTTGATGGTCGGCACTGACTCGGTGGGCCGAAGGGCCTGTTTCAGTGCTGAATCTCTAAACTAAACTAAACAAGGCCTCAGTTTAATGTCCCATCCGAAAGACAGCACCTCCAACAATGCAGCACTCCTTCAGTACTGCACTGGAGTGGGACTTGGACCCAGAACCTTGTGACTCAGAGGCAAGAGTGCTACCAACTGAGCCACAGATGTAACAAAGCACACATTCTCCTCATCAGTCTTATCTCTCTTGCAGGTCATAGACAACAGCAACCAACCACCAAGCCTGAGCGACAGCCTGCCACCTCAGAGGGCTCACTGTCACATCATTCTCCCCCACCTTTCACCAGTGCAGATACTGTCACATCGGTGGGTAGTTGTGCACAGTTAGTAACAGTCACAGTCTGCTGAACATAGCATAGATGTGCCCGAGCAGCTGACAGAGACAGTGACAGCTGAGGCCACTCACACCCAGAGGCTTGTGGGAGGGCCTGGTGATGCTCAGCTTCAGGCTAATGACCTGCCTCTGGGGTCATCAACAAGGCAGGAGATGCTGCAGCTGCAGTGTGAGGTGTGGGAACATCTGGCGGAGCTTTCAGAGGCTGTACACACCCATGCAGGGATGATGGAGGAATCCATCCAGATTATGAGTGCAGCCATCATTCTGGTGTGTGCGTGCATGGCTTTCTCCATCAAGAGACTGAGAACCCTCACAGAGAGCTGTATCCAGCATACCATCACCACCTCCATGAGCTCTGTGGAGTAATTGCTGGGCGAGAGGCAGATGAGGCGCCTGCAGCCATTGCCAGGTCCTCCTACTCCTCAGGTGAGCAGGGAGGGCCAAGAGTGCCCTGAAACGGTAGAGGAGCAGCTGTCTACAGCATCTGGGGACTCCTCTCAGGATGCTCCTCGTGTGGATGGCAGCTCCTCAGCCCCTCTGACAGTGACACCAGTAGCTCATGAAATCACTGAGACAGAGAGGGCCCCTTCACCTGTGGAGGAGGCCCTCAATATGTTGGGGCCCTCCAGGCCTCAGCAACTAGAGGACAACTGCCTTGGTCATCGAAAGTCACAGAGCAGAAAGCACAGCAGTCTGCCCTCTACCTCAGCTGACTGTTTAGGGGGAGCACCACGTAGGAACATCTGTAAGTATTTGAATATATCCACACAGCTGCACTTGGATTTCAGGGGGATATGTCCTGACGTTGGATGTCAACTTAATGTGTATGTGTCTTGTGTGCACCAGCAAAAGAATTCTTTACCTTTTTTAAACATTACTGGGCCATTAGTAGGTCACTGGCTCCCACAAAGGGCATGATGGGAAGAAGCACATTGAGCGGGCTCAGGGCATTTCCCATCCTGTTGGCTCCTGTGATGACGGCTCCAGGAAAATGGTAAGGGCATTTAAGGAAATGACAACAGGTCTGTAGAAGGTGGCAGACTTATTGAATTGACTGGGTGTGTAAGTAAGGCCCACGTGAAACGTGCCTGTATTAGTGCGGCACGAGCGTCCCTTGTGTGCACCTGATTGTGCCTTGCCTCTTATCTCTGGGGGACCTTCATCCTGTTGCATTGTCACTATGCCCCTCCATATCCTCATCCTGAGAGGAGACATCATGCTCCAGGATGTCCTCATTATGCAAAGCTTCTCCCCTCTGTAGCGCCAGGTTGTGTAGAGCACAGCAGACCACCACGATACGCGAGACCCTTGCTGGGGTATACTGAAGGGCTCCACCAGATCTATACAGGCATCTGAACCATATCTCCAGAAGCCCTATGGCCTGCTCAATGAGTTGTCCCATGGCAGCTTTTGTAACTCTCCTCTCCATCTGTTCTTGGGTTCCGTAGAGGCATCAGCAGCCATCTCTTCAGTGGGTAGTCGTTGTCACCTAGCATACATCCTTGAAGGTACACCAGGGTCCTGAAAAGGTCGGGCATCAGGGATTGCCTTAGTATGTAGGCATTGTGGCAGCTTCCAGGGAACCTTTCACAGACCTGAAAAATCCATCTGCAGTGTTCGCAGATCAGTTGTACATTGAGCGATTGGAAGCCCTTCCTGTTGATGAAAGTCATTGTCTGGTCTGTGGGAGCCCTGACGGCCACATGTACCTGGGGAAATCCAGTAATGCCTCGAGTCCTACGCTTCTTTGAGCTTGACTGTCTCGATCCGCGTAAAAGCACACAAAATGGCTAGTCCTCTTGAACATGGCATTGTGACCATCTTAATGCATCAATGAAGCGCAGACTGGGAGATCCATAGGTATCTCTAGAAGATCCTTGAAATGATCCTAAGAAATTAAGCACCATGGTAATCTTCAATGCCACAGACATTGGGTGCCCACCCCTCCCCATAGGGCTCAGCTCACCTGCCATCATGACACACAGCTCGGTGACCACCTTCCTGGAGAGGCAGTCGTCGGCAATGCTGCTGCTCCAACATTTGCAGAAAGTTGAGCCTCTCTCAGGGGTATTATCTTCTGCATGAATGAGGCCGGTTGTGTGTCCCCCTGTGCCCTCCTCCTCCCTGCCCCCTTCCAGGCTCATAATCCTGTTGCCCCTCTGATTGCAGCTGCCCCGCTGCCTCTGGCTGCAGCTTTCTCCTGCTCTGATGCTCTTCCTCACTGGATATCTCGAATCCTGAGTGAATGAAACCCATGGCAAATAGCTGCACTCAGTTCTCTGGGCCTTCCACCCACTTTGCTCTGTACATACAAGTACCAAGAGAGGGCACTCAAGCAGCATGCCCCAGCTGTGCTAGGCAAGTTTGCCCCTGCTCCCGATTGCTACTTTCTCTGAACGATCAGCTCCACCGCCCTGCCAAGCCACGCTACAGCTCACAGTGGCTGCCGACTGCACCCAACACTGAGATCCCACTAAGCCGCCGCCTTGCAACAGTTGGCAACGATCTGAAGCGCTGTTGTTCCTAGGCCTTAATTGCCTGCCCGCTGCGTTTCAGCGTGACCTCCTCCCGGCAGCCCGGCCTGCTTTAGTAATATCTAGGTGCGACGTAAAGACGTCAGGTTTTCCCTCCTGACAGCATTCGCTGCCATTTTACCACTCTTCCCATCCATAATGGGCTGGCAGAATTCAGCCCAAAGTTTTTTTTTTAGAAATATAATGAATTTAATCTGTACAAGTCTGTATGAAACTGTGCAATGATTGACAAATTCAACTTCCCAGTAATCTGCTGCACCTCATTTCTTAGTAAGTGTGCAGCACTGAGGTCATAATTAATAATTCTGTTGAAATTCAATCATTTTGTATGTATATATCAGGTATTTCAAGATTTTGGCTACATGTGGCGTATCGGTGCAAACCATGGTTAATTCCATGAATATACCAATATCTGAAATTGTCAACAGAACTTGGTGTTCTGATTTAGGATATATCTTTCAGTGAGATAGCAACATAAAAAATGTCCCTTTCCAAACCTTCTGACCCATTCAATTCAAACAAAATAAACAAGTGACTGTGAAAGCCCTTAGTGAATATGTAGTACCTCACTGTGCTTCACTACATAACACAATTGTCTATTGTCCAAACTTCACTAGCTTTTATCATAGAACCATAGAATGGTTACAGCACAGGAGGAGGACATTCCACCCATCATATCTGTGCCACCTCTTTGCAAGAGCAACTCAGCTCATCTCACTGAATTTGTACAAGTCAATTAATTAATCCCAGTTTTTAATATCTGGTCCTGAAGGCATTTCTGCCTGATTGAACTACTTAATATATGATGTGATTATCCTGCTGTTTGTAAATAAGGTGAGACCTCATTATTTTTGTTATTGAACTTAAGGACAGAATTACACCGATGCCAGAACCATATGCAGGCTCCAAACCCGCACTTGTCAGCAGTGCAGCAATTGACGGAACTTTATGTGAGGCTGGTGCCCAATTGGCCACCTCGCGTTCTCCATCCAATTAAGGATGGTGAGAGTGCTCACAACACTTGACGACCGGTAGCCCCATTGGGAGAGACGGGCAGTGTTGAGGCAGCATAGGTGAGTGCGAGGACACCTCGAAATGGAGGCACTCTGGGATGGCTGCAGAACATTTTTATAAAAAGGCCCAGAGCTGCTGGAGCCATCAATGTGGTGGGGGAAACCCTCCAATAGAATGATTTGGTCTCAGCTGTTGCCATTTCAGCCTTGTAGCTCTGTGATTGGGAGTTTGAGAGAAGGCTCCGATGGCCCTCCAACCTCCTGCCGGGAGGCCGCCAAATCTTTGCCGGGCTTCGAACTCAGCGAGGGTTCAGTGCAATGCCGGGAAAGTTCCGTCAGTATGGAAAAATGGCTCCTAAACTGAGCCTTAATTGGCCTAATTGTTTTTTCCACCTCCATGGGCAGGTTGCTGATTCCTGTGACAGACCGCCCCTAGGAAACTCGCCAGAGACAGAACAGTGTCGGGGAGTTGGGATTCCCACAACTTTCCCAGCACCCCCACCTCCAAACCTGTCTCCATGGGGTTAGGAAAATTTCCCCAATATCTCTGGAGAGCTCCATATATTTTATGAGTAATGCACCACTGTAATAAAATATCTACCCTGTTTATTCGTTCAGTACTGTATTCTTGAAATGATTCACACGTGTGATTCTCAAACCACTGTAATGTGCCCAAGCTTTGTTTATTGGAATAACAAGACTTGAATGGGGAGTGGTTACAGTTTGGACATCCTTAATATAAAGTGTTGGCATCAACTGCAATCATAAATCTAATGCAACACTAAAGTCAAACCTCTGCCTAACAGTAAAGTGGTAGGTTATAAATATTAAATGCTATGATGTGCTTTTAAGACTATCTAATCACAGGCTTCATTCCCATGATATAACAATCTGAAATCCATAACTAAACTAATAATTTATATTACCACCAGCTTTTAAATATCCTTTATTAAACTGAGAAGATCCAGCTTCCAGCACATCTAGGAAGTTCAAAATAATTTAGTCAATAAACAAGAAATGTTATAGGAATTGAATATTTTAAATAATTCCCTCTCATCTTCGAATGCTGCCCCAATGCATCATACTAGCCTAAATACTCACTCCACCCACCATCAGCACACCATGGCTACAGTGTATACTGTGTATAGGAAGCACTGCAGCAACTTGCCAAGGCTTCTTCAGCAGCATCTCCGAAATCCATGCCCTCCATCACCCAAGTCACTGATATCCTGACTTCTGATCTCTCTCCCCCCAGAGTTCGGCCCCTGACCTCCCTTCACCCCCAGCATCCCAACATGCTAGAAACTTCTTGGCTAATATCTTCCTTGTACAAATGTCTCATTTACTGACCAGAGTTGCTATTGTGAATTATTTTAAACTGCAAATGCTGCTCCCATCCACAGCTTCTCCTTTAACCAGTACCAAAGGCTAACAATCAGTGAACCAAGACACCAATGCATTACAGTGGTTTGAGAGTCACACATGTGAATCACTTCATTAATACAGAACTAATAAACAGTGGAATAGATTTTTTTATTACAGTGGTGCATTACAGATAAAAAATATGGAACTCTCCAGAGACATTAAGTTCCTTAACAAATATAATCAGAGGTCTCAACTTATTTACAAACAGCAGGATAATGACATCATATATTAAGAAGTTCAATCAGGCAGAAATGCCGTTGGGACCAGATATTAAAAACTCAGATTAATTAATTGACTTCCACAAATCCACTGCTGACAATAGTTAGATAATTGCAGTATGCAGAATATACAATATACATTAATACTGTATATTCACTGTGGGCTTTTAAGCAGTGAAAATAAAAAAAATTGGCTCATTGGTGAAATAAAATATAATGATCGCAGTGTGCAAGTATGTCTATACTTGTACTAATATTCTTAAAGATGTCAGAATAGGATTTCTGCACAAAAGCTGAAGAAATGGCATGCTCCACCATTTAACCCATTTTTCTAAGGCTTCCGCGGAAGTTACAGCAGATCAGGAGAACCCTCAGGGAATTTACTGATAATGGTGCAGCCACAAAATATAATAGGCTACTCACAAAAGGAACTATCAAGACAGATGACAAAAGGCTTGGTCAAAGAGGTAGGTTTTAAGGGGGAGAGAGAGTTAGAGAGGTGGAGAGGTTTCTGGAGGAAATTCCAAAGCTTAAGTCCAAGGCAGCTGAAAGCACAGCTGCCAATGGTGGGGCAATTAAAACTGGGGATGTGCAAGATGCCAGAGTTGGAGAAGCGCACAGATCTCAAAGACTTGTAGGGCTAGAGGACATTACAGAAATAGGGAGGGGAAAGGCTACAGAGTGATTTGAAAACAAGGATGAGAATTTTAAAATTGAGGCAATGCCAGATCAGGAACCAGTGTAGGTCAGCAAGCACAGGGCGATAGATGAACAGGACCTGGTGCAAGTTGAAGTACAGGCAATAGAGTTTTGGATGAGCACAAGTTTATGTAGGGTGGAAGAGGTCAGCTAGGAGAACATTGGAATAGTCAAGTCCAGAGATAGCAAAGTCAATAATGAGGGTTTCAACAGCAGATGAGCTGAGGCAGGATTGGAGTCAGGCGATGCTACAGAGCTGGAAATAAACAGCCCTGATGATGGAGCAGTTATGTGAACAGAAACTCATCTCGGGGTCGAACAGAACACCAAGGTTGCAAACTTTCTGGCTCAGATTCAGACAATTGGCAGGGAGAGGGATGGAATCGACGGCCATAGAACAAAGTTTGTGGTGGCGAGCAAAGACAATGGCTTTGGATTTTGCAATATTTCGCTGGAGGAAATTTTTGTTTATCAAATACTGGATATCAAGCAAGCAGTCTGGCAAATCAAAGACAGCAGAAAGATCAAGAGAGGTAGTGGTGAGATAGAACTTAGTGTCATCAGCCTACATGTGGAACATGACGTGCTTTCAAATGATGTCATTGACAGACAGTATGTCAATGAGAAAGAGAAGGGATCTAAGGATAGATTTTTGGAGGACTCCAGAGGTAACAGTGTAGGAAAGAGAAGAGAATCTATAAGAGATTTGGTAGATAAGAATGAATCAAGACAAGGGCAATCCCGTCCAGCTAGGTGACGGTGGAGAGATGCTGGAGCAGTATGATGTGGTCAACTGTGTCAATGCCTGCAGATAAGGCAAGAAGGATGAGGAAGGATAGTTTATTGGTCACAGTCATGTAGGATGTGATTTGTGACTTTGATAAGGGTTGTTGCAGTACTATGGTAGGGCAGAAACCTGATGACAGGGAAAAAATTGGCACAGATTTAGGAGACAACAATACGTTTGAGGATTTTGAAGAGAAAAGGAAGATTGAGATGGGGTGCATGGTAGTTGCAAGGATAGAGCAGTCAAAGTTGGGTTTTTTGAGGACAGGGGCAATGAGAGCAGAGTTGAAGAGGACAGGGACAGTACCTGAGGAGAGGGAGCTGTTAACAACATCAGCTAAATGCAAGCCAGGAAGGGAAGTTGGGTATTCAGTAGTTTTGTGGGAATAGGTTCAAGGGAGCAAGCAGTGGGTCTCATGGACGAGATGAGCTGAGAGAGAGCACTATGGGAGATAGGAGAAAAACTAGAGAAAGATGTGAGTTCCAGGCTAGGGCAGGGGGGACCATTAAGGGAAGTTTAACTCAGTGGGCTTATATTCTGAATACAGGAATAAAATTAGCTGTCTGCCAGTCCTCTGTTTTTCCTATTTGTCCAAAAAATGGCATCTCCTCGGTGAAGCATTAGATCACATGGTGAAGTCTGGCGTGGGTCTTGAACTCATGACCTTTCTGACTCAGAGGTTAGAGTGCTGCCACACAGTGGAGCCAGGCTGACACTTTAAAATGATTGGAAATTAAATATAAAACAAGCATTAGGAAGAGGACATGAAGGCATTAGAGAGGGTGCAGAAAAGATTTACGAGAGTGGTTCCAGGGATGGGGGACTTCAGTTACATGGATAGATTGGAGAATCTCCGGTTGTTCTCCTTAGAGAAGAGAAGGTTGAGAGGAGATTTGATAAAAGTGTTCAAAATCATGAACGGTCTGGACAGAATAGCTGGAGAGAAACTGTTCCCACTGGTAGAAGGGCCAAGAACCAGAGGACACCTACTTTAGACGATTGGCAAAACAATCAATGTTGATGTGAGGAAAAACTTTTTTTATGTAGTGCGTGGTTAGGATCTGGAATGTACTGTCTGAGAATGTGGCGAAGGCAGATTCAATCATGACTTTCAAAAGGGAATTGGATAAGCACCTGAAGAGAAACGAAATTGTGGGGCTACGGGGAAAGGACAGGGGAATGAGACTAGCTGAGTTGCTCTTGCAGAGAGCCAGCATGGACATGATGGGCCAAATGGCCTCCTTCTGTGCTGCAAACATTCTATGATTCTATATTTATATGTACTGATGTATACTACTATCCATGCTATCTATTTCCTAGTTTCTTTGAATATGTGCAGATGCAATCCATTTGGACTTGGAATTTTATAAGTTTGGCTAGTTTATCAATAACCTCCCTCCTTAAATGTCTTCAAATCCCTTTTGATTTCTTCCTCTGTCATATCTGCCTTGTTAGTCTCCCTGTTAAAAACTGAGGCAAAGTAACTATTTCATATTTCTGCCATTTAATTACCTGTGAATTTATCTTGTGTACTGTAAGTGGCTGTATCTCTACCTTAATTTTTCTTTTGTTATATTTGTGTGTCTATAGAATATTTTACTATTTCTTTTTATATTCTTTGATAATTTCATTTGGTAATTGCTCTTTGTTATTTTAAAGCTTCTTTCCTAAGCTCTTTGTATTTCCTTTTGTCATCTTCTCCTTAATTGTCTATGTACTTACTGTATGCCTTTTTCCTTAAATTCAATTGTGCCTTTATCTCTTTATTAATCCATAGCATTTCATTGTTGGCTACTCTGTTCTCACTTTTTAGAAGAATTTATTTCTCCTGAACTCTTAAAATCATAGAAATATCATAAAATTGTACAGCATAGAAGGTGGCCGTTCAGCCCAGCGTGCTGGTTCTTTGAAGGAGCTATCCAATTAGTCTTACTGCCACATCCTTTTCCATTAGCCCTTTATTTTTTTTTCCTTCAAGTAGTTTAGTTTAGAGATACAGCACTGAAACAGGCCCTTCCGCCCACCGAGTCCGCGTCGACCATCAACCACCCATTTATACTAATCCTACACTAATCCCATATTCCTACCACATCCCCACCTGTCCCTATATTTCCCTACCACCTACCTATACCAGGGGCAATTTACAATGGCCAATTTACCTACCAACCTGCAAGTCTTTTGGCTTGTGGGAGGAAACCGGAGCACCCGGAGAAAACCCACGCAGACACAGGGAGAACTTGCAAACTCCACACAGGCAGTACCCAGAATTGAACCCGGGTCGTTGGAGCTGTGAGGCTGCGGTGCTAACCACTGCACCACTGTGCCACCCATAAAATATATATAAACTATATATATATGTATATATATATATATATATAAAAGTTTATATATATATAAACTTAAAATATATATAAAGTAAGGTATGATACTGATTTTTTAAAGGCATAAAGTACAGATTATTACTACTTTCCACGTTTCACCTTATTTTTTCTTTGCCAAATGAAAATTTTCAAAAATTTCCAACCAACAATATGAAGCTAAAATAAATACATTCACGGTCTCTCCCAGCTCGTCATTTGGAGAAAGTCACATTATTTAAAATGCACTATTTATTTATTAAAAAATGAGGAAGATAAAATTAACTTTACAAATTAGACAAGATTTACAAAGAAAAAACAACACACACAACTGAAAGTATCAAACTCCTAATTAAATTACCCAACTGCTGTTCAAAGATTATTTCTGGAGCTATTGGGTTTTATTAATCAAGTTTAAAAAATATTTCCCACTGTTGCTCTATCTCTTTGTCAATTTATTTTTCCCATTTTCAGTCCCTAGTTCCATTCTCATCCACTCAAAATTAGCTTTTTGCCAATCTGTTACTTTGATCTTTGTCTTACTTATGTCCCTCAATCATTATATTGCTATAAATGTCAACAAAACAGAACACAGATACATCAACTATTATAGCCACATGCTGGAGGGAAAATGTGGTCTGTTTTACATTTCTAGAAACCTACACATCCTATACATTACTAAACCTCACATGATAATTACTAGCAAACAAACCAATGAAGGATAAACCAGGGTCGGAATTTTTCGGGTCCTTTGGGGATGGACTGGGAGGTGGGAAGACCGGCACGGGAAGGTATTGGGAGGGTGCCCGATGCATGACTGTCACAATGCCATTTTGCTAACGGCGGTAAAGTTGCTGGCTTGGACCCCCGATGGGAGGCCAATTGAGCCACTTAAGTGCCACATCCCATCTCAGCATTTTTCCTGCGTTGGGAGGGCCCGCCCCCGTGTGGGGAGACTGCCAGGTGAAACCCGGCGGTCTCTCAGCAGACTCCCGGGGTGGGGGCAGTGGGGGACCCTCTTTTGTGGACACTCCAGGCAACCCACCCCCTCCTCCACCACCACCACCCACAAAGGCAACGGTGGCCCTCGCGGCAACAGTGATGCCAGTGCTCAGCAAACCCCACCCCCAATCACCTGGCTGCCTGGCCCCGGAATCCCCCAACCCCACTTGCCTGCCTTCAAGGGCATCCACCCATTGAGGCACCCTCTCCCTGCAGCTGCAGCCCCAGCAAACACCACTGCTAGCGGTGGCACAGAGGGCCGGCAGCTCTTGGGGGCGGGCCGCCATCCTTAATTGGCTGCTGCTGGCAAAATGCTGCCCACCGATGTAGGGACGCCTCCTGCTTTTGGCCCCATCTCCATAAAATTCAGCCCCAGGTCTTCGTCTGTATTCAGTCACAGTACTCTTAAGTAATTCTCAGAAAATATAGGTGGACCATGAAATTAGCATTATAATATATAAGGTTTTCATTCCTTTCATTTCTAACAAACTACTCTTCCATCACATGAAAACGAAAAGAAAAATCTGAAATTCCATCTGATATAACACAACCATACACAAAACTTGCGTGCAGACAAGTAAAACAGCAACATAAGCAGATGACCTAAAACACTGAAGAAAAAATACACAAAAATATTAAATTGTACATGTTTTAAGACTAATTATTAATGGCAGTAAATAAGCTATAGTTGAACTATAGGGGTTCTGCTGTTGTTCATTCATCACTGAACCATGCATTTGTGAATGATAAACAAAGTTTGATGTAGCTGGACAGTACAATATTCAAAAGGTCATTTGTAGCAAACTTCCACAAACAAATTATAGTAATTGAAAATGTAAATGAGGAAAGTAGGTTGCTTTCATTTGCCTGCATAAAAATAATTACAACATTCCAAAAGTCATTCACTGTGGCTTTGAGACATTATTGTTATATGATAAAATGAAGTACTTCTTTCACAAAATCAGAGTGCTAAGGTCTAGACTAAGAAAAGTCTCTGCATGCGCAAGTATGAGTACATCATATATGTAGACAGCCTGAAGAGACTCGGGGGCAATTTTCTGTGGCTCTTCCAGGTACTAGAAGAGCCTATGAGGTGGCCATGATGGAGCCTTGAGCTGAAACATCAGTTTAACCCACATTTAGCACAAGACATTGGACGGCATTTTACCAGCTCGCTGCCGACCTCGGCGGTGAGCTTCAAAGATGGCAGGGCGCACGTGCGGGATTTGCTCCACGGAGCCGCTGCGATATCAAACGCAGTGGCTTATTTACATTGCTGGGGAGGGGAGGCCCACCCCACCCCACCCCACCCCCAAACCCGATGACGTGGAGGGCCCAGCAACGGTCTCCAGCAACGGTGTCCAGTGCCACTGCACAGGCACTGGCGCCATTTTTAAAGGGCTTAGAGCCCTAATTGGCATTTTAAATTTTTAAAGAAACAATGAATTTAACAGTATTGAAAGTAATTAATAAAAATATTTCCAGCCCCTTTCCCACCCACAATAGCCTTACGTATCATTTCTGTTCTCCCCCAACCCCAAAAAATAATTACCTTGAGTACTTGAGCTGCCCCCCTGCCCCAAAGTTCAGAAACATTTACCTTTACCCCTTCTCATCACCCTCACTATCAATCAGGTACGTTTGACCCCGCCCCCCACTCCTCAACACTGAAATACGTATTTCCTCCCCCTTCCACACCAGTGTCCCTCATTGGATCTCCGGTTGGAGTTCGGATGGTGTAGGAGTGCCGGCCATGGACTGTCATATCGGAGCGGGACGGCCAGCGGGACGAGGTGAGTAATCGGGGGGTCGGGGGGTGGGGGGGTGCCCCCCCCCCACCCCCCGCCATGAACCCCGACATCGGCGGGCTGGCAAATTCAGTCCATCATCTAGGTAAAGGAATTGAAGTTTGTGTTAAGAACGCCAACCGAGGATCGTTAAATGGCTAATTAACACGTAAATTGCCTATTAACTCTCAATAAGGAGGCGACATGGCATTTTGGTGGATCGCTTTTGAGCCAGCTGAAGATTTTGAGCACTACTTAAATTCACATTCACTTTTTACTATTCACTTGCTGCTAGAGGTTTGAAGAGGGCTTTTGAAACGCATCGGGAGACTTTCTGGAACAGTTTGCTAAGACTCCACTAAAACTATCAATATTTATTCCAAAAGTTCTCTGAGGACTTCTAACTTATGGGATACCTTATAAGAGTCATCAGGAGAAAGAGAGTGCTTGGTCATGGGCACCTTGCTAGGGGTCCCCCTTGGTCTGCAGCAGAAATGAGAGGAGAAAATGACACCAAGCAGAGCAGCACTAGCTTTCTTTTTATTCGTTCATGGGATGTGGGCGTCGCTGGCAAGGCCAGCATTTGTTGCCCATCCCCAACTGCCCTTGAGAAGATGGTGGTGAGCTGCCTTCTTGAACCACTGCAGTCCATCTACTGCAGGTACACCCACAGTCCTGTTGGGGAGGGAATTCCAGGATTTTGATCCAGCGACAATGAAGGAAAGGCGACATATTTCCAAGTCAGGATAGTATGTGTGACTTGGAGGGGAACTTGCAGGTGGTGTTGCTCCCATGCATCTACTGCCCTTGTCTTTCTAGATGGAAGAGGTTGCAGGTTTGTAAGGTGCAGTCAAAGGAGGCTTGGTGAGCTGCTGTAGTCCATCTTGTATGTGGTAGACACTGCAGCCACTGTGCGTCAGTGGTGGAGGGAGCGCGTCAGTGGAGGAGGGAGTGAATGTTGAAGGTGGTGGATGGGGTGCTGATCAAACGGGCTGCTTTGTCCTGGATGGTGTTGAGCTTCCTGAGTGTTGTTGAAGCTGCACTCATCTAGGCAAGTGGAGAGTATTCCATCACACTCCTGACTCGTGCCTTGTAAGATGGTGGACAGGTTTTGGGGAGTCAGGAGGTGGGTTACTCACCACAGAATTCCCAGCCTCTCACCTACTCTTGTATTTATGTGGCTGGTACAGTTCAGTTTCTGGTCAACGGTAACCCCCAGGTGGTTGTTAGTGGGCCATTCAACAATGTTAATGCCGTTGAATGTCAAGGGGAGATGGTTAGATTTTCTCTTCTTGGAGATGGTTATTGCCGGCACTTGTGTGGCACAAATGTTACTTACCACTTATTAGCCCAAGTCTGAATGTTGTCCAGGTCTTGCTGCATATGGACACAGACTGCTTCAGTATCTGAGGAGTTGCAAATGGTACTGAGCATTGTACAATCATCAGCGAACATCCCCACTAATGATGTTATGATGGAGGGAAGGTCATTGATGAAGCAGCTGAAGATGATTGGGCCTAACTGCTGTAGAAGAGAGGGACAAAAGGGCAAGATGGACTCCTTTCCACTGCGGGTACAGGACAGACGTCCTCCACTGGACCTCCTTCGCCAAGATCTCCAGTGCCACATCTGAACATGCGCACCCTCTCCCTCAGTCCCTGAGCCATCCTCGAACCTACCATTTTGTGCCAGTCAGCACACTCCACACCTTCAGTAAAAGTGGATGCATGGAGCCCACACATACTGCTCCATGAAAATTGTTTCTAATTAGTGCTTGAGTGCTAAACCTGCAGATGTCTGTTTTAGCACCTCCAGGCAAGTTCAAATTATGGTAATCAGCAATTAAGGTGAAAATTGTGTGCTAAGCCCATACTTTCAAGCAGATGAATCTTAGCACATCACCATTTAGCACCTTTTTTCACCCTTTCAACAAAAGAACTCACTCAGTCTCTTGGACTCACTGCTTATACATGGGAAATATTCTGAAAAGTGTTACAGCAGTAAAACTTCCTCAACAATTTATAGTGAAATTATTCATCAAAGGCATTATACAATCACTTCAAACTGACTTGATAGCTACTCTTTTAATTTTACTTGTGTGGTCCCTGCATCTGTGATCTGCCCCTTTGTAATAACACTGTTACATGTGATTTCAGCAGACTCGTAGATCCAGGCAAATTCACCTTCTGAAGCTGAGTAGTAAGTAAAACCAGATCCACAAAACTGCCGGCAGGTTACAGAAAGGAAAATGTAAAGCACATCAGCAACAGCCAGTTCCTCAAGTCCAAATTAGACAGACAGAAAAGCAGCTTCAGGTGGTTCTTATTAGAGATTATAAGACTGTTTTAGAAGAGAATAATAGGTTCTCAAACCTATGATAATCTTCTCAAATATTTCTCGCATTTTCTTTCTACAAAAGGCATTATAATGTTATAAACCACTATTTTTTCTTCTACAGCTATATTCTGTACAAGCTGCACCAATGTCTAGGCAATCACAAAAGTATTAAATACATCCCATGTCATTAAACTAGACTATGCTTACTATGGCCAGTAACTGAACATAAGAATATAAGAAATAGGAGCAGGAATTGGCCATTTGGCCCTTCGAGCCTGCTCCACTATTTAACAAGCTCATGGCTGATCTTCCACCTAACTCCACCTTTCCACACTACCCCCATTTCCCCTAATTCCTTAGTACACAAAAATCTATCAACCACAATCTTGAATATACTGAACGACTGAGAATCCACAGCTCTCTGGGGTACAGAATTCCAAAGATTCACACCCCTTTGAGTGAAGAAATTTCTCCTCACCTCAGTCCTAAATGGCTGACCCCTCATTCTAAAACTGTGACCTTGTGTTCTTGATTCCCCAGCCAGGGGAAGCCTTTTCTCAGCATCTACCCTGTCAAGCCCCTTAAGAATTTTATATATTCCAATTAGATCACCTCATTCTTCTAAATTCCAGGGAATATGGGCCTCGTCTACTCAATCTCTCCTCAGAGGACAATTCCCTCATCTCAGGAACTAGTCTAGTCACAGAGAAGGCTGAGGGGGGAACCTGATCGAGGTATATAAAATTATGAGGGGCATTGACAGGTTAGATAGGAAGAAACTTTTTCCCTTAGCGGAGGGGTCACTAACCAGGGGGCATAGATTTAAGGTGAGAGGCAGAAAGTTTAGAGGGGATTTGAGGAAATTTTTTTTCACCCAGAGGGTGGTTGGAAGCTGGAGCACACTGCCTGAAGGGGTGGTAGAGGCAGGAACCCTCACAACATTTAAGAAGTATTTAGATGAGCACTTGAAATGCGTACCATCACCACCAAAAACAATTAACTAGTTACTACCAAAACCGATTATCTATCAATTTGAGATAAATGGCCAAACGTTCCACTGGCCTTTTAAATTATTTTTTGCACCTGTCCACTACCTTTTTGATTGTTGTATATGGACCTCTGAATCTCTATGCTCCTCCACAGTTCCTAGTTTCCCACCATTTAGAAAATACTCTGATCTATCTATCTTTCTTAAGTCCAAAGTGGATGACCTCACAAAACTCACTTCCTCACAATAGATTCCATCTGCCACAGTTTTGCAGACTCACATAATCTATCAATGTCCCTTTGCAACTTTCTGATTCCATCTATACTACTGACTGTGCCATCTAACTTAATGATTCTGAAGTTTTTGCCTTTACTACCCAACCCCAAAGTCCAACTGATGATTACCCTTTATATGAAGAATCATCTCCTGACATCCATGCTAAATTGATTTTTGTTAGTCTAAACCTGTGCCCTTGTCCTACGGTCGTGGCTTAAATTGAAGCAGTATTCTGGATTAACTGTTCCTCACTTATTTCACTTGAAATTCTGTTTCTCGCCACAACTCCTTAAGGCACAGCAAGTAACAAAAATAATTTATACCGTTCACAAGTGTGTAGCCTTAGTCCAAAACTACTGCAAACCTTTTCATTTAGTTTTATCTTGTAGGAAAATGATGAATGATAGAACTTATAGAAACAGTTTTGGAGTCCTGGTGAGGACCTTAAACCCCGTGAGCCTGAGCTCAACTTAGTAAAACAAATATGTCCCCATATGAACCAATCTTAGCAAAATAAAAAAGTAGCCTCTCAAAGATTGCAAAGATCTTTTCAGCTGCAGTAATGAAACATGTTCCATTTGGAAAATCATCTGATAGATTAATCTTAAGATACACTTTGTGCCACATAGTGGGAGAGATTTCACAACTTTTGTCGACATGTGAAATTATAAAAATCTCCCTACACATTTGTCCTAATGGGTTGTATTCAACAATTCTTTCTTTTTATCATTACAGTTAATCTCTTAGATTTATGCATCTAAGGTAACTTCAACAAGAACACTGGAACCCAGGGAAAATCTATTACAATGATGAAATCTTTGACGTAATGTAGAAAAGTAAAGATTTTTCAATACAATACAAATCATTCTTCCATTGGATTGTGGCAGGGGTAGCCGGATAGTCGGTGGGAGGCTGAGGGCTTCCTTGAGGGGTCTGGGGAGCATTCCTGGTTTTCCTGGCCCACAAGGAGTGCTATAAAAAAAGCCACTTACTTTCTGGAGCCAGCAGCACCCACCTCCCTTTCACTGCCACACTCAGCCTCCTCCCACCCGTTGTGGAGGGGTTAATATTAACCATGAAACTCTTATAATCCATCACTCCCAAGACCTGTCACCATCTCGGTTTTAGATTTATGTCTCCTACTTGTGATGCCAACCCTCCCAGCTTTGCTCCGGAGTCTCTTGGAATTGGCTGCTGGTCTCTCGGGTACTGTTGCTGCTGGGGAGAAACAGTGCAGTGTGGGTATTAGCCACATGCCTGCAACCGATCAGCTATTCGCTCACCACCCCCCAATCATGTTGCTTGCCACATTTCCAATGACGTCACCATGGTATTGCTTTAAACGTAATTCTCCCCACCTGATCTTCATAGGTTCCTTTCCGCAATTATGGACCCAAATTGCAGATGTCCCGACCATGAATGCACTGCATACCAGAATACACCCTGTCAATTTTAGTGGAAACTAATGTAGAGTTGCATGAAGGGCCTTTTGTATGTGGAAGAAAGAAGAACTTCACCAGTGCAGCAAGTATGTGTTAATTTATTGATTATACGGACAACTTAAATATACAACTGGTATTGACTAAAATGCAACAGTACTCTGGTAATTTGTTATAATTGTGATCAACAAAACCTATCACTACACAAATATGTCTGATAAATTTAGTGAGTTACTTTTCTTAAACAGCCCCTCTGTTCACCGAAAATAAGTTGCCAGTTAAAACCTTGCATATCTAAACATCCACTAAATACACTTATAGGAAAATATTACTTCAAAAGAAAATTCAAAATTGTAGAGAAACATTTAAATTGATTATCGGTAAAAACAAGGTAACAGTTTCCTTCAAGACAAAAGCAAGATACTGCGAATGCTGGAAATCTGAAATAAAAACAGAAAATGCTGGAAATACAGCAGCAACACAGTTACATTCAAGAGCTGCTAATGGCTTTAATGGGCAAATTATTTGGCATTAGGAAAGGTTGTTCTTAGTGCTGTGATATCTGAATGGTAAAACTGGCAGTCTTTTTTCTGAACCCTCATCCATGCCACAGTGACTGACTTCATGAGAGGTTGATGGGAGCAAAAACCAGTGAAAATGCCATTCTGTTGAAATTCGACTGGAAATTTTTTCCACTGGCATGTTTTGCACATTTAGAAATCGGGATGTTAAACTTGTGACTTTTATTTTCATGATATCTATTAGAATTAAATAGAATGTTGTTACGACCGAGGTGGGAGGAGTGCACTGCCTTTTCTAGTCCCACTTCTCCGCAGGTCATAACATATATTTTAAAAACATGTTTACCCAGTTACTGATTCGGTCAATCGTATACTCTGCTCTTTATCCCAGAATAAAATACACCAGAGAGGCGAGTCAAAGAGACTTAGCAGTTGGCAGGAAAAAAGACAGAAGTGTAAGGAGAGAGCGAACTGTGCAACAGGCCTGACAACCAATTTTATCTGCAGTGCCTGCGGAAGAGTCTGTCACTCTAAAATTGGCCTTTATAGCCACTCCAGGCACTGCTCCACAAACCACTGACCACCTCTAGGCGCTTACCCATTGTCTCTCGAGACAAAGAGGCCAAAGAAGAAGAAGATAATACACCAACCATGTTTCTTTAATAAACAACAAAATTATCAGTTTATTATCAAACAAGACTTATCCAGTAACAAAGCAAAGCATTAACACACGGACTGAAATATGAAAGTTCCTGTTTAAAATTCCCCATACACACACTTACACATACACTGGGCTGAATTTACCGGCCCCTCAACAACGCAGGCCGTGGAGCAGGGGCCATTAAAATGTTGCGGGGAGAGGCCCGCTTCAACCCGTGACTTCGAGACGTGTCGACCGCATATCCCTGGTGGTGGTGGGACATCAGTGCGGCAACACCCCCAACCCCACCGGGTCCTTCATCTCCATATTAAAATGAGGCCTAACGAAACCTACTTGCAGGTGGCGGCCGTCCCACTCCGATATTACGGCCGCCGTTCGTGCTCCACAGGCCTTCGGAACTCCACGTGGAATTCCAGGCGAGAACCTGGTGGGGAGGGGGCAGCAATAGAATTTTCAGGGCAGGTGGGGTGGAGGAGTAGGGAAATCAATTTTAACTGGATGTGGGGATGGTGGGAAGGGGTTGAGGGTCAAAGCGAACTAATTTTGGGGGGGAAAGTTCTGGATACTAATAAAAGTTTATTATGGGGGGAGAGGGCAATTAATATATCAATTACTCATCGGGTGGTGGGAGATGGGATTTAGAGTTGAGAAAGGGGTCTAGGGATCCCTAAGCCTTCACCTGGTCTTACCATAACGGTTTAATTTTAAACACAACGTGTTTTTAGCTCCCCCTTGGTGAATCCTTATTCACTACTTTCCAATTATAAGGCAAAGAAACCAGCATAAACAGGTTTTCTTAGGTTTAAAGAGGAAAAGTTGAAATTTATTAAACTTAAACTCTAATTTGGCCTACGGATACACAACGTTCCCATGCTAGCATGCACACCTGATACACACATGCAAATAGAAACAGAAAAGAGCCGAAGAAAAAAATATAGTGGAAAGGTTTGAAGCAATGTCTGAAGAATTTTTGTTATGGTTCTTCGAGCTCACTGTAGGCAGATCTTGCTTTTCATTGGGGCCCAGTATTCTTCTTAAACCTTATTCACTGTAGGAGACTTTTTCTCTTGGGGTTCATGTGTCTTCAGAGGATTCAGAGGCTTGTGAGAAAGAGATGGGAGCAGGCAGGAGAGATCTTCTCAGTCCAGGAGCAAACAGTCGTTCTCAGTTCAAGCTCTCTATGGCTAGTTCAAAAGACCCTGGAACAGCCAGTTAGTCATGTGACCAGCAGGTCTAACCAGTCCTGGACTGTATCACCTTAGCAGTCTCTGTAATGCTCCTCTCACACACAATACCTGGTGATCAAGGCCATTGTGGATTGAATGTGTCAGGGAACAGTCCTTTGTCCTTCCAAGCACTGTCTGTTAATATGCAAATGTCTTTTCCATCCATGGCTGATCTGTTTAACAAGTAATTTCCTCGCTCCAGCAACAGTTTAAAATCAATGTTCATGACAAAATTAATGTGCCCCATTCTTGGCAGGTGGGGGCCTAGCATGACAGAATACTTTGGCCAAACACTTGCTAATTCTTGAAGAAAAAAAGAGAAGATATGGAAGGAAGTCAGTTGTTCTGTTTGGTCTGGCGTCCAGGTATACAGAGACGGGTTACTAGGATCTTTAAAACAGTCCTTCTCAGGCGGCATTGAGAATTAATCTGGCAGGCTTTTCCAGCTTCTCAGGAGAGATGTAGCACCAGGGATTTTAGCTCTCTCACACTGGATCTTTGCAAGGTTTCTTCAAAGAGGTAGAGAAAGAGGTGAGCTGGGTGGTTTATTTTCCCTTGGCAGGCAAAACACCAAATGTCTACTGTTATGAAAGTACTTCCATTTTTTGTTAAATTTTTGAGGACTTATGTTTTATTTGGGGAAACTGAAAAGGATTTCATGGATTTTTTTTTCACTGGGGTCATTGAAAGGACTGAGCGGTCTTGTTTGCAAATAACATGTACTGGAAGTCACCTGTTTTCAGATAAATATCCAGCAGGGGGCTGTTTTGACTTAGAGAAGATGTTTACAGAGAAGTGGCAGGTCAAGATTTATAGAGGTCAGGAGGCTTGACTCTAAAGATTATTTTTGGTTTTGTTTTGGACAGTCAGTTGGAGTTTAAAAAAAAAACAACCAGGACAGCAGTCACCCCAGCTCAGCCTCTTCCATCTCTTTGAAAAGCCTGCCAGTTTTTCCATTTCTTTGAGAAGCTCTTAGAAATTAGTGTAATAAATAGAGAAATTGATGCTACATTCGTCCTGAAAGGCCTGCTTCAAACCCCTGCTGCTACATTTCTCCTGAGATGCTGGAAAAACCTGCCAGATAAATCCTCGACATCACCTGAACAAATTACCCAAGAGAAAGATCCCAGTAACAGCCGTCTACACGTATTTGGGACACCAAACCAAAAAAGGACAACTGACATCTTTCCATATCTTATCTTTTTTTCTTCAAGGATTAGAAAATATTTGGCCAAAGTATTCTTTTTTGTCTATTTTTGTAACAGAGGTCTAAAAAGAAAATCTATTTTTTTCTGGCTAATATGTGTGAGTGAGTGAGCATGTGAGTGAGCATGTGAGTGAGTGAGTGAATGAGTGAGTGAGTGAGTGAATGAGTGAGCGAGTGAGTGAGCGAGTGAGTAAGTGAGCAAGTGAGTGAGAGAGAGAGAGTGAGAGAGTGGCTAAGGTAAAAGGGAACTTTCATATTTCAATCTGTGTGCTGATGCTTTGCTTTGTTACTGGTTATGTCTTGTTTTATAATAAACTGATAATTCTGTTGTTTGTTAAAGAAACTTGGTTGGTGTATTTTATTCTGTGATAAAGAGTAGAATCTATGATTGACCGTATCGGTAACTGGGTAAACATTTAAATATATGTTGTTACCTGTGAAGAAGTGGAACTAGAAAAGACAGTGCACTCCTCCCGCCTCAGTCATAACATTTCAAAACAGTTCACACCCCTACTGAAAACAATATCGTCCCCAAGCAGAAAGTTAACCTCCTGACCTCCATAAACCTTAACATGTGGCTTCTCTGTAAACATCTTCTCCAGGTCACCAAGGTTTCTGTTGTTTATTGTGCTTAAAGCACATGATTTCCAGCACAGGTTGTTTTCAAACAACACCTCAAGTGTCCTTTCAGTGTACTTGGTAAAAAAAAACACATCCATGGTATCTTTTCAGTTTTAACACAAGCCCTCAAAAAAAAAATTTAAAAATGGAAGCACTTTCGTAGCAATGGACAGCACAGAAACAGGCTATTCAGCCCAACTGATCCATGCCAGTATTTATGCTGCACATGAGCTTCCTCCTACCCCTCTTTACCTATCAACATAACCTTCTGTTTCTTTCTCCCTCATGTGTTTATCTAACTTCCCGTTAAATAGAAATGCTAACCTCAATTACTGTTGGGTGAGTTTGATAGACACTATAATTTCCTCAGCCATACCAACAGAAATCTGCCCAATCAGGACTCAACTAAAATAACACTCATTTGGCACCTACTGGTTTGATGTCCACTTAACTTTTAAGTAATGTTAGTCCTGCTCTAAATATCAGAAAATCAATTAGCCGAGCATTAAAATTGCACAGCCTGATTAACAGACAATACTGTTTGTTCGATGTTGAAATACAATCTCCGCTGCTAGACACAAAAGGCTGAATTTTTGCCATGGAGGCTGGAAATGGGAGCAGGATTTTTGGGTCAGAAACCTGCCTCCAGTGGGAAAATGATTAAAGTTAATATTTGCACGTGGGTAGACCCATAATTGGTATGGGACAGGTTTTCTGTCCACTTAGAGCCAGTGGGGGTGGGAAAAGAGGTGGGCCAGATAAAGTGTGGGACTCATTCAGACTCTCAATGCAGCCATCATTGAGGCTGCTGGCTGTCCTGAGGGAGAGATCTGTGGTTTGTGCCAAAACCTTCCATTGCACCAGAGGGAAGCGAAATGTCACAGATGAGACAAAGGCCTGGCAGGGCTGCCCCTCGGTTCATCAATGCAGACCTGGATATAATGTTGGAGGCCATGAGAGAGAGGAGGGAGGTAGGAAGAGACAATCTCGTCATGCAGCAGGGGCACCTCTCTGTTCAACATCATCTCCCTCCATCTCCTGTTCCTCCTTCTGTCTTAACTCCTGTTCCGGCTCTTCCTCTGAGGAGATGTCTCCTTCCAGGGCCTCATCTTCCTCTAAGTTTACAGCTCTCCGGACAGCCATGTAATGGAGAGTGCAGCAGATCACCACAATGACCATGTTTCTTGCAGGAGGGGATTGGAGGGCACCACTCTACTGGTCCATTACTGAAATCGCATCTTCAGAAGCCCGATGGCCTGCTCAATGTCCTACTGAGCAGATAGCATTGATTGTATCGCCCCTGTGCCTCTGGCTGGGGCTCCCATAGAGAGGTCAGTAGCCTCCTCTTCCCTTGTCCCCCGGGATCCATCCATGGACTTTGAGGGGTTGGAGTGAAGATCTGAGGCAGCCTGGACTGGAGGAGGATGAAGGAGTCATGGGAGCTGCCAGGAAAGAGCGCAAAAATGAAGGAAGCTCTTGTTGTGGTCACTGACCAGTTGAACATTGAGGAAGTGGAAGCCCTTCCTGTTGATGAATCTGACTGGCTGGTCATCGGGTGCCTTGATAACCGCATCGGTGCAATTGATGATGAACTGCACCCGAGGGAATCCAGTGACAGAGGCAAAACCCAGTATCTTCTGTCCCTTCGAAGCAGTGTCTATTCTGAAATGAATGTACTTTCCATTAGTGAGCAGTGAGATGTAGTGGCGTTCAGTCAATTTCGAGATACCACTAAAGGCCTGCAGCTGATCCAAGGAAGAAGCCAGAAGCGAAGAAGTTCAAGGCCACCATGACTTTGATGCCACTGGCAGGGCATGGCAACCAGTGCTGTGAGGTGTGAGGTCTTCAGTAACGAAGTCACAGATGTCTGTGACCATCTGCCTGGAGAGTCGCAGTCTCCTGCGACACTGGTTCTCTGTTATCTCCAGGTAGCTCCATATTCAGCGATTGATCCTACATTGAGAGCTTGGCCTTCCTCTCCCTCTTTTCTCTCCCATGCCCTCCTAATGCCCGAGAATCTGCCCTTCCTGCGGAGGATGTTGCCTCTCATCACCCACTAGGCCCATAATCTGACAGCTGCAGCCTTCCTTTTGGACAGGTGACTGCCCAACTGTTCTTGTCAGCTTTGCCCCCACTCTTCTGCCTCTGCGATGCCAGGGAGGTGATGACACTGTTCAATGCCTGAGTGCTGAGTGCCCACTATTACCGCCATCTGCATAGTGCCAAGGGCACCCACTTGACAAGTGCTGAGTCCCCCTTTACCCTTGGCAGAGGTGATGCTCTGGGGCAGCCATGACTGGCTCCTCATTCTGTACCGAGCTCCCTTCAGCTGATCAGAAACAGACAGCTTCAGAAACACATGCACCCCTTTAAGCATTCCACTCTCCTCTTCCACCAAGCTCTTAACGAGCTTTTAACAAACCTAATTGGCCTGAATAGGGAGGTGTTATGACCAGTGAGAAAGGGGTCCAGGGCTCCCCCCTCAGCCTCTTCCTGGTTTGGCCTTAACAGGGTTTAACTTTTAAAACGCCGTGTTTTACCTTCCCTCTCAGTGAGTCCTTGCTCACTGCTCTCTAATTGTAATGGCAAAGAAATCAACTAGACAGTTTTCTCAAATTTAAACAAGAAAGGTGTAAGTTTATGAACCTTAAAACTCTAATTCAGTTAAAACTAATAAAAATATGCAACGCGACCATGCTAGCATGCATGTGCGATAAACACGCATGCAAATAGAGACAGAGGAGGAGAAAGAAGGAGTTCAGTTACTGGTTTTGAGTTGGATGTACAGTGTTTGATTGAAGTTAAGTCTTGCAGTTCTTGTTGGGGCCCAGTGCACACTTTCAAACTTGTTTTGCCGGGGTCTTCTATCTTGAGGCTTAAGTTACTTCCGTGGGTCTCTGGAACTTTGCTTGAGAGAGAGAGACCGTCCTTCTCTTTTGTCTTCAAATTGCAGTCTGTTCCTTTCTGTATGGCACAATTCAAACAATCCTCCGGTTGGCCAGCAGGTTAGTCATGTGACTAGCTCCTTATTTGGAAAGTCTCTCATGCGAGGTTTGTGGATTCCTTCAAGCTTAGCAGACATTCTGAGTGGAGTGGGGTGGAATGCTGGCTCTTAAACATTCAATGTCTCTTGAACATCACTGTTGACAAAAATCCATCTGGCTAAATGAATCAGGGACACTCCTATTGTCTTCTCTAGGCAACTGTCTTTGAGAATGCAAATGTGCAGCCATGTTTTCAGCCACTGTTGTGGTCTTTTTGAACAAGTTATTTCAAGTCCAGTAACAGATCAAAAATAATGTTCCATATGACGAAATTAATATGTCTCATTTTTTGGCAGGTGTGGTTTTCGACACAGAGATGGGATTCCTGTCCCACCCACCACACATCCTGGTGATTATTGCCAGCACCAGAAACAGCATCATGAAACTGGCACACCAGCCAGTGCTTGTGTTTGCCTTCATTCCCGCCTTCGGGGTAGGTGGGGGGGGGGGGTGGGGGCCCGAAAATTCAAACCAAAATATTTACTCTCATGTGCAATCAATGTATGAGTTTTGAAATTAAAAATAATACACTCCATTTTACAAATGGCCAGGCATGTTATAACTCCATTACTAACGCCATTCACTCAACACCCTTTCTTGTGCTAACCTCAACTGGCTCCTGGTTAAACAACACCTCAATTTTACAATTCTCATCCTTGTTTTCAAATCCCTCCACGGCCTTGCCCCTCCCTAGCTCTGTAATCTCCTCCAACCCCACAACTAGGCCGAGACTCTGCCCTCTTGAGCACTCTTGATTTTAATTGCTCCACTATTGGTGCCTTCAGCTGCCTAGGCCCTAAGCTGTGGAACTCCATGACAAAACCTCTCCACCTCTCTATCTCACTTTCCTCCATTTAGACACTCCTTAAAACCTACCTCTATGACCAAGCTTTTGGGCATCTGCCCTAATATCTCCTATGTGGTTCGGTGTCATATTTTGTTTGATAATGCCTCTGTGAAGCGTTTTATGTGGGATGTTTTATTGTGGTAAGGGTGTTATATAAATACAAGTTACTGTTGTTATTGACTAGCATGACTCCCATATTGTTTGGAAATAATGGTTTTGTTTTCTACAGGGAGAAATGCCTTCCAATACTCCTGATTTACAACAATTCCAATAGCAAACAAGGCAGCTGCTGCTATTTATTTACCTTCAAACTCTAGCCCAGCATATTCAAATTGTCAAAGAGAGTTTCTATCAATAAGAAAGCAGCCTCTGGATCTAACCTGTTCTTCTCCCTTCCAAAAATTCTGCTTGCTATTCTGCTTCACAGTTGATATTAAAGAAGCAATGCTATCTACATTTTACTGTTTAATAATGTACAATTATCATGCCTGCGTACAGTTTTGTTCTTTTTCTTTATATAAAATGTCCTCCTTTAATTGGGCCCTCAATCCTTTAGCACTTCAAGTGATACTGAGTGATGTATAGAGCTAGATTAAGTCAGCTCATTGCATTCAGCACATCCCTCCCAGAACAAACATTTTTAAAAGACCATTTTTAAGTGTGTGGGTAAAGTGGAAAAGAGTTTTTTTCAGCTCTTAAGTGTCAGAATCAACAATTTATTTGTTAATTGGATTTTCACAGGATTCCTCTGAAATGTAAATGTATTGGGCTGAAAAGTTTCTATACCACAAGGTGTAAAAATACATTCTTTTCAAGCTCACTTGTGAAATTTCACACATTTCATTTTATTAATGCAAGTAATTTGTACCAGCACAGATCCCAAACCACCAGCAAAAAGATGAGTAAACTTTCTCTTAATCCTTTAAAATAGGCCAAACGGCAAATACCAGCAAAAAATAAGAATGCATCACTGCATTCATTCAGAACATTGAAGACACCCAATTAAACAAAAAAACTGTGACGTAAATAAACATATGTACTTACCACATCTTAGATTTTGCCCTCAAATGTTACCAGAGAATGTGAAACAACCTATAACCAAAAGAAATCTAAATCAGACTCAGAGTAGAGTAACATTTTAAGTCACAATATGTATACATTAATATTCAAGAATTGAAAGAATGTTATGCAGCACAGGAATGGACTGAATGCTGACATGCAGTGTGATGCTACGATGCAGGATTACACTTATGTAACAAGGTCAATCCTGCCAAGCTAATAACTTTCCTGAACAAAATACATCAAATGCTACACTACTGAGACATAGATCTCCAGGGAACCAGTAGTCATCAGCAGTACTTGTGAGTAAAAAACCCCCACAGGCTCCATGGACATCTGTTCAGAGGTATCGGCAGTGAGCTGAGATCACACTTTATTAAGTTTACTTAATTGGAAGAGGTTGGGGAAAGGGTTGACCTGATCAATATTGCCCTCACACACCAGTTCCTTAGCAATGAAGTTGAAGTAAATTACAAGGGTAAACAAAAAGAAGAAACAAATCAGTAAAACTGTTTAGCAAGAACAGTCAAAAAGACACGCAGTGAATTTAGATTTTTTGTTTCATTTTTGGAGCATATTCACCATCGAATCTTTCAACTTCTTTAACAGATCAGCTGTAGTACACACATATGAAACAGTCTACATGCTAATGGCAGTGATCTTCCTGGTACGCAGACATCCACATCTGCTCTCTTTCCAAGTCACTGATCTTGGATCCTATTACAGAACATTTCCAGAGATCAGACTTCCAAGATGACAACATGGGGCTCCATTAAGGATTATACTCCCTTAAAACCACTTGCAATATTCTCATTAAACATGACTGTCCGTCCAATTCCTCCACCTCTAATTAAATACAATCTCAGATATGAGCTTTAAAACAGCACTCACCTCATAGACAAACACATATGAAGCTCAGAAACCAACCCTTCCTGATATAATAGTGTGGACCATGCCAAACAGGCGACACGAGGGTATGCCAGATACCAAGTGCAATGCTGCACCAGCACCTGTTCCGAAACATACACTGACAATCGGCCATTTGACTACCATTAACCAATCACATTGAAGTACTGAAGTGCAACAGTTCTGGCTATCTCTAGGCTGTCTAGCTGTGTGCCTAAACAAGACTTTAATGTGTTCGCTTTGAGTTCTTCAACATTTTGCTCACCATGGATTAACAGCAGCTTCCGTAAATTAGTACAAAACTATAATATAGTAATGCAGCAACCATATCCAATGTTATTTCAGGAAAATTGTTACAAAATTAAGTAATTTCATATTTGCATTATAACTTGTTCCCAAAGCACAGTTTTCAGTTTGCTGCAGTTTATTAACAGTAAGTTCAAATGTAAACCATACTTTGTTGAAGATGGACAAATCGCAAATTATGTTAAAGTGTGAATTTATATTCCCCACAAATAAACTAAGGGCTGGATTTTGTTCTTCCCCAGGCGTCAGGTTCCGTGGCAGGGTGAGAGGGGGGCCTGAAGCTGGCTCCAGATTAGACCCGCCATGGACCTCGAAGCTGTGAGGGCCCAGCCCGATCCTCCCGGCAGCGACGAGGCACTGTTGCGGCCTCCCTGCTGCTGGGCGACAGGATCACAATTTTAATATGCAAATCAATTTAAATAATTAATTTAAATAAACATACGTCGCCTCCTGATGACTCGCCATGATCTTCGGCCCCACAACTGCAACTCCTGTGCCTTCGGATCCCCCATCTGGGGAAAACGAGGCACCACACTGGTGGGAGGGGGGCTAGGGGGGGTAGGTTTATTGGGGGGAGGCAGGGAGTGGGGAATGGGGTCAATTAATGCCATGGGTGTAGGGGATGGTGGGAAGGTTGTAGATTAAAGTTTGTACCATTTGTGAGGTGGGGGGGGGGTGGGGGGAAAGGGTAAAAGTCAGTGTATTTTTTGAGGGGGAAGGGCAAATTAATTTGTGTGTTACTGGGGGCTGGGGAAGGGGCAAAAGGGATGTATTTATTTAATTTAATTAAATCTACCTTTAAATATGCCGGTAGGGTTAACAGTCCTTTAACAATGGCACAGACAGCTGACGGCATTGCCGGGACCGGACAGCCCGCCTCCTCTATGCGATTGGGGGGCAGCCCGCCCCAGTTATTTAAATGAGCTGCCGCGCTTAGGATTGCAGCGGCTCCACGACATTTTTTAAATTTCAGCAGCGGGTATATAAAATTCAGCCCTAAATCATTTAGGAACAGTTCCTACAGATTGGAGGGTAGCTAATGTAACCCCACTATTTAAAAAGGGAAGTAGAGAGAAAGCAGGGAATTATAGACCAGTCAGCCTGACGTCGGTAGTGGGGAAAATTCTGGAGTCCATTATCAAAGATTTTATAGCAGAGCACTTGGAGAACTGTGGTAGAATCGGGCAGAGTCAGCATGGATTTATGAAAGGGAAATCATGCTTGATAAGTCTACTAGAATTCTTCGAGGATGTAACTAAGGGTGGCACAGTGGCACAGTGGTTAGCACCGCAGCCTCACAGATGCAGGGACGCGAGTTCGATTATGGGTACTGCCTGTGCGGAGTTTGCAAATTCTCCCTGTGACCGCGTGGGTTTTCGCCGGGTGCTCCGGTTTCCTCCCACAGCCAAAGACTTGCAGGTTGATAGGTAAATTGGCCATTGTAAATTGCCCCTATTGTAGGTAGGTGGTAGGGAATATGGGATTACTGTAGGGTTAGTATAAATGGGTGGTTGTTGGTCAGCACAGACTCGGTGGGCCAAAGGGCCTGTTTCAGTGCTGTATCTCTAAATAAAAAAAAACTAAATAGTAGAGTTGATGAGGGGGAGCCAGTGGATGTGGTTTATTTGGACTTTCAGAAGGCTTTCGAAAAAGTGCCACAGAAGAGATTAGCATGTAAAATTAAAGCACATGGGATTGGGGGAAGTATATTCCAATGGATAGAAAATTGGTTGATAGATAGGCAACAAAGAGTAGGGATAAACAGGTCTTTTCCGAATGGCAGGCAGTGACTAGTGGGGTACCGCAGGGATTGGTGCTAGGACCCCAGCTATTCACAATATATATTAATGATTTAGATGAGGGAACTAAATGTAATATCTCCAAATTTGCAGATGACACAAAACTGGGTGGGAGGGTGAGTTGTGAGGAGGATGCAGAGAGGCTTCAGGGTGATTTGGACAAGTTGAGTGAGTTGGTAAATGCATGGCAGATGCAGTGTAATGTGGATAAATGTGAGGTTATCCACTTTGGTAGCAAAAACAGGAAGGCAGATTATCATCTGAATGGCTATAAAGTGAGAGAGGGGAATATGCAACGAGACCTGGGTGTTCTCGTACACCAGTCGCAGAAGGTAAGCATGCAGGTCCAACAGGCGGTAAAAAAAGCAAATGGTATGTTGACCTTCATAACAAGAGGATTCGAGTACAGGAGCAGGGATGGCTTGCTGCAATTATACAGGGCCTTGGTGAGGCCACACCTGGAATATTGTGTGCAGTTTTGGTCTCTTTATCTGAGGAAGGATGTTCTTGCTATCGAGGGAGTGCAGCGAAGATTTACCAGACTGATTCCTGGGATGGGGGACAGATGTATGAGGAAAGATTGAGTCGGTTAGGACTATATTCGCTGGGGTTCAGAAGAGTGAGGGGGGATCTCATAGAAACCTATAAAATTCTAACAGGACTTGACAGGGTAGATGCAGGAAGGATGTTTCCGATGGTGGGGGAGTCCAGAACCAGGGGTCATAGTCTAAGGATACGGGGTAAACCTTTCAGGACTGAGACGAGGATAAATTTCTTCACCCAGAGAGTGGTGAACCTGTGGATTTCACTACCATAGAAAGCAGTTGAGGCCAAAACATTGTATGTTTTCAAGAAGGAGTTAGATATAGCTCTTGGGTTTAAAGGATCAAAGGATATGGGGTGAAAGCGGGAACAAGGTTACTGAGTTGGATGATCAGCTGTGATTATAATGAATGGCGAAGCAGGCTCGAAGGGCCGAATGGCCTACTCCTGCTCCTGGTTTCTATGTTTCTAGAGGAATTAACTGATACCTACTTTATGATAAAAAATGGGATATAAACATTTGACCATCTTGCTTTGTCAATAATGAGACATTCAGTTAGAAGGAAAAAGGATTTCAGTTCTCAAAGTAAAACTTTTATTTAAAACATATCACATTAAGAGGGCACAATTTCAGTTTCTCCTCTGTGGGGTACCCACAGTGCTAGTTATCATGTTTCTCCAGATCCCTCTTTCCGGTCTTAGTTACATAAACCCCCATTTCAAACCTGCCTGACTGACAGAAATGGACAGTGGGTGATTAAAATAGTGGTACAGTACTTATCCTTGAATATCATACCACCTGCCACCATTTTAACCTCACTCTTTTGAAGGTGGCTGAGTTACCCTAAGGCCTCATGAATATGTAAAATACTGTAATCCTATGGTACAATTATGACCGCCCCCCCTACTCCCCCCGCAAAGGAGCTTTCGTTAAGAACTGCCGCAATTCCACCCAGTGCTAGATCTGCCAATAAAACCTGCCAGCAAGCAGATCCAGTACCAGAAGAGGTCCAGAAATTAAGCAGATTATTTTTGTTTCTTGTGTGCTAGGAGCTCTGGGCTCCAGAAGGAAACCTTGGGCCTCCCCTGCCCCAGGCTTCCCGCCCCCTCTATGACCGTGATGGCCTCCAGACCACCTTCTCTAATTCCTATCCTGACTCCTTGGGACTGTTTTCTTCGGGTCACTGGCAGCAGCCTCCTGCCACCTAATATCCTGACGGCCAAATAGCACTTCCCAACAGATTCAAGCAGATGTGCCCCAGGAATTAAAATCGCCCAGGCCTCCTGCTAAGGAGGGTCAGAGAGTTTCTACACTGTCTCAGGCCCAATCCACACAACTCTTAATGAGAGTTAAAATCCAGGCTATTCTGTTTACATGAAGTCATACTTAAACTATAAATCTGTAAGAAGGGATGAGATTAGTTTGGACCCCATAAGCATCATTGCATCGTCCTGTCCTATGGAAAAAGTTTAAATATATATTCCATTAACTTTCAAACACCTACTGATCACAGTAGATCTTGCTATAGCCTGATAACTATACAATAGTAAAATAAGAGAAGAGATATATTTCAGCAGCTTCATTAGGACTGAACCCAAGAAATTCCCCTTTCAAACTATCCAATGCGAACAACAAAATTCTAATCTCAGCAGAACTCTGGTGTCACATTGCTAACATTGTTATCCAGTGTTACAGAAAGTAAAGTTACATAGATCTGTTAAAGTTGATCAAAATGACAATGTCATAATTCTGCTACATTTTTCCCAAAGTGCATGAAGTGCATAATTAAAAAGGTAGCAAGAGGTGCTCAAGCAAAATGGATTTTAAATACACTATAGTACATCGTGAAGATAGCTGTTTCACAACCTGCACACATCAGCACACCATTTAAATGCAGAAGAGTTCAAAACAACCTCTTCAGGACTGAGATGAGGAGAAATTTCTTCACTCAAATGGTTGTGAATCTTTGGAATTCTCTACCCTTGAAGATTGTGAATGCTCCATCATTGAATATATTTAAGGCTGGGTAAAATAGATTTTTGGTCACTCAGGGAATCAAGGGATACGGAGAGCAGGTGGGAAAGTGCAATCGAAACCAAAGATCAGCCATGATCGTATTGAATGGCGGAGCAGGCTATACGGGTCTACTCAGCTCCTTTTTCTTGTATTCTTATAACTGTTAAGTCAAAGTTAACCTTAAGTCTTAAAAGTGCACATGAAGACTGTACACAAGACATTCACTAAGAGAATATCAGGGATTTATTAATGAGGAAACATTACATAAACTGGGGCTCTTGTGATCAGAACAAAGCAGGTTGAGAGAACATCTAATAGAGATGTTCAACATTATGAGAAGTCATGATCAGGTAAAGAATGAAAACTATTTTCAATGGTCAGCGAGTCAATAGCAATCACAATATGATTGGGTTCCACATAATGTTTGAAAGGAAAATAGGTGAAATAGCTACTAAGATTATAGATTATAGCTGACTTCGGTGCAATGAGAAAAAGACTATCCACAGTAAACTGGGCAAATCTGTTAATGGATAAAATGACAGAAGATCAGTGGGGGGGGGGGTTCAAAAATAATGTAATGTGATACAGAACCAGTTTATACCCTTAAGGGGAAAATGCTCTGCTTGCCAATAAAAGCAGCCATGGACAACTAAAGAGATAAGAGACAACATAAAGCTAAAAGAAATAGCTTTGACAAATGCAAAAAAAAAACAGCAAAGGGTGATAAGACAGGCAGAAAGCTATAAAAAGGGAGTATGAAAATAAGCTTACAAAATCAACATGAAAAGTTTTTACAATTACATTAGGAAAATGAGGGTGGTCAGGAGCAATGTGGGCTGCTTGAAAACTGATAACAGTGATATTGTCAATGAAAATAAGGAAATAGTTGCATGTTGAATAATTACTCTGTATCAGTATTTATAGCTGAAGAAGGGGTCAATATTTCAGACTCCCAAGGAAACGACTATTGAATCAGGGAGAGCAATTTGTCAAAATTAATGTGAACAAAATAACAATGAAGAAAATAATGGTACTAAAGATGACAAATCCCTAGGATCAGATGTTTTCCATCCCAGGGTTTTAAAGGAAGTAGGTGAGAACATTATAGATACACTAATTAAAAGTTTATTACATTCTCTCGATTCTGGAACCATTTCTTTCGATTAGAAACCAGAGAATTATAGACCAGTTAGCTTAACATGTGTTGTCAGGAAATTACTAGCATTTATAGTAAATGAGTGAATACTTTGAAAGTTTGCAGCGATCAGAGACCCAGTATGGATTTGTAATGGTAGGTCATGCTTGTCAAACCTGATTGCATTTTTGAAGAGGTGACAAAAGTAGTGAACATGAGAATATATATGGATATTATTTATATAGACTTCCAGAAGACATCTGATAAAGTTCCTCATAACAGACAGTTAGCTAAAGTTGAAGCTCATGGAATTGAAGGCAAATAATTGATCTGGTTTGGAAATTGCCTTAGTGACAGGAGACATTGAGTAGGGATAATGGGCCGATACGTTAACTGGCAGTTTGTGACTAGTGGTGCCCGTAAGGATCTGTGTTGGGGCCTCAAGCATTCACTATATCAATTAAAGACTTAGATGATGAGATAGAAAGCCATTTATGCAAATTTTCCAATGACACAAAGATAGGTGGGATTGTAAACAGTGTTGATAGAAGCATAAAATTACAAAGAGATATTAATAGATTAGATGAATGGCCAAAACTATGGCAAATGGATTTCAATGTAGGCAATTTGGATCTAAAACAGATAGAAAAAAATGATGAAAAGCTAGACACAGTGACGGTGCAAAGAGACTTGGGCATCCAGGTACATAGATCATTAAAATTGTATGAACAAGTACGGAAAATAATCAAAAAAGCAAATGGAATGCAGCCCTTTTATATCTAGAGGTCTACAATACAAGGGATGAGAAGTCATGCTTCAGCTATGCAAAGCCCTGGTTAGACATACCAGGAGTACTGTGAACAGTTCTAGGAACCATACCTTAGGAAAGATATATTGGCCTTGTTGGATATACAGTGCAGGTTAACCAGAATGATACCTGGAGTCCAAGGGTTAAATTATGAGGAGAAATTACACAACCTAGTGTATTCCCTGGAATTCAGAAGGTTAAGGGGCAATTTGATTGAAGTTTTCAAGATATTAAGGTGAACAGATTGGGTAAATAGAAACTATTTCTGATGATTGAAAAATCTAAGGCTAGGGGGCATTGTTTAAAAATTAGAGCCAGACATTTCAGGCGTGAAATTGGGAAACACTTCTATACACAGAGGGTGGTTTTAAGCAAGTAGAGGCAGGGAAAGGGGAGACGAGAGGAAAGAACAAAAAGGAAATGTCTGTAGTTGGGTGGAAGGCAGGAGAGATTCCCTGATAAAAGAACTGATGATGCAAGGTAAAAGGGGATGGTTAAAAAAAAATGGTTCTGGAGGTGATGTAAATGGGTATAGCAGAATCATTACCAACAGCCGCTGTCCAAACAAACGGGAGCAGAGATAATGATCTCAAATGGTTAAACTCCGTGTTGAGTCTGGAAGTCTGTAAAGTATCTAACCAAAAGTGGGTTCTGGTAGATGCCTGATCAAAGACGAGAAGGGAAAGAAAAAGCAATTAAGGTCAACCAGGTAAGAAAAATGGAAATCCTGTCAAAGAGATGAGCAGAACAAAGTGAGAGGATTTTCTTTAGGTGGAGGTCTGTTAGGACATAGAATGCCTGGAAGCAGAGACAATAATAACTTTTAATTAAAAAGTAGATAACCATTCTAACAAGAAACTTTGGGGAAAAAAATGGGGACAGTGCAAAGGAATAAGTGAATAGTTCTTTCCGTGAGTAAGGTACAGGAAACATGGACTGAATGGCCTCCTACTTTGGTGTAAACTTTCATAAGTTAATATGTATATGCAATCTTTCCTGGTCTGCTACACAATGTAGAGATAACCCCAACCTCAAAACCATCAGGAATGGGCACTAACAAGCACTATCCAGCGACCAAATAAAAATACATACAACCTCATGGTAGAACACAGAAAGTGACATGACATATTGCAAATAATGTTCTTCCTTCTCAGAGCAGGTGGGGAAGGTTGACTATAAGTTGATAATGGTTGCCTAGATAAGATTATAGATTCTTGCTATTTCCTGGATGAGACAGTGACTCATCAATTGTGAATACGTACAACCAGGCACAATGTGCAATTCTCACACTAATGCCTGTTTCTCCTGATGGGTTCATTTGAATAGTCAGTATGAGTTATTTTGTTTGATAAAAACGTAAGAAGTAGGAACAGGAGTAGATCTGCTCCGCCATTCAATACGATCATGGCTAATCTTCTGCCTCAACTTCACTTTCCCTCCTGCTCCCTATATCCCTTGATTCCCTGAGCAACCAAAAATCTGTCTATCTCAGCCTTAAATATACTCAATAATGGAGCATCCACAGCCCTCTGGGTAGACAATTCCAAGGGTTCACAACCTTCTGAGTGAAGACGTTTCTCCTCATCTTAGTCCTAAATGACTGACCACCTATCCTGAGACTGTGCTCCTGTGTTCTAGATTCCCCAGCCAGGGGAACAACCTCTCAGTGTCTACCTTCAGAATCTTGTATGTTTCAATCAGATCACCGCTCATTCTTCTAAACTCCAGAGAGTATAAGCCAATTTACTCAGCCTCTCATAATAGGGCAACCCTTTCATTCCAGGAACCAATCTAGTGAACTTATGCTGTACTGCCTCTAATGCAAGTATATCCTTCTTTGAATATAGAGACTAAAACTGCATACAGTACTCCAGGTGTGGTCTCACCAAAGCCCTGTACCTGCATGCTGACTTTCTGTTTTCCTTCTACGAGTACACCCAAGTCCCTCTGAAGATCAACATTTAAAGGTTTCAGACCTTTAAAAAAAATTCTCCTTTTCTGTTCTTATTACCAAAGTGAATAACCTCACACTTACCCACATTATATTCCATCTGCCACCTTGTTGCCCATTCTCTCAACCCGTCTATATCTTTTTGCAGCCTCTGTGTCCTCTGCACAGTTTACATTCCCACCAAGCTTTGTATCATCAGCAAACTTAAAAACGTTGCTCTCAGTCTCTTCGTCTAAGGTGTGAATATTGATTGTAAATAACTCAGGCCCCAGCACTGATCCTTGTGGCACACCACTAGTTACAACTTGACAACTTGAAAATGCCCTGTTTATCCCTATTCTCTGCTTCCTGTCTGTTAGCCTATCCTCTATCCATGCTAATATATTCCAGCTCCCTATGACATCTCGCTTCCCTCTGGTGCAGTGGAAGGCCTTGGCACAAACTGCAGATCTCTCCCTCAGGACAGTTGCTCAAGCTACAACTACTTTCTGTAGAGATGTTGCCGAGGAATGCAGTGCTTTCCAAACTCCCCCATGTTTCAGTTATGGTATATCACCTGCCCTGCCATGTCTGTCTAATCTTATTTATTTATTTATTTGATTAGTTAACTAGTTACTAATTTAGCAAAGTAATAGCAAGTTACAGTGTCCTAGGCTGAACACAAAAGACAAGCAAGTACTGGAGGTAAAAAGCAACACCTTCTTCCCCCTCTGCACCGAATTACCACTTGCACCAAATACACAACTTCAGCACTCAGTTTCCAAAGCCTTCTGTTCCCTGACCACTCTGTGCTCCTGTGAAACACCTCGGAACATTTTACTAGATTAAAGGTAGTAAATTAACGCAAGTTGTTTTTGCTGTTGTTTAACTGTTATGAGAAAAAGTGAATTATGTAAAAATTTATAAAGTAGGGCTCCAGAATAAGTTAAAATATTTATAGCCAGCATGGTGGGTCAAGTGGCCTCCTTCTGTGCTGTATAATTTTCTAAGGTTTATTCTGAGAAGGACAAAATATTAAAATTGCCAGTATATGTATTTACTGATCAGCTGCTTCCCAACCACAAATGGGGCTTGGAATTGGTATGTATCATTTGAATCAGGCCTCTCAATACATAGCCTAGTGTTTTATGATTTTCTGAGCTCTTCAATCAATTAACCTTACCACCTGAGTTTGATCTAGAAGAAAAATGAAAATATATGGTGCTTTTTGGACATCCCAGAGCACTTCACAACTAACAGTTACTTTAAAAGTGTAGATACTATTTTTATGCAGATAAACACAGCAGATAATTTGCTCATAGACAGGTCTTGGACACAACAAAGAGATATATGACCAATTAATCTCTTTTGGTGATGTTCATTGGGGGATGAATGTTAACCAGAACATCAAGAGAACTCCCTGCTCTTCTTTGAGAAAATTTAATGGAATCTTTTATGTCCACTGTCACGCTCATGAGAAGTGCAGCGATAAAATACAGAAACAAACTGAAGAGTCATAAAAAAATTAGAACAACTTTTAAAAGACGGATACATTAGCTGTCAACAAAATGGAGGACAAGTCACATGACCCACAGCAACTCCTGCACTTGAATCTACATCTATGTCTACTGGAACTAAAACCAATTAACCCCGTCTACATAGAAATGAGACAGCTTATTACACATGGATGTGAACTATACACAAAACAAACTAAAACACACTTCCACAGTCTACATCTCCAGCTACCCTTCACCACAACAGTGTGAACAGCCCTTATGTTATTATGAGGCCATCAAAAGCTATTGTACAGCCTGTCAGGAACTGAAACCAAAAGTCACATGGGCAAAACTAACACTTAATGAGTTTATCTTTAAATCTTAAAGAACAAAGGAGTATTTTCCAGTTCAGTCATCAAGTCATCAACATCTGTCTGGACACAAACCACACAGTCAACATCAAAAGCCATCCTGAATTCCAGCACGAGGCTGATGGGGAGAGAGGGGAAGAGGGAGAGGAAGAGAGAGAAAGAGAAAGAGAAAAAGAGAGAGAGAAAGAGAAAAAAGAGAAAGAGACAAGGAGAAAGGGAAAAAGAGAAAGAGAAAAATAGAAAGAGAAAGAGTTCCAGCTAACATTTTAACCCTGCTGAGACAAATTGAAAGCCAACTGCAGCAGAGAAAAGAGAGTGCCTTTGAAACAACTCCTCTACCTGTGAAAACTGAACTAAGAATATCAGCACCATCTTCAAACTGAAGTGAACTGCCAGAAGTCTTCAACAACCCAGCAAATACAAGATAACCAGCAAACAGGCCTGCAACTTTAAAACTCACCTTCCGAGAGGATCCCACATGTTCTCCTTAAATAACAGACTTTTAACACCTTGAACTCTTCATACCTCTGCCTTTACCTTCTATCTATCTTCTAGGGTGTGTTTGTGAGAGTGAATGCATGTATGGGTAGTGTTACAAATATTTTGGATGAAGAATATAGTTCAATATATATTTAGTCTTCTGTCTTTAAAACCTATGAGAAAACCCATCACTGTCTATTTATTTGGCAAACAAAATGAAGGGGCTAAAACATGAATAAAAAAAACATTGTCTGTGGACAGTTGAGAGGTGAACGGTGGAAACCAGCCACACCATCTCTACATAGCCATTACACCACCCAAAATAAACAGAGCAGGCCTCAGTTTAATATCTCATCCAAAAAACATCACCTCTGGCAATGTAGTACTTCTTTAGTACTGCACTGAAATGACAGACTCATATGTCATACCAGTCACAAACCACATTATGTACTGGAATCCTGTAATGTGGCATAAAACTACAATCTTATGATATAAATTCAATATTGTTCCTACTTATCACTGTAAGCTCATCTTTTGTGTACCCTTGCTGTGTTTTTTTTTTATTCATTCATGGGGATGAGGGCAATGCTGGCTAGGCCAGCATTTATTGACCATCCCTAATTGCCCTTGAGAAGGTGGTGGTGAGCTGCCTTCTTAAACCGCTGCAGTCCATGTGAGGTAGGTACACCCACAGTGCTGTTAGGAAGGGAGTTCCGGGATTTTGTCCTAGCGACAGTTCCAGGTCAGGATGGTGTGTGACTTGGAGGGGAACTTGAAGGTGCTGGTGCTCCCATGCATTTGCTGCCATTGTCCTTCTAGGTGGTAGAGGTCATGGGTTTGGAAGGTGCTGTCTAAGGAGCCTTGGTGCGTTGCTGCAGTGCATCTTGTAGATGGTACACACTGCTGCCACTATGCATCGGTGGTGGAGGGAGTGAATGTTTGTGGATGGGGTGTCGATCAAGTGGACTGCTTTGTCCCGGATGGTGTTGAGCTTCTTGAGTGTTGCTGGAACTGCACCCATCCAGGAAAGTGGAGAGTACAAAGAACAAAGAACAGTACAGCACAGGAACAGGCCATTCGACCCGCCAAGCCTGCGCCGATCTTGATGCCTGTCTAAATTAAAACCTTCTGCATGTCTGGGGATCATATCCCTCTATTCCCATCCTATTCATATATTTGTCAAGATGCCTCTTAAACGTCGCTATTGTACCTGCTTCCACCACCTCCCCTGGCAGCAAGTTCCAGGCACTCACCACCCTCTGTGTAAAGAACTTGCCTCGCACATCTCCTCTAAACTTTGCCCCTCTCACCTTAAACCTATGTCCCCTACTAACTGACTCTTCCACCCTGGGAAAAAGCTTCTGACTATCCACTCTGTCCATGCTGCTCATAACTTTGTAAACCTCTATCATGTCGCCCCTCCACCTCCGTCGTTCCAGTGAAAACAATCCGAGTTTATTCAACCTCTCCTCATAGCTAATGCCCTCCAGACCAGGCAACATCCTGGTAAACCTCTTCTGTACCCTCTCCAAAGCCTCCACGTCCTTCTGGTAGTGTGGCGACCAGAATTGCACACAATGTATTCCATCACACTCCTGACTTGTGCCTTGTAGATGGTGGACAGGCTGTGGGGAGTCAGGAGATGAGTTACTCGTCGCAGGATTCCTAACCTCTGACCTGCTCTTGCAGCCACGGTATTTATATGCCTACTCCAGTTAAGTTTCTGGTCAATGGCAACCCCCAGGATGTTGACAGTGGGAGCTTCAGCGATGGTAATTCCACTGACTGTCAAGGGGAGATGGTTAGATTCTCTCTTATTGTAGATGGCCATTGCCTGGCACTTGTGTGGCATGAATGTTACTTGCCACTTATCAGCCCAAGCCTGGAGATTGTCCAGGTCTTGCTGCATTTCTACATAGACTGCTTCAGTATCTGAGGATTCGCGAGTGGTGCTGAACATTGTGCAATCGTCAGCAAACATCCCTACTTCTGACCTGTTGATTGAAGGAAGGTCATTGATGAAGCAGCTGAAGATGGTTGGGCCTAGGACACTACCCAGAGCAACTCCTGCAGTGATGTCCTGGAGCTCAGATGATTGACCTCCAACAACCACAATCATCCTCCTTTGCGCTAGGCATGACTCCAACCAGCGGAGAGTTTCCCCCCTGATTCCCCTTGACTTCAGTTTTGCTCAGGCTCCTTGAATCCATACTCGGTCAAATGCTGCCTTGATGTCAAGGGCAGTCATTCTCACCTCACCTCTTGAGTTCAGTTCTTTCGTCGATGTTTGAACCAATGCTGTAATGAGGTCAGGAGCTGAGTGGCCCAGGCGGAATCTAAACTGTGCGTTACTGAGCAGGTTATTGCTGTGCAAGTGCTGCTTGATGGCACTGTTGATGACACCTATCTCACTAGCCACTTCTCTTATCACCATAGGATGAAGAACATTTACTCCCTTCACCACCGACGCACAATGGCAGCAGTGTGTACCATCTACAAGATGCACTGCAGCAACGCACCAAGGTTCCTTAAACAGCATCTTCCAAACCCGCGACCTTTACCACCTAGAAGGACAAGGGCAGCAGATGCATGCCAACACCAACTGCAAGTTCCCCATCAAGTCACACACCATCCTGACCTGGAACTATATCGCCGTTCCTTCACTGTCACTGGATCAAAATCCTGGAACTGCCTTCCTAACAGCACTGTGGGTATACCTGTAATGAGTTCTTTATGTTGTCTGATGCAACATAAATGAGATGCGTGGAGTCCAGTTTGTTGAAGATCTCTAACAGGCTTATTAACAGTTAAACTAGTCAGTACAGTCGGGCAAACTATTTACAGAACCTTAAAGTTGCAGAGTGACTCGGGTTTCGAGTCACGTGACTACATCCTGGTACTTAACTCATTATCATACGGAGATCTTAAAGGGACATCACTCTCAAGGTGATCATACAACAGTAACAACACCCCAAGGACTGCAGCTGCTCAAGAAGGCAGCTCACCACCACCTTTTCAAGGGCAATTAGGGATGGGCAATAAATGTGGCCTAGCCAGTGATGCCCACATCCCATGAACAAGTAAAAAAAAATCAAGGAGCATAATGGAATCGTGACAGGAACTGAGCATTCCCCAAAACTACACAACGGTGGGAATGCCAGGAAATGAGTCATTCTTCAACTGACTGTTTTAAAAAGGTGGTGAAAGTTGTTTCCACAAATAATTTTAAAATGGAATTGGATCTGTACTTGAGGATGTGGAACTTACAGGGGGTCTGTAAGCAGTGGGTCTAAGCGCATCTGCTCTATCAAAGAGTCAGCACAGGCACGACGGGGCGAATGGTATTCTTTTGTGCTGTGAGCTTCTATGATTGCTCTTACTTTGCAATTGGCATCCAGTGACTGCTTTGATCTGCCCTTAATACATAAAACCTATGACCAGCAATCAACTGAAGCCTCACAGGTGTGTCCTACACTGCAGCAATTGACTGAATTTAGACTAATTTAAACTGAATGTAAAGCATTTACAGCAGCAGCAGCAGGAGAAACACAGTAGGGCCAGGCATCAATTCACTGTTGGTCAATATAGGTACAGGTAAGTAACACTGCATTAATTTTTTTTTATTTGCTCATTGGATGTGGGCATCGCTGGCTAAACTGGCATTTATTACCCATCACTAATTACCCTTGAAAAGGTGGTGGTGAGCGGCCTTCTTGAACTGCTGCAGTCCTTGAGGTGTAGGTACACCCACAAGGCTGTTAGGAAGAGTTCTAGAATTTTTGGCCCAGTGAAAGTGAAGGAATGGCGATATAGTTCCAAGTCAGGATGGTATGTGGCTTGGAGGGGAACTTGCAGGTAGTGGTGTTCCCATGCATCTGCTGCCCTTGTCCTTCTAGGTTGTAGTAGTCGGAGGTTTGGAATTAATTTGACCACAGGTGCTGTATGCCTGACAATATGGGTGCAATGTGCAAAACACCCCCTAACGGATGTAATCTTTGGAAACTTGGCATGTTGACCTGGGGGCATAGTCAGTTTTGTAGGCGAGGATTATTTTTGGTGAAAGGATATTTCATATATGTAGTGGGAATACTGCTTGACTGCAGTAAATTTGAGAATAGATGTATTGTGGCATTGGTGGATTATGCAATCACAGTAGCACTTGTGACAGAAAATGCACTGCCAGTCAGGTAGAGGAATTCATGTGACCTAAATTGTCCAACTTTAGTCTTTTGTCAATCATGCTGCTAAATTATTTCTTCTAAACTTCTACTGTTTTGAGCTCACAGTCTCCATTACTCATATGGGCCCCAGAGCTGGAGCAAGACCTTGTATTGTGCCACATTTTGATGGGAGGCTGTTGCTGTTGTGCATATGTCCCTCTATAGATCCCAGATGTGAGCAACACTTTCAATATGTATTTGTGTTGACTGCCTTAAATGATATTCAGACCTTATGCTATTCCCTGAAACAAAAAATAACGTAATTAATAAATTGATCATGCTGCCTTTTGGGTGCTACCCGTCATCTGGGAACCTGAGAATAACTTTGTGAAGATAGGACAGGAAGCTGATTGTGAAAGGCTATGTCGGGAATGCTTCCTGAATTTCTTAGTGTTTATAATAATGTATAAGACAATCCACCTACTTTAACCCCAAAACAGTGGCATAAATTTTCTATCTTCTACAAAGTATGTACAGGGAGTGAGTTTTACGAAATATTTAATGGAAAAGGGGACATTTGCTGCAAGGTAATCCATGTAAGGTGGTAATCAACCAAAACATGGAAATTTCAGCACTCTAGCACCATAAATCCAGGCTTCAGAAGTCCAGTAGATCAATCCTCCATCTCACCACTGACAAAATACAAAAATGGGTCTGACGTAGACACAGTCCTTGCTAGAAATATTTTCACAGGTCAGAATTCCAGTAGAAATTTGGTTCAAATGTCCACTTAGTCCGGCAATTATAAAAGCAGTGTGACATAAGGTGGCTCTGGAGCCCCTTCACTCTCAAAGCAATAGCTTGATGGAAAAGCTGAAGTAAATACTAAGCACATAGCAGAACCCCTGTGACTTGGAGAAAGAATTGCCACACCTCTTTATTAAAAAAAAAATATAGGCAGGCACAAAAAGATGAACAGGGGTCTTGTCCTTGGAGAGACGACACAGTGCACACAAACCACTCTCACTAAGGAAATAGGTTTTGGGAAATGTGGACACAATAAAATCTCCTGATAAAAATAAAAATCTAGTGGTTCTCATGTTGAGGGATGGTTTTACTCTATTAGCAGAATGCACTCAAGGGATCTGCAAATGTGTTAGGGCATCAGAAATTCTAGTATGATTGAATTTTACATCCAGTTTGTAAGAGAGAAGACTGGGTCTAAGACTAGTATTTTAAACTTAAAGAAGGGCAACTATGTGGGCATGAAAGCTGAGCTAGCTGAAGTGAACTAGGTTACTGGGCTAGGAGATGGGATCAACAGAGAAGCACAAATTCATTCATTTTTTTACCATGTGCCAGCCCACTTTTTTTTTCATGTTTGTGCTTTTGGCCAGGGCTGTTCATTATTCTGTCATTTAACACCCTCTCTGCACTAACGCTTTGTCTTTAACCACACCATTAACACACCCTTTGCCTTTGCTCCATGACCTTCTGGTCAGCTATTCTGTGACCCTTTGTCCTATCAACACCTTCCATTTTGTTATCTTTTGCTCCACCCCTGCTTTATTTGCTTAAAACCTATTACATTTCTAACCTTTGTCAGTTCTGATGAAAGGTCACTGACCTGAAACATTAACTCTGCTTCTCTCTCCACAGATGCTGCCAGACCTGTTGAGTATTTCCACTATTTTATATTTTAATTTCAGATTTCCCGCATCTGCAGTATTTTGTTTTTATTTTAGGTAAGAAAGTATGTTGTGAATAGGACAAAGAACAAAGAACAGTACAGCACAGGAACAGGCCATTCGGCCCTCCAAGCCTGCGCCGATCTTGATGCCTGCCTAAACTAAAACCTTCTGTACTTCCGGGGTCCGTATCCCTCTATTCCCATCCTATTCATGTATTTGTCAAGATGCCTCTTAAACGTCTCTATGGTACCTGCTTCCATGTCCCCTAGTAACTGACTCTTCCACCCTGGGAAAAAGCTTCTGACTATCCACTCTGTCCATGCCGCTCATAACTTTGTAAACCTCTATCATGTCGCCCCTCCACCTCCGTCGTTCCAGTGAAAACAATCCGAGTTTATCCAACCTCTCCTCATAGCTAATGCCATCCAGACCAGGCAACATCCTGTACCCTCTCCAAAGCCTTCACATCCTTCTGGTAGTGTGGCGACCAGAATTGCACGCAATATTCTAAGTGTGGCCTAACTAAAGTTCTGTACAGCTGCAACATGACTTGCCAATTTTTATACTCTATGCCCCAACCGATGAAGGCAAGCATGCCGTATGCCTTCTTGACTACCTTATCCACCTGCGTTGCCACTTTCAGTAACTTGTGGACCTGTACGCCCAGATCTCTCTGCCTGTCAATACTCCTAAGGGTTCTGCCATTTACTGTATACTTCCCACCTGCATTAGACCTTCCAAAATGCATTACCTCACATTTGTCCGAATTAAACTCCATCTGCCATTTCTCTGCCCAAGTCTCCAACCGATCTATATCCTGCTGTATCCTCTGACAATCCTCATCATTATCCGCAACTCCACCAACCTTTGTGTCATCTGCAAACTTACTAATCAGACCAGCTACATTTTCCTCCAAATCATTTATATATACGACAAACAGCAAAGGTCCCAGCACTGATCCCTGCGGAACACCACTTGTCACATCCCTCCATTCAGAAAAGCACCCTTCCACTGCTACCCTCTGTCTTCTATGACCGAGCCAGTTCGGTATCCATCTTGCCAGCTCCCCTCTGATACTATGTGACTTCACCTTTTGTATCAGTCTGCCATGAGGGACCTAAAGAGCTTGCAGACTGATTATAGATAGGTTGAGAGTGGGCAAAAATCTGGCAGATGGTGTATAATATGGGAAACTGTGAAGTTGTTCAATTTGGCAGGAAGAATAAAAAAAGCAGAGTATTAGTTAAACGGGGAATGACTGCCCAATTCTGGGGTGTAGAGGCATCTAGGTGTTCTAGTGCACAAGTCACAAAAAGTTAGTATGCAGGTACAGCAAATAATAAAGAAGGCTAATGGAATGCTTTCCTTTATTAAAAGAGGAATTGAAAATAAAAGTAAGGATGTTATACTTCAGTTATACGGGGCAGTGGTGAGACCACATCTCGAATACTGTGTGTAGTTTTGGTCTCCTTATTTAAGGAAGGACGTAAATGCATTGGAGGCAGTTCAGAGGAGGTTTACTAGATTAATACCTGGAATGAACGGGTTGTCTTATGAGGAAAGGTTGGACAGACTGGGCTTATTTTCAGTGGAGTTTCAAAGAGTGAGGGGAGACTTGATTGAAGTTTATAAGATCCTGAACGGTCTTGACAAGGTGGATGTGGAAAGGATGTTTCCTCTTGTGGATGTGTCCAAAACTAGGGGGCACTGTTTTAAAATTAGGGGTCATCCTTTTAGGACAGAAATGGAGAAATTTTTTCTTTCGAAGTGTTCTGCGACTTTGGATCACTCTGCCTCAGTAAGTGGCAGAGGCGGGGTCATTAAATATTTTTAAGGCGGAGGCAGATAGATTCTTCTTAGGAGAGGAAATAAAAGGTTATCGGGTGTAGATGGGAGTGTGGAATTTGAGACACAAACAGATCAGCCATGACCTTATTGAGTGACGGAGCAGGCTCAAGGGGCCGAATGGCCTACTTCTGCTCCTAATTTTTATGTTCGTAAGTCTGACTCATAACACAAAGGCATAAGTACCATAAGTCAGAAGGTGCAAAATGAACCACCGACAGATTAGACACACTGGCCGGAATTTTACTGTAATCGCTGGCTCCGGCACGGGTGGAACTCAAACGGATGCGGCCTCCGTTCCCGCGCTGCGTCTCCTATCCACCGGCATCACGCGCGGGGCAGCCAATTAGTGGCCCCGCGGCGTAACTGAGACCTGAATCGGCTGCTGCGGGCGGGAAGATATACATCATTGGGGGCGGAGCCACATCCGGGAACGTCTGACGTAAACCCTTGACAAATGTTTACCTCAATGAAATTGACCAGGTACTCATTCATTGTTTAAAAATATGCAGTAGTAGTTGTGGTTCACTGAGAGGCTACAATTCTGTTAGTGCAGAAGGAGTTAGAGATTTAAACACAGGTGGAGGAAGTCATGGAGGGGAGAAGCACTCGCTCAGCCCCCTGTTTTTCAGATGCTTCACTACAGGTCCTCCTTCAGGCGGTTGAGGAGAGGCGTGATATCCTCTTCAACCCAGATGGTAGAAGGCGACCGTCGACAGTGACAAAGAGGGCCTGGCTGGAGGTGGCGGAGGAGGTCAGCAGCCGTGGCGTCGCTCGGCGCACATGGATACAGTGCCGTTGGCGCCTCAATGACCTGCTTCGCTCTGCCCGGGTAAGGGGCATTCCTCATTCATCTAATCGTTATTTTGTCAAGGGAGGGTGTATTTGTATTCATGATGCAATGTGGAACCCCTGTGTGATCATTGCCTGGCTGCCTCCTTGCATTGGGATGCAAGATGGGCATATGTGAGATGAACGTTAAGGAGGGATTGATGAGGGCATGCTCAGCAATGGCACAGCAGTTAAATGCCACATCAACCCATTTGGGTGATTGCGTGAAATGCGCACACAGATGTTTGACCTAATTTTTGTCTTTCATTAGGAAAAGAGGGCACACAACGCCCGAGAGAGGTCCCGGACAGGTGGTGGCGTGGCCTGTCCAGCATTCCTCAGTAGAATGGAGGAGGAAGCATTGATGATAGCAGGGGAGGAAGGAAGATGAGCCATAGCAGATGGCGAGGCCAGTGGACATGGCCATGAGAGTGAGTGATCCAGAAAGTGGTGTATTAGTGCATTTCAGGGGGGAGGGGGCAGGGTGGGGGAGGTTGATGGGCCAATGTTGTTATGAGTTACTAATGAACATAATTAAGCCCTCAAAGGTCCCATCACACTGATGTGACCATAATGAACTCAAATACACGTTCTCCACTCTGGCTTTCTGATCAAACTGATCAATATGATTTTCCCAGCAGATGACCGACTGCATGGAACAGGAAGCGTCTCAGTTGTACCACCATCCACCTCTGAGGTTGAGGAGGGCGCCTCAGAGGGTGCAGCGTTACATCCTCGCGACGCACCAAACACAAGCGCAGATACAGACACCTCGGTTGGGATTTGCGTGTCCGTGGATTCGATTTCACATCCAGGTGTCAGCACAGCACAGGTGCCAGGCCAGCCACTGGAGGCAGAATCGGCCGATGCCTCACACAGTCGGAGGAGTGTGGGAGGCCAGGCCAGTGCAGAGCAGCAAGCTGATGACATGCCTTTGAGAACATCCATTCAGCGGGAGATGTTGCAGATGCAGCAAGCGGTCCTTGAAAATCTGGCGGAGCTGCCTGAGACTGCGCAGAATTAATCAAACCCTGGCTACATCCATCCAGAGTATGAGTTCTGCTCACTCTCAGGCAATTGAACATCTGGCTTCCCCCATTGACAGATTGGCGGCTGCAGTGGAAGGGCCAGTTCTGGATGCACTTCGTGACGTCAGATCGATTGTGGCCTCCCTGGACCAGAGCATCAGAGAGCAGAATCTGATGCGCTGGCACCAGGTCGAGGCTGCTCATCCCTCTGATGTCACCATTGAGGATCGTCAGAGCCTCACGAGGGCACAGGGACAGCAGATCGCATATGGGATCTCCTCTCAGGGCGCCTAGAACATAGAACATTACAGCGCAGTACAGGCCCTTCAGCCCTCGATGTTGCGCCGACCTGTGAAACCATCTGACCTACACTATTCCATTTTCATCCATATGTCTATCCAATGACCACTTAAATGCCCTTAAAGTTGGCGTGTCTACTACTGCTGCAGGCAGGGCGTTCCACGCCCCTACTACTCTCTGAATAAAGAAACTACCTCTGACATCTGTCCTATATCTATCACCCCTCAACTTAAAGCTATGTCCCCTCGTGTTTGCCATCACCATCCGAGGAAAAAGGCTCTCACTATCCACCCTATCCAACCCTCTGATTATCTTATATGTCTCTATTAAGTCACCTCTTCTCCTCCTTCTCTCTAACGAAAACAACCTCAAGTCCCTCAGCCTTTCCTCGTAAGACCTTCCCTCCATACCAGGCAACATCCTAGTAAATCTCCTCTGCACCTTTTCCAAAGCTTCCACATCCTTCCTATAATGCGGTGACCAGAACTGCACGCAATACTCCAGGTGCGGCCGCACCAGAGTTCTGCACAGCTGCAGCATGACGTCGTGGCTCCTAAACTCGATCCCCCTACTAATAAAAGCTAACACACCATATGCCTTCTTAACAGCTCTATTAACCTGGGTGGCAACTTTCAGGGATTTATGTACCTGGACACCAAGATCTCTCTGCTCATCTACACTACCAAGAATCTTCCCATTAGCCCAGTATTCTGCAATCCTGTTACTCCTTCCGAAGTGAATCACCTCACACTTTTCCGCATTAAACTCCATTTGCCATCTCTCAGCCCAGCTCTGCAGCCTATCTATGTCCCTCTGTAACCTACAACATCCTTCGGCACTATCCACAACTCCACCGACCTTCGTGTCATCCGCAAATTTACTAACCCACCCTTCTACACCCTCATCCAGGTCATTTATAAAAATGACAAACAGCAGTGGCCCCAAAACAGATCCTTGCGGTACACCACTAGAAACTATACTCCAGGATGAACATTTACCATCAACCACCACCCTCTGTCTTCTTTCAGCTAGCCAATTTCTGATCCAAAGCACTAATTCACCTTCAATCCCATACTTCTGTATTTTCTGCAATAGCCTACCGTGGGGAACTTTATCAAATGCCTTACTGAAATCCATATGGACCACATCCACGGCTTTACCCTCATCCACCTGTTTGGTCACCTTCTCGAAAAACTCAATAAGGTTTGTGAGGCACGACCTACCCTTCACAAAACTGTGCTGACTATCGCAAATGAACTTATTCTTTTCAAGATGATTATAAATCCTGTCTCTTATAACCTTTTCCAACATTTTACCCACAACCGAAGTAAGGCTCACAGGTCTCTACTCCCCTTCTTGAACAAGGGGACAACATTTGCTATCCTCCAGTCTTCCGGCACTATTCCTGCCGACAATGACGACATAAAAATCAAGGACAAAGGCTCTGCAATCTCCTCCCTGGCTTCCCAGAGAATCCTAGGATAAATCCCATCTGGCCCAGGGGACTTATCTATTTTCACACTTTCCAAAATTGCTAACACCTCCTCCTTGTGAACCTCAATCCCATCTAGCCTAATAGTCTGTATCTCAGTACTCTCCTCGACAACATTTTCTTTCTCCACTGTAAATACTGACGAAAAAAGCCTCTGATGTATCCTCCAGCTCCTTGCTCCCTCTGCCAGGGACATGTGATCAGCGATATCCCAGGGTGTTACAGGATGCTCATGAGATTTCTCAGGGGAACCCGGAGATGCCAGGGTCCTCACGGCTGTGAGCAAGCAGAGGACATCCGCCAAAGTCATCACAAGCAGGGCGGCAAACAGTTCAGCCACCTGCCTCTGGTGTGTCTGGTAGCGAGGGATCATGCACCCGAAAGAGCACTCAGAAAAGATTTAAGAAATCACTCTAACATCACTAATGGTTCACGGGGTGAATTGAAAGGTTTTTTGTTTGAATGTGTTATAAAATATTGTAATAAAATCGGGTTCTCTGAGATTTTGTCATGGCTTTCCTGAAGTCAATTCCAACATCGTTGCTCAACAAAAGTAGTTCAACATGTGAGATCTCACACCTGGGTGGCGTTCCTTATGATGTGAAGGATTGCATCATTCATTCTCTCTCCCCGTGAAGGTGAGTGAATTTGCCCTTTCAGAGCCTCACAATTAGTCTTGTCATACGGTAATCCCAATAGTGCGAAAATTTACACACTCTCAATAGAAACGTCTGCTTCTTAAAGACACCCTTGTCTATCAAGCACTTAGATCCAAATTAAATTCAGCTTCCGCTCCATGACCATCAAGTCAGTGGTGTCCAGCTTCATCATCAGAAACATCATCGTCATCTGATGACACATCGCGCTGACTTTGATCCTCCTCCAGTGCCTCTCCATTTTCAGTCGCCAGGTTATGCAAGGCACAGCAGACGACAATTATTCTTGCAACCCTTGAAGGTGTGTACTGCAGTGCTGCACCTGAGCGGTCAAGACACCTGAACCTCATCTTAAGGAGGCCTATAGTTGTTCGATGGTCACTGTGGTGGCCGCTTGGCTCTCATTGTATCGTTCCACCGCATGACCCCTTGGATTCCTCACTGGTGTCATGAGCCATGTCTTCAGAGGATAACCCCCTGTCGCCAAGTATCCATCCCTCCATTCTGTCTGGAGGCCTGAAAAGTGCAGGTACGTGGGAGTTTCGGAGAATGAAGGTATCATGACAACTCCCAGGGTAACGTGCACACACCTGCATGATTCTCTGACGATGATCACAGACGAGCTGAACGTTCATTGAGTGGTATCTCTTGCGGTTAATCAATGCCCCCAACTGACCTGCTGGGACTCTGAAGGCCACATGAGTACAGTCGATCACGCCCTGTTCCATTGGAAACCCAGATATAGTGCTGAAACCTCTGGCTCTCTCAGCCTCACAAGTGTTGTCCGCCTTGAACGTGATGAATTGGTTACCACGTTGGAACAATGCATCAGTCACAACCCTGATGCAGTGGTGCGCTGCTGCTTGTGAGACTCCACACAAGTCTGCTGCTGAGGCTTGGAATGAGCCAGACGCATAGAAGTTAAGAGATATTGTAACCTTTAGAGTGACCGGCATTGGATGGCCTCCGATACAGTTTGAGGAAACATCCACTGCCAACATCTCACAAAGAGATGTGACAGTCTCCCGTGACAGCCGCAGTCTTCTTCTGCACTGGTGATCTGACAGCTGCAGGTAGCTCAGACGCGGCCGGTATGCCCCTCCTGGTGGGTAGGCACGTATCCTGACACGTGTTTGCTAACGGGCGACTCTGCCACCTGCTCTCCCTCCCACATCACGATGGTGCACTGGGTAAGCTTGTTGCATGTTCCCCTGCACATTTGTCCTTCTGTCCCTCATAGGGGCAAGGTCCTCCTCATCTGATGATCCACCTCCACATTGAACAATTCCCATTGCTGTACTACTCACCAGATGCTCTGACCACAGGTAATAGCTTCCAGCAGTTAGGACTGGCTCACGAGATCCCCTTCCTTTCACCACATAAATCAAAGTTGATGGGTCCCCATCAGCAGTGCAGAACATTCAGATGAATCCTTTAGCACTAGTTGCAAGTCACACACCTTGTCAGGATATACAAATAGCATTAGAATTATTTCAGAGTAAAACTGAAAATTGTACTTCCAACTCCCTCCTGAATCAATGCCTGCCACCCTTATGTAGCTGCCGGCTGGTGGACACGCCCCACGAGCCGATTTACGGACATTAAATCAGACCTCAAAATTGTAGTCAATTGCTTTTAAACGACCTCAATTACCTTTCAATTACTTGTATTCGGGCGGAGGGTGCAGACTCGCTCACGCCCGACTTCCGACGTTGGTAAAATGACGTCTGCGCTTAATGACGCCGGGGATACGGCCCGACATCATCGCGCTTCATTTTACCATCCGGACGCCTCCGAAGAGACAGGTTTAATGCCGGTAAAATTCCGGCCACTGGGTCAATTAGGGATGGGGAATAAATGCTGGCCTTGCCAGCAATGCTCACATCCTAAGAACAAATTTAAAAAAAACTTTTGAGGCAGCCCAAAACTAGGGGCCATAAAAAACAAAAGTCACTAATAAATACAGTAAGAAATTCAGGAAAAAATTATTTATTCTCGAGTGGTAAGAATGCGGAACTTGTTACCACATGGAGTGGTTGTGGCAAATAGCATGTATGCATTTGCCTAAACTCCAGTTTTGGGTCACTGTTGATTGAACCAGTGTGACTCTACCACCCACTGAACAGTTTTTTTACAGCTCTTTTAAGTGAGACCAACAATCTAAGGTGGATTGTTACTGGACTTGAAACCAGTAAAATCAACACTGGAGCCAATCCTGTCTTGGAACATTTTCACGTGACCACAGAAAGAATGTGTGTTTGGGGAGGGAAATATCCTGGCACATCAGTTAATTTGCCTGTGTAACAAGGCAAGAGAAGGCAAAGACAAACTTTCATGCATTTCAGCCTGCTAGTGAGTTTACTCTACTTATGGAGGTAATCTATTTAGGAGTTTAGCAATTCAATCTAATTTCCACATGCCATTACCTTTAAATTACATAGAAACATAGAAAATAGGAGCAGGAGTAGGCCATTCGGCCCTTCGAGCCTCCGCCGCCATTCATTATGATCATGGCTGATCATCCAACTCAGTCTTCTGAACTCCAGCGAATATAATCCTAACCGACTCAATCTCTCCTCACACGTCAGGTCCCACCATCCCAACTTAAATCCAAACTTAGATGATAAAGCCCTTATATTCTATGATTTACAATGTATGCTAAGCAAACTTAACTATACAAACTAAGTTACTCAGAAAATATGTTCATCTATAAAACTCAACGTTCCAAAAATCCCTTGGGACTCAGGATCTAGATGCAAAAGTACATCAATATTTCACAATTGTAAGGCTTAATTAAAATTTCTGTATAGACAGAAAGCTCGCCCTGGTGAGTCTATCCAATGATTTGCTGAGCCATGAAGAGCTGGTGGGTCCCAAGTTTGATCCCCTATCTATGCTGGGTCAGTCAGTCAATCAAAGGCAGAGCAACTTTAGGGGCACTATAGTAACAGAGAAATGTACTATAATTGATGTCACTCCCAGAGTTTGGGTGAAAGATATAAAAGCTATGCAATTGAACAATCCCTGCTGAAGGAACACGTGTGTAGATGCTGGGTGAAGAAAGGATCAAGATCTGCAGTGATACTCCCTTATTTTTGAAAATCTGTCAAGATTCACTGTCAAGAATAATGACCATTTGGGCCAAATACCACAAGGAAACAAATGCTTATGGAACTGTACTACAAAAAGGAGAGAATGAGAGAAAATTGGTGAGAAATAAGAATCAGCACTAATATCTACAGTAAAGATGCACAGAAATGACTATTAGCTGCACTCTGTTTTCTTTTAAAATAATGGGAAAGCACAGAATTAAATAGTGAGATGATGTAGTATCTGGCACATCACAACAATGTTCAAGGCACTCCAAACATCAGGAATTGTTGCCAGTGCCTGAACAACTCCTTCACTAAAACACAGTACTGTGGAAACCCCTCAGTCAGTAATGTAGAATACTTCTACTTTTTCATTTAAATTGGGAGACCTCAGATTTTGCAGAACAATGTTTTTATAGGACTATAAAAAAGGATTCAGAAGTTGAGGCTACAAAAAAGCAAATGCAAGAACACACTTTTTTTAAATTTAGAAACTTCAAGACTCTTCTATTCAGAAACAAATTTCTTCTTCCCTCTCTCTTTTTACAAGTCCTCTGCTTTTGCTGAGTGCTATACAGGTATAAAAGAAAAAGGTTGACAAATCTACTATGGATGCCAGCACAGCTAAAACCAGAGTGAAACACTGCATCAAAAATGTAATTTTAACCTTCAAATTTCATTACAATTACCAATGCAAAACTAAAAAAAAAACCTACATTACTTAGAACATTAGGATTTGATAATGACCATTCATTAAGTGAATTATTATGCCGAACTTGCCATGCCCATCATATGAACTTCATTGACTCCTTGAATAAAGTCAGGAAAACCACAACCATGAATCCCTTTGTTATGGCAATATAACTAAAGAAGACCCAAATCTAGTATGATGTCTTTTTCAATTTATATGAAACACTATTAACTTAAATGGAAACAAAAGCAAAATTTTGCAGATGCTAGAAATCTGAAACAAAAACAGAAAATGCTGGAAATACTCAGCAGGTCAGGTAGTATCTGAGACCTGAAACGTTAACTCTGTTTTTCTCTCCACAGGCGCTGTCTGACCTGCTGAGTATTTCCAGCATCTTCTCCTGTTGTTATTAACCTAACACTGGCACCGATACAAAGGACTGAACCAAAATATCAATAGTTTCTGTTAGTTGTTGCTTCTAACTGAAGAAATTCAATTGCTTATATTTTATATCATGTTGAATGTTCTTGTTGCTTCTCTTCATAACTGGAACTTTATGTTATTAGACGCAGTTTCAAACACAACTAACACAAATCAGAAAAATTCTGTAGAGCTAGTGACATTCTCTAACCATTTAACGTACAATATCCCAAGCAATACTGCTTGATTATAAATACGATGAAGAGACATGGGCAGAATTTTAACTGATGTACTACTAAAGGCAGTTGAGCCCAGCAGTAGGTCGGGAACCCTAACATTAGTGGAGCGGGCTTTGCCATGGCTTTTCAACTCAGCCACGGCATTAGCACTTGTTTCCAGATTTCTTGACTTATCAGAGTGGCTATACATAATGACGCCCCACACCTGACTGCTCAAGCCTTACTATTTAAAGGGGAATCAGAGGCAGGGCAAAGAGTGGCCAAAGACCGAAACGTCTGAAAATTAGTGGTCAAAGACAAAAAAAGTCTAAAAAAGTTTTTTGACAAGGAATCAGGTAATTATAGCATTGTTAATGATCTGTCATGAATACAAATGCTTCCAGACACTTCAAATGTGTTAGTTTTCCCTTTGTTGATCTTCAATTACCGTCAAGACAGTGGACCAATGCAAGTGTATAAAATAACCAAAGTGACCTCAGCATTCTAACATTTAGTACAGTTAGTACATCATGTAATTATTAAGGATGAAGTAAAATTTAACACCAGAACTGTCAGTTTCAATTTTTTTTTTAAAGCCTGCCGGAAAACCACAAAGCTGCCCCGAAGGTTAGAAGCAGCAGTTCCTAGTCGCAGCAACGGTCAGTGAAACTGACAGTTCCAAATTTTTTTTTAAGTCGGTCTTTTGGGGGTTGAAGGTCAGAAACTGCAGGGGTGTCCAACCTTTTCGCATGAGGGGCCACATTACAATTTTTGTCCGACATAGGGGACCGGTAAGCAAATTTCAGAAAGATAAAGACATTCAAAATTTATTTTACCATTAATAAAAACAACAAAAATATGCATTTTTGTGAACAAGCTTTAAATAAGAAGACTAGTTTATTAACTTACTTTCTCAATACTATGTTCAACGCTAATTTAGTGAGATACCTGGCATTGTTTTTGCTTGCACAAGTAGTCAATGTCTGACCGCACACGTGACGTAGCAATGGGGAGTACTCTGGTTAGATGTCCATCTGTCATCTTGATCACTCTTTCTCTCCCCCACTCTGTCGGTCTCTCTCCCCCCGACTCTGTGTCTGTCTCTATCTCTCTCTCTGTCTGTTTGTCTCCCTCTCCCAGTTTCAGTCTCTCTCTTTCCTTCTCTCTAGATGTCTGTCTCTCTCTCTGTATCCCTCTCTCTCTCTCCCTCTCTTTCTGTCTCTTTCTGTGTGTGTGTGTGTCTCTCTCTCCTGCTTCCCCACTCACCATTCCCCCCCACCCCCCCACTCTGTGTCTCACTCCCACCCACCACCCCCCCCCGCTCCCCAGGCTGGTTTAAAGGGCTGCCTGACTGTCTCTGTGTGCTCCCTCAGTGCCGCTCTGCCCTGTACCACTGGCTGTGTGCTGGCCTGCTTCCACCTCTCCATTCGGCCTCTCTCTCTCCCCCTCTCCCCCCTCAGCAGTCATCCCACTGACTCACTCACTCACCGAGCTGCCCAATTTCCAAAACCCCAAGGTTTAAAATCCACCGTTCGGCAGAAATTTCTCATCCCTGGTCGGGGACAGAATGGATTCATACTACAACGGCCAGTACACAAACAGCAACTGCAATAATGAAGTCTCAATGTGGGAAGTCCGCCAGCCTCACCCCACCTCACCCTCCAGTTCGTTCTCAAGACATCCCTGGAGGTCGTGCTGCAGGCTATTAGGGTCCAAAGAGAGATACTCTTCCCACCAGACAGGAGGAAGAGGCCAGCCTCTGAAACCAAGCAGGCGTAACTGGAAGTGGCTGAAGAGGTGAGCAGCAGGATTGTGGTCTCTCGCTCTTGGATACAGTCCCAAAAGACATTCAACACCTCAAGAGGGCAAGAAAGGTGAGTGGCATGCCACATTCAAGTGCCGACCCATCACTCTGACATCACACAACACTCCTCAGAACAGCACAATTTGCTGCTCCATCCATTCCTCTCTCTCGAGGCATCTCCTTACATCCCCATCCGAACAGCCACCACTGACACTCACTACCATCTTATAACAATGTCGTGTTCATCCCTCACAGTGACCCTCCACAAATATTGTCCCATCAATTCTCTCATCACAATCCATTTCTCATACTCCTAATTTTCTGCTTTTCCTCCATGCAGAAGAGAACACAGAACACCAGGGAGAGGCAGAGAACTGGGAGGGTGGCACGATCCTGACTGCTGCAGACGACAATGCACTAGATATCAGAAAAGAGACAGAGTGCATGGCCATTAGAAATGGAAAGATGGGGGTCTCCCAGATACCTGGTAAGAGAATTAGATATCACACAGCCAAATGGCACACTACAATCACTCATGTTGATTTGGTGTCACCTGTAACTGAATTTGATCATCTGCACAATGATAACTTTGAACCCTTTCCCCTGTCAGTTCTAATTTATATTAGATTAGAGATTAGATTAGAGATACAGCACTGAAACAGGCCCTTCGGCCCACCGAGTCTGTGCCAAACATCAACCACCCATTTATACTAATCCTACACTAATCCCATATTCCTACCAAACATCCCCACCTGTCCCTATATTTCCCTACCACCTACCTATACTAGTGACAATTTATAATGGCCAATTTACCTATCAACCTGCAAGTCTTTTGGCTTGTGGGAGGAAACTGGAGCACCCGGAGAAAACCCACGCAGACACAGGGAGAACTTGCAAACTCCACATAGGCAGTACCCGGAATCGAACCCGGGTCCCTGGAGCTGTGAGGCTGCGGTGCTAACCACTGCGCCACTGTGCCGCCCCTATATCATATATCTTAAATCTTCCACAGGACCTGCAATACAACACAGGAGATAATGCAGGGGGAGGCTGAGGAGTCCTCAGAAGAAGTCATACACTCTGGAGGAAGTGCAATCACACAACTCATGTGCACTCTCCACCAGCTCAGATACACGCTCCTCAGTGGGGGCCTCCAGGACAGGTCACTGGGTTCTCACATCACAAGCGAGCAGCAGCAGGTGTTGGAAACAGCAACAGAAATGGAGAATCCCTGTCAGAGAGCACAGAACCCTCTTAGCTTTGCACAGCTGGACGCAGCTGTTGAGCCTCGGGGGTCTTCGACCAAGAGGGCGATGCTTCCACCATACAAAGCCTTGGTTAAACAGTTCTTGAAGTACTGCGAGCAGTTCTGGATGCCACACCTCAGGAAGCCTTAGAGGGAGTGCAGTGTAGGATTACCAGAATGATACCTGGACTCCAAGGGTTAAATTATGAGGAGAGATTACACAAACTGGAGTTGTATTCCTCGAATTTAGAAGGTTAAGGGATGGTTTGATTGAAGTTTGAAGATATTAAGGGGAGCAGATAGGGTAGATAGAAACTATTTTTTCTGGTTGGGGAGTCAAGGACGAGAGGACATAATCTAAAAATTAGATCCAGACCAATTGGCAAATTGATACTGGATCATATTTTTTATTTGTTCCAGGGATGTGGGTGTTGCTGGGTCAAAATCCTGGAACTCCCTTCCGAACAGCACTGTGGGTGTACCTACCCCACCCGGACTGCAGTGGTTCAAAAGGCAGCTCACCACCACCTTCTCAAGGGCAAATAGGGATGGGCAATAAGTGCTGACCTAGCCAGCGACACCCACATCCCATGAATGAATAAACGAAAAGCCTTTGCAGTATCCAGTGCCTTCAGCAGTTTCTTGATATCACGTGGAATAAATCGCTGGGGACCTCAGGAGGAGACAGAGATGGGTCATCCACATGGTACATCTGGCTGAAGATGGAAGCACGTGCTTCAGCCTTGTCTTTTGCACTGAGGTGCTGGGTTCCCCCATCGTTGAGGATGGGGATATTTGTGGAGCCTCCTCTTTCAGTTAGTTGTTTAATTGTCCACCATCATTCATGACTGGATGTGGCAAGACTGCAGATCTTAAATCCGATCGTCCAGGGCTCCAGCGCTGGGTCTCGTCCCAGGCCTCTTATAGTACCAGCAGTGGCCACTACTCCAGATACTACTGAACTGCCGGCCCTCTGAATGGCCAGCAGCTCTTAGAGGCGGGATCCCTGTCCTTATAGAGACAGGGACCTGGCGGCAGGCTGTTAAATGCCTGAGCGTCGTTGAATCACACCTGGGGACGGGGGGAGGTGGGCTCTGAAAGGCCGAGGCATGGTTCCCATCACCTTTTCGGCCTGAAGCCAGAAGCCCCACCGGCTCAACTAAATTCCTCGCACTGTAGTTTCCCAAGAGAAATCACCTGAGTGTTTAGAAATCTGTTAAATTCATTGTAAATTTTTATGCACCATTAACTTTATTTCAAATCTGCATTGTCCAGTCATCTCCATTGTTATGTCTCGCCTGCCAAGAAGCAATCGGATTTGTGGTCAATGGTATGGCAAAAGTAGAAGATGAGCAGTGGGTGTCAATGAAATGGAAGGATTACTGACTGTGGGAATGCTTTGTGCTGGGGTTGGGAGGCAGTGGGTTCAGTATTGATGAGCCACTTGGCTGCACTGCCTCAGGTTAGCCGAATCGTGCCTGTATAAGGGCATTTCTGGCAGCTCGGTGAGTGTCTGCAAGGACCGTGGCCAAATCAGGCTCCTGTTCCGCTTCCTCCTCCTCCTCATCCATATGTGCAGTATCACCATAACTTCCTCAACAGTACTGTTTGCTCTGCCATGTTGTGCAAGGCACAGCACACCAGTATCATTCAGAACACCCTTGCTCATACATACTGAAGGATGCCCCATTTCTGTCCAGGTACCCGAATCACATCTTCAACAGCCCAATGGCTTGCTCAATTAACACTCTAGTGCTCATGTAGCTTCTGTTGTACTTTCCCATCAGTGGTGGGGCGCCTCACAGGTGTCATCATCCACCTCCATAGAGGGTATCCCTCGTCTCCAAGGAGCCATCCGCTGAAACTGCTTGGAGTTTGGAAGATCAGTGGGAAACATGACTGGCACAAAATGAAGGCATCATGGCAGCTTTCTGGATATTTTGAACAGAGCTTAGGGCCAGGCAGTTGAAAGCAGGGCTGCTAATGGTGGAGTGATGAAAATTGGGGATTCACAAGAGGCCAAAATTGCCCGGGGCAGATAACATCACAGGAATGCTATCTGCATGGCCCTTGCAGATTTTCTCATTGATATCATTGAAGAAACCTGCACAGGCTTCGTAGGTACAAAGAACATTTCATTGCAGCAGCTTTTTCGGGAGCAGAGTGCGAGCGAGTGAGCAGCTGGGAAGGTCAGTTTGAAAGTAAACTTAATTTCCTTTTGTTTTCGGCGGAGGCCAGGGGGCTGCTGGGTAAGTAAAACACTATATATTTGGGCGGTTTAAAATAACTTTCCTTTCATTGCAGCAGCTTTTTCGGGAGCAGAGTGCGAGCGAGTGAGCAGCTGGGAAGGTCAGTTTGAAAGTAAACTTAATTTCCTTTTGTTTTCGGCGGAGGCCAGGGGGCTGCTGGGTAAGTAAAACACTATATATTTGGGCGGTTTAAAATAACTTTCCTTTCATTGCAGCAGCTTTTTCGGGAGCAGAGTGCGAGCGAGTGAGCAGCTGGGAAGGTCAGTTTGAAAGTAAACTTAATTTCCTTTTGTTTTCGGTGGAGGCCAGGGGGCTGCTGGGTAAGTAAAACACTATATATTTGGGCGGTTTAAAATAACTTTCCTTTCATTGCAGCAGCTTTTTCGGGAGCAGAGTGCGAGCGAGTGAGCAGCTGGGAAGGTCAGTTTGAAAGTAAACTTAATTTCCTTTTGTTTTCAGCGGAGGCCAGGGGGCTGCTGGGTAAGTAAAACACTATATATTTGGGCGGTTTAAAATAACTTTCCTTTCATTGCAGCAGCTTTTTCGGGAGCAGAGTGCGAGCGAGTGAGCAGCTGGGAAGGTCAGTTTGAAAGTAAACTTAATTTCCTTTTGTTTTCGGTGGAGGCCAGGGGGCTGCTGGGTAAGTAAAACACTATATATTTGGGCGGTTTAAAATAACTTTCCTTTCATTGCAGCAGCTTTTTCAGGAGCAGAGTGCGAGCGAGTGAGCAGCTGGGAAGGTCAGTTTGAAAGTAAACTTAATTTCCTTTTGTTTTCGGTGGAGGCCAGGGGGCTGCTGGGTAAGTAAAACACTATATATTTGGGCGGTTTCTGAACCCGAGACACCACACTTGTAGTGTCTCCCACCCGCCCTCCTCCTCTAACCAAAAAAAAGGACTCGGTGGGGTGTATATAAGGTAAGGTTTTTTCTATTTCTCTGGTTTTATCGTGATTGGTAAAAACTTTTCTTTCCTTTTTCATTTAACTAAGTTAAGCTTAAGATTAAAAATGGCAGGAGATCTCAGACCCGTGTCATGCTCCTCTTGCTAAATGTGAGAGCTCAGGGACATGGCTGATGTCCCTGACTCCTTCACGTGCAGGAAGTGTGTCCAACTGCAGCTCTTGTTAGACCGCATGACGGCGCTCGAGCTGCGGATGGACTCACTTTGGAGCATGCGCGATGCTGAGGAGGTCGTGGATAGCACGTTTAGTGAATTGGTCACACCGCAGATTAGGATTGCTGAGGGAGAAAGGGAATGGGTGACCAAAAGGCAGAGAAAGAGCAGGAAGGCAGCGCAGGAGTCCCCTGCGGTCATCTCCCTCCAAAACAAGTATACCGTTTTGGATACTGTTGAGGGAGATGGCTCACCAGGGGAAGGCAGCAGTAGCCAGGTTCATGGCACCGTTGCTGGCTCTGCTGTTCAGAAGGGCGGGAAAAAGAGTGGAAGGGCTATAGTCGTAGGGGATTCGATTGTAAGGGGAGTAGATAGGCGGTTCTGTGGTCGAAAACGAGGCTCCCGAATGGTATGTTGTCTCCCAGGTGCACGGGTCAGGGATGTCTCAGGTCGGCTGCAGAACATTCTAAAGGGGGAGGGTGAACAGCCAGTTGTCGTTGTGCACATAGGCACCAATGATATAGGTAAAAAACGGGATGAGGTCCTACAAGCAGAGTTTAGGGAGTCAGGAGCCAAGTTAAAAAGTAGGACCTCAGAGGTAGTAATCTCAGGATTGCTACCAGTGCCACGTGATAGTCAGAGTAAAAATGAAAGAATAGTCAGGATGAATGCGTGGCTTGAGAGATGGTGCAGGAAGGAGGGGTTCAGATTTTTGGGACATTGGGACCGGTTCTGGAGGAGGTGGGACTATTACAAATTGGACGGTCTACACCTGGGCCGGACTGCAACCAATGTCCTTGGGGGTGCTTTTGCTAACGCTGTTGGGGAGGGTTTAAACTAATGTGGCAGGGGGATGGGAACCAATTGAGGAGGTCAGTTGACAGTAAGGAGGTAGTAACAAAAGCCTGTAAGGAACTAGATAATGAAGTCAGTGTGACTAAGGGGAAAAGCAGGCAGGGAGCAGATGATGAATGTACTGGGACTGGTGGTCTCAGGTGCATTTGTTTTAATGCAAGAAGTGTAGTAGGTAAGGCAGATGAACTTAGGGCTTGGATTAGTACCTGGGAGTATGATGTTATTGCTATTACTGAGACTTGGTTGAGGGAAAGGCATGATTGGCAACTAAATATCCCAGGATATCGATGCTTCAGGCGGGATAGAGAGGGAGGTAAAAGGGGTGGAGGAGTTGCATTACTGGTCAAAGAGGATATCACAGCTGTGCTGAAGGAGGGCACTATGGAGGACTCGAGCAGTGAGGCAATATGGACAGAACTCAGAAATAGGAAGGGTGCGGTAACAATGTTGGGGCTGGACTACAGGCCTCCCAACAGCGAGCGTGAGGTAGAGGTACAAATATGTAAACAGATTATGGAAAGATGTAGGAGCAACAGGGTGGTGGTGATAGGAGATTTTAATTTTCTCAACATTGACTGGGATTCACTTAGGGTTAGAGGTCTAGATGGAGCAGAATTTGTAAGGAGCATCCAGGAGGGTTTTCTAGAGCAGTATGTAAATAGTCCAACTCGGGAAGGGGCCATACTGGACCTGGTGTTGGGGAATGAGCCCGGCCAGGTGGTTGAAGTTTCAGTAGGGGACTACTTTGGGAATAGTGATCACAATTCCGTAAGTTTTAGAATACTCATGGACAAAGACGAGAGTGGTCCTAAAGGAAGAGTGCTAAATTGGGGGAAGGCCAACTATACCAAAATTCGGCAGGAGCTGGGGAATGTAGATTGGGAGCAGCTGTTTGAAGGTAAATCCACATTTGATATGTGGGAGGCTTTTAAAGAGAGGTTGATTAGCGCGCAGGAGAGACATGTTCCTGTGAAAATGAGGGATAGAAATGGCAAGATTAGGGAACCATGGATGACAGGTGAAATTGTGAGACTAGCTAAGAGGAAAAAGGAAGCATACATAAGGTCTAGGCGGCTGATGAAAGACGAAGCTTTGAAAGAATATCGGGAATGTAGGACCAATCTGAAACGAGGAATTAAGAGGGCTAAAAGGGGTTATGAAATATCTTTAGCAAACAGGGTTAAAGAAAATCCCAAAGCCTTTTATTCATATATAAGGAGAAAGAGGGTAACTAGAGAAAGGATTGGCCCACTAAAGGACAAAGGAGGAATGTTATGCTTGGACTCAGAGAAAATGGGTGAGATTCTAAACGAGTACTTTGCATCGGTATTCACCGAGGAGAGGGACATGACGGATGTTGAGGTTAGGAACAGATGTTTGATTACTCTAGGTCAAGTCGGCATAAGGAGGGAGGAAGTGTTGGGTATTCTAAAGGGCATTAAGGTGGACAAGTCCCCAGGTCCGGATGGGATCTATCCCAGGTTACTGAGGGAAGCGAGAGAGGAAATAGCTGGGGCCTTAACAGATATCTTTGCAGCATCCTTAAACACGGGTGAGGTCCCGGAGGACTGGAGAATTGCTAATGTTGTCCCCTTGTTTAAGAAGGGTAGCAGGGATAATCCAGGTAATTATAGACCGGTGAGCCTGACGTCAGTGGTAGGGAAGCTGCTGGAGAAGATACTGAGGGATAGGATCTATTCCCATTTGGAAGAAAATGGGCTTATCAGTGATAGGCAACATGGTTTTGTGCAGGGAAGGTCATGTCTTACCAACTTAATAGAATTCTTTGAGGAAGTGACAAAGTTGATTGATGAGGGAAGGGCTGTCGATGTCATATACATGGACTTCAGTAAGGCGTTTGATAAGGTTCCCCATGGCAGGCTGATGGAGAAAGTGAAGGCGCGTGGGGTCCAAGGTGTACTAGCTAGATGGATAAAGAACTGGCTGGGCAACAGGAGACAGAGAGTAGCAGTAGAGGGGAGTTTCTCAAAATGGAGACGGGTGACCAGTGGTGTTCCACAGGGATCCGTGCTGGGACCACTGTTGTTTGTGATATATATTAATGATTTGGAGGAAAGTATAGGTGGACTGATTAGCAAGTTTGCAGACGACACTAAGATTGGTGGAGTAGCAGATAGTGAAGGGGACTGTCAGAGAATACAGCAGAATATAGATAGATTGGAGAGTTGGGCAGAGAAATGGCAGATGGAGTTCAATCAGGGCAAATGCGAGGTGATGCATTTTGGAAGATCCAATTCAAGAGTGAACTATACAGTAAATGGAAAAGTCCTGGGGAAAATTGATGTCCAGAGAGATTTGGGTGTTCAGGTCCACTGTTCCCTGAAGGTGGCAACGCAGGTGAATAGAGTGGTCAAGAAGGCATACGGCATGCTTTCCTTCATCGGACGGGGTATTGAGTACAAGAGTTGGCAGGTCATGTTACAGTTGTATAGGACTTTGGTTCGGCCACATTTGGAATACTGCGTGCAGTTCTGGTCGCCACATTACCAAAAGGATGTGGATGCTTTGGAGAGGGTGCAGAGGAGGTTCACCAGGATGTTGCCTGGTATGGAGGGCGCTAGCTATGAAGAGAGGTTGAGTAGATTAGGATTATTTTCATTAGAAAGACGGAGGTTGAGGGGGGACCTGATTGAGGTGTACAAAATCATGAGAGGTATAGACAGGGTGGATAGCAAGAGGCTTTTTCCCAGAGTGGGGGATTCAATTACTAGAGGACACGAGTTCAAAGTGAAAGGGGAAAAGTTTAGGGGGGATATGCGTGGGAAGTTCTTTACGCAGAGGGTGGTGGGTGCCTGGAACGCGTTGCCAGCGGAGGTGGTAGATGCAGGCACGATGGCGTCTTTTAAGATGTATCTAGACAGATACATGAATGGGCAGGAAGAAAAGAGATACAGACCCTTAGAAAATAGGCGACATGTTTAGATAGAGGATCTGGATCGGCGCAGGCTTGGAGGGCCGAAGGGCCTGTTCCTGTGCTGTAATTTTCTTTGTTCTTTGTTCTAACAAAGAACAAAGAAATTTACAGCACAGGAACAGGCCCTTCGGCCCTCCAAGCCTGCGCCGATCCAGATCCTCTATCTAAACATGTCGCCTATTTTCTAAGGGTCTGTATCTCTTTGCTTCCTGCCCATTCATGTATCTGTCTAGATACATCTTCAAAGACGCTACTGTGCCCGCGTCCACCACCTCCGCTGGCAACGCGTTCCAGGCACCCACCACCCTCTGCGTAAAGAACTTTCCACGCATATCCCCCCTAAACATTTCCCCTTTCACTTTGAACTCGTGACCCCTAGTAATTGAATCCCCCACTCTGGGAAAAAGCTTCTTGCTATCCACCCTGTCTATACCTCTCATGATTTTGTACACCTCAAACAGGTCCCCCCTCAACCTCCGTCTTTCTAATGAAAATAATCCTAATCTACTCAACCTCTCTTCATAGCTAGCGCCCTCCATACCAGGCAACATCCTGGTGAACCTCCTCTGCACCCTCTCCAAAGCATCTACACCCTTTTGGTAATGTGGCGACCAGAACTGCACACAGTATTCCAAATGTGGCCGAACCAAAGTCTTATACAACTGGAACATGACCTGCCAACCCTTGTACTCAATACCCCGTCCGATGAAGGAAAGTATGCCGTATGCCTTCTTGACCACTCTATTTACCTGCGTTGCCACCTTCAGGGAACAATGGACCTGAACACCCAAATCTCTCTGTACATCAATTTTCCCCAGGACTTTTCCATTTACTGTATAATTCACTCTTGAATTGGATCTTCCAAAATGCATCACCTCGCATTTGCCCTGATTGAACTCCATCTGCCATTTCTCTGCCCAACTCTCCAATCTATCTATATTCTGCTGTATTCTCTGACAGTCCCCTTCACTATCTGCTACTCCACCAATCTTAGTGTCGTCTGCAAACTTGCTAATCAGACCACCTATACTTTCCTCCAAATCATTTATGTATATCACAAACAACAGTGGTCCCAGCACGGATCCCTGTGGAACACCACTGGTCACACGTCTCCATTTTGAGAAACTCCCTTCCACTTCTACTCTCTGTCTCCTGTTTCCCAGCCAGTTCTTTATCCATCTCGCTAGTACACCCTGGACCCCATGCAACTTCACTTTCTCCATCAGCCTACCATGGGGAACCTTATCAAACGCCTTACTGAAGTCCATGTATATGACATCTACAGCCCTTCACTCATCAATCAACTTGGTCACTTCCTCAAAGAATTCTATTAAGTTGGTAAGACATGACCTTCCCTGCACAAAACCATGTTGCCTATCACTGATAAGCCCATTTTCTTCCAAATGGGAATAGATCCTATCCCTCAGTATCTTCTCCAGCAGCTTCCCTACCACTGACGTCAGGCTCACCGGTCTATAATTACCTGGATTATCCCTGCTACCCTTCTTAAACAAGGGGACAACATTAGCAATTCTCCAGTCCTCCGGGACCTCACCCGTGTTTAAGGATGCTGCAAAGATATCTGTTAAGGCCCCAGCTATTTCCTCTCTCGCTTCCCTCAGTAACCTGGGATAGATCCCATCCGGACCTGGGGACTTGTCCACCTTAATGCCCTTTAGAATACCCAACACTTTCTCTCTCCTTATGCCGACTTGACCTAGAGTAATCAAACATCTGTCCCTGACCTCAACATCCGTCATGTCCCTCTCCTCGGTGAATACCGATGCAAAGTACTCGTTTAGAATCTCACCCATTTTCTCTGACTCCACGCATAACTTTCCTCCTTTGTCCTTGAGCGGGCCAATCCTTTCTCTAGTTACCCTCTTGCTCCTTATATATGAATAAAAGGCTTTGGGATTTTCCTTAACCCTGTTTGCTAAAGATATTTCATGACCCCTTTTAGCCCTCTTAATTCCTCGTTTCAGATTGGTCCTACATTCCCGATATTTTTTCAAAGCTTCGTCTTCCTTCAGCCTCCTAGACCTTATGTATGCTTCCTTTTTCCACTTAGCTAGTCTCACAATTTCACCTGTCATCCATGGTTCCCTAATCTTGCCATTTCTATCCCTCATTTCCACAGGAACATGTCTCTCCTGCACGCTAATCAACCTCCCTTTAAAAGCCTCCCACATATTAAATGTGGATTTACCTTCAAACAGCTGCTCCCAATCTACATTCCCCAGCTCCTGCCGAATTTTGGTATAGTTGGCCTTCCCCCAATTTAGCACTCTTCCTTTTTGACCACTCTCGTCTGTCCATGAGTATTCTAAAACTTACAGAATTGTGATCACTATTCCCAAAGTAGTCCCCTACTGAAACTTCAACCACCTGGCCGGGCTCATTCCCCAACACCAGGTCCAGTATGGCCCCTTCCCGAGTTGGACTATTTACATACTGCTCTAGAAAACCCTCCTGGATGCTCCTTACAAATTCTGCTCCATCTAGACCTCTAACCCTAAGTGAATCCCAGTCAATGTTGAGAAAATTAAAATCTCCTATCACCACCACCCTGTTGCTCCTACATCTTTCCATAATCTGTTTACATATTTGTACCTCGATCTCACGCTCGCTGTTGGGAGGTCTGTAGTACAGCCCCAACATTGTTACCGCACCCTTCCTATTTCTGAGTTCTGCCCATATTGCCTCACTGCTCGAGTCCTCCATCGTGCCCTCCTTCAGCACAGCTGTGATATCCTCTTTGACCAGTAATGCAACTCCTCCACCCCTTTTACCTCCCTCTCTGCGGCATTACCTTCCCCCAGGGAATTGACATAATCTACGTAGCACTGCTTTGAAGTCACACTACACGAACAAATTTCTAGCCCATCCATTTTATAATTCAGCTAATGTGCAAGTGAAGACTGATCATTTGTAATATTAAGGTCTTCCTGAAATAGGCCACAATTTCCTTGAAAAATGAATTGTGACTGCAAAGAAAAAGTGTGGAACTATATATAAAACCAGCATTATGTGATACTGATTAAATGAATTCCCTGTGAGCCTGTGTACGTCAAGTAAATTTAAGAGCTGCTTTGGCTCAGCCACTAAAAAGGACACACAACTATATTGAATGATATCAAGTCTACAGCACAGAAACAGGTCATTCAACCCAACTGGTCTCTGCATTGTTTATGTTCCACATGAACCTCCACTCACACCCTTTCCTCTAAATCTACCAGTATAAACTTCTATTCCTTTTTTCCTCACATACCTATTTAGCTTAGATTATTATTTAATCTAACCCTATGGAAACTGTTCATTTTGGTCAATTATTAACTAAGAAGGAAGCACAATTTTAGTGATCCTTTAAGATGCTACATAATAATAAAACAGATCTTAAAACAGTAATTGTAGATAAAATTAATGATGTAGCAGCACACAAAATGAGCCCAAAGTGAGCAGTTCATCTCATTCTGAAATAATGCCTCAAAAAAGCAAATTCCCATTATTCAGATATGTAGGTCATCTGAACATGCTTGCAACCAAAGTGAAACTACAGAGTGTTTTTTTTTGTATTTATTCATGGAATGTGATTATCACTGGCTAGGCCAGCATTAATTGTCCATCCCTAATTGCCCTTAAAAAGGTGGTGTTGAGCTGCCTTCTTTAACCATTGCAGTCCATGTAGTGTAGTTACACCCACAGTGCTGTTAGGCAGGGAATTCCAGGATTTTGACCCAGCAACAGTGAAAAAGCAGCGATATATTTCCAAGTCAGGATGGTGTGTGACTTGTGCTGATCTTCCCATGCATTTGCTGTCCTTGTTCTTCTGGGTGGTAGAGATTGTAAGTTTGGAAAGTGATGTCAAAGGAGCACTGCAGCAACTTGCCAAGGCATCTTGTAGATGGTATACACTGCTGCCTGTGTACCCATGGTTTAGAGACTTAATATTTAAGGTGGTGGATGGAGTGCCAGTCAAGCGGGCTGCTTTATCCTAAATGGTGTTCAGCTTCTTGAGTGTTCTTGGAGCTCTACTCATCCAGCCAAGCAGAGAGTATTCCATCACACTCTTGACTTGTGCCTTGTAGTTGGTGGACAGGCTTTGGGGAGTCACGAGGTGGGTTACTCACTGCAGAATTCCCTGCCTCTGACCTGCTCTTGTAGCCACAGTATTTATATGGTTGGCCCAGTTATGTTTCTGGTCAATGTTGACCTGCAGGATGTTGATGGTGGGAGATTCAGCAATGGTAATGCCATTGAATATCAAGGGGTACTGGCTAGATTATTTCCTGCTGGAGATGGTCATTCCCTTGCACTTGTGTGGAGTGAATGCCACTTATCAGCCTAAGCCTGAATGTTGTTTAGGGCTTGCTGCATGTGAGCACAGACTACTTCAGTATCTGTGGAGTTGCAAATGGGACTGAACATTGTGCAATCATCAGTAAATATCCCCAGATCTGTTCTTATATTGGAGAGAAAGTCATTGATGAAACAGCTAAAGATGGTTGGGCCCTGAGGAACTCCTGCAGCAATATCCTGAGGCTGAGATGACTGACCTCCAACAATCATAACTATCTTCCTTTGTGCTAGGTATGACTCCAACCAGTGGAGAGTTTCCCCTCGATTCCTATTGACTTCAATTTTGTTAAGGCTCCTTGATGCCATACTCAGTCAAATGGTGCCCAGATGTCAAAAGCAGTTACTCTCACCACACCTCTTGAATTCATCTCATTTGTCCATGCTTTTAATGCGGCATGGAGCCAAGTGGCCCTGGCGGAACCCAAACTGAACATCGGTCAGCAGGATATTGGTGAGTAAGTGGTGCTTGATAGCACTTTCAACGACACCTTCCATCACTTTGCTGATGATCGAGAGTGGACTGAAGGGGTGGTAATTGACAGGATTGGATTTATCCTGCTTTTTATGGACAGGACATACCTGAGCAATTTTCCACATTGTAGGCTAGATGGCAGTAGCTGTACTGGAACAGCTGGCTAAGGGTGCAGCTAGTTCTGGAGCACAAGTCTTTAGTACTACAGCCGGGATGCTGTCAGGGCCCATAGCCTTTGCTGTATCTAGTGCCTTCAGCTGTTTCTTGATATCACGTGCAGTGAATCAAATTGGCTGAAGACTGTCATCTGTGATGCTGGGGGCCTCAGGAAGAGGCTGAGATGGATCATCCACTCAGCACATCCGGCTGAAGATGGTTGCAAATGCTTTAGCCTTGCCTTTTGCACTGATGTGCAGTGCTCAGCCATCAATGAAGATGGGGATGTTTATGGAGCCTCCTCCACCACTCAGTTGTTTAATTGTTCACCACCATTCATGACTGGATGTGGCAGGACTGAAGAGCTTTCACCTGATCTGTTGGTTGTTGGATTGCTTAGCTCTGTCCATAGCATGCTGCTTCCACTGTTTGTGCTGCATTGCAGCTTCAACAGGTATGCCTGGTGTTGTTCCTGGCATGCCCTCCTACACTCCTCATCAAACCAGGGTTGGTCCCCTGTCATAATGCTAATGGTAGAATGAGGGATATACCGGGCCGTGATGCTACAGATTGTGGTTCAATGTAATTCCACTGCTGATGATGGCCCACAGTGCCTCATGAATACCCAGTTTTGAGCTGCTAGATCAGTTCTGAATCTATCCCATTTAGCCGACTGGTAGTACTATACAACACTCTGTGGAGCACGTCTTCAGTGTGAAGATGGGACTTAGTTCCGCAAGGACTGTACGGTGGTCACTCCTACCAATACTGTCATCGACAGATGCATCTGCAACATATGTAATTAAACTAGAGAGGGTACAGAGGAGATTTACGAGGATGTTGCCAGGACTGGAAAATTGCAGCTATGAGGAAAGATTGGATAGGTTGGGGTTGTTCTCCTTGGAACAGAGAAGGCTGAGGGGAGATCTGATTGAAATGTATAAAATTGTAAAGGGCCTGGATAGAATGGATGGGAAGGTCCTATTTACCTTAGTAGAGAGGTCAGTGACAAGGGAGCATAGATTTAAAGTGATTGGTAGAAAGATTAGAGGGGAGATGAGGAAAGCTTTTTTCATCCAGAGGGTGGTGGGGGTCTGGAACTCACTGCCTGAAAGGGTAGTAGAGGCAGAAACCCTCAACTCATTTAAAAGGTGTCTGGATATGCACCTCAAGTGTTGTAACCTGCAGGGCTACAAACCAAATGCGGGAAGGTGGGATTGGACTCAGTGGCTCATTTTTTGGCTGGCGCAAACACACAGTAAACTTTCTATGATTCCAGGATACAGGGGACACAGAGTCGGCTGTGGCCATTCCCCATCGGAGGATGGAGGACAGGAACAGCCCAGCTCAGCAGGGCGGAGAAAGAGAGCCCAGGGAGTCACAAAACAGATGGCTCTACCTGGAGAACCAGCATGAGATGTGTGCCCACATGTCACAGTTACCTGAGGCACCGTGAAGTCATGGGATGGGAATGGAGGAGTCCATTCATCTCATGTGCTCCACAATGTCTCAGTGCTTTGAGTGCATGAACTCCTCCATTGAGAGAGTGGCTAACCTCATGGAGAGCCATATGTGGAATCACTCTGAGTGAATGCAGGTTCAGCGCACTGACATGCACGGAATGCATGCCGCAGTCTGTAGCGTTGACTGGTCAGGCACTAAGAGTGCAAAGAAGTATGGAGATGATATCAGCTATGCCCCAGCTGATGGTTCCCTGTAATGACCAAGGATGCTATGAGGCTCAGGTGGCAACAGATGGTGATGAGAGGGGCCACCCTTCACAGAGTTCTTCATCATCATCATCTGTCTCTGTTCATCAGAGGGGCCATGAAGAATCTGTAGAGTTTCGCACTGTGACAGAGGCTTCCCCTGCAGTGATGCGAGTGCAACAGCCTTTGGAGGAGCCCCCCAATACTTCCAAGATGAGGCCGAGCACCACAGGCATCTCAGGCCCAGGCAGGCACTAGCAAGGAGACTGCTTCCACCTCATCTTCAGCCACAGGGGGAATATCTCATAGGGGTGGGCACGAGTGTAGGCCACCCCATCAGTAATGTCACTTTGCGGGTCACTTGAGTGATAACTCTTGTGCACAACATCAAACTGTTATTGGATAACACACTGGGCATGTTGTTGCACTAAGGCAGACTTAGAGTCATAGAGTCGTACAGCATAGAAATAGGCCCTTCGGCCCACCGCGTCCATGCCGACCATAATGCCTAACTATACTAATCCCACCTGCCTGCATTAATTCCATATCCCTCTATGCCTTGCTCATTCAAGTACCTGTCCAGATGTCTCTTCAATGTTGCTACTGTTCCTGCCTCCACCACCTCCTCAGGCAGCTCATTCCAGATACCCACTATTCTTTGTGTGAAGAATTTACCCCTTTGATCCCCTTTAAACCTCCTCCCTTTCACCTTAAATCTATACCCTTTAGTTTTAGTCACCCCTACCATGGGAAACAGACTCTGGCTACCTACCCTATCTATGCTTCTCATAATTTTATATACCTCTATCATGTCCCCTCTCAGCCTCCTTCGCTCCAGGGAAAACAGACCCAGCCTATCCAATCTCTCTTTATAACTCAAGCTCTCCAAACCAGGCAACATCCCTGTGAATCTTTTCTGCACCCTCTCTAGCTTAATCACATCTTTCCTGTAGTGCGGCGACCAGAACTGCACACAGTACTCCAAGTGCAGCCTAACCAACATCATGTACAACTGTAACATGACGTCCCAACTCTTGTACTCAATGCCTTAGCCGATGAAGGCAAGCATGCCATACGCCTTCTTCACCACCCTGTCTAACTGTGTTGCCACTTTCTGGGAACTATGTACTTGTACCCCAAGGTCTCTCTGCTCAATAACACTCCCCAGGGCCCTGCCATTCACTGTATATGTCCTTCCCTGGTTTAACTTCCCAAAATGCATCACTTCACACTTGTCTGTGTTAAATTCCATTTGCCACTCCCTTGCCCACTTTCCCAGTTGATCTATATCCTGTTGTAACCTTAGACAACCTTCTTCACTGTCCACTATACCACTAATTTTGGTGTCATCTGCAAACTTACTAATCATGCCCCTTACATTCGCATCCAAGTCATTAATATATATGACAAACAACAGAGAGCCCAGCACCGATCCCTGCGGTACACCACTGGTCACCGACCTCCAATCTGAAAAAAAACCCTCCACTACCACCTTCTGCCACCTATCACCAAGCCAATTTTGTATCCAATTTGCTAGCTCACCCTGGATCCCATGTGTTCGAACCTTCTGGACCAGCCTACCATGCGGACCTTGTCAAAGGCCTTTCTAAAGTCCATGTAGACAATGTCCATCCCCTTCCCTCGTCATTCCTCTTGGTCACCTCCTCAAAAAACTCAATCAAATTCGTGAGACATGATTTCCCACGCACAAAGCTATGCTGACTATCCCTAATCAGACCATGCCTTTCCAGATGCATATAAATCCTGTCTCTCAGAATCCCTTCCAATAACTTTCTCACCACTGATACGGCTGTATTCCCTGGTTGTGTTTTCATTTCTTCATGGCAAAGGGCTGGAGAATGGAGAATTGACAAAGCAAGAGAGTGTGTTGGGGAGGAGTGTGTCAGGTAGGAACACTGGAATCCGGAATGAGTCAGAGTCATCGACAGCATAGAAGGCAGCCATTCAGCCCATCGAGTCCATGCCAGCTCTCCACAGAGCAATCCAGTCAGTCTTACTCCCCTGCTTGATCCCCATAACCCTGCAAGTTTATTTTCTTCAAGTGCCCATCCAATTTCCTTTTGAAGTCATTAATTGTGTTCTGAAAGTGATTGTTTTTCTGTTAAAAATATTTTCAAGCAATTTATAGTTAAACTGAAAATTGTTTTTTTAATTAAGAGGGCACTGGAAGAACTAATTTGGCAACGTTGTTGCTGGTTGTCACATGGCACAGTTTGGAGACAGGCAGAAACCCCAGTAACAGGAGCAGAGAAGTCACAAGCGTTCCTTTGATTGGTTCAGCCCAGTAGTAGAAGAGCACCTGGGATGGGCAGATAAACTGACAAGCTTTAGTTTAGTTTTTTAGTTTAGAGATACAGCACTGAAACAGGCCCTTCGGCCCACCGAGTCTGTGCCGACCATCAACCACCCACTTATACTAATCCTACACTAATCCCATATTCCTACCACATCCCCACCTGTCCCTATATATTTCCCTACCACCTACCTATACTAGGGGCAATTTATAATGGCCAATTAACCTATTAACCTGCAAGTCTTTGGCATGTGGGAGGAAACCGGAGCACCCGGAGGAAACCCACGCAGACACAGGGAGAACTTGCAAACTCCGCACAGGCAGTACCCAGAATCGAACCCGGGTCCCTGGCGCTGTGAGGCTGCAGTGCTAACCACTTTCTAGTTGTCAGTCAGAGTGAGTGTGTTTTACCTTCTGGAAGGAGATAAAATCAAGACTGCTGAAGTGTCAAGGAAGGAGAAAAGACTACAACCCAGCTCGCTCTCCTGCAATTCCCTAAAAGACTCTAAGAAGTCCATTGTGTCAATTTGTCTCATCTCCTGTCTCTGACGAGGGCTTGCTACAGTTGCTTGTCAACGCCGCCCGAACAGGTTGAACTGTCTGCCAGTTTTGGTGCAGTGAGTCTCATCTGCTGTTTTCTTCAGGGGTGGGCAAATGATCTGCCCAAGTGTTTTTTTGTCTGTAATAGAGCTCTGATCCAAAAATCCCTTTTTTTTCAGTTAACCGCTATACGTATATGTGTGTGCGTGTGAGTGTGAGATGCTAAGGTAAAAAAGAGAACTTTTAAAGTTTGATGTTGGGATCTTAAAAGTTTTTAATCTGTTTATGTTTTACTTCATTACTGGTTAAGACTTGTTTTATAATAAACTGATCATTTTATTGTTCAGTAAAGAAACCTGGTTAGTGTGTTCTATTCTGGGAAAAATAGAGTATATGATTGCCTGCATTAGTAAGTGGGAACATTTTAAATAATATATTGTGACCTGTGGAGAAGTGGGACTGAAGTAACAGTGCACTCCTCCCGCAACAGTCGTAACAATTGTCTCCGCTTCCACCACCCTCGTGGGCAGCAAGTTCTAGGCCATTACCACTCACTGCGTAAAAAGGTTCTTCCTCACATTCCCCCTGCATCTCTTGCCCAAACCCTTAAATCTGCGTCCCCTAGTCCTGTACCATCAGTTAAAGGGAACAGCTTTTCCTTGGCTAACTTATCTAAGCCTGACATGACATTATACACCTCTAACAAATCTCACCTCAATCTCCTTTGCTCCAGGGAGAAAAACCCCAGCTATTCCAACTGGACCTTGTAAATAAAATCCCCATCCCTGGAACTATTCTGGTAAATCTCCTCTGCACCCTCACATCTTTTCTAAAGTGTGGTGACCAAAACTGGACAAAATACTCTAGCTGGTACCTAACCAGAGCTTTTGTACTCAATGCCTCTATTTATAAAGCCCAAGATTCTATATGCTTCGCTGACCACTCTCTCAATTTGTCCTGCCACCTTCAAAGATCGATGCATATGCACCCTCAGGTCCCTCTGTCCTGCATACTCTTTAGAACAGCACTATTAAGTCTATATTGTCTCACCCTATCCCTTCTGCCAAAATGCATCACCTCACACTTGTCCATACTAAATTCCATCTGCCACTTGTCGGCCCATTTTGCGAACCTATTTATGTCCTGTTGCAGACGGTTCACATCATCCTCACTGTTTGTCACTCCTCCAAGTTCAGTATCATCGGCAAATTTTGAAATTCTACTCTGTATTCAGTTATGAAAGTACTTCCATTTTTTGTTAAATTTTTGAGTACTTGTGTTTTCAAGCTGAAAAAAATGATTCTATAAATGTTGGACTTTTCTACGCGTATTTGGGATGTCAAACTAAAAAAGGGACAACTGACATCTTTCCATATCTTCTCTTTTCTTCAAGAATTAGCAAGTATTTGGCCAAAGTATTCTTTTTTGTCTTTTTTTGTACCAGAGCTCTAAAAAGAAAATTTCTTTTTTTTTGGTGTGTGTGCTTGTGTGGTTAAGGTAAAAAGGGATCTTTCATATATTTCAATCTGTGTGTTAATGTTTTGCTTTGTTACTGATTAAGTCCTGTTTTATAATGAACGGATAATTTTGTTGTGTATTCAAGAAACCTGGTAGGTGTATTTTATTCTGGGATGAAAATAAAGTCTATGATTGACAGTATCGGTAACTGGATAAACATTTAAATATATGTTGTGACCTGTGCAGAAATGGAATTAGAAAAAATAGTGCACTCCTCCCACCTGGGTCGTAACAATTCCAAGATCTATGTAATTTATATGTAGGAAAAGAAGCAGTGATCCCAGCACTGACCCTTGGGGAACACCACTGTCTACCATCCTCCAGTCTGAAAAACAAATCATTTACCATGACTCACTGTTTTCTGTGCTGAAGCCAATTTTTTTATCCAGTTGTACACTGACCCTCCTATTCCATGAGCCTCAATTTTGTTAACCAGCCTTTTATGTGTCACTGTATCAAACACTTTCTTAAAATCCATATAGACAACATCCACTGCATTCCCTTCATCAAACTGCTCTGTTACTTCATCAAAAAATTTCATTAGATTAGCCAAGCATGATCTGTCTTTTACAAATCCATGTTGGCTATCCTTAATTAACTCAAACCTCTCCAAGTGCCTGTTGATGCTTTCCCTGATTATTGTTTCTAAAACCTTTCTCACCCTGATGTTAAACTAACTGGCCTGTAAAAACTACTTCATTCAAAGGGTTGTGAATCTTTGGAATTCTCTACCCCAGAGGGTTATGGATGCTCCATCGTTGAATACATTTAAGGCTGGGATAGACAGATTTTTGGTCTCTCAGGGAATTAAGCAGTATGGCGAGCGGACAGGAAAGTGGAATTGAATCCTAAGATCAGCCATGATCATTTTGAATGGCAGAGCAGGCTCGATGGGCCATATGGTCTACCCATGCTCCTATTTCCTGTGTTCTTGTGTTAAAAGGCACTTAGTGCCTGATCAAGCGACCCGGCATCAGGAAGGGGGGCCCGCAGAGAGCCACCCCCTGCCCTTGCAGCTGACCCCCACCCCCCCCCTACCCATGATCCTCATTCCACAAAGCCCCTCCCTCCCTGACTCACCTATGGCCTAGCTCCCTCGCCTCTGGTGGGTCCATTACCGGCAGCAGCCACCACCTCTGCAGTTGCTCTGCTCACTGAAAGAGCTGCCGGCCTCCGATTGGCCAGCAGCTCTCAGCTGGTGGAACTTCCATCACTGGGGTCCTTAATTCTGGGGAAGGCCTGCCGCTGTCCACTTAAGTGTCCAATTGGCGTGTAATGCGGTGGGCCTTCCCTAGGGGAAGTGACGTGGGGCTCTCGCCGGCACTTCAGCCAGTGGCTGAGACCCCATCGCCCACATAAATTCCCCCCCCCCCCACTGTACTCTCCTCTCCTGGCATAAACAGCATTAGCCCCCTCCATTATATATCAGTGGATGACAAACTGGGAGATGTCACCTGCTCCAGCCTGGAAGGATCTGTATGTGAAGAAATTTGTGGTTACAGTCAGCTTCACAGATACTGGCAGAGCAGTCCTTGCCTTGCTCCAAGACTTTCGGTCTGCCTGCAAGAGGTGGCAGATTTCAGTGAGCACCCCTTCGTAAAATGAAGACATTACACACACTTCCTGGCTTGGGTTGAGTTAAGAGAAATACTCCTTGAAGACCCTCAGTGGATAGGCCTGCTGCTGAAAGTCCTTCTCCCCCTCTTTCTTCTCCCTCTGTGAGCATCTTTTCCATCCTCTGTGATGCCTCTGTTCAATCCTCCTGTCAAGCAGCAGACCAAGAAGGATGTTAACTAAAGTACCCATGACTGGAAGCAAATGGTCTGACCAGAACACTTGAAATCAGAACCAAGGCCTTCACCATGTGCAATACCACTCCCTGTTGACTTCCCAACTTTAAATAGCACTAGAAAACTCACAGCACTGCTACAAACTCAGCCAGAGCCTGTCAAAATCAATCAGCAACTAACCTGAAAGTAGTTGATGATCCCTTTAAATATTTGGTGTGGTGGGCGGGTCCTTCCTGCTGCTGAACACATGTTCAGCTGTGTATGTTTAATAGAGGGTGTTAGCTGGAACGGCGACAGGTAAATTGGCAGTGCTTTCATTAAATCTGTGTTATACGCTAACTGACATTATGGTTTATCTAGCAGGTCAGGCAACGTCTGTGGAGAGAAGAAGAGTTAACGTTTCAGGTATGACCTTTTATTTGATAAAAGGTCACAGACCTGAAACATTAACTCTGTTTTTCTCTCCACAGATGCTGCCTGACCTGCTGAGTATTTCCAACATTTTCTGTTTTGTTTCAGATTTCCGGCATCCGCAGTATTTTGCTTTTGTGTTATGGTTCACCTACACTGCATATTCCGGCACACGCTCCTCACACCCACGCTGAAAATGGCACCTGCTGTGGGCCACGCAGAAGTGTGCATGCACTGCATGGAAATAATTTTGGTACTAAAACGTCGCCCGTAGCACCGAAACTACCAGAGCTACCAGAGCTGAGTTTTGCAGCTCAGGACTTTACAGCGACATTATCTAACTATTCAGCTCCTTCAGATTTGCACAGTACATCAGCAGTTACTAAACCACACACTGGGTGAAATAATCCTTTGGTGGACCATTGTATATCAAATAAATTCATCATACAATAAATAAATTTGCACTTTTTTGCGGAAAGTTAAGCATTTTTGAATTCAAAGGATTAAAATTTCAGTTTGCCTGACAGTGAATTTCACCATATATATTGACGACTTGGATGAAGGAATAGTCATAGATCCAAGTTTGCAGATGACGATAAGTTAGGAGACACAATAAGTTGTGTAGATGGGAGCAAGAACTTACATAAAGTGAGTGGCCAAAACTGTGGCAGGTAGAGTTTAATGTGGGGAAGTGTGAGGTAATCCACTTTGGATCCAAGAACAACACATGGAAAGATTCTCTTAATGGCAAGAGACTAGGAACCGTGGAGGAGCAAAGGGATGTCCAGGTACACAAATCACCTAAAGCTAGTGCACAGGTACAAATAGTATTCAAAATTGCTCGGGGAACATTGGCCTTTAGGTCAAGGGACTTGGAGTCTGTTAGAGTGTATACACAGAAACTACTTCCTCTGTTGGGAAAATCTAGAACAAGGTGACAATATCGTAAAATTAGAGCTAGGCCATTTGGCAATGAAATCAAGAAGGACTTCTTCACAGAATGGGTAACAGAAAAGTGGAATCTCCTCGAAAATGCTGCTGATGTTGGGTCAATAAGATTGTGATTGATAGATTTTTATTATGTAAGGTTATGAAGGGATATGGATCAATGGTGAATAAATGGAGTTAAGGTACGGATCAGCAATGATCTAACTGAATGGTAGAGGAGACTTGAGGGCCTGAATGGCCTACTCAGATTCTATGCTGTTATGTCCTGTGTTCTAGGTTCCAAAGTACAAGTGTTAAAATCATGCTATGCAAATCGAAAAGCTGATAGTTTTTACTCACATACAATCAAATGTAAAACAGCTTTAAAAGATTAGCTGTGCTGTAGTTTAGCTATTCTAATGACAATGGCCAGAATTTTATGCCCCATGCCGGCAGCAGGTTGGAGGTGCGGGGGGTGGGGGGGGGGGGGTGGAGTGCTAAAGTCGAGTGGGCAACAGGCAGTGCTGTTCCCATAGCTTATCCGCCCCCGCTGCCATTTTACCAATTGAATGCCCTTTAAGGGCCTCCTTCCATCGCCATTGGTAATACCAGGCAGCTTCCTTGTGGGCTCGGGGGTGGGGGGGGGAGCCTTCCTGATCGGGCACCGTGCCCCACGGAGGGCCCCCCACCAGCAGCACAAGCCACCCCCGCTGGACCACCTACCCCCGCATCTCGACTGACAGTCCCCATCCCTGGCTCACCAGGGTTCAGCCGATTGTCCCAGGCGAGGCCCCATACACTTACTTCGATTCCGGGGCCCGTTCCATCTCGCTGGTCCTGGATGGGTGCAGTCCCAGAAGCGCCCACCATTCATAGTGGCGCAGCTGGAACTGAAGTGCTGCCGGCCCCCAGAACGGCCGGCAGCTCTTGGAGGCGGGACTTCCTGCCTCAGAGGGGCGGAATCCCACCCGAGACCACTTAAGGGCCTGGGCCACACAAAATCGCTGCATGGCTTCCAGGCCCAACGAAGGCAGGCTCGCCCCTGACTTTTCAGCCAGTGAACAGGGCCACCTCCTGAATGTAAAATTCTGGCCCATAGTTGACAAACAGCATTTTACTTGCAAAAAGCCATTCAGACAGATGCATCACACACAGAAGGCCAATTTCCCCCTCCTGATGTGCCTTGCATCTCTATGCATAATTTTAAAAAAAATGAAAATGCTAAATCAAACTTGTTTTTTTGGGTACTTGCCAAATGACATCATACTAGCCTAATTCAGATCACTGTAGATTTAGTTTGATTCTTTGTCCTGGTTGCTTCCAAGATTAAAATGATACCAAAGATCCAGGCCAATATTTTCTGGTTAGAATACTGGCTAGTATATAACTTGAGCTTCACTTATTCTCATTAAGGCAGCAAATATAACTATTGTGAATGCTTGCTTCATTCATGATGTAGAAAATAAGTACTACAATATATACATACCTAAAATATGCCAATCAAGTGAAAGTAGAATTTAAATCATAGCATTGAAAGGACTCCCTTTTATTGGTTGTAAGCTATTTCGTTAATAAAATGTTAGTTTTCTTTAAATGCATATTCCTAGAAACTGAGATAATAAGTATTTCAATAATTCTTTATATCAACACATTCATCACCACAGCACTGCCAGTATATGAATTATATACCCTTCCTCAGAGTAATATATTCTAATATTTTGGTAACCGTGAAAATGATCAGATTAGCAAAAGCAGTGGTAACTTGTATTTCATGGCAAAGGCATCATATGGTTCATGCCTTTTGTGGGTTTCTGTAATAAACTGACAGCTGACAACACAATAAATGAGACGCAAATAGAAAATGCCATTTGGTTGCTCCCATCTTTAGATTTTCATAGAAGGTCTACATATTAAGTGCCAGCACCTTCACCACTAAGTCAGCAGCTCATGATTCAAGCTCCACTCCTGTACTTGAGTACCATAAAATAGGCTGGTACTTCAGTGCAGGACAGAGGGAATGCTGTACTGTCAGATGTATAGTTTTTCAGGTGAGATGTTAAAGTGCGGCCTCACTATCCATACAAGAGCAAGGGAGCTCTCCTGGTGTCTTGGCCAAAATTTATCCCTGACAACACCATCAAAAATTTACTTCATTGCTATTTGTGGGGCCTTGCTGTATCCATATTGGCTCTTGCGTTTACCTACAAGTGACTACACTACAAAAGTAATTTATTGGCTGTGAATCATTTTGGGACATCCTGAGGATTTGAAAGATACTATATAAGTGTGAATTTTTGCTTATACTTAATTTCAGACAAATCCCTTATTCATTAACTCCCTGTTTAAATCATGGTTTGCTTTAAATATAATATGTATTAATGAAGTTTGCAATTGTTGCACTAAGAGGTGGTCCATTATATAACATGACAATTAAGTGTTGTGTGATTACTACTAACATTATATTCAGCTTGCAATTTCCTAAGTCAATTGTATTTCAGTTCACCAGATTCCATCAAAAGGAGTTCTCCATTATTGATTCACTATGTGCTTTTAAAACATAAATGGTGTCCCAGTTAGTTTATTTAGAGCTAGTGACTCCTCTTCACAACTCAATCATAACTCTCATGTATTCGTTGAACCCTTTCCAAAGCTTCTATTGTCTTTCCATTCATAGTTACCACACTAGATAGCATTCCAAAGTATGGCTCACCTATGTTTATAAAATTGCAATAATCTTTTGAATTTATACACCGCTCTGTGTTTCTTGGCAACTGCTGCTGTACAATGCAATGACACTTTCAACATTTGGTCAATAAGCATAGTTAGATGTCACAACTCATTTAACAATATACTGTTTATTGTTTAATTAAATTTGCTATTTTAGCACCATCATGCATTTCTCAGTATTGATTACTTTTTGCCATCAACTGTTCAGCTGCTAAGTTACCATTGCTGTCTCTTAACAGTACTCCCTTCTTGAAATATCCTTTTTGACAGAACTTTGCAATACACACAAAATTAAAGGGTAGCTTTATTGTTACTTTTGCGTCATTGCAAAACAGTTTCCACTTTGGAGCAACATAAAAGTGACAGTATCACTTATTCTGGAAAGGAATTTGTATCACACTACTTTAAGTTCAACACCAAATGGAATATGTTGCCATGCCAGACCAGGTTTTAAAAATACCGAGGAGACCCTACCCAGGATGTTGAACTTTATAAAATTAGGTGGAGTTTAATTCTTCAAAGAATGCCAGTATTTTGCAATTGTGCTCTCAAAACATGTAACATTTATCATCTGAGAACAGTGCTCTGCACGTGCCCTAACTGTTCAATTGAGAATCAGGTAGTGTACACGAGGTACTGCTCAAGTGGAAATAATTCTGCAGCTACAAGTCTCTGTTGTCTTATTTGTAGCATTGCTGGGGCTCTCTGGAGAAAGTCTTAGACTTTGGATAAAGTCAACTAACAACTTTATTATTTACATTTACTTTATACACTCTCCACAAGTCTCCTAAGCTAGCATCCTCTGTGCTGCTATCTCTTCTCCTCAAGCTCATACCATGTGACTGTGACATCATCACTCCCACAGTGGCAGCGATCACTCTGGCTTCAGTATTAACCCTTTACCTCCTTATACTACAGTCTCACACCATTAGTTGAGGTAAACAGCCCTATGAAAGTCCTGAAGATCATTATCTATAACTGTGGTCATGGTATGTTAATCGCCCCTTGTCCTCTCTGCACCCTTGGACACAGTTGATCAAATTATCCTTCTTCAACATCTATCTCTCTTCTGTTGTCCATCACGTCAGCAGTGTCCTTGCTTGGTTCTACTTTGGATAGCTAAATCACAGCCAGTTCATATCTACCAATGGGTTCACTCCTCACCCATTCATCTGGGACTCATCCTTGAGCCCTTCCTTTCCTCATCCACAAGCTGCACTAACAAGGAGGTACAGTCATGAAGTGGTTATGTTACTAGACTGGGAATAGAGGGGCCAGGAGCAATAATCCATAGAATGCAAGTTAAATCCCATCAAGGCAGTTTGAAAATTTGAATTTAGTTTTAATAATCTGGAATTTAAAATGTGGTATCGGTAATCTTGAGCACCAAGCTCTCAGATTGTTGTAAATGTCCATACTGGTTCGAGAATGTTCTTCAGGGAGGAAATCTGTCCTCCATCCCTGGTCTGGCCTACATGTGACTTCAGCCCCAAGCTGGTTGACTGGCAAGTGCCGTCTGAAGGGGCCTAGCAAGCCATTCAGTTGTATCAAAATGCTCAAGAGCATTATCTCACAGCATCAACTGGGCTCCTTCACCACAGCAGTTCAAGAGGTGGCCCATCACCACCTTCTCAGGGCAATTAGGGATGGGCAATAAATGCCAGCCTTGCCAGTGATCACCCACATCTCAACAATAAAAACAAAATCTGCAGATATGGTGTCAGCTTCTACATGTATGATGACAACACCCAGCTCTACTACTCTCCCAGTTTTCTTGATGTCTCCAATGTCTCTTTGTGGTCAGATTGCTTGTCTGACCTCCAGTCTTGAATGAGATGCAATTTCTGCCAGCTAAACATTGTAAAGACATAAACTATCGGTTCATTCCCTCTCTGGTTACCGTCCAAGGCAAAAGCACCTTATATGGCCCAAGCTGAGCTTCCAATCCTATATCCTTTCCATCACAGAGATGTAACATCTCCTGCCGCCATCCCTTTATCAGCACATGGGCCCATAAAATCCTCACCCATGCCTTTATCACCTCCAGATACGAGTATATCAATGCTTTGCTGGCTGGCATTCCATTTGCCGCCCTCTACAAACTTGGCTGATCCAAACTTCTTGTTTCTTATCCCACCTCGAATCCTATTCATCCATCACACCATTCTCACTAACATTGTCTCTTGGTTCCTCAGCAACTCAAATTTAAAATGCTCATCCTTTTGTTTAAATCCATCCATAGTTTTGCTGTTTTCTTCTCCAGCACTACCACACCATCCCACCCCATCAACCCTCCATTCCTTTGACTTTGACTTCATGTGCATTCCCTCTCCGTTCGCCTCAAAATTGCGCCTGTGGCTTCAGTCACCTAGATCCCATACTCTGGAACTCCCTCTTTAAATCTCTCTTCCTCCATCTTCCCCAGTTAAAACACAACCTCTTTGCTCAAGCTTTTAGTCACCGGCTCTAATATTTCCTAGATTGGTAAGGCATCCATTTTTCCTTAGTCATCTGTAAAACACCTCGAGATGTTTTTCAATATATAAATGCAAGTTATGCTGTATAGATACACCCAAGACATTCTACTTACCTTGTTGAAGTTATTATGTGCAGCACAGATTCTGCTTAGCCTGTTCCTGGGAGAAAGACTACTGGGTGTAGCTTCCTACTTACAACTAATTGTTCTTCCTGAAATTGTTTAATCAACTCACAATGACATTTACAGCTTCATCTTTGATCCCATGGGCATATACTTTATCCACAGATCTCCTGGGAGTGATCTCAAATATTTTTTTGTTAGTCAAGGTATCTGCCAGTTACCGAAGTCCACTAATCATACGGGTTCAATAAAAGACGGGCAATCTGTAGCAAAGATGAGAATTTATCCTAATACAGCTGTCATTAATTCCTTGATTTAACTAGCCTGATTTTGGCTACAAGTTAACTGGAAGATCTTCCTGTGTAAAATAATGGCAGAAGCTGGCAGACACTGTGCAACTAAGGTTCTCCAATGCTGCACTGGAGGCCCTATTGCAGGAGTTAGAAAGGAAGAGGGACATCTTGTATCAGTCGGGGGTGGGGGGGAGGGGGGGGTTGAACCTTCAAGGCACCTGATATGGAGGCAATAGAAGGAGTTCACAGAGGAGGTGAATGACAGGAATATGGCTCCACGTACCTAGATACAGTTCAATGAGTTGACAAGAGTTGTCAAATCAAGGTGAACCTTCAACTGACATCTCATACCAGCTGCACCGCTGATGGGTTCGTCAATTTGTGAATTCACATCACCCCAAGTCCCACCCACCTACAATTTCTAACACAGTACTTCGATAGATATGCTTAACCTTACCCTCACACACAGTACTATTGCAAGCTTGACACCCACAACTCACATTTCACACACAAAATGCCAGGTATTCAACCATGACAGGCACATCACCCAAACATTTCGCAAGACTCTCACCAGCACATTTCCCTCTTTGTTAGCTGTGACTCATTGGAAACCACTCTCACCTGAGTCAGCAGGGTGTGGGCTTAAGTTCCAGTCCAGAGACTTGAGCATAAAAATCTAGATTGACACTTGAGTTGTCATGGGCCTGTAGTATTTTTTTTCGGGAATATGCGGTTCGCCTATAAGGTTTGCAAAGGATCAGTATTGCTTTAAGAACCAGCAAGCCTCAGGAGTTATAGGAAGGCCCATTTTCGTTGCCTTAGAAACAGCCATTTAGAGACTGCAATTCAAAGGGTGCATTCTCGTTACCATAGATACAGCCACTAGGAGTGAGTATTAAGTGATACATTTGTTACAATTCAATTTTGGACTGGCTTTTTAGTTGAAGACAGTTTGTTCCAACAGAACACAGACACTGAGACATACAGATACAGCTGGTGTTGGCACCTGAAGAAAGAGCTCACAACCATTTAAACTGAAGGAATAGGATTTTAGTTTTTTTATTATTATCTCTCAAAATTCTAAAAAAAGTCAAGCCAAAACAGAGATCTCTGGTAATTTAAATTGAAGAAAGGGAAGTTAGACTGTTACAATCTTTTATCCCTCAAAAACTCTGAAGTCAGCTTGATTCTATTGAAAGTGTTTGCAAGTCGTTAATTGTTGAAATTCACTGAAGAAAGAAAGCATCACCTACTGCTGAAGTTAGACTACTGACTGTTCTACTGTGGAAGAACCTTTTTTCCCGCATCGGACGACTGTGAGGACTTCAAGCAACATTGGACTGTAAATTTGCAAGGACTCTAATTTTTTCTATTTTAATTGTTGTTCATATCTTCATAGTGTTTAAGAATTTAGTTCTTCTAATTAAAGAGTTCATTTGTTGATTTAAAGACACCTGGTTTGGTTAACCTCATTCAGGGGAAAATAGATGGTACAATTTGGCTGAGTCTTTCTTTAATTTGGAAAATCTTAAATAATACATTAGGCAATCTGTGGAGCGACGGGATTGAATTATCAGTGCACTTCTCCCACCACAATCAGAATCATATATTTTGATTGGGGGCTTTGACTGGTCATAACAGAGTGCAGTACAGAAGAGGTGCGCCACTGTTGGTGGTGCTGTCTTTTGGATGAGATGTTAAACTGAGGCCTGTCTTCTCTCTCAGGTAGTCATAAAAGATGCCACGGCAGTATTTCAAAGAAGAGTATGTGAGTCCTTCCCGGTGTCCTGGCAAAATATTTATCCCTCAATCAATTTACAAATACAGATTATCTGGTTATTATCACATTGTTGTTTATGAGAGCTTGCTGTGTACAAATTGGCTGCCACTTTTCTGATACTAAAACAGTGTCAACACTTCAAAAACTACTTAATTGGCTGTAAAGTGCTTTAGGACATTCTGAGGTCATGAAAGGCTCTATTCAAATCTTTCTTTAATTCTTCTTTCTAGTAAGAGAAGGAAGCAGATAACAACAAACAGCACACTGAAACTGGTGAAGGAGCAAGGGACCAAAATCACTGCTGTAAGTTAAGGTAGGAGATTTGTTCCCTGAAGACCCTCTGCGGATATGGTCTCCTGCCTGCTCCTCGTGAGTTCCCACATCCTTTGCTTCATCCTTCTTTTGGCATTTTATCCTGCTCTGTTGTGTCCTCCTTCATGCACCCAATCGTGTTCTATTCAGATAAACCCATCTGGTTCACTAATCTCCTTTAGGGAAGGAAATCTGCTGTCCTTACCTGGTCTGGCCTACATGTGACTTCAGAGCCACAGCAATGTGGTTAACTCTTACATGCCCTCTGAAATGGCCCAGCAAGCCTCTCAGTTGTATCTAACCACTACAAAGTCAATAAAGAATGAAACAGAATGGACCACTTGGCATCAATCTAGGCAGTGGAAACTATACGGCAGACCCAGCCCTGTTGATCCTGCAAAGTCCTCCTTACTAACATCTGGGGGCTTGTGCCAAAGTTGGGAGAGCTGTCCAACAGACTAGTCAAGCAGCAGCCTGACATAGTCATACTCATGGAATCATACCTTACAATGTCCCAGACACCACCATCACCAACCCCAGGTATGTCCTGTCCCACCGGCAGGTCAGACCCAACAGAGGTGGCGGTAGTGGTAAATCATCGGGAGGGAGTTACCCTGGGAGTCCTCAGCATCTATTCCAGACCCCACGAAGTCTCATGGCATCAGGTCAAACATGGGCAAGGAAACCTCCTGCTGATTACCACCTACTGCACCCCCTCAGCTGATGAATCACTTCTCCTCCATGTTGAACACCACTTGGAGGAAGCACTGAGGGTGGCAAGGGCGCAGAATGTACTCTGGGTAGGGAACTTCAATGTCCATCACCAAGAGTGGCTCGGTAGCACCGTTACTGACCGAGCTGTCCGAGTCCTAAAGGACATAGCTGCTGGACTGGGTCTGCGGCAGGGGGTGAGGGAACCAACAAGAGGGAAAAACATACTTGACCTAGTCCTCATCAATCTACCTGTCATGGATGCATCTATCCATGACAGTATTGGTAGGAGTGACCACTGCACAGTCCTTGTGGAGACGAAATCCCATCTTCACATTGAGAAGACCCTCCATCGTGTTACGTGGCACTACTACTGTGCTAAATGGGATATATTTCAAACAAATGTAGCAACTGAAAACTGAGCATCCATGAGGCACTGTGGGCCATCAGCAGCAAAATTCTACTCAGCCACAGTCTGTAACGTCAAGGCCCGGCATACCTCCCACTCTACCATTACCATCAGGCTGGGGGATCAACCCTGGTTCAATGAAGAGTGCAGGAGGGCATACCAGGAGCAGCACCAGGTATTCCTCAGAATGAGGTGTCAACCTGGTAAAGCTACAGCCCAGGACTACTTGCGTGTCAAACAGCATAAGCAGAATGCGATAGACAGAGCTAAGCAATCCCAAAACCAACGGATCAGATCTAAGCTCTGCACTCCTGCCACTTCCAGTTGGGAATAGTGGTGGGCAATTAAACAACTAACAGGAGGTGGTGGCTCCACAAATATCTCCATCACATCAGTGCAAAAGATAAGGCTAAAGCATTTGCAACAATCTTCAGCCAGAAGTGCCGAGTGGATGATACATCTTGGCAAACTCCTGAAGTACCCAGCATCACAGATGCCAGTCTTCAGCCAATCCAATTTACTCCACATGATATCAAGAAATGACTAGTATCCTAGGCTCAACCATCTTCAGCTGCGTCATCAATGACGTCCTTCAATCATAAGGTCAGAAGTGGGGATGTTCGCTGATGGTAGCACAACGTTCAGCACCATTCGCGGCTCCTCAGATACTGAAGCAGTCCATGTAGAAATGCAGCAAGACTTGGACAATATCCAGGCTTGGGCTGATGAGTGGAAAATAACATTCACTCCACACAAGTGCCAGGCAATGACCATCTGCAACAAGAGAGAGAATATAACCATCCCCCCTTGACATTCAATGGCATTACAATCGCTGAATCCCCCACTATCAACATCCTGGGGGTTACCATTGACCAGAAATTAAACTGGAGTAACCGTATAAACACCATGGCTACAAAAGCAGGTCAGAGGCTAGGAATTCTGCGATGAGTAACTCACCTCCTGACTCCCCAAAGCCTGTCCACCATCTACAAGGCACAAGTTAGGAGTGTGATGGAATACTCTCCACTTGCCTGGATGGGTGCAGCTCCACCAACACTCAAGAAGCTCGACATCATCCAGGACAAAGCAGCCCACCTGATTAGCACCCCGTCCACAAACATTCACTCCCTCCACCACTGACGCACAGTGGCAGCAGTGTGTATCATCTAATAGATGCACTGCAGCAACGCACCAAAATTCCTTAGACAGCACCTTCCGAATCCGCGACTTCTACCACCTAAAAGGACAAGGGCAGCAGATACATGGGAACACCAGTATCTGCAAGTTCCCCTCCAAGTCACACACCATCCTGACCTGGAACTATATCGTTGTTCCTTCACTGTCGCTGAGTGAAAATCCTGGAATTCCCTTCCTAACAGCAGTGTGAATGTACCCACCCCACATGGACTGCAGCGAATAAAGAAGGCAGCTCAACACCACCTTCTCAAGGGAAGTTAGGGATGGGAAATAAATGCTGGCATCAAAAGCGATGCCCACATTCCATGAATGAATAAAAAAGGTATCCCTACCAGGCAACCCATGTCTGGAGGAAAATAATTAGTGTAGTTGGTAAGAGCCACAGGACTGCAAGAGAAACCAGAGATATCTCTAAATTACTGACTGAACAAAAAAATGCCTATAAGTCAAGCAACAGCCAAAAATTGTAATCCAGCAATTACCAGTATGATCCGTTTAATCATCACTGGCGGGGGGTGGGGTGGGGTTGGGGGGGGAGTGGGTTGGTCCTTCATGCCCTTTTGTGTCGTGTTCTGATGAACAACGTGAACATAGGACATTTGACTGAATGAGGCCTTGTAAAATGGCAATGGTTACCTCAGTTCAGTGTTGCATGCTGATTCATGTCATGATCTCCCTCCGCTACATGTTGCTGACATTCTGTAAGTGCACACCTGCCCTAAGCCCTTTACCATGATGGCGCACTTTGCACTTCCCATCATAAGTGTGCAGGTGCATCTTGGATGCCGTTTTTGGATATGTCACCTTCAAAGCAGGCACTTAACTCCAGAAAATTAAATTTTAGGTTTCCTTATTGGCAGGATTGGTCCTCAAAACCTAACAAGGAAACCTTAGATTTTCCTTGCCCTGAGCTATCCCCCTTCCCCCCCCAACCCAATCACAGCCAAAAAACCCCCATGATTGCCTTCAGAGTCCTCCCTTCCCCAATTGTGACCAGAGAACTCCCCTCCCCTTTTCCCAATCGTATCCCTCCCTCCAGATTGCAACCAGAATCACCCCAATCATGCCCGTCCCCCTGATCATGGCTAGAAACCCCTCCCCCAATGGTCTCCAGACACTTCCCTGTACTAATGGCTGGGCACCATTTATATGGGTCCTTAGCTGCAGCCTCCTGTCGCTCCTGCCCACTTGATAGGTAGTGGATCTGACTGGTTCGTGTGGGAATCCAGGATTTATATTCAAATGAGGGCCAGGCCTTCAGATCCCCAAACTCCCCCAGGAGCACCACCAGGTTTGGGAATCACATGGACCACATTAACCCAAAATGCTTTATAATGAACTCAACCTTTTTTTACTATTAATGCCAAGTTAAAGGCCAACCATTATAATGAAATAAATCAGATTGCTATTTCTGTCATCCAAACAGGTGAAGGAAAATGTGAAAATATGCAAATTGCTGTGTGATTTATCCTGCTTCTCCAAAGGATTCGCGATACTGGCACCTCGCCAAGAGACTTGGCATTAAAACACATGTAAGGGCGTGAATTTACAATTTACTTATCCACTAGATACCCATTCAGCAATCTAGAAAAGGCTAGGGCTTGTCCATTCAGGCGTAAGTGAAATTTTAACAGCGTGATAAGTCTTAATTAATGCAAAAAACCCTTCTCTGGCACTGAACACTTATTTTTATAATTGTGGTGTCTTATTTCTTCACTTTTTAATTATTGTTGGAACTTTTTCAAAAATTTAAATCTAAATAATCTTTTTCTAACCTTTTCTTTGTCTCTTTTACCTCTCTCTCAATCCTATCTTTCTTTCCCGCTCTTTATTTTGCTTTCTGTACATATTTTTACATTGAATTAAATATTCTAGCATGCACTTCCAAGTTTAGGCTGTGCAGCCGCCAAATTCAGCTCCGTAGGGCCTGTATTTTCGGCCCAGTGGGGGCTGCAATACATCCAAACTGGAGTCTGCATCGTGTGCACAGACTTTTGATGCAGACCATGCCAGACATCAGTTTGGGTAGGTCAGTAGCATTTATTGTCCATCCCTAATTGCCCTTAAGGTGGAAGTGAGCTGCCTTTTTGAATAGCTGCAATCCATATATTGAAGGTATTTCCACAGTGGTATTCGGTAATAAGTTCCAGGATTCTGATCCAGCGACAAAGAAGGAACAGTGATATATTTCGAAAGCAGGATGATGTGTAATTGGGAGGGGAACATGCATGTGGTGAAGTTCCCTTGTGCCTGCTGCCTTTGTCCTTCAAGGCAGTAGTGGTCGAGGCTTTGGGAGGTGCTGTCAAAGTCTTGGCAAAGTGCTACAGTGCATCTTATGGAGGATACATACTGCATCCACAGTGCGCCAATGGTAGAGGGAGTGAATGTTTAAGATGGTGGATGGGGTAGCAAATCAGGCTGGGTGTTTTGTCCTGGGCTGTGTTGAGCTTCTTGAGTGTTGTTGGAGCTGTGCTCATCCAGGCAAGTGGAGAGTATTCCATCACACTCTGACTTGTGTCTTGTAAATGGTGGACAGGCTTTGGGGAGTGAGGAGGTGAGTTACTCGCTGCAGAATTCTCAGCCTCTGACCTGCTCTTGTAACCACAGTATTTATGTAGCTGATCCAGTTAAGTTTCTGGTCAATGGTAACCCCAAGGATGTTGATTGTGAGGGAAATGGTAATGCCTTTGACTGTCAAGGGGAGATGGTCAGATTCTCTCTTGTTGGAGATCGTCATTGCCTGGCACTTGTGTGGCGTGAATGCTACTTGCTACTTATCAGCCAAGCTAGAATGTTGTCCAGGTCATGCTGCATGCAGCCAGACTGCTTCGCCATTTGAGGAGTTTCAAATGGAACGGAGCATCATGTAATCATCAACGAACATCTGCACTTCAGATTTTATGATGAAGGGAAAGTCATTAATGAAGCAGCTGAACTATCCTAAGGAACTCCTGAATTCGTGTCCTGGCGCTGAGATGATTGACCTCCAACAGCCACAACCATCTTCCTTTGTGCAAGGTATTAATCCAACCAACATAGACTGTTCCCTCCTTGATTCACATTGACTTCAATTTTACTAGGGTTCCTTGATGTCACACTGAGTCAAATGCTGCCCACGATGCTGAGGGCAGTTACACATACCTCACCTCTGGAATTCAGCTCTTTTGTCCATGTTTGGACTAAGGCTGTTTAATGACGTCTGGAGCCAAATAATCCTGGCAAACCCAAACTGAGCTTCGGTGAGCAGGTTATTGGTAAGTGCCACCTGATATCACTGTTGACAACACCTTCCATCACTTTGCTGATGATGGAGAGTACATTGATAGAGCAGTAATTGGCTGGATTGGGTTTGTCCTGCTTTTTGTGGACAAGATATACCCGGGCAATTTTCCACAGTCAGGTAAATGCCAGTGTTGTAGTTATAATGGAACAGCTTGGCTAGAGGTGTGGCTAACTCTGGAGCACACGTTTTCAGTACTACAGCTGGGATGTCGCCAGGGCCCAAAGCCTTTGCTGTGTCCAATGCACTCAGCTGTTTCTTGATATCGCGTGGAATGAATCGAATTAGCTAAAGACTGACTTCTGTGTCTTCTGGTAGGGAAATCAAGATGAGGCTGAGATGGATCATCCGCTCGGCAATTCCAGCTGAAGATGGTTGCAAATGCTTCAGCCTTATCTTCTGCACTGAAATGCTGGGCTCCGCCATCATTGGAGATGAGGATATTCGTGAACCTCCTCCTTGCATTAGTTGTTTATTTGTCCACCATCATTTGTACTGAATGCGGCAGAACTGCAGAGCTTTAATCTGATCTGATTTTTTTACTTCTATGTGTAATACAACTGAGCTGTACTCTTCCATTAAATCCAGAATGAGACCAGTCAATCTAGGTTGTCTATCTTTCTCCACCTTCAATATTCCACTTCAAAATCTGGTTACTTCATTTTTCATGCTTCAAACCAATAATCCTGTACTTTTTCAGCAATCAGAAATCCATCCAAATCTTTGTTGAATGTTTCTATAGCCATTGGAGGTGAAATTAGACTTGGACCTTGTTGAACGTGTTGTTTGAGTAGCAAACAGACAGAAATCCAATTTAGGGGGCTAACTTTCCGTGCCTGAACAGCATTGGAAACATTTTGATTCGGGCATAAGTCTAAAACAGACATTAGGATGCTTGAATATGTTAATAAGGAGCTTAAAGCCTGATTTAAGAACATATTTTCAAAATTTTTGGAAAACAAACCAGCTAAAGCTTGCACTGTACAAGCTCCAACTAGTTTTTTCAAGTGCTATGGGAACCTAAACAACAGTCATTAAAGGGAACACTAGAGAGAGTGTGAAAGACCAAAGAAGAGCAGAGAAAGTCTCCAAGTGTCCTGACGAACATTTATCCTTCAACCAACAAAACAACTAACTGATCATGTACCTCATTGCTATTTTTAGGACCTCGTATGCAAAGTTTGCCTACAAAACAACAGTGCCTGCACATCAAAGGTATTTCATTGGCTGTGAAGAACTTTGAGACATTCTGAGGATGTGAAATATGCTACATGAAAAAAATGTAAATCCAAAATTTGACTGAACACTGGGAAATAATGGGGTCATTTTTATGACATTGTCCCTGGGAAATTTTTGCATCATTAAAAACAATCCTCCTGTAACATCCTTTTTAAATGGAACAGATCTTCATCCACCTTTCTGCTCTATTACGCCCTGTTTGAGAAGGCGCAGAGGTGATTTACCAGAACTGTTCCAGGGATGAAGGAATTTAGCTACAAGGTTAGGTTGGAGAATCTGGGTTGTTCTTCTTGGAGCAAAGCAGATTGAGTGGAGATTTGATTAAGATGTACAAAATAATGACAGTTTTAGGTAAGATAGACAAAGAAAAGCTGTTTCCATTAGCTGATGGTACAAGGCCTAAGGCATAGAGATTTAAGGTTTTGAGGAAGGAATATTGGGGTGGAGGAGGAGGGTGCAGGCAGGGGATGTGAGAAAGAACTTTTTATGCAGCAAGTGGTAAATGTCCTGGAACGTGATGCCTACAAGCATGGTGGAAGTGGAGACAATGATTTCAAAAGGAAATTGGATAGGCACATGAAGGAAATAAATTTGCAGGACAATGGGAATAGAGCAGGGGAATGGCATTGACTGGATTACCCTGCAAAGAATTGGCATGGACTTGATGGGCTGAATGGTCTCCTTCTGTGCCATAATGACTCTATAATGAAACCCAGAATAGGACCCTTGACTGAAGAAACATATGTTAACTCCACTAACAAACCTCCTGTTTTTGAAATATTCCCACAGTTATTCCACATATGGATAATTAAGATCACCATAACTGTACTTTCCTTTGGTACAATGCTCCCCTTTTAGCTTGAATAAATCTGACATACTCTTTTGCTCTAACAGTTCCCTCAGCATTACTAAACTGGCTCAGTCCTCTTCGCACCCCAACATTAAATTTCTGTGATTCACAGATTCTATCTTATTGGCAACATTATGCCTCTCACCTACCTGTGTTTGTTACTTTTACTAAACATCACCATATGTAGCTCATGTCCATCTTCAGACTGCAATAATGCCTCAAATTGATTAAATTATCTCGTTCCATGCATAAACTACATAATTTGATCCTTTAACATGAGGAAATAAAGTACACCAGTATTGTAGTGACTCCTACTATCAAATATGTGTTTATTGATATAAGAAAAAGGTTTCTTAATGTCTTTCTTCCCTCATCATCATGAGTTACCCTGTTATGTTTATTATGGGCCATTGAATGTTTTTCTGACTTCAGGTGATTAGTTAGAGATTGTTGCAAGCGGAGTTGAAGAATCTATATAGAGAAGTCAAATTTTTCTGAGCAAAGGTCACAGGCCTGAAACCTTGATTCAGTTTCTCTCCCCACAGATGTTTCTCGCCCTGCTGAGTGTTTCCAGCATTTTCTATTTATATTTCAAACTTCAAGCAACCACAGTATTTTGCCTTAGTATTAGTGATTTTCTTATTGACGTCCAGTTTAAACATGCCACAAATGAACATAAAACATTGAGGCAAATGTCCTAACTCTGCCTATTTAGATACAGCCAATCTTTTCAGAGGAGATTATTGCACCTGCAAAAAAAATCCCAATTTTAATCCTAGATTCTTCTACTCTACTTGCACCAATCGTTAACCAAACATTGAAGTCAGTCAGTCAACTCAGCAGTTCATAGCTCCAAGACATCACAGGCAGTAGTCTAGGTTTTAATAAATTTGAAGTTTTTTCAACCTCAGAAACATATATCCATAATTTTTTGAGGGCTTTCAATTGCCTGGATCATCGGCCTCCAGTATAAATCAAACGATGAACACTTTTTCAGCCGTTTTAGTGTAGGGTCAGAACACTCAACATTACTATTCTCCTAAGCCAACTGAAAACACAACATGAGTCCCTCCAACACATAACTAATGATGGAATCCCCATTACAATTAATTGCCTTGTGCTAGCGTCTCTCAGTACCTTCTACTTGGAGCCTTGCTGTCTGTTATTGTTTCTAATTTCTCACTTTTGTTTCATACTCCCTGCCCCCATAATGTCAGCTGTTTTCTTCCATCAACATTCTTCCAGTCATTAAATCTAGTATCTATTTATACTCCTATTAATAATCCATTAATACTCTTCTTTTCTATTTTTCAAGGAACCTTCCAAATTTCCTATCTTGTTTACTGTGCACATTTCCATTCTTCACCAGAACATGCATCGCTATCAACTGAAGAGTTTGAATTCTCTGAATAGTTACTTGTTAACCTACATATTTTTCTACTTTTCTCGCAGACAGATATATGACTGGACTGCATCTTCTTAGGCACATAAATTCTACAAATCATATTTTACATATCATTGCCTATTGTTTGTTTCATTGCCTCAGAGTTTTATATTTTTTTCATTCATGGGATGTGAGCGTCACTGGCAAGGCCAGTTTTTATTGCACATGCCTAATTTCCCTTGAGAAACTGGTGGTGAGCCACCTTCTTAACTACTGCAGTCCAGGTGGGATGCTCACATCCCACAAATGATTAAAAAACAAATTGTAAAACTCTTCAAAGAATTACTGATGATACTGAGGCAATGGAAGAAGCAATAGGCAATGATACGAAAAATGCTGATTGTAGAATGTTTGTGCCTAAACAGATGCAGTCCAGTCATATATGTGTTTGTGAGCAATGTAAAGAAATATGTATGTTAGCAACAAATATTATTCAGAGTATTCAAACTTTTCAGTTGATAGCGATGCATGTTCTGGTGAAGTATGGAAATTTGCACAGTAAACAAGATGGGAAATTTGGAAAGTTCCTTGAAAAATTAAGAAAAGCATGAATGAATTACTTATTTATATTGTACCTTATAGGCCTCATTCTTTTGCTTTTCATTTGGAATTGGGGAATGAGTTGAGAGAGCAGGAAGCACAGGATGAGAAGGCCAGGAAAAACTCAGGCTAGGTGGGTGAGCGAGCAGGAAAGCAAACAAGCAAATAGGCTGCTAAAGCATTTAAGATGTGAAGCAGACGAGCTGTAATGATTCTTAGCAGGTGAGTCAAGGAACAATTTGGACAGATGAATAAGCAGATGGACCAGAACGTACTGGGCTGCAGGGCAGGGAACACAGGTGACTAAGGGGCAGAAAGAGGAGCTTCTTTTCCTCAGGAGAAGGATGAAGTAGAGATGGGTGGATGGACTGGGAGTTTAACACCTCATCCAAAAAACACCATCTCCAACAGTATAGCTGAAAAGCAACAAAAGGTCCAGGAGTGGCTAAGGAGGCAAGCAGCACAGGGCAAGATTACTGTCCAAGGTCAAAGGGATTAGGAAGCAGGAAGTAACTGGCCCCTGGAATAAAAAATGAAATGGCAAGCAGTATTAGCAGCTGAGCAGGAAGGTTGCAAAGCGAGATGGTAGGTTTGGTCAAGGACAGCATTAGGGCAGAGGAGCTGGAAAGAAGCGGCGCAATAGCACCACTTACTGTTAGGAGGCCTGCATTATAAAGTAAGCATCTTTAATATGTAGTCATTTTCCTATGGCATTTAGTGACAACAGGGATTACCTCAAAGATGAGTAAACTGTCACACCAGATGTAACCAAATCATGATACACAAAATAATTAAGACAAACAGAAAGCGCATTAAGATGCGAGACTTCCAATATATTAATATATGACTAGTCATTCACTTGTGGTGTTTCTTACAGTAAGTCAGAGCATATGGTCACTCTTACTTATCTTTGTTGTCTTAATCTTGCTGTTTTTCTCTGCCTTGCCTATTCTGCCACTCTTTTCACTTCTGCTGCCCTCAACTCTTTTTGCTTTTCTCTCTGTCTTACATTCTTTTATTCTTTTCTTCTAAATGGAAGGGGTGGATGGCATGGCATGATCGATGTACAGTGTAGAGCAGAAGGGAGCTATCGACAGCTGTACTTTGGACCTGGGGTTGGGTCATAAGGAAACTGTAGTCCTCAACGGCTCCCTTCCCATCCCCTCTCCCAATCACTGATGCTTCTCTTCATTTCCTCACTCCCAATACATGTCTGACCCCTTTAGTCACCTTTCGTCTCCTCCTCTTCCTACTACCTACTTAACTCCCATCACCATCCTCACCTTTGAACTACTCACTCAATCCCTGGATATTCTCCATCCCTTACACCACTGTCGCTCATCTCACCCTCAATCTATTATTCACCTTTCACCATCCCCCATAGACCCCCTCAACCTACTTCTGCCACCTCCCCCATTCTTAATTGTTTCCCTCAAAAAGGATTAATTTGCTTCTGAATTCAAATCTGACGTTATGCCTTTCTCTCTCTCTTTTAGATGTAAGGGATTAATGATTGCCTTTCCTGCCAAAATAGGTTGGATAATTTACTAGATTCAACAGATCATTTTGAAAACTGAACTAGCATTACCTTGTTCTCCCTCCTTCAGCATACTCCAATTTCAAAAGTTTATGAAACTCAAAGGAAAAACTCCAACAGCTGTGCAATTAGAACATTGTCATTTTTTCTGATTTTTTCATTTACACATGCAAAAGATGCCCAGCATTTTTTTAATACAAAAATGCACCTAATATAAATTCTACCCTTGTAAAGCATTTGAAATTTGTCCTCTTGCTTTTCAACCCACTGGATAGAAAGCACATCAGCACCATCACTGAACACTACTGATGCATTCTAGGAAATTATGTAAACCAGACCTGATCAAACTGCACAATCCAAATACAGCTCACATTAACACAGTCCTGGCTAAAAATCTTAAGTTCATGATCAGGCTTTTGGATAACTCTGTGACCTTCAAGTAAAAACGTTAATGAAGACATTAAAAAGGCACAAAAGACAATCCAATGGATCAATTTAACCAGCTGTCAAAGCATATTTTACAAAAAGAAAATAAATTGTATGTTAAAGTGCTTGACCATCCTCAAAGTCTGAAATTATATAAATTAGGTCAGAAGAAAAATGCACTCAATATCAAAACAGAATTTTAGACCTAATTGCTGCAGTAACACTGAAAGCCAATATAGAACGTACCAGACGTATGCTAATTGGAGGCATTTGGTTTGTTCAAAAACTGCAACTAGTACAAAACAATGCTGTTCACATATTTTGTACATTTTAAAATATGCACTTTGTGATTCACATTTGCCATAGTGGTCATAAAATACAATACTTAAGAGTGTTATTAATCATACACATATAAATGTCAACATTCCAATTACATTTGTTTTCAAATAAACCATATTTCTAACAGTGAATAATTCTTATATCTACCATGACCTTGTTCCTGAGAAGTACTTGGACAAACTTTGAGTAATGAAACAGATTCATGGAGAGCTTGGCAAACTGGAATATGCAGCTACAGCCATGACGTAAAAGGACTTATGATTTTATTGCCAACTGAGGAAGCACTCCAGCTGATTTTAGATATCCAAGGAAGTCCCTCAGTAGCAAAACCTTTCTCTGAGCAATTGCCAAATTGGCTCCTAAGATTTAGTTACAGATGGTCTCACCAAGGTTTACCAGATGTCTCCAATACCTCAACAGAAGGGCTCTGTGTTAGACTTGCTCTTGGGTAGGTTTCCTTACTTATCAGTACTCATGATGAACTGCCATGACTGATAAGCAGTTAAGTAAAGATCTGCCACAGAAGTAAAAGATGAGAATTGTAAATTAACAAATAATCTATTATTTTGTAGACCACTTCTGGATTATGCTGAAAGCTACAAGGAATCAAGCATCTTTTAAAGATATAAGGTGTACATCAATGCAAGAATCTCAATTTTCAGTATTCTATCATTCACAATTTGTCTAAGCTTCAAAAGGTGTGTTTACAGAGTTTAGCTTTCCACCTATGCTGTGGTTTATTTTGTTCATAGAATGTGGGTGTTTCTGGCAAGGCGAGCATTTATTGCTGATCCCTAATTGCCCTCAAGAAGGTGAGCCACCAACTTGTACTGTTGCAGTCTATGTGCTGTAGGTGCACCCGCATTGCTGCGCAGGAGGGAATTTCAGGATTTAGGCCAAACGACAATGAAGGAACAGCGATGTATTTCCAAGTCAGGATGAGGTGTGACCTGGATGAGAACTTGCAGGTGGTGTTGTTCCCATGCGCTGCTTCCCTTGTCCTTGTCGGTAGCAGATTTGTGGCTTTCGAAGGTGCTCTCGAAGGAGGCTTGCTGTTGGCTGCAGTGCCACTTGTATATGGTACACACTGCTGCTATGGTGTGCCTGTGGTGGAGGAAGTGAATGATCAAGGTGGCGGATGGGGTGCCAGTCAAAAGGGCTGCTTTGTCCTGGATGCTGTCCAGTATCCTGAGTGTTGTTGGAGCTGCACCCATTCAGCCAGTGGAAATGTATTTCATCACACTCCTGACTTGTGTCTTGTAGATGGTAGACAGACTTTTGGGAGTCAGGAGGTGCGGTACTCACGGCAGAATACCCAGCCTCTGGCCTGCTTTTTTAGCCACAGTATTTATATGGCTGATCCAGTTAAGTTTCCGGATGTTGATGATGGGGTATTCAACAATGGTAATGCTGTTGAATATCAAGGAGAGGCGATTAGATTCTTTCTTGTTAGAGATGGCCACTTATGTGGCATGAATGTTACTTGCCACTTATCAGCCCAAGCCAGAATGTTGTCCAGATCGCTAAGGGTGTAATGAGATCTGGAGTCAAATGACCTTGATGAAACCCTAACTGAGCATCAGTGAGCAAGTTATTGGTAGGTGTCACCTAACAGCATTGTTGATAACATCTTCCATCACCTTGCTGATGATTGAGAGTAGATTGATAGGGCAGTAATTGGGCAGATTGGATTTGACCTTTTCGTGGACAAGACATACCTGGGCAATTTTCCACATTGTCGGATAGATGCCAGTGATGTAGCTGTACTGAACTGTTTGGTTAGGGGCATGGCTAGTTCTGGAGCACAAGTCTTCAGCATTACAGCCGAGATGTGGTCAGGACTCAAAGCCTTTGCTGTATCCAGTGTACTCAGTCATGTCTTCACGTGGAGTGATTCGAATTGGCTGAAGACTGGTATCTGTGATGCTGAGCATCTCAGGAGGAGGCCAAGATTGGATTATTCACTTGGCACCTCTGGCAGAAGATTGTTGCAAATGCTTTAGCCTTGTTTTTTGCACTGACTTGCTGGGCTCCGCCTTCATTGAGGATGGGGATGTTCGTGGAGCCTCCTCCTCCCATTAGTTATTTAATTATCCACCACCATTCACATCTGGATGTGGCATGGCTGCAGAGCTTTGATCTAATCTGTTGGTTATGGTATTGCTTAGCTCTGTCTATAGCATGATGCTGCTCCTGTTTAGCATGCATATAGTCCTGTATTATAGCTTCACCAGTTGGTATGCCTGTTGCTGCTCCTGATATGCTCTCCTACACTCTTCAAAGAACCAGGCTTGTTCCTCTCACTTGATGGTAACAGTACAGTCAGGGAGATGTCAGGCCATGAGGTTACAGATTATGGTGGAAAACCATTCTGCCACTGCTGATAGCCCACAGCACATCATGGCTGCCCAGTTTTGAGCTGCTCAGTCTGTTCTGAATCTATCCCATTTAGGATCTGGAATGCCACTGCGTTAGAGTGTGATGGAGGCAGATACAATAATTGCTTTCAAAAGGGAATTAGATAAGCACTTGCAGGTAAGAGACTAGAGGATTCGCTCTTGTAGAAAGCCAGCAGGGACACCTTCTTTGCTGCAACCATTCTATGATTCATGGTGCTATTTAGCATGGTAGAAGTGCCATACAACATTATGGAGGGTTTCCTCAGTGTGAAGACAAAACTTTATCACCACAAGGACTATGTCATGGTCACTCCTAGCAATACTGTCAAGGATAGTTGCGTTTGGAACAGGTAGATTGGCGAGGACGCCGTTGAGTAGGTTTATCCCTCATGTTGGTTCCCTAACCACCTGTCATAGGCCCAGTCTGGCAGATATGTCCTTCAGGACTCAGCCAGCTTGGCCAGCAGTGGTGTTACCAAGCAACTCATGGTGTTGGACATTGAAATCCCCCCCACCCAGAGTACATTCTGTGCCTTTACTATCCAAGGTGGTTCTACCAAGTGATGTTCAACATGGAGGAGTACTGGTTCATCAGCTGAGGTAGGGCAGAAGGTGGTAATCAGCAGGAGGTTTCCTTGCCCATGTTTAGCCTGATGCCATGAGACTTCCTGGGGCCTCAGTGAATGTTAAGGATTCCCAGGGCCTTTCCCTCTCGACTGTACACCACTGTGCTGCTACCTCCGGGATGGTGATGGAAGAGTCTTGGATGCTGGTTGAAGATATGACTCGGCGAATATGACTATGCTAGTTGCTTGACTAGTCTGTGGGACAGTTCTTCCAATTTTGGCACAAATCCCCAGATATTAGTCAGAAGGACTTTGCAGGGTTGACTTGTCATATCCAGTGCCTCGGTCGATGCCGGGTGGTCTGTCCAGTTTTATTCTTATTCGGCTTTTTTCATAGCAGTTAGATACAATTTAGTGGCTTGCTAGGCGATTTCAGAAGGCTGTTAAGAGCTGAACATTTTGCAGTGGGCCTGGAGTCACATGTAGTCCAGGCTGGGTAAGGATGGCAGATTTCCTTCCCTAAAAGGACATTAGTGAACCAGATGGACTTTTACGACGATCTGGTAGTTTCACGGTCACCATTACTGAGACTAGCATTTTATTCCAGATTTATTTAATTAATTGAATTTAAATTCCCCCATCAGTCATGAGGAAATTCATATTCTTGTCTCCGAAGAATTGGCTCAGGCCTTTGGATTACTAGTCCTGTGCCATAAGACTATACTTCCATTTTCGATACACCCCGAAGTAGACATCAGGCCTGATCTGATACCAAAAGTAATTAAGTAACAAGCTCATCTTACCATGCTTCGCTTGGGACCCAGCTCAGACCTTGGGACCCAATAACATTCCAAGTGGAATGTGAATGCAACCAAAGATGAATAAATGATCCAAGTGCTTACACACCATGGCCGGGATTTTATCTGGATGACAGGGGTCTCAACAACCAGTGAAAGCACCTGTGAGGGCCCTGCATCACCTCCTCTGGCCAAAACTAGTGTCAACTATGCACTTAAGTGGACAGCAGCGGCCATTTCCCAGGATCAAGGACCCCAGCAATGGAAATCCAATCCTCTGAGAGCTGTTGGCCAATCAGAGGCCAGCAAATCTTTAACTGAGCAGCACCACTGCAGAGGCAGTGGCTGCTGCCGGTACTGGACCCACCAGAGGCGTGAGATCCAGGCCACAGGTAAGTCAGGGTAGGCGGGATTTCACATGGTAGGGGTCACGGGGGAGGGGTGTGTGGGGGGGGAAATCAGCAGAAAGGCTGGGGAGGGGTTGGCTCTCAGTGGGCCTCAACTTCCCGATGCTGGGTCCCTCAATCAGGCACCAAGTGCCTTTTAATGAGGACCCCCCTCCCCTTGCAGCTGGTAAGCAACCCACAGAGGTTTGCTTGGCATGCTCCCATGCGGCGATAGGCTTGCCCGCCGTTGGGCTAATACCAGTGGAAGCAGGCTGAGGCCCTTAATTGGGCATTAACTGCCCACTTAAGGGCCTCAACTGGCAGCAGGGTGGGAAGGCTATTCACAGGCCTTTCCAACCCAGACTTAATTTGGGTGGAGGCAGGAACCTGCCCGATTATACGCTCTCCCCGCCTCCAAAGTTGGCACAGGGGAAGAGCATAAAATTCCCCCTATCGGTGTATAAAATGGGAAGTGGCATAAATCAACATATTTACTTACAGTTTCTATTTACTTTTTTAAATTCTATTGCCATTAAGAGAGACAGAAAGAAAGTCTTACATTTATTAAGCACCTTTCACAATCTCAGGTCATCCCAAAGCACTTTACAACCAATTATGTACTTTTTGAAATGTAATCACTGTTGACCATAGCAAGGCCACACAAATAGTAATGAATTTTTTTTTATTATTGATGTTGGGCAAAGCAATAGGTACAGTATGCTCAGTGGCTGCCCAGAGGATTCAGCATCAAACTGTGGCCATCTTCAGGGTTGGACCTTGTTATCATACAGTTGGTGGACTGCCAGTGTGAACAATAATGCAGATGGGTGGCTCGTTGATTCGGAGGCAAAAGATTGAGCAGTAATGCCACTTGTGAAGGGCTTACAGCAGCAGCTTAAAGGGGAGATGTATTCTTCGTTGGGAAGAGAAAGGAGAAATAGGCAATAACTGCAGGAGTTACAACAGCATGTGCATCAGCTTTCAAAGGTGAAAAACCCACAAGTGACTGCTAGAAAAATATCTCCAATAGCACCATCCAGCTTTACCTGACAGCAGCTGAAGATCCTGTTAAGTAGCGCTGGAAATAACTGCCTCTTGACTTGTACAAGCCATGGTTGGTAGGTAGGAGAGGGAATGGAGAGAGATAAGTGGGCAGAGTTGAAAATATCAGCAAGGTCTATATGATGTCAGCTGCAAGTACATGAGGCTCAAGCCTATTTCTGACAAGAGCTCTGGCCACCAGGATTCAAATCTGCCTGAAAATTTCAACTGGATGTCAAAGCAGCGGTATGTCAGGAGGACTAGCAGCTGCTCCATTTTGGTTCTGCTGTGGCCCTGTTTTTGAACACAAGCAAAGCAAACTCAAAATCACCATCAACCAGTGGAGCTAAATGTTTTGCCATGCAGAGCTACAAATTGCACAACAAGCTCAAGGGACCAGATGGCCTTTTCCTGTTCATTAATTTCCAAATACTTTCCTCCATTGTTACAATATTTTCCAACATTAAATAAGTTTGCCCTATTTAATAAATGTCAGGAAGCTAACCTTCTAAGATAAAGTGTCAGTAATGGTTGTGTTACCGAACTACTAATTCAGAGGCCTTCACTAATAATCCAGAGAACCTGGGCTCAATTTTACTGGAATTGTCGGGGCCCAAATCAGGTTGCATGGGCACTTGAGCAGGAGGCGGGACATGCAAATGGTTATGTCACCTGCGTCCAATTAACAGCCAGCAGGCATGAGAGCCGGCCAATAATGGATGGTGAGTGGGAGGAAGTTCCAGCAGCTGATATGCAGGTGCCATAATTAAAGGGATGGCAGCACTCGGTATAAAGGCATCACAGAGAGGAGCCTGAAAGGTGCAGTAATCAAGGGTTGCTTTCAAGGATTGGCTGCAGTTAGAGGAAGAGTGGTGCCCAGATCTAGAGATGCCTCTCTGCAGCTGCTCCTCCTGGTGGCATGGGCATGGCAGGAGGTGCTTGTCCCACTCAGATGGATAGGAAAGTAACTTGTGAAGAGGACATAAGGGGGTGACAAAGGGATATAAACCACATCTGGAGTACTGTGTACAGAACTGATCTCCTTAATTAAGGAAGGATGTAAATACGTTGGAGGCAGTACAGAGAAGGTTTACTGGACTAATACCTAGAATGGGGGGGCTGTCTTATGAGGAAAGATTGGACAGGCTAGGCTTGTAGCCGCTGGAATTTAGAAGAGTAAGAGGCGACTTGATTGAAACATATAAGATCCTGAGGGGCCTTGACAGGGTGGATGTGGAAAGGATGTTTCCCCTTCTGGGAGAATCTAGAACTAGGGGTCACTGTTTAAACATAAGGGGTTGCCCATTTAAGACAGAGATGGGGCGAAATTTTTTTCTCTCAGAGGGTCGTGAGTCTTTGGAATTCTCTTCCTCAAAAGGCAATGGAAGCAGTCTTTGAATATTTTTAAGGCAGAGGTAGATAGATTCTTGACAAGCAAGGGGGTGGAAGGTTATCGGGGGTAGGTGGAAATGTGGAGTAATCAGTTCAGCCATGACCTTATTGAATGGCAGAGCAGGCTCGAAAGGCTGAGTGGCCTACTCCTGCTCCTAATTTGTATGTTCGTATGCACTCGATGGGAGGAAGAGGCCATAAAGCATGGTTGCATGAACATGGTTGCAGTGCCGCAAGAGATTCAATGACCTGAGATCTGGCAAAGTGGGTGGACCTCGTTATATCAAGCTCGCAGCCTTGGATGTCTCAAAATGTGCCGATGAAATGTGAGAAGGGATTGACGATCCAGGCATGGGCATGGTTCCAACGAGATGCATAGTAGCCTCACAGCAGAGATTGTGTCAGTCAGCGTTGATTGCTGCACTGCCAATACTAAATGGCCCCTAACAGCAGGTCCCCCAGTGGCAGATTGCTGGACCTTGAAACTGGCACAGAATGATGAGTGCAGCTGGGCTATGAGAGAGCAGTGACATGGTGTATGTCTGTGTTTGCAGGAGAAATGAGTTCACAATGCCAGGGAGCGGAGACAAACTGGAGGAGGATTGCCATTGCTCACAGTATTGACGCCGATGGAGGAGAAGGCAATGAAGCTAGGAAAGGTTTCAACAGGGCAGTCTTTCACTAGGAATGAGGCAGGTGTGGAACCCATGGAGAGAGTGTTGCTTCATGGAAGCATCCATTGGCCTTAAGACATGCACTAGCTATAGTGCACCTGTGGCCAGTGATGAACACAGGGAACTCCAGATGCATGACAGGCAGAAGGGGTTGGTGCAAAGTGCAGCGCCCTAACGTCACTCATATCTCTCTCACAGTTCAAGTAGCAGATGAGGTAACAAGGGCAGAGCAACCACTTAACACTTCAGAAGAGGAGTCACCATCTGAAAAGATGGTGTCACATCATTCTAGCAAACTGTCCACCAGCTCACATACTCACATGTCAGTGGGCATTAGCACACGGTTCGAACAGGCGGCACCAACTGGTCAGCACAACACAGAAGCTAAAGGAGGCACTGACAGCTGCAGCCACTTCCCATTGGAGGACTGAGCGATGCTCAGCTTCACACAGATGGCGAGCCTCAGGAGTCATCATCAAAGTGGCAGATGCTGGTGAAGCAGCGTGAAACGTGTGGACATTTGTCAGAGTTCACAGCGACTGTTCACATCCATGCGTAGATGATAGAGAAGTCCATCCATGGCATGAGTAGTGCCATGTCTCTGGCTTATGGGCTCATGGCCTCTTCCATTGAGAGTGGCAACCCTCATAGAGAGCAATGTGCAGCATACCACCCAGCTGGCCTGCATACCATGACTAAGCATTCAGCTCTGTGGAGCAATGGGTGGGTGAGATGGGGCTGAGACACATGGGCCCCTCATCAGGAGCACAAGCACTCCATGAGTGCAGGGAAGCACAGGTGGGAACTGAAAGGGTGAAGCAGCGACTGCCTGAAGTCCCTGGGAGCACCTCTCAGGGCCACTCTTGGTGTCGACAGCAGCTCCTCGGCCCCCTTGATGGTGACACCAATGCTTCATGAAGCTGTAATGACAAAGGTGACTCCTGTACAGATAGAAGTGGCCCTCCATGTGCCGGGGTCCTCAAGACCTCAGCCACCCAGATGGCAAATGCTATGGTCATCTAAAACACCCGATCAGAAAATCAAGCAGCCTGCATCCACCTCAGCTGCATGCGCCACAACTGCACAATGTAGGAGCACCTGCAAGTGTTCATGTAAAACCACCTAGCTGCACTTGGGTCTCACCGGGTGATAGTTTATTGTGTAATGGCAAAGATGTAGCTCAATGTATAAAGTGAAAGGTGATGTTTTGCTTCAGTTAAGGTCTCGAGTGCTCATTTCTACTCCATCGGGCCATTACCAGATGGTGAGCTCTTGAGAAGGAGGTAAGGAGAAGATCTGCACTGCATGAGGGCAATGGCAAATATATGCCTTGGTATCCTTTCATGATGGGTCAACTGAGATGGTAAGAGCAATCAAGGAAAGGCCAACAAGGGAGAAAAGTGAAGTGTTTACTTAGACGTTTAAGGTAGACTCAGGAGAAACGTGTCCATATGAGTGATTCATGTGTCTCCCTGGTATGCATGTCAATGCCCATTGGCATCAGCACCTTGGGTGCATTGCCATTGGCCACCTGGTCTCAAGCCCCTTCCAGATTCGGAGAAGGAAGATGTATGCTCCAGGAGATCCTAATTCTCTAAGTCTCCTCTCCTCTCCAGCGCCAGGATGTGCAGAGCACAGCATCACACAACAGAATTACAGAATTGTGACGGCACAGAAGGAGGCCATTCGGCCTATCGCATCTGCACTGGCTCTCTGAAAGAGCAATTCCTCAGTCCCATTCCCCTGCCTTCTCCCCATAACCCTGCACATTCTTCCTTTTCATATAACAGTCTAATTCCCTTTTGAATGCTTCAATTGAACCTGCCTCCACCACTTTCTCAGACAGCGCATTCTAGACCTTAATCACTCACTGCGTGAAAAAGCTTTTCCTCATGTCACTTTTGCTTCTCTTACCAAATACTTGAAATCTCATTCTCAATCCTTCCACAGGTGGGAACAGTTTCTCTCTATCTACTCTGTACAGACCCCTCATGATTTTGAATACCTTTATCAAATCACCTCTCAGCCTTCTCTTCTCCAAGGAAAACAGTCCTACCTTCTCCAATTTATCTTCATAACTGAAATTCCTCATCCCTGGAACCATTCTTGTGAATCTTTACTGTACTCTCTCCAATGCCCTCACGTCTTTCCTCAAGTGCGGCGTCTAGAATTGGACGCAGTACTCCAGCTGAGGCCGAACTAGTGTCTTATACAAGTTCAACATAACTTCCTTGCTCTTGTACTCTATGCCTCTATTAATAAAGCCCAGGATACTGTATGCTTTATTAACTGCTCTTTCAACCTGTCCTGCCACTTTCAATGATTTATGCACATATACACCCAGGTCCCTCTGCTCCTGCACCCCCTTTAGAATTGTGCCCTTTATTCTATATTGTCTCTCCATGTTCTTCCTACCAAAATGAATCACCTCAACTTTCTCTGCATTGAACTTCATCTGCCACATGTCTGCCCATTCCACCAACCTGTCTATATCCTTTTGAAGTTTTACACTATCTTCCTCACAGTTCACAATGCTTCCAAGTTTCATATCATCTGCAAACTTTGAAATTGTGCCCTGTACACCAAGGTCTAGGTCATTAATATATATCAGGAAAGCAAGGGTCCCAACACTGATCCCTGGGGAACTCCACTACAAACCTTCTTCCAGCCCAAAAACATTAACCACTACTCTGTTTCCTGTCACTCAGGCAATTTCACATCCACGTTGCTCCTGTCCCTTTTATTCCATGAGCTACAAGTTTGCTCACAAGTCTGTTGTGTGGCACTGTATCAAATGCCTTTTGAAAGTCCATGTACACCACATCAACAGCATTGCCCTCATCAACCCTCTCTCTTACCTCCTCAAAAAACTCCAGCAAGTTAGTCAAACATGATTTTCTCTTAAGAAATCCATGCTGGCTTTCCTTAATTAACTTGCATTTGTCCATGTGACTATTGATTTTTCCATAAATTATTTTTTCTAGAAGTTTTCCCACCACTGACGTTAATCTGACTGGCCTGTAGTTGCTGGGCTTATCTTTACACCCTTTTGTGAAGAAGGGTGTAACATTTGCAATTCTCCAGTCCTCTGGCACCACTCGAGCCTAAGGAAGACTGAAAAATTATGGCCAGTGCCTCTGCAATTTCCACCCTCACTTCCCTCAGTATCCTTGGATGCATTTCATCTGGCACTCGTGCTGTATCCACTTTAAGTTCAGACAGCCTATCTAATACTTCCTCTTTATCAGTTTTAATCCCCTCTAGTGTCTGACTTACCTCCTCTTTCAACATTACAAGGAAGAAGATGCAACCCAGGAAAAGACAGATGTAAAGTATCCATTTAATACCTTAGCTAAGCCCTCTGCCTCCATGTGTAATTCCCCTTTCTGATCCCTAATCGGCCCCACTCCTCCTTTTACCACCCTTTTACTATTTACATGCCTATAGAAAACTCTGGGTTTTCCTTTAATGCTAGCTGCCAGTCTCTTCTCATGCTCTCTCTTGGCTTCTCTTATTTGCTTTTTCAGTTCCCCTCTGGACTTTCTATATTCAGCCTGGTTCTCGATAGTATTTTCTACCTGGCATTTGTCATAAGCACACTGTTTCTTCTTTATCTTAATCTCTATCTCTTTTGTCATCCAGGGAGCTCTGGATTTGTTTGCCCTACCTTTCTCCTTTGAGGGAACAGACATTGACTGTGCCCAAACTATCTCTTCTCTGAAAGTAGCCCATTGTTCAGCTACTGTTTTTCCTGCCAACCTTTGAATCCAATTTATTTGCCCCAGCTCCGTTCTTACACTATTGAAGTTGGTTTTCCCCCAGTTAATAATTCTTACTCTGGATTGTTCGTTGTACTTTTCCATAGTCAGCGTAAACCTTATGATACAATGATCACTATCCCATAAATGATCTACTGACAATTGATCCACTTGGTCCACTTCATTCCCAAGAACCAGGTCTAGCAATGCCTCCCTTCTCATTGGCCTAGAAACATACTGCTGTAGAAATTTTTCTTGAACACGCTCAAGGAACTCTTGCCCCTCACTGCCTTTTACACTACTACTATCCCAGTCTATGTTTGGATAATTAAAGTCCCCCATTATAACTACTCTATAGTTTTCTTGCAAATTTGTTCCTCCACTTCCTTCCCACCAGCTGGTGGCCTATAGACAACACCGAACAATGTAACTACACCTTTTTAGTTCCTTAGCTCTAGCCAAATTGATTCTGTCCTCGACCCCTCTGGGGGGCATCCTTTTTCTCCAGCACTGCAATGCTCTCCTTACTCACCCCTCCCCTTGAAACATGAGACCCATGATGGCGCGTAGTGCAGGGCTCCCCCAGATCTATCCAGGCATCGGTAACTCACTTTCAGAAGGCCTATGACCTTAGCTGAAGCAAAATATCACCTTGTGGTCACATGGCAGGTTGTAGGTGTCCTCTGCCTATGTGTTGGGGTGCCGCACATGTGTAAGGAGCCATGTCTTCAGAGCGTAACCTTGTCACCCAGTATACATCCACAAAGGCATTCGGGTGACCTGACAAGCTGAGGCAGCTGGGACTGTCTCAGGATGTAGGAGTCGTGATAGATTTCCCAGAACCTTGCACATACCTGGAGGATCTGTTTGCGGTAGTCACATACTAGCTATACATTCAGCGAGCAGAAATCCTTCCTGTTGACAAAGGCTCCTGGCATTTCACGGAATCCTTGATGGCCACATGCGTGCAGTCGATTTCCCCCTGCACCTGGGGAAATCAGCGATGGCCCCGAATTGTATCACCCTCTTGACCTGACTGGCCCGATCTGTGCAAAAACATATGTGTTGGCCTGCCCTCTAGTACAGTGCATCCACGATCTGCTTGATGTAGTGATGGGCCACTAACTGGGAGATCCCACATATGTCTCCAGAGGATCCATGGAACGATCCTGAGCTGTAAAAATTGAGGACCATGATGACGCTCACCGCCACAGGCAATGGATGGCCACCACATCCCAACGGCCTCAAATCCTTCTCCAGCATTGCACACAGCTCCGACACCACCTGTCTGGACAGCCACAGTCTTCGTAGAAACTAACACCCTGTTTTTATTCTTTCATGGGATGTGGGCGTCACTGGAAAGGTCAGCATTTGTTGCCCATCCCTAATTGCCCTTGACAACTAAGTGGCTTTCTAGGCCATTTCAGAGGGCACTTAAGAGTCAACCAAATTTCTGAGAGTTGTATGTAGGCCATACCAGGCAGATTTCCTTCCCTAAATGAGATGAGTGAGTCAGATGGGTTTTTACAACAATCGATGATAGTTTCATGGCACCATCACGCAGAATAGCTTTCAATTCCAGATTTTGTATTAATTAAATTTAATGGCTTATAATCACATGACAGCTGCTGTGGTGGGATTTGAACCCATGTCCCCTGGGCATTAGCCTAGGTCTCTGGATTGCTAGTCCAGTGACATTACCACTACACCACCACCTCTTTGTCTTTGCAGAGTCTTTGCTAGTAAACACTTTCAGCAATGTAGCACCTTGCGCAACCATAAGCCTCCAATCATGACAGTCTCTGCCCTCCTCATCCTCTTTCACTCATGAGCCTGCTGCTCCTCTGGATGTTGCAGTCCTGCTCCTTGTGCCTGTACCTGTCTCTCTCTCATTCTCCTCCTCACTAGAGGAGTCAAAATCTGAGTGCATAAGACCCTTTGCTAATTGCTGCATTCAGGTCTCAAAGCCTCTCAATCCCCTAACTCTGCAGATATGACTTGAACATCAGAAAAACCCTTCCCACAATCTGCCTCCAATGTGTGTGCCCACTTGGCAGTAGCTGTAGCTACTCCCTCCTTTCTTTAATGCCTCTCACCTTTCCTAGGTTGAAACCCTGCAGCTCTCAATGGCTTCCACCTCCAGGCACCACTCACCTGCTGCTGAGCTCTTGCTTCCTCATAGCTGGCGAGCACTGAAACTCTAAGGATCCCATGCGGTCCTGGTAAAATTTAAAAACCAGCTCAAAATAGCAATCTCAACAGGCTTAATTGCCTGCTCACCACTGCCATGCGCCATCTCGACCCCGCTGTCCGACAGCCTCTGGAAAAATTAGCCGAAGGCAGAACACATTGGGGTTCCATTCTGACGCCTTCCCTAGCCAATTTACTGTTCCCCCCCACCCACCCCCCATCCCATCATCCCGGGGCCAGTAAAATTCAGCCCATAAGTTCAAATCTCACCATGGTAGCTTGAAAACTTGAATTCAGTTTTTAAACTGGAAATAAAAAGCTGGTGTCAGTAAAAGTGACCATGAAGCTGTCAGATTGTCATAAAAATCCAACTGGTTCACTGATGTTCTTTAGGGAAGGAAATCTCCCATTCTCACCTGGTTTGGCCTCTATGTGACTCCAGTTCCACACCAAAATGGTTGGCTCTTAACTGCCCTTTAAAGTGGTCTAACAAGCTTCTCAGTTGTCCAAGATAACTAGGGTTGGGCAATAAATGGTGGCCTTTCCAGCAACACCACATCTTAAAGAATGATAAAACAAAAATCAAATCTTATAGACTTAGTCCATTTAAATCAACCATACGCAGTAACCACCATCTTAAATGTATTAATGTAGTCTATATATCATGCAAAATCTTAGAATAGTTAGCTAGAACAAACTGCACCATCAAAACTATTAAATCATTAACATCACATTGGTCTGCATTGTAATTAGCAGTTTGTTATGTATCAGTGTGCAACAAAAGTGTGGTATCTAATGTGCATTTTTAAAGATGGTCTACATGACGGTGACCTACACTGGCTTAACTCCAAAAATATCAGCATTTCTTTGAACAGTTTATGATATAGCCTGGGCAAATCTCTATTAAAATACGTCCTTAGATGAATATTTAATCAGCTCTTTTATCAAAAAGCTGACATATTTTAGTAATTAGACTAGCCCAATTAAAGCTTTCCCTGTACTAAATAAATTAAGTTTTAACGTTACTTAGCAATTCATTTGGGTCCACATATTATTGCAAAGCAGCAACTACATACAGATGCCATACAGTGAAATTGTTCAAGTAATTTATCAAAGCTCTCATTCTTTTCCCTGACTACCTGAGCAATAACATCAATTAGCATCTGAATATTTGATACAGATTTTTTAAATAAAAACAATTTTACATTCACAAGATGAGAAGCAAGTATAGAGCAAGAAAAGACAATTTGGCTGATCAAGCCTATTCCTTCCATAGATATAAACTAGGTAGGGGATCTTAACTCCCTCTGCCTGCTGGAAATTGGACAGAATGGAACATGAACGCAGTCACTCACTGTTCTGCAGGCTTCATCAAGCTGCTGCTTACCCTCCCTGATGCCTAATGCAGGTGGTTGCCTCCAGGATATATGCAAATTGAGATTCTATCATTTACATCAGGTCCAGAAGCCATTTTAATGCCCTACTGATCAGTGTGTCTGCTGTGTCTGCTTTGCTCTGTAGAAGTGATCAGAGCAGAAGTGGAAGGGCTGTGTGGCAATTAAAAAATGATGTACCTAGAAGGAGCAGAAATGTGCTTCTGGACCCACAAAAAAATCTGTATCAAATAGACATTTTAAGGGTGTTGCCACTGGTTCACTTCCCTCTTCCATGTTTGCAAAATCCTCTCAAACCTCCTCTGCAACTTACCCGAGTGCCGGCCAATCGCACTTCTGGGCTGCCCAATGTTTGCAATCCAGAGCCAAGTGAGTGGCATCTGGATGCCCGTTTCAAGTTGGCAGCTCACCTGCTGGCTTTCTATCCAGGAGTTAAAATTATTCTATCAGCTACCTTTGACATGGACTATCCAAACTATTTAATCATCCAAGGGGGGAGAAAAAGTACAAACAAAACTTCCAAATGAATATTGCTCTATAAAATTTTCCCTCAACCTCAAAGGTAATCTGGTGAAACTCCAGGATACCAATCTAACATCAAAATGTTACATTATTTGATCCTGACAATTTTCATTCCATCATCCCAGCAGCACAGAAACAAAAGTATTCAATATGATTTTTGATCACCTCCTTTATAATCTTTAATGCATTTGTTAGATCATTATTTACCCAGCTGTATTGTTAAGGAGTTCATCAAGACAGCGTTAAATACTTTTGGTTATAGTCTATAATGTAGGGAAAAAGAATTCCAATCTTTAATTTCACTTACGGCTTGCCATTTTGGGCTCATCTCCTAGTTCTGTGCTTGTGGCTGAAATTGAGAAACCTAAGTAAACTTAGATCAGCACCTCACACTATTTTAAAGACCTGATCATGTACCCTCTCAATCCTCTCCAATTAAAACAATTTCATTTTTTTCCTCTGCATCACTTAAGAGTTCCAGGGGTGATTTTTGCTGAATTCTTTGGGCATTGAAGAAGGAAAGGGATGACCCAGATGGGCTCGTAAGCTGAAACACTGGATGGGGACAGGTTGGGAGAAGGGAGGGCCCGTAAACTGGCATGGGAAGATGGGATGTGGCGTGCCCGCCATCTTCCAGCTGCGACACCATCTTGTAAGCAGCGGGGAAGATGGTGGACAGCCTTCTGGCCCAGAGCCCAATTGAACCACTTAACTGGCTAATTAAGTGGCTCTTCCCACCTCCACTGGCATTTTACTAGGTAAACCCTGGCAGCCTTCTGGCGGGCTCCTGGGGTCCCTCCTTTATGGGCACACTTTTGTACATGGATGGGCCCCTCCAGCAGCAATGGCTGTTCCCGTGCTTGCCTTCACAAACCACACATCACCCCTCCCCAGGACCTGCCCGACTGGCCCTGGTAACCCCACCTAACTGGTCCATCAATGTGTGCTCTTCCTCCAGGTGTAGCCCCAGCGGTGCCTCCCGCTTCCGGTGGCGCTGTTGAGCTGCCAGCCCTCTGATTGGCAGGCAGCTCCTGGAAGCAAGAGACCGTCCTTAAGAGGGACAGCCGTCCCAGTGGTTACCACTGACAAAATGCAGCCCCAGGTTCCACTGAATCGTCACCCCCCGCTTTTGGGACTAGCAGCAGAACCCCTGCTGCCAGCACTAAATTCAGTCCCCTGGTTTACCCGCATTTAGGGCAAGATGTCACCTTGGTATAGGTGTTGAAGCCAACATTAGAAATGACCACCTGGAGGTTCATTAAGGGGTTAATTGCCTCTTACAACACTTGCTCATTAAAGAAGCTGCACAGCATTGGCGAGCACTTCATTTCACACCTTCTCCTAACAGCGAGCAACTGTTCACCATTTCATGCTCATTGCTGCTGTGGCTGTGAACAGGACCTCTGAAATATTATCAGGAGACATTTTGGGACATTCATCAAGATTTCACCAACACCTGAGCAACATTCCAGAAATTCCCAGAGGACTTCACCTAAAGAATGCCCGAGTGATTACTAGCAAGGCAAATTGGTCCCTTTGTGCGTGGGCACTTGACACACCTATGTATGCGCTCAGTCTTCGGAGTGTGACTGGAGAGAAAACCTGAAGTGAAGCCTGCGAGCCAAAGCACATTGGTTCCTAAGCCTGGAGCCTGTAGCAAATGTGGCTCTGAGGCCTCGCTCGATAAACAGCAAGAACCAGGAACTAGTTACAAGTCGCCTGATAAACAGCAGCATCTCCCTGCCTCCAGGCTTCGTAAGACAACTTAGCAGGTGCAGGAACTATGTGCTTTGGGAGGTCCCACTTCAGACAACAGGCTCCAGGAACAGGAGACCAGAAGTGGGACCTGCCTGTTGAAACACGTCGTTACCATTACCGAGCCTGTTACGTTGCCTTGCCGAGCCTGAAGCCTTGAGGCAGGCAGCTGCTGCTAAAGCTGCCTATGTCTAATAGTTGTTTTGTTTAGTTTAGTTTAGTTTAGAGATACAGCACTGAAACAGGCCCTTGGGCCCATCGAGTCTGTGCCGACCATCAACCACCCATTTATACTAATCCGACACTAATCCCATATTCCTACCACATCCCCACCTGTCCCTATATATTCCCCTACCAGCTACCTATACTAGGGGCAATTTATAATGGCCAATTTACCTACCAACCTGCAAGTCTTTTGGCTTGTGGGAGGAAACCGGAGCACCCGGAGAAAACCCACGCAGACACAGGGAGAACTTGCAAACTCCACACAGGCAGTACCCAGAATTGAACCCGGGTCGCTGGAGCTGTGAGGCTGCGGTGCTAACCACTGCGCCACCATGTTATGGCATGCTCATCAGTCCAGAGTAGCAGTAATGCATTCATACATTTAATGGTTTCTTGTGCTGCTCATCAGGCCACTTGTAAGTAGTCCCTGGTTCTTGCTGTCTACTAAGCGAGGCCTCAGATCCACATTTGTGAGTTCTCCAATAACACTTAGTGGCTGTTGTGGGCAGACCTTAAGAGCGGATCACCTTAAGAGCTGTAAGTGGAAATCGCCAGAGGTAGTGATGTCACGTCACACATGACCAGTTGGTTGTGAGTGTAGCTGATAGAGTGAGTTGTGTTTAAATGTGCTTGTGCAGTAACTTTATATATTTGTTCTACTTTAAAGTACAATAAAACCCAAGTTTTCTTTGGCTATTACTTGTAGTCCTGTGAATCTTACAATAGTTCACATACCAAAGGGACAAGTAATATTACAGTGGCTATTCTCTTTGTAGTGAAGGGGAGGGGAGGAGATGAGAGGGGGAAATAAGCAAAGTCTTTTTGAGATTGATGTAACTCCAGTATGACACATCTAGTGTGGGGTAGTTTTGGAAAATACAAAGATAGACCAATTAGGAAAAAGCTAATTTTACTAAGCTGAGATGTGATTTAACTAAAGTGGACTAGAAATACCTACTTAAAGTCAAATCAGTGACAGATCAGTGGGAGGCATTCAAGGAAGAGATAGCTAGGGTTCAGAGCAAATATATTCCTTAAAGAAAAAGGGGGTGGGGGCTAACAAATCCAGAACCCCCTGGATGTCAATGGGCTTAAAGCAGAGGATAAAGGAAAAAAGGGAAGCTTATGACAGATATTGAGAGCTCAATATTGCAGAAAACCTACAGGAGTATAAAAAGTGTAGGGATAAAATTAAAAAGGAAATTAGGAAAGCAAAGAGAGGGCATGAGAAAACATTGACAAGTAAAGGAAAACTCAAAGATTTGTTATAAATACATAAAGAGCAAGAGGTTAACTAAAGAAGGAGCAGAGCCTATTAGGACCATAAGGGTAACCTGTGTGTGGAGGCGGAGGAGGTTGGTATGGTTCTGAATGAATATTTTGCATCGGTTTTCACAAAAGAAAGGGACAATAGAGACATTGCAATCAGGGAGGAAGAGTGTGAAATATTAGATAAAATTAACATAGAAAGAGAGGAAGTATTAAGGGGTTTGACATCTTTGAAAGTGGATAAATCTCCAGGCCTGGACAAAATATGTCCTAGGCTATTAAGGGAAGCAAGAGAAGAAATAGCAGAGGCTCTGACCGTCATTTTCCAGTCCTCTCTGGCTACAGGTGTGGTGCCAGAGGAGTGGAGGACAGCTAACATTGTGCCATTGTTTAAAAAGGGAGAAAGGGATAGACCAAGTAATTACAGGCCAGTCAGCCTAACCTCGGTAGTGGGAAAATTATAGGGAAAAATTCTGAGGGACAGGATAAATCTTCATTTAGAAAGATACAGATTAATCAAAGACAGTCAGCACAGATTTGTTAAGGGAAGGTTGTATCTGACTAACATGATTGAATTTTTTGAGGAGGTAACAAGGAGGGTTGATGAGGGCAGTGCATTTGATGTAGTCTATTTGGATTTTAGCAAGACTTTTGATAAGGTCCCACAGGGCAGACTGGCCACAAAAGTAAAAGCCCCAAAGTGGCAAGTTAGGTCCAAAATTGGCTCAGAGGCAGGAAGCAAAGGGTAATAGTCGATGCGTGTTATAATGATTGGAATGCTGTTTCCAGTGCGGATCCACAGGGCTCAGTACTTGGTCCCTTGCTTTTTGTGGTATACATCAGTGATTTGGACTTGAATGTAGGGGGTATGATTAAGAAGTTTGTAGACGATACAAACATTGGCTATACGATTTATAATGAAGAAGAAAGCTGTAGACTGCAAGAAGATATCAATGGGCTAGTCAGGTGAGCGGAACGGGGAAATGGAGTTCAATCCGGAGAAGTGTGAGGTAATGAATTTGGGGAAGGCTAATGAGGCAAAGGAATACACAATAAATGGTAAGATACTGAGAAGTGTAAAGGAACAGAGGGACTTTGGAGTACATGTCCACAGATCCCTGAAAATGGATGGAAACGTAGATAAGGTGACTTGCCTTTATTAGCCAAGGCATAGACTATAAGAGATGGGAGGTTATGCTTGAACTGTATAAAACAGTGGTTAGGCCACAGCTGGAGTACTGCATGCAGTCTGGTCACTGCACTATTGGAAAGATGTGACCGCACTAGAAAGGGTACAGAGGAGCTTTATGAGGATGTTGCCTAGACTGGAGAATTTTTGTTATGAGGAAAGATTGGATAGGCTAGGGTTGCTTTCTTTGGAACCGAGGAGGCTGAGGGGAGACCTGACTGAAGTGTATAAAATTATGAGAGGTCTAGATTGAGTGGATAGGAAGGCCCTATTCCCCTTGGTTGTGGGGTTCATAACCAAGGGACATAGTTTTAGGGTTAGAGGTTTACAGGGGATTTGAGGGGAATTTTTTCACCCAGAGTGTAGTGGGGATCTGGAACTCACTGCCTGAAAGGGTAGTAAAGGCAGAAATCCTCATTACATTTAAAACGTACTTGGATATGCACTTGAAGTGCCATAACTTACAAGGCTACGGACCAAGAGCAGGAAAGTGGGATTAGACTGGATGGCTACTTGTCGGCTGGTGCAGACACAATGGGCCGAATGGCCTACTTCTGTGCTGTAAATTTCTATGATTCTGTGGTTCTATTTCTAAGATTCAGTAGGAGCACAAAATTGTAAATAGGGTTACTTTAAACTGTAATCTTCAAAGTCTGTTATATAAAATTCTTAATTATCAGGCACTCCACCTGAAAGTTATTGCAACAGTGAATAAATTTCAACAGCTACCAACAGTGCATATGACAGTCATCATAAGGACAAAGGGGCTAACTCTAACTGCGCCTGTGAGCAAACATCGGGCAGCAGCAGTTCAGTCATCCATTTTGCATCTTGCTGTTTCCCACCCAGCAGAAACAGTTAAAATCAAGCCCAACGTAACACATGGTTGAAGATTCCACAGCGGTTTAGCTGGTTGTCAGAGTAAATAGCTGAACCCCTGAGACCAGAATGAACCCACATTAGATTTCCAATCTATGCCAAGTCAGCTAAAATCCTGTACAACAGAAACAAGCAACACAACAGATGAATTGTTGAAAGGAACCTTTGCATTGCTGCCTGACCAGCTGAGCGTTTCCAATATTTTCTGGTGACAGCCACAACTCAGTGGTACCAATCTCACCTCTAAGACAGAAAGTTGTGGGTTCAAGTCTCACTCCAGAGATGTGAGTACATGTGAGCCTAAAGGTTGACACTTCAGTGCACTTGAGGGACAGCTGCACTATCAAAAGAACCATCTTTTGGATGAGGCCTCACCTGTCGTCTCAAGCGGATGTAAAAGATCCCGTGGTACTATTTCAAAGAAGGTGTTCTCACCAATGTCCTGGTAAATATTTATCCCTCAACTAAAATTGCCTAAATCAGGTTATATAATCATTATCACATTGTTGCTTGTGGGATGTTGCTCTGCGTAAATTAGCTGCAGTGCTTCTTACATTACAACAGTTTGAAAAAAGTAGCTCATTGGCTGCAAAGCATTTTTGGATCTGAGGTCATGAAAGGTAATATATAAATGCACTTTTTTTTCCCTTTCTCAGAAGAAAATGAAGTAAGTTGTGAAGAAATTATACACTTAAAAGCAAGTGCTCATATCTAGGATAAGAAAAACGCACACTTACCAATTTAAAATCCTGCCTCAGGGTCGGAAAATAAAACTGAACCAATACTATAGCAAAAGTTGCAATTATACATCTCAACTTGATCTTGCCTGGTCACTTAAAATGTCTTTATCCTAAAAATGCTATCATATGGAGCTCTCCCAGTATACGGTGGTTGCCACTGAGACAGTGCACATATCTGCATCATGTGTAGATTTTCCAGCAGTAATTCATAGCTAGTAATTTAGTTATCAGTTACTACAGCTGGAAATACCTTCATAATATAATTTCCATTTTTTTTCTCTGGAGTATCCAGTGTTATATTCATGTTATTCTGCTTGCAAAAATAAAGTATTTTTACCTGACCCACTTTACAGACTGTTTCACAAACAAGAATCCAGGCTGAATACTAGCTATTTTCTTGAGCAAGCTTTTGCCTCTAAATTACTAGCATTCATAGAAGCCACAATACTCCCACAGTGGATCGATCAGGCAAGAACATGATTGTGAAGGACTATAAAAAACAAATCTCATAGATGATGATTGTGTAAAAATATTACATCTGGTAAAATAAGCCTTTATACATTGCATTAAGCTTGTACTATATTCACTTCAGTTCAGAGAACAGCTGTACCCAGGATAACTGCTACAACTGATAAATCCTCATAAATAATAAGGATTTAAGACTTACGCTTGTCAGTCCATATTTGTAGAATCTTACTGTCATGTCTCCACCTTGTAGGACCAAATTAGAGAACACTGCAAACTAAATGGATTAAAGACAAGCAATTTATTTTAAGGAAACATAGTCAAGACCATGTAAAACACTGAGTTTGGATTTAATTCTAGGAACATGAAAATGTGTACTGTTATAAGTAATGCACACAATATCAGAAGAAAAATTATATTTAACGGTGGAGATATACAATTTATTGCAGTTGAAAACATGAATATTCATGTCACACTGAAAAACAAACTATGCTAATTAGCTCAGAAGTAAAATTCAACATATTACCATATTTATCCTAATCATTACCATTCCACTATCCCCCCTGACTATTTTTTTTTAAATGAGGTATCTGAGATAACAAATATACGTTGCCAAGTCAAGCAACTGTTCCTTTGGATACAACATAACTCATCAGGATGCTAATTATCTTGATTCAATAACTGCCACCAAAGCAGAATGTGAAGCTGTGTCCAGCTGGCAATTCGGAACAAATATTTTTAAAATGTGCTTATCACACAACAGAAAAAGAAATGAATGACCTCCTTCTGATGTCAATTCTGATTATGCTTAATATATGTTATACACTGATCAACTGAAAAAGTACCATTTCTCTGATTTACCTTAAGAATGTAAGGATTAATGAAGTACTGCCTAGTTGCGAAAAATAGTACACTGTACCTTTGAGAAGATGTTTAATTCAAGCCCAAATTTGAGTCCTGTCTGAGTCAGAGCTTGTGGTTCAAGCCCCACTTTAGAGACTTGAGCACATATTCCTGGCTGGCACTTTGGTGCAGTACTGACAGAGTTCTGCACTGTCGAAGGTGCCGTCTTTCAGCTGAGACGTTGACCTGAGGCTCAGGTGGATTTGAAAGAGCCCTTGATACTATTCAAAGAAAGGGAGGGGAGTTCTCCCTGGCATCCTAATCAATAGTTATTCCTCAACCAACATCACTGAAACAGATTAATTGGTCATTACCACAATGCAGTTTGTGGGACCTTGCTGTACACAAATTGGCAGACGTGTTTCTTATATTACAACAGTGACTACACTTCAAGAGTTGTTAATCAGCTGTAACGTGAGTTTGTGAAAGACCTTATATGAATTCCAAGTCTTTCTCTTCTTTCAAATGAAGGGGATGAACGTCGACACTCCCTGATGACTCCAAGGGTCTGATCAGTTTCAAGTTCACTTCCTAGTAAGAACATATTGCACTCAAATTGAAAGTCTCACCCGGAGAGGCCATTAGGAGGACTGGTGTGCAAAACAGGTCACATAGTATGAGTAAAGGTCATGGTGCATTTATTTAATTCGTTTTATTTACGGACACCACCCTAATTGCTAGCATTAAAAAGTCGCAACTGCCCAAAATGCAATGCTGTCCAGCCTATGCTAGGAGAAAACAGAGAAGTGGTTGTTATTTTCATATCTTCATGCTCTTTCCTTGGAGAACAATGTGAAGTAGTAGATGTATTCACAGACCAATTAATAGTCTGACTGACCGTGATATGAATTATTCTTCCATGGCCGGAACTATCTTTTTACCCGCCGATAGGGGGGTTAGTGCTCTACGGCGGGAGAGTTTTAGGGGCTTCCACAACCCTTTAGAGCCACCTGTACCATAAGAATATTTTTTAAATCACTGCATCGACTTACAAAGGTTTTAAAATGAACAGTTTGAAGAGTTGTGGGAAAACCTTTTAAAGAGAGCACAATAATCTAAATGGCTGGAAAAAAAATGTTATGGGGAGAACTTCATTCGCAGAGCACGACATCGATTCACTGGGGCAAGCAGTGCAATCGCCAGTACTGTGCAGCCCGCGTGGTGTTCCTCAATGATATCAATGGAGGAAGCTATATGGTCAAAGTGTAACTGCCGTCAATCAACCTAAGTCTGCATACCTGTGCTAAGCGGATGAATTTCTTCCCCTATATACTTTGTACAGTACCTTAATGCACCTCTCAACGTTCTTGAAGTCATTGAATTGATTTGTATTGAGTGCAAAAACTGCTATTTTTAAAAATTCATTCATGGGATGTGGGCGTCACTGGCTATGCCAGCATTTATTACCCATCCCTAATTGCCCTTGAGAAGGTGGTGGTGAGATGCCTTCTTGAACTGCTGCAGTCCATTATATAGGCAAATATGGCAGTCAGTTTACTGATCATACGATCCTCCAAACAAAAGGTGAATAATCAGTTTGGCCAAGCATTAAATGTGAGCCAGGATATCAGGAATGCTCTGCTCTTCTTCGGACCAACAGACAGGCTTGATCTCAATTTTGTCATCTTATCCAAAGGACAAGATCTCTGTCAATGCAGCATTATCTCTGCATTGCACTGGAGTGTCTGCCTGGATAAAATGCTCAAATCAGGTGCACGAGTTCACAATCTACCGATTCAATGAAGCGTCACTAACTGAACCAAGCAGACGTTTAGAATTTCTAAAAACATTGCACTTCCTGACTTCCTTCCTTTTGCCTCTGTTGAAAAAAATAATTTATAAGCAAAAATGCTAGTGAAGACTGTGAGATATCTGAAGTTCCTCCTGTTAACATTCTGGAATTATTTTTAATTAAGGCTTATGTCCTCTTACTTTTTATGCTATTAATACTTGCAAAGAATATTCATGAACTGATTGTTAGGTTTTAAACACAAGGGAAATAATATCAATAGCACATTATTAATGCTACTACAGTATGTATTAATGGGTGATTTTTAATAACCTGTTGAATTAAGCTACCACATAGGTAACTGAAATAGTTCTAATAAGGGAACCAGCAGTCATTAATTGCTTTGGATTAAAGGATCATTTTTAATTCTAAACTACCAAAGGGAGAGGGGGAAATGAGCAAAACACCACAAATAACATCTCATCCTTAAGTATTTGTGAGTAGCACAACAGGCTTTAAACAGATCAAAATGCTCACAATTAAAATACTGAACTCTCACTGGTGCTATAAAATCACTCTCCATATCTGACGCCAATATAAAAGGTACCAGATTTTTCATTACTGCCTTCCTTAAGTATACTGAATCATCATTTATAACCTTGGAATGATACCTAACGGAAAGAAATAATGTAGCATTCGAAAATTGGTTAACAAAATGTAGACAATGACCAAAATATTAGACAAATTTTCACTTTGAATTCTCAGGATGTGGAACACTCTACCTGAAAAGGTGATGAAAGCTGATTCCATAATAATTTTAAAAGAGCAGGTATTTGAGAATGAGGAACTTACAGGGTTATGGAGAAATTATAGTTTTATTAGTGCACAGTGAATATTAAATGATGAACTACAGTGGACAAAAGACTCAAGAATTGACTGCATTTTTGGGGGGAAGGTAAATATATTTACACTTTTTTAGTGAACTGGGAAAATGTAAATAATTCAGTAGATTTTATGCTGTGCTCAAGGATAGAAAACTATATTAAAGCATCAGTGAGAATGTGATTTTCATTCTGATCTAGTTTAAAATCTGTTGAGCTATTATTAAATGATTTCGGATGAGGTTCTTTATATTTTTGTGGAGTTTTTCTCATGTCACCTGAGCAGTTTCTCAAATGTTTGCAGAAGTCAATATCTACCATCTTCAAAATCCAGTTAATAGGAATGAAACTAATATTCAGTGACCCAAGACAGACCTAACAGAATGTATTGCATCAGTGGCTAACTGGAGATGAGTTTTTAGCTCTGAGCTTAAGATAAAACAAAAAAAAACTTTTTGAAACAAAATGGCTGCTGGAATAAAAATTTGAAGGAATAACTTTGAACAATTAGGTTCTGTATGGAATCATAAATTTACTATGCACAATGTTCCTGCAATCTTGTCATCTCTGAATAGTGCTCAAAGCTAGGACTTCTTAATTGAGCATGTATTGAATGAACTGGCACAACAAGCAGCAAGAATGCCAAATATTCCAAAAGTGGGTTGGCAACCTCCTGCAGATAAGTCTTTGAATTAAGCACCTATGCAGTCCATTGAATTGATGCATTCCTCAAGGAGAGGAAAATCTTTCTGCTTAATCATTTATGAACAACCATGATGACTAAATTTCTATGTTATGTACCTTTCAAAGAAATAAAAAATAAGATTTATTTAGCACCTTTCATGACCTCAGGTTGTCCTAAAGTGCTTTAAGCCAATTAAATACTTTTGAAGCAGAGCAAGGTCGTACAAACAGCAATGAAATAATGACCAGATAGTCTGTTTTAGCAATTGTGGTCAAGGGGTAAATAGTGGCCAGAACACAAACAGAACTTTCCTGCTCTCCTTTGGACATGATCTTTAACATACATTTGAAAGGTTATATAGGGCCTCAGTTTCATATTTCATCTGACCTCAGACAGTGAAGCACTCCCTCCAAGTACTGTGCCACCTGAAGTCCTGGAACCCATTCTGGTTAGCCACCATATTTCTTAAAACCTCAGAACTCTAACCTAAAGACAAGTGGCAGAGGAGGCAGGAAACAGGGTTCAGAATCAAGACCTGATCATGGACCTGCAGATCAACCACCTGGCTTCATCATGCCATGTAACATATGAGTCACTGTGAACCACATTGTAACTGCAACCACTGCTATGTAAATGGAAGATGAATGGTAGACTTATGTGTGATTGTGCAGAGGCTATCCAAACCACGGAACATCTTGTGAACCATTGCTTCCTAAGATCATCCCTGGTTAAATGGCTTCTAGTCATTCTGTATCGCCAGAGGCCGTAGAGTGGATGACAAACTTGGACATTGACATCATGAAAAATCATCATTGTAAAAATGATGAGCTATAAAGAAAGATCAAAGAAGCTTAAGGTCTACAGTGTAGAGAGAAAGTAAAATGCAACTTCATTCAGGTGCTTACAACATTGAATGGCATAGAGAATGTGAAGCCTAGAATCGAAGATAGATTATTTCAAAATGTATTTGGATGCAATGCTGGATATGCTAGGATATTAGAGAAATCAGCTTGATGGATGAAGAAATGTACCCAACGTCGCCTTCATCCTTCGTGTGTGGCTGCATCAAGCTGTGCGTAGAGCCCCAGTACACAAACACCAAATGTCGCCACGTGCTGAGGTTCTATCTGTCCCCGGGTGTTGCGAAGGATGGGTCTGGCCTCGTTGCCGCGAAACGCTCCATCCAGTTGGACCTATCCTTCGTAGAAAGTTTGCGCAGAAAAACCTCTGACCACCAATCCATCAGGCAGTGGTCTGCACAGAATGTCCTCAAGGCCCTGCAGAAAAAGGAGATGGTGGATCCTGTTTCCCCAAGCAGACTGCCAAAGTCATTTGGAAGAATGCCTCATCACCAGAACTTTCAAACAAGCACCAAAACGTAGCTTGGATGGTGGTGAGAAGGGCCCTCCCCATCAGATCCTTCCTGCATGCCCGGAATCTCATCGTCTCTGCACGCTGCCCTCGAGATGGATGTGGTGGGGAAGACACTGTTGCCCACTCCTTCTGGAATGTGCCTTTGGAAAGCAGATGTGGAAAGAGATGCAATGGTTTTTGTTGAGGTTCATCCCAAGCAGCTTTGTAACACAGGAGTCTGTGCTCTACGGGCTGTTCCCAGCGATGCATACCGAGTTGAACATCAACTGCTGCTGGAGGACCATCAATTCAGTGAAAGACGCTCTTTGGGCTGCCCAAAGCATGCTGGGAGTTGTCCATGACCGAATGTTGCAGACTGGCACATTCCAAGGTCCAGGACTACGTGCTGAGGGACACACTAAAGCTTGGGGCAGCTGCCACAAAGGCTCAATAGGGAAAGACCACAGTGTAAGGTCTTCCATTCAAAGTGAACTGAGGGGCTGGCCCCATGGAAAACCCCTCGGGCTGTATACACCAAAATATGGGTTTGCTGTAAAATGTACATTGTATGTTAAATGGAATGGAACGTTGTGAGGCAACTCACTCTTCTATTGAAGAAAACTGATTTCCCAAGCACTTTCTGGAATGTCAACTTGGTGCTGTTTTAAACTGTTTTATAATGTATTTTTTACAGATTTTTATGAATAAAGTATATTTTTGAGAAAAAAAATGTGAGTGGGCTCTAAGGTTTATCGATGCTGCACTGCAGACCTTGGTGCAGGAGGGGCACAGGAGGAAAATGTGTTCTATCCACAGGAGGCCCTCCAGGCAAACTCTTAGAAGGCAGTGGCACTAGGTAGCTATGGCAGTCAATGCCAGGAGTCAACTCTCGAGGACCTGGATGCAATAACACAAGATGTTCAATGACCTCACTCGAATGGTCAAAATCAGTGAATGCATCTTCAAATGTCATAGCCAATCAACTGTACCATTAATCTCAGCAACTGCTTAATGCACCGCATGCCCATCACTCCCCTGCCAACAATCTCTGTCAATCAGGACACATAACTTCATTCATAGCTTCACCGCACTCTCACACACTTAGCACTGCTGCAAGTCTCATACCCATATCTCACAGCTTGCACTCTGTGCCAGCTAGTCAACCATGACAGCTATATTATCCAAACAGATTACACTCACTGACACACATCCCTCTCTCTTGGAGAACTAGGTGACTCACAACTGGAGGCAGTAGATGATAACCGACAGGAAACAGGCGCACCTGCATGTCCTTATCCCCTTCGAGGAACGGTGTTCGCCATCATTGGAGCAGCCATGGCTAATGTCATGGCCAACATCATGGCCAACAACGAGGCTAAAACCATAGAAGATGACGGCATCCTCATACCTAATCCTCCTCCTCACATTCCACTACCCACTCATCTCGCAATCTCTTATGGTATGAAGCTTCAGATGGTCTAAGCATGCACATCTTAGTTCCACTCCCACTTCCACAACACGAATCTACCCTTGTTCCATTCTCCTTTCGGATAACCAAGAGCTGCCACTTGACCAAGCAGTGGTGGAATAGCAAGAGGTGGAAGGCAAATAGACATGGATAAATGAAGAAACACCATCACTTTACCTCAAGCTCGCAGCCACCAGCTCAGATACTGGCACGGCGCATAATCTAGAGGGTAGCTTATAGGTGAGACCTGCACATGATGATACACTGGGCACGAGTGGCCTGTAGCCAGGGCAGGGGGCAAGGTGAACACAGATGCCATTTCACTGGAGGGCAAGGTCACACACAAGTTCTGCTGCAGAGGACTTAGATGAGCACTTGGATGGGGTAGGCTATGGAAGAAGACTGATGGGTATACACAATGATTTTCTTAGTTCAATCAGAAGCCTGCTGGAAAACCTGCGCGCTATGTGAAGAATCAGGAAAGAGTGCAGCACCAACTTTGCACAGGCCTTGCCGCAGATCTTAGAGCCCAAACTTTCCAGCATGGAAATGGTTTTCAACTCCAGAATACTGAGGGAGGCAAGGGAAGAAATTGCTGGGGCCTTGACAGAAATCTTTGTATCCTCATTGGCGACAGGTGAGGTCCCAGAGGACTGGAAAATAGCCAATGTTGTTCCTTTGTTTAAGAAGGGTAGCAAGGATAATCCAGGAAATTATAGGGTGGTGAGCCTTACGTCAGTGGTAGGAAAATTATTGGAGAGGATTCTTCGGGACAGGATTTACTCCCATTTGGAAACAATGAACTTATTAGCGAGAGGCAGCATGGTTTTGTGAAGGGGAGGTCGTGTCTCACTAACTGGACTGAGTTTTTTGAGGAAGTGACAAAGATGATTGATGAAGGAAGGGCAGTGGATGTTGTCTATATGGACTTCAGTAAAGCCTTTGACAAGGTCCCACATGGCAGACTGGTACAAAAGGTGAAGTCACATGGGATCAGAGGTGAGCTGGCAAGATGGATACAGAACTGGCTCGGTCATAGAAGACAGAGAGTAGCAGTGGAAGGGTGCTTTTCTGAATGGAGGGCTGTGACTAGTGGTGTTCCGCAGGGATAATGCTGGGACCTTTGCTGTTTGTAGTATATATAAATGATTTGGAGGAAAATGTAGCTGGTCTGATTAGTAAGTTTGCAAACGACACAAAGGTTGGTGGAGTTGCGGATAGTGATGAGGATTGTCAGAGGATACAGCAGGATATAGATCGGTTGGAGACTTGGGCGGAGAAATGACAGATGGAGTTTAATCCGGACAAATGTGGGGTAATGCATTTTGGAAGGTCTAATACAGGTGGGAAGTATACAGTAAATGGCAGAACCCTTCGGAGTATTGACAGGCAGAGAGATCTGGGCGTACAGGTCCACAGGTCACTGAAAGTGGCAACGCATGTGGATAAGGTAGTCAAGAAGGCATACGGCATGCTTGCCTTCATGGGTCGGGGCATAGAGTGTAACAATTGGCAAGTCATGCTGCAACTGTACAGAACCTTAGTTCGGCCACACTTGGAATATTGCGTGCAATTCTGGTCGCCACACTACCAGAAGGACGTGGAGGCTTTGGAGAGGGTACAGAAGAGGTTTACCAGGATGTTGCCTGGTCTGGAGGGCATTGGCTATGAGGAGAGGCTGGATAAACTCGGATTGTTTTCACTGGAACGACGGAGGTGGAGGGGCGACATGATAGAGGTTTACAAAGTTATGAGTGGCATAGACAGAGTGGATAGTCAGAAGCTTTTTCACAGGGTATAAGAGTCAGTTACTAGGGGACATAGGTTTAAGCTACGAGGGGCAAAGTTTAGAGGGGATGTGCGAGGCAAGTTCTTTACACAGAGGGTGGTGAGTGCCTGGAACTTGCTGCCGGGGGAGGTGGTGGAAGCAGGTACGATAGCGACGTTTAACAGGCATCTTGACAAATACATGAATAGGATGGGAATAGAGGGATACGGTCCCCGGAAGTGCAGAAGGTTTTAGTTTAGACAGGCCTCCAAGATCAGCGCAGGCTTGGAGGGCTGAATGGCCTGTTCCTGTGCTGTACTGTTCTTTGTTCTTTGTTCCATTCGCACATTTGTGGACCCAATTATGATGCAGCATCTGATGGCTAATTCCAATTCACATAGGAGCAACCCAATGTTATTACTGCAAGCGAAGCTCAAACTTATGTCATGGAAGATCAGTTTGCTGGTATGCAAGCTCAGGCTGCTCTCACGTAAGCACAGGTTGCTGCCAAGCAAGCTCAAACTGCTGACAACATGGTTGTGGATACCAGTTTTCAAAGTGGCTTGTACAGTCTCATAGCAGTCCAGAAATATGTCCTCCAACAGATTACTAGGATTACTGAGACACTGCCCTGAGGAAGTAGCATTAGCTCCATGGAGCATAAACCTGTTCTAGAGAAGGAAAGAAAGGAGGAGGGGTGTCAGTATTGATTAGGGAATATATTACAGTGTCGGAGAGAGAGGATGTCCTGAAGGGGCTTATTTGGTTAGGGCTAAGAAACAATAGAGGTATCATTACACTACTGGGTATATTCTATAGGCCACCAACTATTGGGAAAGATAGAGGGACAAATTGGTAAGGAAATTATAAAAAGGTGCAAAAACTATAGAGTAGTTAAAATGGGGGGACTTCAATTATCCAAATAGAGACTAGGTTAGTAATAATGTAAAGGGCAGAGGGGGGAAGAGTTTCTGAACGGTGTTCAGGGGAATTTTCTACATCAGTATGTTTCCAACCCTATGAGGAAGGAGGCATTATTGGATCTCGTTCTGTGGAATGAGCTGGGTCAAGGGAATCAATTGTCAGTAGGGGAATATTTGGGGGACAGTGATCATAGTATCATAAGATTTAGGTTAGCTATGGAAAAGGGAAGGAGCAATCCAAAGAAAAAATAATTAATTGGGAGAGGGCCAATTTCAATGGGATGAGATCAAATCTGACCAGGTAAATTGGAATCAAAGATTGCAGACATAACTGTAACAGAACAATGGGCTGCCTTTAAAAAGATGGTTCAGTTACAATTGAGGTACATCCAACGAAGGAGAAAAGTAGGGAAAACAAAGCCAGAGCTCCCTGGATAACAAAAGAGATAGAAGGTAAGATTAAGCAGAAAAAGGATGTGTATGACAGATGTCAGGTTGATAATACAAGTGAGAACCAGGCTGAACATAGAAAATTCAGAGAGGAAGTGAAAAAAATTAATGAGAAGCAATGAGCAGTCTGAGAAGAGACTGACAGCTAGCATGAAAGGGAATCCAAAGTCCTCCATAGGCAAATAAATAGTAAAAGGGTAGAAAAAGGAGGGGTGGGTCCATTAAGGATCAAAAAAGGGATCTATGAATGGAGCCAGAGGGCATGGATGAGGTACTAAATGAGTACTTTGCATCTCTCTTGACCAAGGTAGAAGGTGCATTTTGACAGAAGGAATAGGGAGAGGCACAGTTCTAAAGAGTTTGCAGGAACAGAGGGACCTGGGGTGCATGTGCATTGATCTTTGAAGAAGGCAGGACATATTGAGAGAGTGGTTAGCAAAGCATATGGCATCTTGGGATTTATAAATAGAGGCATTGAGTACAAAAGCAAGGAAGTTATGCTGAACATTTATAAAGCTCTAGTTAGGCCCCAAATGGAGTATTGCATCCAGCTCTGGTCACCACACTTTAGGAAGGATATGAGAGCCCTTGAGAGGGTGCAGAGGAGATTTACCAGAATGGTTCCAAGGATAAAGGATTTTAGTTACAAGGTTAGATTGGAAAAGCTGGGTTTGTTCTCCTTAGAACAAGGAAGATTGAGGGGAGACTTAATGGAAGATAGATGAGGGTAGTGCAGTAGATGTGGTCTACATGGATTTTAGCAAGGCTTTTGACAAGGCCCCACATGGCAGACTGGTTAAAAAAATAAAATCCCATGGGATCCAGGGATAAACAGCAAGGTGGATACAAATAAAAGCAAAATACTGCGGATGCTGGAAATCTGAAACAAAAACAAGAAATGCTGGAATCACTCAGCAGGTCTGGCAGCATCTGTGGAAAGAGAAGCAGAGTTAACGTTTCAGGTCAGTGACCCTTCTTCGGAACTGACAAATATTAGAAAAGTCACAGATTATAAGCAAGTGAGGTGGGGGTGGGGCAAGAGATAACAAAGGAGAAGGTGCAGATTGGACCAGGCCACATAGCTGACCAAAAGGTCACGGAGCAAAGGCAAAAAATATGTTAATGGTGTGTTGAAAGACAAAGCATTAGTACAGATTAGGTGTGAATACACTGAATATTGAACAGCAGCAAGTGCAAACCTGAAAAAAAACCTGAAAAAAACAGTGGGTAAGCAAACTGAACAAACTAAGATGAAATGAAATAAATGCAAAAAAAAATTGTAAAAAATGTAAAAAAAGAATGTAAAAAAAAAAGGAAGAAAAAATAACTAAAAATGAAAGTAAAATGGGGGGCTGTCATGCTCTGAAATTATTGAACTCAATGTTCAGTCCGGCAGGCTCTAGTGTGCCTAATCGGTAGATGAGATGCTGTTCCTCGAGCTTGCGTTGATGTTCACTGGAACACTGCAGCAATCCCAGGACAGAGATGTGAGCATGAGAGCAGGGGGGAGTGTTGAAATGGCAAGCAACCGGAAGCTCAGGGTCCTGCTTGCGGACTGAGCGGAGATGTTCCGCAAAGCGGTCACCCAGTCTGCGCTTGGTCTCCCCAATGTAGAGGAGACCACACTGTGAGCAGCGAATACAGTATACTACATTGAAAGAAGTACAAGTAAATCGCTGCTTCACCTGAAAGGAGTGTTTGGGGCCTGGGATAGTGAGGAGAGAGGAGGTAAATGGGCAGGTATTACACCTCCTGCGATTGCAGGGGAAGGTGCCCTGGGACGGGAACGAGGTGGTGGGGGTAATGGAGGAGTGGACCAGGGTGTCGCGGAGGGAACGATCCCTTCGGAATGCTGACAGGGGAAGGGAGGGGAAGATGCGACTGGTAGTGGCATCACGCTGGAGGTGGCGAAAATGGCGGAGGATGATCCTTTGGATATGGAGGCTGGTGGGATGAAAAGTGAGGACAAGGGGAACCCTGTCACGGTTCTGGGAGGGAGGGGAGGGGGTGAGGGTAGAGGTGCGGGGAATGGGTCGGACACAGTTGAGGGCCCTGTCAACCACAGTGGGGGGAAATCCTCGGTTGAGGAGAAAGGAGGTCATATCAGAAGCACCGTCATGGAAGGTAGCATCATCAGAGCAGATGCGTCGGAGACGGAGAAACTGGGAGAATGGAATGGAGTCCTTACAGGAGGTAGGGTGTGAAGAAGTGTAGTCGAGGTAGCTGTGGGAGTCGGTGGGCTTATAATGGATATTGGTAGACAACCTATCCCCAGAGATGGAGACAGAGAAGTCGAGGAAGGGAAGGGAAGTGTCAGAGATGGAGGTGGATACAAAATTGGCTCAGTGGCAGGAAACAAAGGGTAATTGTTGACGGCTGTTTTAGCGACTGGAGGACTGTTTCCAGTGGCGTTCCACAGGGCTCAGTACTGGATCCCCTGCTTTTTGTGCTGTATATTAACGATTTGGCCGTAAATGTAGGGGTCATGATCAAGAAGTTTGCGGACGACACAAAGATTGGCCGTGTGGTAGATAGCAAGGAGGATAGGTGTAGGCTGCAGGAAGGTATTGATGGTCTGGTTAGATGGGCAGGAAACTGACAAATGGAATTCAGCCCAGAGAAGAGTGAGATGATGCATTTGGAGAGGTCAAACAAGGCAAAGGAATACACGATTAATAGAAAAATACTGAAAAGTGTAAAGGAAGTGAGGGACCTTGGAGTGAATGTCCACAGATCCCAGAAGGCAGCAGGGCAGGTTAATAAGGTGGTTAAGAAGGCATGTCCTTTCCTTTATTAGCTGAGGTACAGAATACAACAGCAGGGAGGTTATGCTGGAACTGTATAGGTTAGGCCACAACTTGAGTTCTGTGTGCAGTTCTGGTAATCTCATTACAGAAAGGATGTAATTGCACTAGAGAGGGTACAGAGGAAATTTACGAGGAAGTTGCCAGGACCGGAAAAATGCAGCTATGAGGAAAGATTGGATAGGCTGGGGTTGTTCTCCTTGGAACGGAGAAGACTGAGGGGAAATCTGATTGAAATGTACAACATTTTGAGGGGCTTGGATAGAGTGGAGGTGAAGGGCCTATTCACCTTAGCAGAGAGGTCAGTGTTGAGGGGGCATTGATTTAAAGTGATTGGTAGAAAAATTAGAGGGGAGATGAGGAAAAACTTTTTCACCCAGAGGGTGGTGGGGGTCTGGAACTCACTGCCTGAAAGGGTAGTTGAGGCAGACACCCTCAACTCGTTAAAAAGAGTCTAGATTTGCACTTCAAGTGCTGTAATCTGCAGGGCTACAGACCAAATGCTGGAAGATGGGATTAGAATAGGTGGATCATTTTTCAGACGGCACAGACACGATGGGCCAAGTGACCTTTCTGTGCCTTAAACTTTCTAAGTGTACAAGATTATGATAGGCTTAGAGAAGTTAGACAAGGAAAAGCTGTTCCTATCAACAAATGGTGCAAGGACTAGGGAACACAGATTTAAAGTTTTGGGCAAAAGATGCATTGGAAAATGAGGAAGCATTTTTTTTAATGCAGCAAGTGTTAATGATCTGGAACTCGCTGCCCTCAAGGATGGTGGAAGTGGAGATGATCGACTTCAAGAGAAAGTTGGATGGCCACCTGAGAGAAATAGACTTGCAGGGTTACAGGGATCGAACGGGGGAGTGGGACTGACAGCATAGTTCTGTGGAGAGCCAGCATGAACTCAAAGGGCCGAATGACCTCCTTCTGTGCCATAAATGACTCCATGACTCTAACTGGGGTTGTTCTACTTACAGAAGAAAAAGTTGAGAAGAGATTTGATAGAGATGTTCAATACCATGAAGGGTTAGGACAGAGTAAATAGAGAGAAACTGTTCCCATTGGTGGAAGGGTCAAGAATCCAAGGACAGTGATTTAAGGCAAAAGAACCAAAGGCAACATGAGGAAAAACATTTTTACACAGTGGGTGGCTAGGATCTGGAATGCACTGCCTGAGAATATAGTGGAGGCAGATTTAGTCATGGTTTTCAAAAGGGAGTTGGATAATTATCTGAAGGGAAAACATCTGCAGGGCTATGAAGAATGGGCAGGGGAGTGGAACTAGTTGAATTGCTCTTGCAGAGAGCCAGCACTGACACAGTGGGCCAAATGGCCTCCCTCTGTGCTGTAACCATTCTTTTTATTCTATTCTATTATTCCCTCTCAATATGACAGCATTTGGCCTCCCAACACTATCACTCTGCTGGTGTCCTTGCATGCCAATGGTCTGCTCTAACACATTTTGTGTGACATCTGCCAGCCCAGGCTGCTGCTGCCCATGCCGAAATGGTGCAGTCCAAATTGCTCGCGATCGTCCTTAAAGACCACCTGAAGTCTCTTACACTGAAAGTCAGCAGCCTTCTAACACCAATGTTCCTGCCACTGGAGTAACACTAGGATAGGCAAAGGCACATGGAAGACAGGCACAAAGGGATTGTTTATGGGTGATTAGTTGACATTTGTATGTAATATGGTATGCTTTGATTAATAAATTTGGTTTGGAATATTTATTTTGAGTTGGCTTTTACTTTTTTATTATGGCCAAGCGGATGCTGTGTTGGTCAGTAACAGAGTCAAGGAAAGGTTTGGGTATGTTAGTTCATGGGGAACCGGGGCAATGTTCACCAGTATCAGAGTTGGATGAGCTCTTCATGGACAGCCAGGCTAGAAAGGGGCTGTCTAGGTTGCCTGCTCTCTTTCTCTTCATCCTCCTCCCCCACCCCACTTGCTCCTGCTTTTCCTCCTCCCGCTACTGCTCCTCCTGCTCAGCTACTTGCCATATAGCTGGTGACAAGGGCTGTTCCCTCATGACAGTGAGCAGAATACCACAAATCTTGCACCTGCTCCGCCAAGAACAGCAGGGCTCCTCCAGAGTGGTCCAGGCAGTAGAAGCATTGTTTCAGCATGCCAATGATCTGCTCTATCACATTTTGTGTGACAGCATGGCTTTCATTGTTTGTATGCTGAACAAGTGTGGGTAGGTTGCACATTGGCCATGTTATCAGTGGATAGCCCTTATCTCTCAGTAGCAACCCTTTGGTTTGTCATGGTGAATCAAATGTAGCTGACACAGAGGACTGGCACAGAATGAAGGCATCATGACTGCTGCAAGGATACTGGACATTGACCTGCATGATTCTCTGCCTATGGTCATACACCAGCTGGATTTTGATAGCCTGGTTTCCATTTTGGTTCCAGTATAGGGCAGAGTTGATATGCGGTGCCCACAAAGCGATGTGTGTGCAGTCAATCTGCACCATCGGGGAAGCTGCGTGCTCATTTCAACTGCTTCTCTTTGGCAAGACAGAATGAAATTTAGTTAGCTCTCAATAAGTAGAGAGTCTCAGTGACTTCCCTTATGCAACAGTGGATGGCAAACTATGAGATGTTGCAAATATCGCCAGCTCCAGTCTGAAAGAAACCAGATGCATAAAAGTTCATCACCACAGTCACATTCACAGCCACAGACAATGCAGTCCTTGCCCTGCCATGAGGTTGCAGTTGCGGCTGCAGCAGGTGACAGATTTCAGTGAGGATGTCCTTACTGAAGCACAGACGTTTCATACGCTGTTCCTCCCTAAGGTTCAGATCGGAGAATTGCTTCCTGGATACCCCTTTTTTTATTCGTTCGGGGGATGTGGGCATCGTTGGCTATGCCAGCATTTATTGCCCATCCCTAATTGCCGTTGAGAAAGTAATAGTGAGCTGCCTTCTTGAACTGCTGCAGTCTTTGGGGTTTTGGTTCGCCAACAGTACTGTTAGGGAGTTCCAGGATTATTGACCCAGCGACAGTGAAGGAACGGCGATATAGTTCCAAGTCAGTATGGTATGTGGCTTGGAGCGGAACTTGCAGATGGTGGTGTTCCTATTCATCTGCTGTCCTTGTACTTCTAGATGGTGGAGGTTGCAGGTTTGGAAGGTGCTGTCGAAGGAGTCTTGGTGAGTTGCTGCAGTGCCTCTTGTAGATGGTACACACTGCTGCCACTGTGTGTCAGTGGTGGAGGGAGTGAACGTTGAAGGTGGTGGATGAGGTGCCAATCAAGCAGGCTTCTTTGTCCTGGATGGTGTCGAGCTAGGTGAACATGGCCTCCTGCTGAGACTCTTCTCCCCCTCCTCTTCCAGCAGCTTGTTTTGCTCTGTGTGGCTTCTATTCAATCTCCAAGTCATGTTGTATTCCAAAGAAAATGCCTACTTACTGTGCCCAATTCTGGGAGCTACTGGTTTGTGCAGAAGCCTTGAAATCAGCAAAAACTCTTTTAGCACCTACCACAGCACTCTCTGTAGACTTTTGCAACCTGAAATAACTGTAGAAAGCACCAAACACTTGCAGAATCACAGCAGCATTCAGAAGAAATCAATCAGCGATTAACCTGTAAGTAGTTGATGATCTCCTTAAATAACAATGGTGGGTGAACCTTCCTGCTGCTGAACATGCGTTCAGCTGTGCGAGGTGAAGACAGGGCATTATCTAGAGCATTGAGTTCCAAAACAGCATTGCTGTCATCAAATCGTCATCTGCTTACTCCGCATACTTCTGTCAGATGTTCACTGTGTGCATGTTAATGCCCTCAGCAATATGGCACCTGACGCACTTTGCCCCACAAGTCTCTGCACGTGCTACTGATGCAGTTTTGTAGCTATAAGAGCACTCGTAGACCCCCAAACGTAGGCACCAACAAGCCTAATTTCATTATATTTAATGAAGTGTATTCATGAATGCAGACATTTTAATTAAATTTTAAACATATAATATATAACTTACTGGAGAGTGTATATATTGTGATACACAAGGAATCATAATTGTATTAAACAGGCTGGATGGACCAGAGGGTCTTTTCCTGTTTGTATTTTTTTTTTACTATTGAAACAATTTAAGTGGTGTTTTAATTACAAAAAAACTTCAGCCAACAAAGACATGGAAGAAAAAGACAATACTACAACATAACTGAGTTTACAAATCACAGAGGAACGATCAAATGACATCCAATCATCCATCAATATAAAAGTAACATTTTCTTTTAGGTATAGAATCTAGTAAAAAAAGCTTAGGGGGAAAAACTCATTCATATAGCACCATGGGGCAGGCAGTGCCTTGGGCTACTCTTGTGCAGGTTTCAGCAACGATATCAATGAGGAATGCTACATGGGTAGCAGCCCAGGGCACTGTCCGTCCCTAGAGAATTGACATAAGCTTGAAGCAGCACTACTCAAACACATTTTTCCCCCGAAGGGTTTGCCACATTTTTAAACTTTAAATTATATCAAGTAAATATTTAATTGTTTTTTTAACCATTGTCCTATTGTATATTTTGTAGTCACATTACCCATTGCATTGCATGAGTCACATCCTTAAACATCAAGAATCTTTCTTAAAAATATGCCTTCTGGAAAACTCACCAAAATATTCTATCCTATACCAATACTGTTCAATTCACTGCAAATTTTTGCCTTATTACTTTTTGACTCCAATCAAATATTTATATCCTTTCCATTAAAAGCAAAAGCAAATGCCAATCGGATGACTTGAATACAAATGAAGCAGCTTTCAGACCTTCTTTTGCATAAATTCAAAAGGTATCATTTGTGTGAAAAGGTCTGTATGCAAAAGAAGTAATTTGTTATCCAATTACTGTTAAGGACTTTCATGCTACTGCGCTGGGGTATATTTTAGTGCTTATCATCAATGTACATCCTTTACTGGATGAAATTAATTCCATGCATCTGTCAGAAGTGAACACAATAAATGCATTCTTTTAGAGAAGCATTATGCACTACACAAAAGCAGTACTGTAGCAGGTTCACTCATTCCATGTCGCGGATAGATTGTGGCCTAATCTAGTTGAGGCAACTGTCACACCTCCCCAGATACAGCCAATGTAGAATTCACTGAACTTCTGACTCTGAGAGGCTCGCTCGCTAAGCAAATGATGTTTGACAGGCAGAAGAGCAGTGTTATACCTAAAAGCTAAATATCAAGACAGAATAAATGCAGTAACCTGGGGAAAGCTTCTAGGGTGTCATTTAATGGGGAGGGACAGATAGCTTTACAAATGAATTCAGACTCCAGAAACTGAATTGTACCTTCAGCACATCATCTTCCCACACACAGCAGCATCGCAGTAGCATCTGATGCAAGTGAAATCATAGGAACAGGAGAAGGCTATTTAGCTCCTCAAGCCTATTCCGCCAATCAATAAGGTCATCTGCGACTTAACTCCACGTATTCGCTAAAGAATACTGCGGATGCTGGAACTCTGAAATGAGAACAGAAAGTGCCAGAAATACTCAGCAGGTCTGGCAACATCTGTGGAGAGAGAAACAGAGTTAACGTTTCGGCTCTGCGACCCTTCATCAATACTGCTGAGTATTTCCGGCACTTTCTGTTCTCATTCCATAAATTTGCTATTACCCCATATTCCTTACATTTTTGTTAGCCAAAGGTATTTATCAATCTCAGTTTTAAAATTAACAATTTATCTAACATCAATTGCCATTTGCAGACAAGAGTTCCAAACTTCCACCACCTTTTACGTGAAGAGGTTTTTCCTAATTTCACTCCTGAAAGGTCTAGCTCTAATTTTTTTGGCTACGTCTCCTCATCCTAGTCTCCCTAACTAACAGAAATAGCTTCTCCCAATCTGCCCCATCTGTTCCCCTTAATATCTTAAAAACTTTGATTAAATCACCGCTTAACCTTCTAAATTCCAGGGAAAATAATCCTCATTTGTTTAATCTCTCCTCATAGCTTAACTCTTGGAGGCCAAGTATCATTCTAGTAAACCTACTCTGCATTCCGTCCAAGGCCAATATATCTTCCCTTAGGTGTGGTGTTAGAACTGCTCAAAGTACTCCTCAAGTGTTGTCTAATCAGGGCTTTGTTTAGCTGAAGCATGACTTCTACCACCTTGTATTCCAGACTTTTTGATCTAAATGTCAACATTCCATTAGCCTTTTTGATTATTTTTTGTACTTTTTACATGACATTTTAATGTTGTTGGTACCTGGACTCCCATGTTTCTTTGGACTTCCACTGCTTTTAGCTTTTCACCACTTAGAAAACACTCTATTCTATCCTTTTAAGATCCAAAGAAGTGGATGTCTTCACATTTGTCTACATTAAAATCCATTTGCCACAGTTTTGTCCATTCTCTTAATCTATCAATATCTCCTTGCAAATTTATGCCTCCATCTACACTATTTTTAATACCAACTATCTTTGTGTCATTGGAAAATTTGGATATGTTGCTTTTCATCCCATCATCTAAGTCATTACCTAACACAATGAATAGATGAGGCACCAACACAGATCCTTGTGAGACACCACGAGTCACGTCCTTCCAATTAGAGTACCTGCACATTATCCTGACTCTCTGGGCTGAATTTTTGCCATGGAGGTGGGAAACAGGAGACAGGTTTGTTACTGGATCAGAAACTTTTTTACAACAGGAAACTGATTAAAGTTAAGATTTTCATAGGGGTGAACCCTTAATTGATATGGACACGGATTCCCTGTCCAATGACCGTCAGTGGAGGCAGGATCGGAGGTGGGTCAGCTGAAGTGAGGGACTGATTTAGACTCCCCACAGCAGCCATCACTGAGGCTGCTGGTTGTCCTAAGAGAGAAATTTTCCGCTGATAGTGCCAAAGCATTCCACATGAGAGCTGGAGGCCTGGCACCCGGGGCAGGGCTGCCCTTCGCTTCATCAATGCCAACCTGGATCTAATGTTGGAGGCCACGAGGGAGAAGAGGGAGGTTCTCTTTCTGGAGGGTGGCAGGAGGAGGCCACCGTATTACGCAGAGCACTAAGTAGGTCACTACGTTGTTTTCTTACTGTCTCTTGTCTACTGTTTTCCTCTATTTGAATTATGACACTTTAAGCCAGGTGTCTGGGACTCCTTTTATTGCTGCCATGACATGAAAAGTGGTATGAAGTAATGAAAAAGATAATGGGATTCTCCACAGACAGGGCAAAGCTTCTGGGCAGATGTGCTTCCTTCATTGGTGGGTAAGTGACAAGGGACAGGATTTTTAAAGTCCACTCGGTGTGGATGCAGGTGCGAGTGCAATTTAAAGATTGCATTCTTGGAGGTCGGCACTGGGTCCCATCCAGGGATAGGTACCAACATGTTGCACCATGGACCTTTGGCAAAATTATAGACTCAGCCATGGACATGGGGGCAATTAATCTGTATATAAAGTGTATAGCCAACTTAATGCCATCAAAACACAATCCAATTTAAAACGCATTTCTCCCTACTTAGTGAGATACCTGGCATTCTTTTTGCTTGCACAAGTAGTCAATGTCTGCCCGCACACTTGATATAGCGATGCGGAAAATCCAGATGGATGTCCATCTGTCAGGAGTGATTCTCAATCTCTTTCTCTCCCCTCTCACTCTCTCTCCCTCTCTGTGTCAATCCCTATCCACTCTCTATATTGTCATGCAGACTCCCACCTGCTAAGAATGAAACATATTAATTGTGTCATATGAACATTGATTGTAAACTATTGTTGAAGCGAGGAAATGGCTTGTTAAACAGATCAGTCGTGGCTGGAAAAACATTTACATACTAACAGGCAGTGCTTGTGGAGACAAAGGACCATTCCCTGACACATTCAACCCACAATGGACCATGATCACCAGATATTGAAGGTGAAGAAGCTCACATTCCAGGATGACTGCTAAGATGGCCGAATCCACAAACAGACATGGTCAAACCAGCTAGTCACATGACTAACCTGCTGGGCAACCTGAGTTTTTTTGGAATTGTACTGAGAGTTTGAGAGAGAGAGTTTTTGCTCCTGGACTGAGAAGACATCTCCTGTCTGCTCCCATCTCTTTCTCACAAGCCTCTGGACCCACTGAAGACATATGAACCTCAAGAGAGAAAAGTCTCCTAAATCAAAAAAGGTTTAAGAAGAATACTGGGCCCCAGTGGAAAGCAAGACCTACCTACAATCAAGGACTTTACAGTGAGCTCAAAGAACAGTAATCAAAAACCATCTTCAGATATTGCCTCAAACTTTTCCACTTTATTTCTTCTGCTCTTTTATATCTGCATCTGCATGTGTGTATCACGTATGCATGCTAGCGTGGGCACGTCGCGTATCCGTAGCCGTTCATTAAATTAGAGTTTAAGTTTAATAAAGTTCAACCTTTCCTCTTTAAACCTAAGAAAACCTGTTTGACTGGTTTATTTGCCTTATAATTGGAAAGTAGTGAACAAGGATTCACTAATGGGGAGCTAAAACAGTGTGTTTAAAATTAAACCCTGTTACGGTAAGACCCCTAGACTCCCTTCTCACCTGGTCATAACACAAAGCATAATTCTGCTCACCCCTCTCTCTCACTCCCCTCTCTGTGTCCATCTCTCTCACTTCTCTCTCCCTGCTCTGTGTCCATCCCTCTCCCTGCACACTCTCCCTCTCCCCCTCTCTCCACCCTTCTCTCTGACCGGGACAATGGTTTCTGTACTTCAGACAAATTCAGGGTTTTCTGGCGGGCTTTTTAAAAAAAATCAAAATCCGCAGGAAAATCTCAAAGCTGTCCGTAGTTTAGACACTGCTGTTCCTGCTCCCAATGCCTGTCAGTAGTCAGCTGTGTAACTGACAGCTGCGATTTTTTCTACAGCTGCTCTGGTCGAAAAGAAGAAGCCAATGGGAAATTTCTCATCCCTGAAATTACCAGTCACGGACTTCAACATATTTTACCATGGATACTGGTGTCTGTGTACCGACATGTTGCTGACCCCTGGCCTCCGAACGCGAAGCTATTTATTTTTAAAGGGAAGCCAGGAGGGAGGGAATGGCAAGCCCACACACCTCCAATTAAAAACCTGATTATGGAGCTCATTACCAGGCTTGTTAGCAACAGTTTGGGATTCTTAAAGGTAGGGAACGGGGAGAACGCCATATATGGAACACAGCAGGGTTTGGGAGATGTGAACAAAGCGGAGGGCCATGAGGGCTATAGGAAGGGCCGACTAAAATAATGCTGAGCCACAAAATAAAGCGCAGCTGCTCCAAAAGTGCCAGAGTAGCCATTGCTGGAGCTGTGAGATTTGTATTTCTTAGTGGTGATTAGCAGGAAACCAGAGAGGGTGCATGAGCCCCCTGGCATCACGGGCACCTGAAGTTGGCAGGGGAAGGCCTGGTGAACGAATGAACCCGTGCTGAGGGAGTTCAGATGGCAGCAGTCAATTCTGACACTGGACAGAGCAGCCAGGATGAGCGTCAACAAATGCAACCTCCTGGACAGCAGGAGGCCAGAGGAGCACAGCGGGGGGTTGCCAGGGGAAGAAGGTGCGACCCAGGACATTGGTTCCACCACCCAAGAGTCAGCCACCTGCAAATGTCAGAGGGACAGTGCCATAGGAGGCTGTGCCTATCCAGGTCGATGGTCTTGCACCTTTTTGCTCTGATCCACAATGATCTGAGACCTCACAGCCCCCGCACCCCCCCCCCCTCCCTTACCTGCAGTCATCAAGGTCACCGTCATCCTGAATTTCTATGCAAACAGGTCGTTCCAGAGATAATCTGCAGACCTAAGTGGCATCTCATCATGCCATCAGGTAGGTCACGGATGCCATATTCCAGACGGCGGGGGACTACATCCACTTTGACACAGATGGGCCTGGGCTTCTGGCCAGTGAGATCTGTCAACAAGAAGGGCTTCCACTCCCTCAACATCCAAATGATCTGCGACCACAACAAGAACTTCCTCCATGTGTGCGCTTGCTTTCCCAGCAGCTGCCATGACTCCTTCGTTCTCCACCAGTCCAGAATGCCTCAGATCTTCACTCCATACCCAAAAGAGCATGGATAGATACAAGTGGACAAGGGATATCCCTTGAAAAGATGGCTACTATCCCCTCTATACGAACATCAGACAGAGGCGATACAACCAATGCCACCCACTCAGCAGGCCAACCATTGGGCAGGCCATCAGACATCTGACGATGCAATTCCAGTGTCTAGACTGGTTGGTGTCCTCTGTTATGAATGCTGGACTTTGTAGTATGGTTTTAAAAACTGTGATCTTTAATGCAGTGTAAAGTTGATTTGGAAGAGACAGGTGACCTCATAACAATTCTGCCCAGAGACAAGCCAAGTCTTAGTTACCATGGAAACAAGGAACCCAGATCAAAGACCCTTTTGAAAGCAGGGTGCAAGGTGGTAATACCTAAAGGACAATGCGTTTCATTCTCCCAGACTCACAGATGGTAAACATGGAGCCAGGGACTCTTAAATGCAAATTCGAGTTGCGATCTTAAACACATGGAAACAAAGGAAGACCTCGGTGACTTTTCTATGGTCAGACTTATGGACTCTGAGAATTGTAAAAGGCAAACAGCTGTTGATGTTTGTTCTGGATAGATGCAACAGGCTTTCCGAGGTCAGGCAGGCTGTAAGGAAGAAAGGAAGGCCAGCAGTCAGCGGCAGCCTCAAAAGAGAGCGAGAAACAACTGCTCTCAGATCACCAATACAGCAAAAGGATGCTAAGACTTGAATTCGATTCGAAAATTGAGGTTTGCGGATGAGAAAAGACCAACGGGGTCACCAGAGATTGCCTTATTAATGGAAGACCAGTCGAATGTGCTCGGGAGGAGAAGTGAGTGAAGATGATATTGGCTTTGAGAAGGTCACTGGGAGATCCAACCAACTGCAACTGGGAGAAGTTTGGGATTTTTTAACTACAAGTATACCTTTTCGAGGAGAACACCGTGTAACATAAATGTGGTGTGGGATTTTCAAGCGTATTAATAAGTTAATAGGAAATTACCTTTCTCTGTGATTTAGTGTATTAGCTACCTATTAATTACTGTTTAGTTAATGTTGATTTTTTTTTAGCTTAGTTGTTATAGTAAAAGTGTTAAAATGTGAAATCTTGTCATGTAATTCGTTAATCGGTCTGGAGAGTTCATTCTTTTGTTTTAAAGTTAACAGTCTCTACTAAGGTCATAACACCTTTCAATACCCTCCTGCAATGGTCTCAGTCATTGTGGTCATCTGCTGTGCTCTTCATAACATGGCCCTCCAGAGAGGTATGGACCTTGAGGACAATGAGGCCCTAGAAACAGACAGCTCCTCGAGGAAATAAGCAGAAGGTAAAAGAGAAGGAGGAAGAGGAGGCAGAAGGGGAGAACACTGAACAGAGAGGTGCGCCTGCTGCACGACAAGGTGACCTCCTCCTGCCTATCTCTGGGAAGAGAACCTCCCTCCTCTCCCTCACAGCCACCAGCATTAGATCCAGGTCGACATCAATGAAGCGAGGGTCTGCCCTGCCCCTAGTGCTGGGCCTCCAGCTCCCCTGTGACATCTCACTCCCCTCTGGTGCTGTGGAAGGCAGATCGCCCACTCAGAATAACAAGCAGCCTCGGTGATGGCTGCACGGGAGTCTACATGAATCCCACACTTGATCTGACTGACCTCCATTCCTGGCCCCACTGACTGAGTGGATTGGAAATCCATCTCCATACCAATTAAGGGCTCACCAATTTGAAATTCCCAATCTGAATCAGTTTCCCACTGAAGGCAAGTTTCTGACCCAGAACCAGAGCCAGTTCCTTTCTCTCACCTCCAAAGCGAAAATCCATCCCCAGATGTTCCAGGCTGCATCTTCTATGGATGTGTTCGCACAAGCATCTTAGGCTCCCTTACATGCCACGCCTTTCAACCTGCATCAGAGGGGCTCAGTTAAAATGTTCCTGAATCAAGAGATCCCTGACATTGATGCCATCCTCACGAGCCCTTCACGCCTCAAGCTGTGCCCAGCCACCTCGTCATGCAGCAGGAGCTACTCTCTGATCAGGATCATCACCCTCCCCCTCCACTTCCTCCACCTATCTCATCTCCTGCTCCTGCTCTTGCCCTGACCAGCTGTCTCCTTCTCGGACCTCATCATCCTCAAGGTCCACACCTTTCTGGACGGCCATGTTATGGAGAGTGCAACAGACTTCCACAATGACTGAGACCCTTGCAGGAGGGTATTGGAGGGTGCCATCCAATGGCTGCCCTACTGAGAAGGTGGCATTGACTGTATCGCCTCTGGCTGGGGCTCCTGTAGAGGGGTAAGTAGCCATGTCTTCAAGGGATATCTTTTATCTCCTATGATTTTTCCCTGCATTTTGGGGGTTGGAATGAAGATCTGAGAGCCTGCACTGGTGGAGGATGAGGGAGTCTTGGCAGTTGCCAGGAAACCAAGCACACACATGGAGGAAGCTCTTGTTCTGGTCACAAACCAATTAATCATTGAGGGAGTGGAAGCCTTCTTGTTGATGGATCACACTGGCTGGTGAATGGGGGCCTTGATGGCCACAATCAATGTTTCTCCTCACCCGGGGGAAGCCTTCGATGGAGGCAAAACCCACTGCTCTCTGTCCCTGTGAAAGGACTGTGTTATCCAGCTCTGGCAAAGAGGGCATCGGTGACCTTTGAGGTGCAGTGGTGTGCAGCCGTTTTTGAGATGCCACTAAGGTCCGCAGTTGATCTTTGGAAGGAGCCAGGAGCCAGAACCAAAGAAGTTCAAGGCCACAGTGGCTTTGATGGTTATTGTCAGGGCATGGCAACCAGTACTTCAAGGTGCAATGTCTTCAGCGACCAAGTCACAGATATCTGTGACCATTTTCCGAGAGAATCACAGTCCCCTACAGCAATGGGTCTCAGTTATCTTCAGGCAACTCTGCCTTCAGCAGTAGTTTCTGTATTGAGGGTATGGCCTCCATTGCCCTTCTGCCTCACTTTTCACTCCCATGCCCTCCTGCTGCTCAGGGCTCCGGCTTTCCTGTGGAGGGTGTTGCCCCTCATCGCCACTGGGCCCTAAATCTGACAGTCATGGCCCCATTGCCAGCCATAGCCTTCATTTTGGACAGGTGGCTGCCCAACTGTCCTTGACAGCCTTGCGCCCCTGCTCTTCTGCCCCTGCAATGCAGGGGATGACAACCCCTTTCAATGCATGAGCACTGAGTGCCTAATCTTCCCACCACTGCAAAGCACCAAGGGCATCTCTTTGCAAAATACTCAATCTCCCTTTGCCCTGCTGACCCTCTCATGGGGCTGGGGTGATTCCCTGGGACAGCCACGACTGGTTCCCCACTCTGTACCCACCATCCTTCAGCTGATCTTCAACAGACACCTCCTTAAACCATACGACCCCTTCAAAATTTCTCCCTCCCCAACAAGCTCTTCATGAGCTTTTCAGCTATTTTAATTGGCCTCAATAGGGAGGAAAGCAGGATCCCTGTCCTGCCCTGTTTAACATTGCCAGCACCAGGAACGGCATCCTTAAACTGACACACGAGCTGGCACCAATATTTTTGGGCCCACCCGTTCCCACCCTTGGGGGGGATGGTGGTGGGAGTGGGGGGGGGGGGAGCGTGTGGGGGGAGAACCAGAAATTCAGCCCTTTGTCTTAGCCTAATTACTAACCAGGTTAATAATTTGCCTTCAATTCCATGAACTTCATCTTTAATTAACAGTCACTTATGAGGGACTTTATCAAATGCCTTCTGAAAGACCATGTAAATAACATCCATAGACATTGCTCTGTCCACTACTTTAGACACCTTTCAGAGCAGCTGAAAATTTTCAAGGTGTTCAGTCACCCTATTCTTAGATATAGACTCTAGCAATTTTCCAACAACAAATTTAGGCTAACTGGATTATAATTCCCTGATTTCCCTCTCTTAGCTTCTCAAATAGTAGAGTGGCATTCCCAATTTTCCAATCTAAAGGAACAATTCCTGAATCGAGAGAATTTTAAAAGAATATATAATTAGGGCATCAGCAATGTTCTCACCTACTTCTTTTGAAACCCTGGGATGGAAACCATCTGGTCCTGGGGATTTGCTGCTCATTAGTGCCATTAATTTCTCCATTGTTATCTTGCTTATGTTAATTTTGTTGAATCCCTGATTCAGATTAGTTTCCTTGGGATGTCTGGCATGCCGACCCCCTCTTCTACTATAAAAACTGATGCAAAGTAATTATTCGTAATGACCGCCATTTCCTTATTTTCTTTGCAGTGGTTCAAGAAGGCAGCTCACTACCACCTTGCCAAGGGCAATTAGGGATGGGCAATAAATGCTTGCCTAACCAGCGAAGCCCACATCCGATGAATGAATAAAATAAATTGACAATATCACAGTTATCAGTTTTCAATGGGCCCACATTGTTTTTGACTCTTTTTTCCTCATGTAATTTGTAAAAGTTTGTTGAATAGATTTTGACATCCCTTGCAAGTTTATTTTCATATTCCCTTTCTTGTAGCACTTACTGTCTGCTTTGTCACCTTTTGCTGCTGTTTGCATCTTTCCCATTCACTAGGATCTGTTCTATTTTTTGCACTTGGTATGCTTTTTTGTTTAGCTTAATGTTATGGCGGGCATAATGTTATGTCTGTTTAGCGAGTGGAACTCATGGTCTTTAGGCATAAAAACCGGTTCTGCATCATATTAAATTCTTTTTTTAAACACCTCCTACTTATCTTCTGTCAATTTCGCATTAACAGATTTGCCCAGTTGCTATCTCATCCCACTGAAGTCAGCCTTACCTAAATATAGAATGTCAGTAGCTATTTCACGTTTCTCCCTTTTCAACATTACATTGAAATTGATCATATTATGATCGCTATTTGATAAGTGTTCACACACTGTTAGGTTATTAACTAAATCTGGCTTACCACTCATTACTAAATCGAATATGGCCTGCCCCCTTGTTGTTAGCACAAAAACCTCATACAATTACATTAGGAAAAAGAGGTGGTCAGAAGCAATGTGGGCTCTTGGAAACCGATAATGGTGATGTTGTCAAGAAAATAAGGAAATGGTAGACATGCTGAAATAATTACTTTGCGTCAGTATTTACAGTAGTAGAAGAGGTCAGCACGTCAGACATTTGAAGGAAACTATTATTGAATCAGGGACAGGGACAATATTAATGGAGAAATTAATGGCACTAAAGAGCAACAAATCAAGATGGATGAGTTGAGACAGGAAGATTTTTTTCCACAATGGATGTTTAAATCATAAAATTGGTATAAAAACAAAGCATTATTATATGTCTCAGATCTACTGAACAGTTACAGGTTCCAAAGATACTAAAGGAAGGTTAAAAGAGTTATTTTCCTATAAATGAGGGATTAACAAATTTAAAATGGTTCATCTTCCTAAAAGGTAAAAAGAAAGTCTATCTCTAAATGGACACAAGCCTCTGAGTGAAAAAGCTTGCCTCATATTAGAACCAATAAAGGAATCCTCTGGTAAGTGGGATTCCCTTCTAAAGTCACAAACCTCACCACAAAATAAAACACTGATAACATAGTTTTGCAAACTGTTACAAAAGCTACCACAGTGTAATATTTGATAAGATGGTTTTATGCTGCTAGCCCTAAATCACAGTCAACTAAATATTTGGCAAAGCTAACCAAATCCAAAAACTGAATTATACTCTTGAAACATAGTTACATGACTAATGAAAAATTCACCATCATGAGGCTCACAGGTTGCTACTAGCCTGGTTCTCTGAGAAATTAAAGAGGCCTGGACCTTACCTAGAAATTAATAGTAAAAAAGCCTTCTTTGGGAAATAAAGGGGTGGGGGGGAGAACTTACTTACAGTTGAGGTTAATACACCCATAGATAAGAAATTAGTTATGCAACTTAAAAAATAGTATAAATAATGGAACCAAAGATTAGGTTTATAGATTTGCTTAGGTTCACTGGAGCCGATCTTGTTGGCTATCAAAGCAAGGTGAGCATGATCATCCCCTTAACTGAGACAGAGACAGCTCAACAGCTCTATAGCCTTCTGCTACTCAGGGGTTTACGGTACATGCTACTTTAATAATTTAATCATTGATGAATAAACTACCTAACTAGCTCTAAGAATATTTTACTGTAACAATATTTAGATTTAAAAGTTGGATTCTCTACTAGAAATAAGATAATGGTTTTTACTTTTCCTAGGAACTGTTAATGTTGCAATTAACAGTCTCACCAGCTGTAAATTGCATGTCTGTTCTTTGATAAATTTCTCTATAACGTAGAACTTATATTGTCTCACATCTTCTTCTGTTTCACTAAATTGTGAACCACATCGCCATACACTCATAAGAACACAAGAAATAGGAGCAGAAGTAGACCATATGGCCCATCAAGCCTGCTCCTCCATTCAACATGATCATTGCTGATCTTGGGCTTCAATTCCAGTTTCCTGCCCGATCCCCATATCCCTTGATTCCCTGCGAGACCAAAAGTTTATCTATCTCAGCCTTAAATGTATTCAATGATAGAGCAACCACAACCCTCTGGGGTAGAGAATTCCAAAGATTCACAACCCTTCAGTGAAGTAATTTCTTCTCATTTCAGTCCTGAATGATTGACCCTTTATCCTGAGACCGTGTCCCGTGTTCTAGATTCCCTGACCAGTAGTAACAATCTCTCAGCTTCTACCCTATCAAGCCCTTTCAGGATCTTGTATGTCTCAATTAGATTGCCTCTCATTCTTCTAAACTCAGAGAATATAGGCCGAATTTACTCAGCCTCTCATCATAGGACAACCCCCTCATCCCAGGGACCAATTTAGTAAATCTTTGCTGCACTGCCTCTAGTGCAAGTATATCCTTTCTTAAATGTGGAGACCAAAATTGCACACAGTATTCCAGGTGTAGTCTCACCAAAGCCCTGTACAATTTTAGTAAGACTTCTTTATTCCTGTACTCCAATCCCCTTGCAATAAAGGCCAACATGCCATTTGCCGTCCTAATAACCTGCTGCACCTGCATGTTAATTTTGGGCGTTCCTTGTACGAGTACCCCCAAGTCTCTCTGAACATCAACACTTACCAGTTTGACACCTTTCTAAAAAATGTTGCTTTTATATTTTTATGACCAAAGTGAACAACCTCACATTTCCCTATATTAATACTCTGTTTTCCATCTTGTTGCCCACTCACTTAACCTGTCTAAATCTCTTTGCAGCCTCTCTACATCTTCCCCGCAGCTTACCTTCTCACCGAGCTTTGTATCATTAGCAAACTTAGATACATTACTCTCTGTCTTTTCATCCGAGTCATTAATATAGAGTGTAAATAGTTGAGGCCCCAGCCCTGATCCTTGTGGCACCCCACTATTCACTGCCTGCCAACTTGAAAATGCCCCATTTATGCCCTCTCTCTGCTTCCAGTCTGTTAACCAATCCTCTATTCATGCTAATATATTACCCCAATATCATGAGCCCTTACCTTGCCTATTAACCTTTTATGTGGCACCTTATTGAATGCCTTTTGAAAATCCAGGTATACTACATCTACTGTTTCCCCTTTATCTACCCTACTAGTTACATTCTCAAAAAACCCTAATAAATTTGTCAAACAGGATCTCCCTTCAGTAAAACCATGCTGACTTGTTCTAATCATACTATGCTTTTCCATGTACAATGTTAAGACTTCTTTAATAATAGCTTCCAGCATCTTCCCAATGACTGATGTTAGGCTAACTGGCCTGTAGTTCACTGTTTTCTCTTTACCTCCTTTCTTGAAAAGCGGTGTAACATTTGCCAACTTCCAATCTGACAGGATCATTTCTGAATCTCAGAAATTCTGGAAAATCATAGCCAGCATATCCACTATCTCTGCAGCTATCTCTTTTAGAACCCTAGGATAGAGACCACCTGGTCCCGGGGACTTGTCAGCTTTTAGTCCCTCAAGTTTCTCCAATACTTTTTCTTGACTGATATCAATATCCTTAATTTCCTCACTCTTTTTAGCCCTTAGATTATTGCCTATTTCTGGTATGGAACTTGTGTCTTCTGCTGTGAAGACAGACACAAAATATTTGTTCAGTACCTCTGCCATTTCCTCATTCCCCAGGATGATTTTTCCTGTCTCTGTCTCTAAGGGACCAATGCCTACTTTAGCTACTCTCTTCCTTTTTATCTACTTATTAAAGCTCTTACAATCTGTTTTTATGTTGCTGGCTAGCTTACTCTCATGTTCTATTTTTTTCCTTTTTTACCAACTTTTTGGTAGCCCTTTTTCTGGTTTCTAAAGCACTCCCAGACTTGCTACTATTTTTTGCAACATTGAAGTCTCTTCTTTTAGTCTAATACTCTCCTGAATGAGCCACAAATAGGTCTTTCTGGACGAGTTTTTGTTTTTGAATGGAATGTATTTTTGTTGAACCCTTTGAATTGTTTCTTTAAATGTTTCTCACTGTTCATTTACTGCCATGCCTTCCAGTCTATTTACCCAATTAACCTTGGCCAGTTCTCCCCTCATACTTTCGTAATTGGCTTTAAGTTTAAGATTCTTGTTTGTGATTGAAATGTGTCATTGGTGAAGAGGTACATTACTAAGGAGAGACCCCCACACCCTTACAATATCCGTGTCATTATAATCTGGCTGGAATTTACTAAAATGAGCTATCTGGAGAATGGTAATATTCATGGTTTGTTCCTTTCCTTTGGGGAGGGCTAGACCAGACCTTTAGACCCATTCAAGTGTCTTCAGGATTTGGCTAACTTAATCTTAACTTGAGAGTAAATATCTGAGAAGTACGCCTGATCTGAGATCGTCCCAAAGTGGCTAGGATTATAATCCGCCACAAGGTTTCAGTAAGAACATAAGTTGGTCATTTTTGAGTTGTTTGATAATGGTTGAACTTATCCAGTAAGGAGATGGTGCTCACTGAGAAGGATGACAGGGAAACCAGGCATATTCGGGACACTACCACCATAGAGACCTCAGACCTGAGTGTGAGAAAATACATCCAACTGATTAGTCAGGCTGCAATAGGTTTTGCTTTGCCAAAGGCATTCACATCATGAATATCCATATATGACTTCAAATGGGGATTGAATTACATCCACCTACCCTGACCCAATTATCCTGTCCTCTCACCCTAAGGCTACACTTGGTCTTTGCTCCACATGTGCACACCAAGTGAGATTGGCGAGTTATTTGAGAATTAAATCAATGAACTGTAAACCCTCTCCTTCATAAAACAGAGCAAGGCTGGGATTTTATGTGGCCCCCTGAGGCGGGTCAGAGGCAGGGGGCATGGAGTATTACGACGGGTGGTTGGGGGGAGGGCGGAAGGCCCAATGCCAAGCGATCTTCCCGGGGTGGGATAGACCGATGATGGGCTGCCCGTCTGGAGACCAATTGAGGCCCTTAAGTGGCCCATTAACAGCCAATTAAGGGCTTCTTCCTGCCGCCCTGGGATCTTACCATCATTGGGGGGTGCCTCTGCCAAGCGGGGAGGATGACTTGTAACATGAGATGCCCTCCCAGCAGGCTTGGATGGGAGTTCCCTCCTCCGTGGGCAATCTGTAGCCCACAGAGGTCCCTCACCGATCCACTTCACCCCTCTGGACCCCCCTCTCCCTGGACAACACGACCGCCCCCATGCCCCCCCAGCGGGGGCCTTCCAGACTGGCCCCAGCAACCCACCTAACCTGCCTCTGGTCCGGGTCGCCAGTGCTGGGGCTGTGTCCGAGGCCCCTGCAGTCCAATGCGGGGCATGGGTCCAAGGCCTCTACAGTTCTGGCAGTGGCCACCGTTCAAAGCGGCACTAAGCGAACCAATTTCCCTCCCATTATAATAAAAGCAAAATACTGCTGGAAATCTGAAATAAAAACAAGAAATGCTGAAAATACTCAGCAGGTTTGGCAGCAACTGTGGAGAGAGAAGCAGAGTTAACGTTTCAGGTCAGTGACCCTTCATCAGTTCTGATGAAACGTTAACTCTGCTTCTCTCTCCACAGTTGCTGCCAAACCTGCTGAGTATTTTCAGCATTTCTTGTTTTTATTTCTCCCCCATTATGTTTGTTTTCAAAGCTGTTTTATCATTTTCCTATACGTTGTATTATATTCCTAAATTAAATTTATAACATAATACAATAAAATTAGGTACTTTTCAAAAATCTACTTAGCTTACTCATTACACATTAAAATTCCCTGCACAATTGTGCCCCAGACAGACCTGTCCATCTTGTCCACCACTGCACATTTCAGGCTTCACCTTTCTTCCTTGCTATTTTCCAGGCTCGCTGCAAACACAAGCTCATTGCTCCTCAAAGGCTGTTGTAGACATTTGCACATGTGGACAGTGCCTCTCACCTCCCCTTTGTTCAGAGAAATGTCACTCCCACCATCAACAAGGCACCAGTCACGAGTGTGATGGAATGTGCACCACTTTTCTGGATGAGAGGATCTCCAACAACACACCAGAAGCTCAACATCATACAGGACAAAGCAGCCCGCTTGATTGTCACTGTATCCACCATGTCATGCTCACAAAAATAGCAATTATGAACTATAAAAAACGAACTGATGAATTAAGCATCCAAAAAAATGGACACACTTTTGCTACCAAATAAAATGGAGTAAGAGGTCAGTTGACCTCTCCTGTACTGCAAATATACATACTGATTTCTGGAGACTGAAACCATCACCATCTCTGGGCCAGCCTTGAAGAAAGCAGGAGAAATGCTGATAGCCCCATTCAATGTTAATGGCTACCTTTTCAACCAGTTGGACTAATAACGACCTTTGCAGACACAGCGTCTCCAGACCCAAACTCTGGTTCACAGGTGTGACCAAACAGCACTTTATCAAGATGAGCAACATTCAAACACCATTGTCTAACAATGGCCACACATTCAAATGCATTGTATGAAAACACCAGGGGAATGCAACTTTGGGCACCTGACAGGAAGCAAGCCTGATGTGGTTTCTTTGTTTAAAAAAGACTTTTCTGTGAGGAAAGCCAGAGCAGACAGAAAGCCACCAGCCAGGAGGCTGAGAGAGATCTATTCCAGCTAAGAAAGAGACCCTGCCAAATACCATTTTAAAAACTAAGAGGCAGAGATGAAAAGGTTACCTTTGAAAAAAACTTGAGAGATTGAAACAGGATCTACATCATCAGGCTGTAAGTGGGATTTAACCAAAGAAGTCTGCAGCAAAACATCCATCCACCTGGAACTCTCCAAAGCTTGACTCCAGTGAACCAGGAGAAAAGGAAGAACAGGCATGGACTGTTTAAATTTTCCTCCCAAGAAAACTAACAAGATTTCACAATGAACTCTTTAAAAAAAAACTACCTAAATGCATGCTATCTTTTAATTTCTATATTTTCTTGTGTGTGTGCATATGTGTGTGGGTAAGTTGCGAATTTCGGGTTTTTTGTTTAATAAACGTTTATCTTCCTTTAAACGCATGAGAGAACCTGTCATTTATGCTTATTGCCCATTAAAACACTCAAGGGGTTAAAATATAATTCTGATAAAAACACTCTGTAGTCAGTTGAGAGGTGAAAAGGGAAACCACCTCAATAATTTCCTTTCTCTCCGTAACAAACCCCTGAAGCATTTCCTTGCTCCATCACTGGCACACAGTGACAGCAATGTGTACCATCTACAAGATGCACTACAGCAACTCGCCAAGACGCTTGTGACAGCACCTTCCTAACCCGCAACCTCTACTGCTTAGAAGCATAAGGGCAGTAGATGCCTGGGAACACCATCACCTATAAGTTCCCCTTCAAGTCACACAACATCCTGAATTGGAATTACATCAACTTCCTTCACTGTTGCTGGGTTAAAATCCTGGAACTTGCTCCCTAATAGCACAGTGGGTATATAAAAACAATAAGGACTGCAGAGGGTCAAGAAGACAGTTCACCGCCACCTTGTCATGGATAATTAGGGATAGGCAGTAAATGCTGGCCTTGCTAGCAGTGCTCCCATCCCATGAACGATTAAAAAAAGTTATCTACCTATTTTTAACTATTCCAGCTTATTTTCTGACAGAAAAATATTTGATAATTTCAGATTTAAAAAGTTCTTGGATCATATTACTGCATTGCACAAGGAATCATACCCACAATAACTATGTAATCCATCAATAGGTGCACGCATATTAATAACTGTGTCTGAGACTGGATAACAGAATAGTAATGAGCCTATTCAATGGAATTTTAAAACTTGCTGCTGCGCTCCAAGATACTTTATGCATTAAACAAAGCAATCTTCCATTCAACTAATGTAACTGCCTTGAAGAGCCAATAAGGTAAGTGATAAAAGTCACACCAAGTCAAAAGTAAGTTATTCAATCAAAAAAGTTTGATGAACTAAATGGTCTTTTCCTATCGTCAATAAGCTTTTATGTCCTTAAGACAACATCACAAAAATCGCTGCACAATAAAAGAAGCACTGTGGGGAAATATTGAAACTGTGTCAACACTGGACCAACATTTCCTGTAGGGTTAGAACAGATCTGTATTTTTGTTTCATTTCACTTCTGCGTGGAAAAGTAACAAGAGAAAGAGATGCATTTATTCAGCAAAGAATAGAATTATATAGGAATGACTGTGAACAGAAAGTGGTGGAGGGTGGGGAAGGGGGCTCTCCTACTGAAGAAAGGTAGCCTAGAATCTGGCTAGGAACATGGGAGCAGGAGTAGGCCATTCAGCCCATCGAGCTTGCTCCACCATTCAATTAGATCATGGCTGACCATCTACCTCAACTCCACTTACCTGTGCTATTCCCAGAGAATTCCAAAGATTCACCACCCTCTGAGTGAAGAAATTCCTCCTCATCTCAGTCTTAAATGGCCTACCCCCTATTCTGAGACTATGTCCCCTTGTTCTAGACTCACCAGCCAGGGGAAACATCCTATCTCCATCCACCCTGTAAGAATTTTGTAAGTTTCAATGAGATCACTCTCATTCTTCAAAACTCTAGGAGAATACTGACCCAGTTTCCTCAATCTCTCCTCATAAGACAATCCCACCATCCCAGGGATTAGTCTGGTGAACCTCCGTTGCACTCCATCTATGACAAGTATATCCTTCCTTAGATAAGGAGACCAAAACTGTATACAATACTCCAGGTGCAATCTCACCAAGGCTCCATACAATTGCAGTAAGACATCTTTATTCCTGTCCTAAATCTCCTTGCGATGAAAGCCAACATGCCATTTGCCTTCCTAATTGCTTACTGCACCTGCATGCTGGCTTTTAGTGACTCATGAATAAGGACACCCAGGTCCCTTTGGACATCAACACTTCCCAACCTCTCACCATTTAAGAAATACTCATAGCTTTCTGTTTTTTTCTATCAAAGTGGATAACTTCACATGTGTTCACATTATATTCCATCTGCCATGTACTTGCCCATTCACTTAGCCTGTCCAAGTCCTGTTGAAGCCTCTTTGCATCCTGCTCACCTAGTTTTGTGACAACAGCAAATTTGGAAATATTACATTTGGTTTCCACATCCAAATCATTTATATAGATTGTTAACAGCTGTGGCCCCAGCACTGATCCTTGCAGTATCCCATTAGTAACAGCCTGCTATCCTGAGAATGACCCATCTATTCTTACTCTCTGTTTTCTGTCTGTTATCCATACCAGTATATTACCCACAATCCCATGTGCTCTAATTTTGTTTACTAATCTCCTGTGTGGGACTTTATCAAAAGCCTTCTGAAAATCCAAGTTCCTCAGGGTAGTGTCCTAGGCCCAACCATCTTTAGCTGCTTCATCAATGACCTTCCTTCAATCATAAGGTCAGAAGTGGGGATGTTTGCTGATAATTGCACAATGTTCAGCACCATTCACGACTCCTCAGATGCTGAAGCAGTTCATGTAGAAATGAAGCAAGATCTTGTCAATATCCAGGCTTGAGCTGATAAGTGACAAGTAACATTCGCGCCACAGAAGTGCCAGGCAATGACCATCTCCAACAAGAGAGAATCCAACCATTTCCCCTTGACATTTAATGGCATTACCATCGCTGAAACCCCCACTATCAACATCCTAGGGGCTACCATTGACCAGAAACTGAACTGGATCAGCCACATAAATACCATGGCTACATGAGCAGGTCAGAGGCCAGGAATCCTGCGGCAAGTAACTCACCTCCTGACTCCCCAAAGCCTGTCCACCATCTACAAGGCACAAGTCAGGAGTGTGATGGTGTACTCTCCACTTGCCTGGATGGGTGCAGCTCCAACAACACTCAAGAAGCTTAACACCATCCAGGACAAAACAGCCCACTTGATTGGCACCCCATCCACAAACATTCACTCCCTCCACCACCGACGCACAGTGGCAGCAGTGTGTACCATCTACAAGATGCACTGCAGCAACGCACCAAGGCTCCTTAGACAGCACCTTCCAAACCCGCGACCTCTAACAACTAGAAGGACAAGGGCAGCAAATGCATGGGAACACCACCAACTGCAAGTTCCCCTCCAAATCACAGCATCCTGACTTGGAACTATCTCGTCATTCCTTCACTGTCGTTCGGTCAAAATTCTGGAACTCCCTTTCTAACAGCACTGTGGGTATACCTACCCCACATGGACTGCAGTGTTTCAGGAAGGCAGCTCACCACCACCTTCTCAAGGGCAATTAGGGATGGGCAATAAATGCTGGCCAGTGACTCCCACATCCCATGAATAAATTTTTTAAAAATCCACTGGTTCTCCTTTATGCTACAAGTGACATCCTCAGAAAACTCCAACAGGTTAGTCAAACATGATTTCTCTTTCACAAATCCATGTTGACTCTGCCCGATCATATCATTATTTTCTAAGTGGCCAGTTATCACATCCTTTATAATAAATTCTAACATTTTCCCTACTACTTACGTCAAACTAACAGGTCTGTATGTCCCCATTTTCTCTCTCCCTCCTTTCTTAAATAATGGGGTTATATTTGCTACTTTCCGGTCTATAGGAACCTTTCCAGAATCTATAGAATTTTGAAAGATAACCACCAATGTATCTACTATCTCTACAACCACTTCCATCAACACTCTGGGACGTTGCTCATCTGCTCCAGAGGATTTGTCAACCTTCAATCCAGTTAATCTTTCAAGTGCTACCTCTTTATTAATACTAATTTCTTTCAGTTCCTCATTTTCACCAATCCATTGGTTCCCTAGTGTTACTGGGATACTTTCTGTATCTTCCTCCATGAAGACAGATACAAAGTAATTGTTTAGTTTCTCTGCCATTTCCCTATTTTCCATTATAAATTCTTCTGTCTCTGCCTGTAATGGACCCACATTTGTTCTTGCTAGTCTTTTTCTTTTCACATACCTAAAGAAGCTTTTACATTCCACCTTTATGTTTCTCGCTAGCTTTCATTCATATTCTTTTCCCTTTCTTGATCAGTTTCTTGGTCATCCTTTGCTGGATTCTAAATTACTCCCACCCTTGGGCTTAGCACGTTTTCTGGCAACCTGATAAGCCACTTCCTTTGATCTAATGCAATCTTTAACTTCTTTTGGTAGTCACGAAGATTCACCCTTTCTGTTGGGTTTTTGTGTCTTAGAGGAATGTATGTTTGTTGTAGACCATGTAATACTTCTTTAAATACTAGCCATTGTCTGTCCACCCATCAAATCTTGGTGTATTTTCCCAATTCACCGTAGCCAACTTGCCCCTCATACGTTCATAGTTTCCTCTGTTCAGATTTAAGACCCTAGTTTCAGAATGAACTATATCTCTTTCAAACTTAATATATAATTCTATCATATTATGGTCACTATTTCCCAAAGGCTCCTTTATAGCAAGGTTATTAATTAGCCCTTTCTCATTTCATAATACTAAATCTAAAATAGTCCGATCCCTAGTTGCTTCTTCAACGTACAATTCCAGAACCCCTTCTCGTACACACACCAGGAATTCAGCCTCCACAGCATTAGTGCTAATTAGGTTTACCCAGTCTATATGTAAATTAAAATCGCCCATTATTATTGTATTACCCATGTTGCACGCACCTCTAATTTCCTGATTGATACTGTGCCCAACATTACCACCACTGTTTGGTGGCCGATAAACAACTTCCACCAATGTTTGCTGCCCCTTGCTGTTTCTTAGCTCTACCCAAACTGATTCTACATTTTGATCCTTTGATCCAAGATCCTTTCTCACTAATGTACTGATCTTGTCCCTTATTAAGGGGGCTACCCCACCTCCTTTTCCTTTTTGCCTATCCTTCCTAAATAACGAATATCCTTGAATATTCAGTTCCCAGTCTTAGTCACCAAGTAGCCACATATCTGTAATGGCAATCACACCCATTTACCTCCATTTGTACCTTCAATTCATCTACCTTATTGCGAATGCCCTTAACTTTGTCTTTTTAACATTATTTCACATTCTGATCCTATTTAATGCTTGCCTTTGCTTCGTCTGTCTTCTAATTTCGCTGACTACTTTTCGACCTCCTGTTACCAGTTTTGCTCCTCTCCAATCTGAGCTCCCTCTCAGGTTCCCATCCCCCTGCCAATCTAGTTTAAATCCTCCCCAATAGCACTAACAAATCTCCCTGCAAGGTTGTTAGTCCCTGCTAAGGTGGAACCCATCGATCTTATACAGGTCCCACCTGCCCCAGAACTTGTCCCAATGACTCACAGTCATAGAGTCATACAGCACAGGAACAGGCCCTTTGGCTCATCGTGTCTGTGCTGGCCATCAAGCACCTACCTATTCTAATCCCATTTTCTAGCACTTGGCCCGTAGCCTTGTATGCTATGGCGTTTCAAGTGCTCATCTAAATACTTCTTAAATGTTGTGATGGATCCTGCCTCTACCACCTCTTCAAGCAGTGCGTTCCAGATTCCAACCACCCTCTGGGTGAAAAAAACTTTTCCTCAAATCCCCTTTAAACCACCTGCCCCTTATTTTAAATCTAGGCCCCCTGGTTATTGACACCTCCGCTAAGGGAAAAAGTTTCTTCCTATCTACCCTATCTATGCCCCTTATAATTTTGTATACTTCTATCAGGTCTGCCCTCAGCCTTCTCTACTCTAAGGAAAACAACCCTAGCCTTTTCAGTCTCTCTTCATAGCTGAAATGCTCCAGCCCAGGCAACATCCTGGTGAATCTCCTCTGCACCCTCTCCAGTGCAATCACATCCTTCCTCTAGTGTGGTGCCCAGAACTGTACACAGTACTCCAGCTGTGACCTAACTAGCGTTTTATACAGCTCCATCATAACCTCCCTGCTCTTATATTCTATGCCTCGGCTAATGAAGGCATGTATCCCATATGCCTTCCTAACCACCTTATCTACCTGTGCTGCTGCCTTCAATGATCTATGGACAAGTACACCAAGGTCCCTCTGACCCTCTGTACTTCCTAGGGTCCTACCATCCCTTGTATATTCCCTTGCCTTGTTAGTCCTCCCAAAATGCATCACCTTACAATTCTCAGCATTAAATTCCATTTGCCACTGCTCCACTCATCTTCCCAGCCCATCTATATCGTCCTGTAATCTAAGGCTTTCCTCCTCACTATTTACGATACCACCAATTTTTGTGCCATCTGCGAACTTACTTATCATACCTCCTATATTCACGTCTAAATCATTAATGTACACTACAAACAGCAAGGGTCCCAGCACTGATCCCTGCGGTACACCACTGGTCACAGGCTTCCACTCACAGAAACAACCCTCGACCATCACCCTCTGCCTCCTGCCACCAAGCCAATTTTGGATCCAATTTGCCAAATTGCCCTGGATCCCATGGGCTCTTACCTTCTTAACCAATCTCCCATGCAGGATCTTATCAAAAGTCTTATTGAAGTCCTTGTAGACTACATCAACTGCTTTACCCTCATCTACACATCGAGTCACCTCCTCGAAAAATTCAATCAAGTTAGTTAGGCACGATCTCCCCCTGACAAAGCCATGCTGACTCTACCTGATTAATCCCTGCCTCTCCAAGCGGAGACTAATCCTGTCCCTCAGAATTTTTTCCAATAGTTTCTCAACCATTGATATTAGACTCACTGGCCTCTAATTACCTGGTTTATCATTGCTATGCTTCTTGAATAATGGTACCACATTCGCTGTCCTCCAGTCCTCTGGTACCTCTCCTGTGGCCAGAGAGGATTTGAAAATTTGTATCAGAGCCCCTGCTATCTCCTCCCTTTTCCTCACATAACAGCCTGGGATACATCTCATCTGGGCCTGGGAATTTATCCACTTTTAAGCACGCTAAAACCACTAATTCTTCCTCCCTTTCAATACTAATTTGTTCATATCACAATACCCCCTCCCTGATCTCTACACCTACATCGTCCTTCTCCATAGTGAACACAGATGAAAAGTAATCATTTAAAATCTCACCTATATCCTCTGGCTTCACACACAGATTGCCACTTTGGTCCCCAATGGGCCTTACTCTTTCCCTGCTTATGCTCCTGCCCTTAATATAGTTATAAAATGGATTTTCCTTTATCTTGCTTGCCAGTGTCTTTTCATGTCCCCTCTTTGCTCTCCTAATTACTTTTTTAAGTACCCCCCGACACTTTCTGTACTCCTGTAGGGCCTTCACTTTTTTCAGCACTCTGAATCTGCCATAAGCCTCCTTTTTTTTCCTGATCCAATCCTCTATATCCCTTGACATCCAGGGTTTCCTGGACCTTTGGTCCTACCCTTCACCTTAACGGGTACATGTTGGCCCTGAACTCTCATTATTTCCTCTTTGAATGACTCCCATTGATCTGATGTAGACTTTCCTACAAGTAGCTGCTCCCAGTCCACTTTGGCCAGATCCTGTTTTATCAGATTGAAATCGGCCATCCCCCAATTCAGTACCTTTATTTCTGGTCTGTCTATGTCCTTTTCCAAAACTACCTTAAATCTTACAGAGTTATGGTCACTATCCCCGAAATGCTCCCCCACTGACACTTCTACCACTTGTCCAGCTTCATTCCCTAGGATTAGGTCCAGTACTGCCCTTTCTCTTGTAGGACTTTCTACGTACTGGCTCAAAAAGCTCTCTTGTATGCATTTTAAGAATTACGCTCCCTTTAAGTCTTCTGCATTAAGACTATCCCAGTTGATATGAGGGAAGTTGAAATTCCCTACTATTATTACCCTATTATTTTTACACCTGTCTGAGATTTGCCTGCAAATCTGCCCCTCTATCTCTCCCTGACTGTTTGGAGGCCTGTAGTACACTCCCAGCCAAGTGATTGCCCCCTTTTTGTTTTTAGGTTCTACCCATATGGCCTCATGTCAGGAACCTTCTAAGATATCATCCCTCCTTACTGCAGTAATTGACTCCATGATCAACAGTGCAATACCAACTCCTCTTTTATCCCCTCCCCTGTCACGCCTGAAGATTCTATACCCTGGAATATTGAGCTGCCAGTCCTGCCCCTCCTTCAACCATGTCTCTGTGATAGCAATAATATCATAATCCCATGTGCTAATCAATGCCCTCAATTCATCTGCCTTACTAGTAAGACCCCTTGCATTAAAATAGATGCAATCCAGCCTTGCATTTTTCACTTGTGCATTAATCGGTAGATATTTGCTCTGCCTTCCAGACTGACTCTGTTTCTCTTCTATATTTGACTGTGCATCACCCCTTAATGTACCTCCACTCTGTATCCCATCCCCCTGCCAAAGTAGTTTATACCCCCCCAACAGCACTAGCAAACCTCCCAGCAAGGATGTTGGTCCTGTTCTGGTTCAGGTGCAACCTGTCCAAATTGAACAGGTCCCACCTTTGCCAGAAACAGTCCCAGTGATCCAGGGAACTAAAGCATCCTGCACCATCTCCTCAGCCATGTATTCATCTGCTCTATCCTCCTATTCCTAGTACGTGGCACTGGGAGTAATCCAGAGATTACAACCTTTGAGATCCTGCTTTTTAATCTGCTACCAAGCTCCCTAAATTCTTGTTGCAGGACCTCATCCCTCTTTCTACCTATGTCATTGGTATCAATGTGTACCACGACCTGTGACTGTTCACCCTCCCCCTTCAGAATGTCCTGCAGCCGCTCCGTGACACCCTTGACCCTAACACCAGGGAGGCAACATACCATCCTGCAGTCACGTTTGCGGCCACAGAAACACCTATCTGTACCCCTTATGATATAATTCCCTATCACTATAGCTCTCCCACTCCTTTTCCTCCCCTCCTGTGCAGCTGAGCCACCCGTGGTGCCACAGACTGGCTCTTGCTGCATTCCCCTGAGAAGCTATCTCCCCCAACAGTATCCAAAGTGGAAAATCTGTTAGAAAGGGAGATGGACCCAGGGGACTCCTGCACTACCTGCCTAGTTCTTCTACTCTGCCTGGCGGTCACCCATTCCCTTTCTGTCTGAGCAGTCTTTACCTGCGGTGTTACCACCTCCCTGTACATGCGATCCACGATGATCTCAGACTCATGGATGCTCCACAATGTCTCCAGCCACCGCTCCAGATCCGAAACGCGGATTTCGAGCAGCTGCAGCTGGAGACACTTCCTGCACACCTGTTCGCTCTAGACACTGGAAGTGTCCCTGACTTCCCACATTGCACAGGAGGAGCACTCCACATTGCCGAGCTGCCCTGCCGTGACTTACCCCTAATTTATCTCCTTAAATTACCCAACAATTAGATTACTTACACTAGGGACCTTGATTCCCTAAAAAAAAACTACCTACTATATTTTTTTAAAAACATCAGAAATCTGATGCCCTCCCTCCCACACCAATTCTCCCCTCATATGTTCAATCGTTTAATCCTCCTATTCATATGCTCACAAGCACATGCACTGGGAGTAATCCTGAGATTACTGCTTTTGAGGTCCCACTTTTTAATCTCTTTCCTAACTCTCTAAAATCTGCGTTCAGGACCTCATCGTTGGTACCAATGTGGACCACGGCCTTTGGCTGTTCACACTCCTCCAGAAGAATGTCCTGCAGCTGCCCTGTGACATGCTTGACCCTGGCACCAGGGAGGCAACATACCCTCCTGGAGTCACGTCTAAGGCCACAGAAACGCCTATCTGTTGCCTGAGCTAAAAAAATCCCCTATTACTATTGCTCTTCCATTCTTCCTCCTAACCTCCTGTGCAGCTGAGCCACCCGTGGTGCCACGGACTTGGCTCTGGCTGCACTGCTCTGAGGAACCATCACCCTCACCAGTAGTCAAAATGGAAAACTGGTTAGCTAACAAGCAGAAAGGTTACACCCAGACACTGCATTTCAACCTAATAAAATCATTGTAACATGTGCATGAGGAAGGGCTCATTTTTCAACAGATGTGATAACACTTTGTTAAAGCTACATTGTAAATACTTTTAACTACATTTTCTTGGGCTGAAAGATTAGGGGAAATATCTACAAGGAAGCCATTGATTGGAGTACATTATAGCCAGAAAAGAAATAAAATGCATCATGTATTTGTGAGGTGACAAAATAATCTAGTCAGGCTCATCTATGTTGATACTGATTGAGTTGTGGGAATGCTACGTAGAGGTACTACTACTGAATGCTATATTGAAACAATCTGACTATAAGAAAATTCCAAATCAATTAGACAGTGTAGCTGCTATTTGCAACTACAACATCTGATTTACAATCTTTACAATGAAGCAATTAACACATTCCATATCATGAATGTTTTTTCATTATCAGATTATTTCTGTTCTTTCACTGACCACCAGACATTGTATTATGTAACAAGCTGTAAAGATGCTTCAAAGCAACAGCGAGAGCTATGTCTAAAAATAGTCTATTTTTCGCTCAGACAAATCGATTTATACAGGTAACAAAGTCCTTTCTGTAGCATATGGAGCTGGCATATCATTACTGCATGTGCTTGAGGGACAAAGAAAAAATATCAAAGAGAATAACAGTTGCACAGAAAGCAAAAGAAATAAATAAATGGGAAAGGTCACATTTCAAGTAGAATCCACAATTTTTCATCCTAATTTTCACAAATTCTGCATATAAATATTTCAGATTGTTTTTGGTATGTGCATTGCATGAATAGCAAGCCTTTCTAAAAAAAACACCATCATGTTCACAAATGTTTTGTTTATTCCTCTTGTGAATTGAGAAGAGCCAATAGATAAAACAGAGTGCCATAGTACACTGACCTGGGATTCAGAAGATCTTGGGTTCAAGCTCCACCACAGAGATTGAACACGTAACCCAGGCTGGTACTTCAGTGCAGTACTGAGGAAGTGCTGCAGTGTCAGAGGTGCCGTCTTTCATATGAGACGTTAAACTGAGGCACTGTCTGCCCTCTCAGATGTAAAAGATCTCATGGCAGTACTAAAGGAAGAGCAGGTGAATTCTCCTAGAGTCCTGGCCAACACTTATTCTTTAACAAGCATTATTAAAACAAATGATCTCTTTATTTATCTTATTGTTGTTTGTGTGACCTTGCTGTACACAGATTGACTGTGGTGCTACATAGTATTATGTAGTATTTAGAGCACAAAAACAGGCCATACAGCCCATGCCAGTGTTTATTTACCACACAAACCTCCTCTCACCCTGCTTCATCAACATATCCATTGACATATCCTTCCATTCCCTTCTTTCATATGTGCTTTTCTAGCTCTCCTTAAATGTATCTATTCTGGTGCCTAAATTACTTGTGGTAGCGAGTTCCACATTCCAGCCATTCTCTGAGTAAAGAAGCTGCTCCCGATTCCCTATTGGATTTATTAGTGATGAGTTTATAATTATGGGCCCTGGTTCTGGTCTCCCTGCAAATGGAAACATCTTCTCTATGTCTATCCTACCAACCTCTTTCATAATCTTAAAGGTCTCTAATAGGTCACTCCTCAGTCCTCCCTTCTCGAGAGAAAAGAGCCCTTGCCTGTTTAATCTTTCCTGATAGGTATAACTTCTCAGTTCTCGTATAATTCTAGTAATTTCTTTGCACCTACACCAGTTCCTCAGTATCCCTTTCATAATATGGAGACCAGAACTGTTCACTCAACTCCAAGTGTGGTCTGCCTATTTTTTTTTGTGGGATGTAGGTGTCGCTGGATGGGACAGCATCTATTGCCCATTCCTAATTGCCTTGAGAAGGTGGTGGTGAGCTGCCTTCTTGAACCGCTGTAGTCCTTGGGCTGCAGGTATATCCATAGTGCTGTTAGGAAGGGAGTTCCAGGATTTTGACCCAGCGACGGAGAAGGAACGGCAATATAGTTCCAAGTCAGGATTGTGTATGGCTTGGAGGGGAGCCTGCAGGTGGTGGCGTTCCCATGCATTTGCTGCCCTTGTCCTTCTAGATGGTAGAGGTCGTGGGTTTGGAAGGTGCTGTCGACAGAGCCTTAGTGAGTTGCTGCAGTGATTCTTGTATATGGTACACACTGCTGCCACTATGTGTCGGTGGTGGAGGAAATGAATCTTGAAAGCTGTGGATGGGCTGCCAATCAAACGGGCTGCTTTTTCCTGGATGGGATCGAGCTTCTTGAATGTTGTTGGAGTTGCACCCATCCAGGCATGTGGAGAGTATTCCATCACACTCCTGACTTGTGCCTTGTAGATGGTGGATAGGCATTGGGGAGTTAGGAGGTGAGATACTCGCCACAGAATTCCCAACTTCTGGCCTGCTCTTGTAGCCACAGTATTTATGTGGCTGGTCCAGTTCAGTTTCTGGTCAATGGTGACCCCCAGGATTTTGATAGTGGGGGATTCAGCGATGGTAATGCCATTGAACGTCAAAGGAAGATGGTTAGATTCTCTATTGTTTGAGATGGTCATTGCCTGGCACTTGTGTGGTGTGAATGTTACTTGCCACTTATCAGCCCAAGCCTAGATGTTGTCCAGGTCTTGCTGCATATGGACAGGGCTGCATCAGTATCTGAGGAGTCGCGAACGGTGCTGAACATTGTGCAAGCATCAGCGAACATCCCCACTTCTGACCTTATGATTGAAGGAAGGTCATTGTTGAAGCAACTGAAGATGGTTGGACCTAGGACACTACCCTGACGAACTCCTGCAGTAATGTCCTGGGACTGAGATGATTGACCTCCAACCACCACAATGATCTTCCTTTGCACTCGGTATGACTCCAACCAGTGGAGAATTTTCCCCCTGATTCCCATTGAATACAGTTTTGTTAGGACTCCTTGATGCCATACTCGGTCAAATGCTGCCTTGATGTCAAGAGCAGTCACTCTCATCTCACCTCTGGAGTTCAGCTATTTTGTCCATGTTTGAACCAAGGCTGGAATGAGTTCAGGAGCTGAGTGATCATGGTGGAACCCAAACTGAGTGTCAATGAGCAAGTTATTGCTGAGCAAATGCCGCTTGATAGCTGCAGAAATAGTGGATACATTGGTTCTGATCTTCCAGAATTCCTTAGATTATGGTGCAGGTCCCAAAGATTGGAAGGTAGCAAACATACTCCCACTGTTTAAGAAAGGAGAGAGAAAACAGGGAACTATAGGCTTGTTAGCCTAACATCAATAGCAGCTATTATTAGGGACTTGGTAACAGGGCACTTAGAAAATCATAATATGATTAAGCAGAGTCAACACAGATTAATGAAAGGGAAATTGTGTTTGACAAATCTGTTAGAGATTTTTGAGAATGTAACTGGTAAGATGGACAAGGGGACTGAGAGTAACATATCCAAATTTGTTGATGTTACAGATTCAGGTGGGAAAGTAAGCAGTGAAGAGGACGCAAAGAGGCTGCAGAGGGATAGAGACAGGTTGGGTGAGTGGGCAAGAACATGCTAGTCTCCGGAATGGTGCCATGCAACTACCATTGATTGTCATAAAAACCCATCTGGTTCACTAATGTCCTTTAGGGAAGGAAATCTGCCGTCCTTACCTGGTCTGGCCTACATATGACTCCAAACCCACAGCAATGGGGCTGACTCTTAACTGCCCTCTGAAATGGCCTAGCAAGCCACTCAGTTCAAGGGCAAATAGGATGGGCAACAAATGCCGGCCTGCCAGCGAGGTCTACATCCCATGAACGAATGAAAAAACCCCGGGGAAAAGCAAGTTTAACAGATGACTCTTTAAAATCATCAAACCTAACACGTTATCTTTATAATCTCTATCTTTTCTTGAATGTGTGTGTATCTGTTTGAGTGTGAGATTGGGTGTTGTTGCATATATTTCAGGTGTTGGAAAATAAACATTTATCTTTTTTTTTAAATACAAGAAAACCTGTCATTTGTCTGCTCTTAACAACTGAAGCACTCAGGGGATAAATAAACATCTTTAAAAGAGAGAGTCTTCAGAGAGTCGAGAAGTGAAAAAGGGGGAATCATTCCTATCATCTCTCCCCTGTCCATAACACACTCTTTACCTAAGGAAGAACATCCTTGCATTCGAGGGAATGCAGTGAAGGTTCACTAGACTGGTTCCTAGGATGAGGGGATTGTCCTATGAGGGGAGATTGAGTAGACTAGACCAATATTCCCTGGGTTTTAGAAGAATGAGAGGTGATCTAATTGAAACATAAAATTCTTCAAGGGCTTGACAGGGTAGATGCTGAGAAAATGTGTTTCCCCTGGCTGGGGAATCTAACACACGGGGTCATGGTCTCAGAGTAAGGGGTCAGCCATTTAGGACTGAGATGAGGTGAAATTTCTTCACTCAAAGGGTTATGAATCTTTGAAATTCTCTACCCCAGAGAGCTGTGGATGCTCAGCTGTTGAATACATTCAAGACAAAGGTCAATAGATTTTTAGGTACTAAAGAAATTACGCGATATGAGGATAGTGCGGAAAGGAGGAGTCGAGGTAGAATATTGGTCATGATCTTGTTGAATGGCAGAGCAGGCACGATGGGCCAAATAACCCACTCTTACTCCTATTTCTTATGCACTGTGTAGGTTCTCTAAGGTGATGTGTGTCAGAGCAGTAGGACATGGGCTTGCAAGCTCAGTTTTCCATAAAAATTCTCAATCATGGCCAACTAACTAAAGAGAGGCTTCAAACATGGAACTGTCACTTCTCCAACAGTATAGATGCAAGCTACAATGCAAGGCCAGCCTGAGCTTCTCTCATGTACTGTCCACATATTAGCATCAGTGCTGAAACATTGAGTTTTCCTCACTGAGCAATGATGCACTGCATAGCACCTGCCAAGTTGTTCTACAGTGAATATCTATTAACATATTCAGATGTATGCAAATGTTTTGCACATAAAAGTGAAAGGAAGTTTTATGTTTCCTAAGATATAGACTGTACTATTGTCTGTAAGATGATCATCATCATTTTCACCATTGGCAACAGATAGATTAAAATCAATGTGTGGTTTCTATAGGGAATATATGTTCTCTGCTTATGCTGAGCTCATATTGGAAAATTACTCAGTTAGACAATAATGGCTCAAAACCATTAATTCCAGACTATAACAGGAATAGGCACAAATTTGAAGGGTAGAGAAGTCAGATCAAATGGAGAAAGGCTAGGACTATAAAAACAAAATAAGGCCCAAGGACTGAGAAAGAAGAAGACTTTGGAACTAAAATTTACTGGTTGGCAAAGGAAGAGACCTAATATTCATGAGGGACTTGGGCACATCCTAATAATCAATGTTAATAAAGATGTGAGTGTGTTACTAAAAGTATGTGAAGCCTATAAGGGACAGTAGCAGCAGAAAGGAAGGTTTCTTGGTTCTTGTAAAATTCTCATTAGCTAAGTGGATGTAGTTTACATGTAATCTGCTGCTGCTTCACTTAATAAAATCTTGTAGAAACTCACTTTAGCTCCAAACTTTATTTGGAATTCTACATGCCAACAGTCATCAACATTTTCACCAAGAGGTTCGCAGAAACCACAGCAGACAAGGATACAGAGCTTCAAAAGAAAGCCTGAACAAAACAACACATCATCGATAAGAACAAACAATGAAATATCCAGTGCCAATAACTGCCACTTAAGGGACCTATGGATGAAAGTAATGGCATGTATAGAATGGATAGATGGACGGCATTTGTTGAGGGTGACTATGAGGGAGAGGCATGACATTGCATAATGATGAGGGTGAATGTCAGTGGTGAATGGACAGATGGGGATGTGAAGAAGTGCATAAACTGAGAGGGATCAATGTATCTGCAAGGTAATGCAACGGCCAAGGTGGGAGGAATGCACTGTTAATTCAGTCCCACATCTCATATGTCACAGGTCACAACATATCAATAAATTTTCCCATTTACCGAAACAACCAATTAGATACTCTATTTGTCCCCAGAATAAAGCACACCAACCAGGTTTCTTTAATAAACAACAAAATTACCCATTTATTATAAAACCAAGTCTTAACTAATAATGAAGTAAATATATACACGAAACAAAATATTAAAGCCCCGTATTACTATCCTAGCCCTCGCACACACGCACATACATCCAAAAACCAGTTAACCGGGAAAAAAAGGATTTTTGTTTACAGCTGTTTCAAAGGAATAAAAGGAATTAAAAAAAACATACTGAAGCGAAGAGGTGGAAGTCCTTTGCTTTAGCAAGTTATCGCAAAGTCGAATAGTTGGATGCCACTCAGAGTCCTTCCAGGTGATGTTGATAAACAGTCTGTTTTGGGTAGGTGTTCAAATAAATTCAACTGCAGAAGCTTCACATAGGACTTCCATCAGGTGTGCAGCAACAGGTGTCAGTTCTCACACACATTCGATGCAAAAGCCCTTTTTTAAGATACAAGGTTTCTGCAAGCATTCAGGGTTTCTTAATGCAGGAGGCAACAGTACCACTTCATACAAGCTTTTGCTTTTCATTAGCAGGGATTCTTCAAAGAGAGGTAACAGTTATCTGTTTTTTTCTTCTGATTTCCTGGCAGGTCCATATGCAGATTCCAACTGCCTGCTTTTAGGCCAAAAAAAAGCATCTTTTAACAGTTCAAAGTGAAATGAACTTTTTCCAAGCAAGTCTAATGCTAAGTCATAAATTCTCCCTTATCACAACAAAGGGTAGCTCTTAGGTCAAAACCCCCTGCTATGTTTACTGGAAATCACATGCTTTCCAGAAAAACTTGTCCACAGGTCAACCTTCTTGAAAAAAAAACACCCAAAGGTCAGCCTCTTCAGTTTTAAAAATACAGATTCCAGGTTTGAACAAAAAATATATGGAAATTCCCTAACAGTAAGTTGGTGTAAGCAGTGCTGTGCTGGAGTAGGCTTAAGAAGGCAGAGTGAGGAGTTTGCGGGGGGATGTGCACATCAGGATACAGGTGAATGTGCCATTTCTCTCACCTTTTCTATCTGCTTTGGTCATTGAACCGCTTTGTGCTGTATATCCTGGAGCACATTCCTACTGTACAGTATACTCCTCCGGTTCCTCACAGCCCTCATTGCTTTGAAGTCAGTCTTATATAACTATAATCTTCCAAAGATCTCTCAATTTGCAAACCGTTCTTTTAGATTGGAAAATTGTGCATGTCACTTCACTATTTAAGAACGGTGACAGAGAGAAGCCAAGGAATTATAGACCAGCTAGCCTTAACATCTGTTGTTGAAAAATTACTAGAGTCTATAATTAAGGATAGGGTAACTGAACATCTGGAAAATTTTCAGCTGATCATAGAGCACTGGCATGGATTTGTAAAGGTAAGGTCATAGAGAGATACAGCACTGAAACAGGCCCTTCGGCCCACCAAGTCTCTGCCGACCAACAACCACCCATTTATACTAATCCTACATTAATCCCAAATTCCCTACCACATCCCCACCGTTCTCCTACCACCTACCTACACTAGCGGCAATTTACAATGACCAACTTACCTATCAACCTGCAAGTCTTTGGCTGTGGGAGGAAACCGCAGCACCTGGCGGAGACCCACGCGGTCACAAGAAGAACTTGCAAACTCCACACAGGCAGTACCCAGAACTGAACCCGGGTTGCTGGAGCTGTGAGGCTGCGGTGCTAACCACTGCGCCACTGTGCCGCACTGGTGAGGCACATGAAGAAACAACACTATTTGGGAAGAGCATAAGCGAGAAAGTTCAAAAGCATCAGACATTTAGTCCATTAAAGCTTTGTACCAAATGAGTAAATTTGCCACTTTTACATATTTAAAGGATATGTATAGTAATGTCTGCTTTTCATTATGCACAGTTAAAACTAACAATAGACTGCAAGATTTGCTCATAATCCTTTTAGAAAGATTAAAGGTTAAAGTGCATATTTCATAACTAAAGGCTACAGTTTATTAAAAACCAAGATTGATTCGCTGGCTATGGGGTGAGCAAAAAATTAAATGGGTTGTCCCTGGAAGTAGAAATACATTCAACAGCACATTGCTGCACCTGTTGGAATGCAAGAATAAAAATGTGTAAGTGATAGATTTCCACAGACCAGACATCTGGATGTATATGTTACTCAAAGTTTTAAAATATTCAGTTTTGGTTTGTGGCCACAACCACAAAACTAGAATAGTTTCCTCGGTTTGCTAGTGGCTAAGATCCTAATGCCCTACATTATTTACCAGCTAGTGGTATAGATTTCAAACTTTGCATGTCTTCTTTAAAGGGAATGGGAGAGAGGACATAAAACCAGACATTAGAAAGAAACTTCTCAAAGAAAGCATTTGTCCCTTTGAGAAAACAGCAGTTCTCAGGCTCCATCAGTGTGAAAATGAGGAGTCAGAATGTCTTGTTGAGTAGAGTTTATTCCACTAGAGACTTACAAGATTCTTACTGTGAAACCATGACCAAACTCCTGCCAAATTTATGGAGAATGAGGCTATTTTTTTGTATCCATGATGTGCTACTTAAACTTTATAATGACACTTAAAGAAGCATCCCAGAATAAGGCTGGATTAATCCTGCAATATTTGTAAGAAAATGCTCCCCACATCTTTACTTCTTTTTCCACAGCTTTGAGACATCTTTCTTTCCTCCATAATAAAGTAAACAAGTGAAATGGCTGTGCAAGCAATGAATAAGTGAAGTGTCATGTTTCACCATCCCAAAAATCAGTTTCGTCATCCCAATCGCATTTAGAGTTAATAACGTCTCTAACCAGAATCACAGCCATCTTGAGCAACTTCTTAAAAAAAAGTTACATTAAAATTATATTTGTTCAATTAGATAGATATTTTCTCCATGAAGATATAAGAATAAGGCCATTCAAAGGAAGTGGCTAAACGTTCCCTTTGATGCTCCAAAAGGATTTATTATAGCTCATAGAAGGACAATAACTGATTGAATACTGTACTCTCAAACACATTTGAGAATAGTAATTTCTTATATAGATTGGGAAGTCTAGCCTTAGTTATAAAGTAAGTTACCAACTAATAACCACTTTTAGGGTTCCATAACAATGGATGTACAATTGCTCGACTTTGGGAATGGATTGCAAGATCTTTGAACAACAGTGAAAGTGAAAAACAGTGAGTGAAAGAAACAGAAAGAGAAAAGATGTGAGCTTCCAGGACAATATTGTAAAGATCAGTGCTGAAACCATAATCTATCTTAGATGTCCTTGTGTGAAAATGCCCACCTGAAAACACTTCAAATTCTAGATTGCCATGGGGATGGCCTCTATATAAGGACTTGTTCTAAAGTAGGAACATATTCTGTTGTTAACAAGTAATGGGCTCTGCATCAATCTTAACACATCTCTACAAACCTGGGATAAATCATTTTTTGCACCGTAGCAAATCCACATCAGTCCATAGAGGAACTGAGTTACATAAGAACATAAGAAATATGAGCAGGAGTAGGCCATTCATCCCTTCGAGCCCACTCCGCCATTCAATGCGATCATGGCTGATCTTCTACTTCAAGACCATTTTCCTGCACTATCCTCATATCCCTTGATGTTTTTAATATGTAGAAATCTATCGATCTCAGCCTTGAACATAATGACTGTGCTTCCACAGCCCTCTGGGGTAGAGAATTCCAAAGATTCACCACCCTCTGAGTGAAGAAATTCCTCCTCATCTCAGTTCTAAATGGCCTGCCCCCTATTCTGAAACCGTGTCTCCTGGTTCTGGACTCCCCAGCCAGGGTTGCAATCAAATATGCTGTATATCTAACAGCATGGCATTTAGTTTCAAAATTACTATTGCTTATGTGAAGGGAGATTACTGGTGACAGGTGTATTAAGTAAGGGAACAGTTTGAGCTAAGCCGCTCCCCTATCTGCCACAGATAGTGGATGGATTTTGACTCAGCAGAAGTCTAAGAATGCAATCACTGTACCAGTACATTGAACTGCTGAAATAAACAGCCTTGCACTGGAGCAAATATGGTTGCTATCAAGCTTGGGTTCTCTGAGGTATGGTTTGCCTTGCATGTTTCTTAACATGTAGCATGAACATCCTAACAAGAAAACATGCCCCAGCACCGTTGTGAAGCTGGCTATGTACATGATGTTATGGGGTGTTTTCCACTGGAACTTTACTAGAAAATCCAGATAAACAACCTCTTGCATTATTTAAAAGATCAATGGAAGTGAGTGTACCTCCACAAGCCAGGAGTCAAAGTGTGGTAAATATGGTGCAGGTGAGCATCACTTATGGTCTAAAATGCATTTGATTATTTTTTTCCTTGACGAACTGAAAAGGTCTGCCTGTAATTGAGATAAATTTTGAAGTGTAAATCAAAAGCAAATAACTAGACAAGCCACATGAAAACTGTGGCTACAAGAGGAGGTCAGAGGCTGGGTATTCTGCGGTGAGTAGCTCACCTCCTGATTCCCCAGAGCCTTTCCACCATCTACAAGTCAGGACTGTGAAGGAACACTGTCCACTTGCCTGCATGAGTGCAGCTCCAACAACACCCAAGAAGCTCAACACCATCCAGGACTAAGCAGCCACTTGATTGGCATTCCATCCATCACCTTAAACATTCACTCCTCCACCACCAGTGCTCCGTGGCACATGTGTATACAATCTCCAAGATGCAATGCAGCAACTCATCAAGCCTTCTTAGACTGTACCTTTCAAACTTGTGACCTCTACCACCTAGAAGGACAAGGGCAGCAGGCTCATGGGAACACCACACCTGCAAGTTCCCCTCCAGATCACTCCATCCTGACTTGAAACTATAGTGTTGTTCTTTCATTATCGCTGGGTCAAAATCCTGGAACTCCCTCCCTAACAGCACTGTGGGCATACCTATACCACATGGACTGCAGTAGTTCAAGGTGGCGGTTCACCACTGCCTTCACAAGGGCAATTAGGGATGGGCAATAAATGCTGGCCTTGCCAGTGACACGCATATTCCATGAATGAATTTTTTTTTAAAAGTTGAATAACTTGTCTATATTACACTTATTCCATGCTCCATATTTGGGTTTCATTATTCCTCTAACGCATCTAGGTGCACATCAACTGGTTTTCCCAGCATTGAGCTCCCAGCTGTTACAGGCTCCAGACATGCCAGTGGCTCGAGCTCTAACACCAGATGCACTTTCAAAGCCTGCAGATCTGCAGACTCCAATCAGTAATACAGCCTCCCTCCCTGATTACAGGTACCTAGAAATATAAGAAGTTACAACACAAACTTTTGACTCAACCAGTTTGTGTCTACAATTACCCTCCGTGTGAGCAAATAGTCCTAATACATCTGCCCACCCTGTTCCCATATTCCTTGAACTTCTTTTCCTTCATCCACCTATCCACTCTAATCTTGAATGTCGACAGTTTCTATCTTAACCACTAACCCTGCCTAAAAGTGAATGCCACAGCCTCATAGCTTTGAAGAAATTTCTTCTGCACTATTTTCTAATTCTCTGACATTTAACCTTGCTCCTATGACCTTTAACCTTGCTCCTATGACCTCTTGCTCTTGACACCTTAATTACTGGAGACAGTCTGCTTGTAATTACCCTGTTCTATCCTTTCATAATGTCATTTTTATCATATTGCCCTAGAATCTGCATTGTTTCAATGAAAAATGAAGCAGTTTTTCAAGTTTTTCTTCATATATCCTCATCCCAGACAGCATCCTACTGAAATAAAAGCAAATTATGGCAGATGCATGAAATCTGAAATAAAAACAAGCGCTGGAAATATATACAGCAGGTCTGGCAGCATCTGTGGAGAGAGAAACCGAGCCATCGCCTCAGGTCTGTGACCTTAATCAGATTGTATGTTTTTCCAATTATGCTACAATGTCAACTCTTCTGGCTTAAGAAAAATGGAGACATAAACTTAAGTCTATTAACTAATCAATTTTTTAAAAATAAATAGTAACATTCTCATTGCAAAGAATTACACTTGATGCCTGTTTAACTTTGGGGTCCAAATAATTCAGAGTTCTGATGAAAAGTCACAGACCTGAAACGTCAACTCGGTTTCTCTCTCCACAGATGCCTCCAGACCTGCTGCATATTTCGAGCACTTTCTGTTTTTATTATAGCATCCTACTGAATCTGTGCTGTACCCTCTCTAATTCTCCAATAGCCCTCCTATAGTGTGCAGCCCAATATTGCACACAGTACTCCAAGTGACGACTTATTCAAGTTTTATCAATGTTAATCATTACCTCTTGTCTTTCATGTTCCATACCTCTTAAAATAAAACCTTGAATTCCATTAGCTTTTTGTTTTACAGCCTTATCAATCTCAAGTACTTGTTTTGTGGATATGGCTGATGTTGTTAAAGCCACATTTATTTCCCATCCCAAGGGCATTCACAGTCAACCATGTAGTGTGGAACCAGAGTCACCTGGAGGCAGGAATGGAAAGGGGTGGCAGGTTCTCTTCCCTGAAGGACATTATTGAATAAGTAGGGTTTTTAATGATAATCCAGAAACTTTCATGGTTATTTTATCTGGTGCCAGCAACAAATTACCAGTTTTTAATGAATTAAATTCCCCAACTTGCCATGGTGAAATTTACTAGACTAACAATTTAAAGGTTATAATGACAAGGCCATTGTACCCCATGTAATGTCCTCTGAACTATACCCCCAAATCGCTCTGCTCTTCCACAATTCTGAGTATAATTACTGATTTTTTAAAAAACCAAAATGTACCAACTCACATTTACTGACATTTGCCACTTTTTAGCCCATTCCTCCATCTTATCACTATCCCTATGCAACTTCCTTTGGTCTTCTAAAGAATAAACAGTACCTCCTATTTTTGTATCATCTATAAATTAAAACATAGAAACATAGAAAATAGAAGCAGGAGTAGGTTATTCAGCCCTTTGGACCTGCTCCACCATTCAAAAAAGATCATGGCTGATCATCTAATTCAATACCCTGTTCTCGCTTTCTCCCCATATCCCTTAAGAAATATATCTATCTCCTTCTTGAATATATTTAATGACTTGGCCCCCACTGCCTTCTGCAGTAGAGAATTCCACAGGTTCACCACCCTCTGAGTGAAGAAATTTCTCCTCATCTCGATTCTAAATGGCATACCCCGTATCCTGAGACTGTGACACCTGGTTCTGGACTCCCCAGCCATCGAGAACATCCTCCCTGCATCTAGCCTGCCTAGTCCTGTTAGAATTTTATAGATTTCTATGAGATCCCCTCTCATTCTTCTGAATTCTAGTGAATATAGGCCTAGTCGACCCAATCTCTCCTTATATGTCAATCCTGCCATCCCAGGAATCAGCCTAGTAAATCTTCTTTGCACTCCCTCCATGGCAAGAGCATCCTTCCTCAGATAAGCAGACCAAAACTGCACACAATACTCCAGATGTGGTCTCACCAAGGCCTTGTATAACTGCAGTAAGACATCCTTGCTCCTGTAATCAAATCCTCGTAATATGAAGGCCAACATACCATTCGCCTTCCTAACTGCTTACTGCATGCACCTGAATGCTTGCTTTCAGCAACTGGTGTACAAGAACACCCAGGTCTCGTTGCACCTCCCCCTTTCCCAATCTATCACCATTCAGATAATAATCTGCCTTTGTGTTTTTACAACCAAAGTGGATAACCTCACATTTATCCACGTTATACTGCATCTGCCATGCATTTGCCCACTTACCCAACTTGTCCAAATCACATTGGAGCCTCTTGGCATCCTCCTCACAGCTGACATTACCCCCTAGCTTTGTGTCATCTGAAAACTTGGAAATGTTTCATTTAGTTCCCTCACCCAAGTCATTAATATATACTGTGAATAGTTGGGGCCCAAGCACTGATCCCTGCGGTACCCCACTAGTCACTGCCTGACACCCAGAAAAAGACCCGTTTATTCCTACTCTCTGTTTCCTGTTTGTCAACCAATTCTCAATCCATGCCAATATATTACCCCCAATCCCATATGCTTTAATTTTGCACACTAACCTCTTACGTGGGACCTTATCAAAAGCCTTCTGAAAATTGAAATACACCACATCCACTGGTTCTCCCTGATCTATTCTACTAGTGACATCATCAAAAAACTCCAGCAGATTTATTAAGCATGATTTCCTTTCGTAAATCCATGCTGACTTTGTCCAATCCCGTTCATGCTTTCCAGGTGTTCTGCTATCACATCCTTTATAATAGACTCGAGCATTTTCCCCACTACTGATGTAAGGCTAACTGGTCTGTAGTTCCCTGTTTTTTCCCTCCCTCCATTTTTAAATAGTGGGGTTACATTTGCCACCCTCCAATCTGTAGAACTGCTCCAGAGTCTATAGAATTCTGGAAGATGACCACCAATGCATCCACTATTTCCAGGGCCACTTCCTTTAGTACTCTGGGATTATCAGGCCCTGGGGATTTTTCAGCTTTTAACCCCATTAATTTCCCTAGCACTATTTTTTACTAATACTGATTTCCTTCAGTTCCTCCCCCTCATTAGACCCTAGGTTCCCTAACATTTCTGGGAGGTTATTTGTGTCCTCCTTTGTGAAGACAGAACCAAAGTATGTGTTTAATTGTTCTGCCATTCCTTTGTTCCCCATTATAATTTCCCTCGTTTCTGACTGTAAGGGACCTACATTTGTTTTCACTAATCTTTTTCTCTTCACTATTTATAGAAGCTTTTACTGGCAGTTTTTATGTTTCCTGCAAGTTTACTCTCATACTCTATTTTCTCCCACTTAATCAACCTCTTTGTCCTCCTTTGCTGAATTCTAAACTGCTCCCAATCCTCAGAATTGCTGATTTTTCTGGCAATTTTATATGCCTCCTCTTTGGATCTAATACGATCCTAATTTTTTTTGTAAGCCACGGTTGAGCCACCTTTCCAGTTTTATTTTTGCGCCAGACAGGAATGAATAATTGTTGTAATTTATGCACACGCTCTTTAAATATCATCCATTGCCTATCCACCGTCAACCCTTTTAGTACAGTTCCCCAATCTACCACAGCCAACTCGTGCCTCATACCTTCGTAGTTTTCTTTATTTAGATTCAGGACCCTAGTTTAGGATTCAACTACTTCACTCTCCATCTTAATGAAGAATTCTATCAAGTTATGGTCACTCCTCCCCAAGGGACCCCACACAACAAGATTGTTAATTAATCCTTCCTCATTGCACAATGCCCAGTCTAGGATAGCCTATTCTCTAGTTGGTTCCTCAATGTATTGGTCTAAAAGACCATCACGTAACCACTCCAGGAAATCTTCCACCACAGTATTATTGCTAATTTGGTTTGACCAATCTATACGTAGATCAAAGTCACCCATGCTTACAGTTGTACCCTTATTGCATGCGTCTCTAATTTCCTGTTTAATGCCATCCCTTACATCTCCACTGCTGTTTGGGGGCCTATAGACATCCCCCACCAATGTTTTCTGCCCCTTGGTGTTTCTTAACTCCACCCATACAGATTCCACATCATGATTTTCTGAGCCAATATCTTTCCTCACTATTGCATCAATTTCTTCCTTTACTAACAATGCTACCCCTCCTCCTTTCCCTTTTTGCCTGTCTTTCCTAAATAATGAATACCCCTGGACGTTCAGTTCCCATCCTTGGTCACCCTGCAGCTATTTCTCCGTAATCGCTACTATATCATAACCCCTTACTAATTAAGATACCATTCCCTCTAGGCCTACATCCAAATCATTGATATACATTGTGTACAGAAATGGCCACTGAACTTAACTGAAAATATGGCAGAAGGCCATATATACAATATTAATTGCAGATGATTTAGAACAGAGTGCAAGAAAAAATTCTTTAGAGAGTTGTGAGGCTATGGAATTCACTCCAAAGTTATTGGGTTTGCCAGAAACTATGTCAGGGTTCAAGATTCGATCAGTGGATGAAGGAAAATAGGATAGAGAGATATGGGACCAGGCTGAATAAAAGTGATTCGGTGTCATTGCTTGGTTGGGCCAGGTGGCCTGTTTCTATAATGTAATCTCTTTTTACTTTTTGCTCCAGGACTCCTGAAACAGATAAACTGAAAATATTTTGCAGCAAACATACTCCTCAAAAGAATTGAAGTGCAGCTAGCAACCTCATATTACTGCTCTGGTATCTCAAATATTAAGCAATTTTTGTTCAAGAATACTAAAACTGTAATCTTGAATAATATGGAAGTGAAAACATAATTCTGGATCAATTCTCCGCAAAGAAGAGAAAAAGGGGGTAAGAGGTAATTACAAGCAATGTGTCCTTATAACTCTATTATTTAAATATATTGCACACCAATGCTTTAGCACAGTATTTGACATGAATCTGCACTACAGTTTGACAAAAAAAGGCATTAAAAAATGCTTTGATCTTTCCCCAAGTAGATCATCTGTTCAAGTTTCTACGTTCAAAGATTAGTTTTCAGCTATAATTATACGGTCATGCCTGATGAATCTGATTGAATTTTTTGAAGAGGTGACTAGATTAGACCTGCAGTGTTCCAATGAAGCTCAACACAAGCTCAAGGAACAGCACCTCATCTTCCAATAAGGCACTTTACAGCCTTCTGAACTCAACATTGAGTTCAACAATTTCAGACCATGACCCTATTTTGATTGTGTTTATTTTTAACCATGTGCCAGTCTTAAACTTGTTTTTCATGTTTTTGCTTTCGGACACAGCTGTTCATTATTTTGCCACTAACACTCTCTCACTACAAATTCTTTGTATTTTATTACAACTATTACCACTCTCTTTGCCTTTTGTTCCATAACATCTTTGTAATTTAATCTCTCCCTCCCTCTGCCCTATTACAGAGCTTCTCTTTTGTTCTTCTTCCCCACCCCCCCTTCATTTGCTCAAAACCTATTACATTTCTAACCTTTGCCAGTTCTGACGAAAGGTCATCAACCTGAAATGTTAACTCTGTTTCTCTCTCCACAGATGCTGCCAGACCTGCTGAGTATTTCCAGCACTTTCTGTTTTTATACCTCAGAGTCTAGATATAGGTAAGGCTGACGTCAATGTTATGTGATAGAGATTTTCCACAGTATACGCGTAAATCTGTTAATGGGCAAAATGACAGAAAATCGGTGGGAAGTTTTCAAAAAAAAAGTGACACAGAACCAGTTTATACCTTTAAGGGGCAAAAGATCTACTTGTCAAAAAAGACAGCATTTAGCAACTAAAGAGGTAAGAGACTGCATAATTAAAAGAAAAGCATACAAAAATCCAAAAAATAGCGCAGCATACTAGCAAATGGGAAAGATACAAAACAAATAGCAAAGGGCTACAACTCAGAAAGTAAGAGATACAAAAAGAGAGTATGAAAATAAACTTGCAATGGCCATCAAAACCAACATAAAAAATGTTTACAATCACATTAAGAAAAAGAGAGTGGTCAGCAGCAAGGTTAGCCCCTTTCAAACTGATATCAGTAATATTGTCAATGAAAATAAGAAAATGGCAGGCATGCTGAATAATTATTTTGCATCAATTTTACAGTAAAGGAAGAGGTCAGCATGCCAGAAATCCCAAGGAAACTTGTTGAATCAGGGACAGAAACTCTCAAAAATTAACATAAGCAAAATAAGAGTAATGATGAAAATAGTGGCACTAAAGAGTGACAAATCCCCAGGACTAGGTGGTTTCTATCCCAGGGTTTCAGAAGAAGTAGGTGAGAACAGTGCAGATTCTTGCGGCACACCACTAGTCACATCCTGCCAATAAGTGTGCCTGCTCATTATCTGTCTACGATCTTCTGTCTCCTGCCACTCAGCCGATTTCCTAACCAGGTCAATAATTTGGCTCAATTCCATAAGCTTCAATTTTAGTGAAGGCTCTTACGAGGGACATTATCAAATGCCTTTTAGAAGTTCATATAAATAACATCCTTCCTGCTGCTGAACCGTTATTTAGCTGTACAAGGTTAAGCGAGGGTGTTAGCTGGAGCGTTGAGCTACAAAATGGCACCATTAACATCAAATCAGTGTTGAACTCTGAGTGAGGTCATGGTCTGTCAGCTGTCCATTCTTCTGGCGGCTGTTCACTGCGCACTCACTAATACTCTCACCTGTATGGTGTCCAGCACAACTCATTCCAAAAGTGTGTGCATGCTTCACAGATGAAATTTTGGATTCCAAATGGCACCTGTAGTGCCAAAACAATAGGCACTACCCATCCCAATTTCATGCCAAGTATTACTGTGGACATGAAGGCGTAATTGGGATTTGTGTATGTTTGGAACTAAAGCACATATACTATAAAACTTCTGGTTCTTTGTCTATATATATTTTTCTGGTTCATGAGATTTGAAAGGTTAGCCACCACCACAATGTCAGCCAGGGTGTCTGATTTCTCTGCAACAGGCTGTAGCCAGAAATGAACAACTCAAGTAGAGTATCTGATCATTCATTCATTTGCTGCTTGAGACTTTGATCTGTGCAAATTGGTTGCATGATTTCTCTCCAACAGTGGCTACACATCAAAAGTGTCAGTTGTAAAGCATTTCAGGGTGCTCTGAGGCACTATATAAATGCAAGTTATTTCTGCATTTATTTATATTATTTGATTATCCAATTACTTTGTTCCAAGTTACAACTGATGTATAAGTTACTTAGATTGCTTTTTATCATTAAATAATGTCAGTGATTTTTTTCAAAATAAAAATTGATTTTCCCATGGAATTTATAGAGTCATAGAGTTATACAGCACAGAAACAGGCCCTTCGGCCCATCGTGCCCACGCTGGCCATCAAGCACCTATCTATTCGAAGCCCATTTTCCAGCACTTGGCCCGTAGCCTTGTATGCTATGGCGTTTTCAAGTGCTCATTTAAATACTTCTTAACTGTTGTGAGGGTTCCTGTCTCTACCACCTCTTCAGGCAGTGTGTTCCAGATTCCAACCACCCTCTGGGTGAGAATAGTTGTCCTCAAATCCCCTTTAAACCACCTGCCCCTTACCTTAAATCTATGCCCCCCTGGTTATTGACACCTCTGCTAAGGGAAAAGGTTTCTTCCTATCTACCCGATCTATGCCCCTCATAATTTTGTATACCTCAACCTCAATCAGGTCCCCCCTCAGCCTTCTCTGTTCTAAGGAAAACTACTCTAGCCTATCCAGTCTCTCTTCATAGCTGAAATGCTCTAGCCCAGGCAACATCCTGGTGAATCTCCTCTGCACCTTTTCCAATGCAATCACATCCTTCCTATAGTGTGGTGACCAGAACTGTACACAGTACAGCTGTGGCCTAACTAGCATTTTATACAGCTCCATCATAACCTCCCTGCTCTTATATTCTATTCCTCAGCTAATGAAGGCAAGTATCCCATTTGCCTTCCTAACCACCTTATCTACCTGTGCTGCTGCCTTCAGTGATCTATGGAAAGTCACCAAGATCCCTCTGACCTTCTGTACTCCCTAGGGTCCTACCATCCATTGTATATTCCCTTGCCTTGTTAGTCCTCCCATAATGCATCACATCACACTTCTCAGGATTAAATTCTATTTGCCACTGCTCTGCCCATCATACCAGCCCATCTATATCGTCCTGTAATCTAAGGCTTTCCTCCTCACTATTTACGACACCACCAATTTTTGTGTCATCTGTGAACTTACTGATCATATATTCAGATCTAAATCATTATACACTACCAACAGAAAGGGTCCCAGCAATGATGCCTGCGGTACACCACTGGTCACAGGCTTCCAATCACAAAAACAACCCTCAACCATCACCCTCTGCCTCCTGCCACCAAGCCAATTTTGGATCCAATTTGCCAAATTGCCCTGGATCCAATGGGCTCACCTTCTTGACCAACCTCCCATGCAGGATCTTATCAAAAGCCTCACTGAGGTCCATGTAGACTACATCAACTGCTTTACCCTCATCGACACACCTAGTCACATCCTTGAAAAATTCAATCAAATTTGTTAGACATGATCTCCCCCTGACAAAGCCATGCTGACTATCCTTGATTAATCCCTGCCTCTCCAAGTGAAGAATGTGGTTGACGCTTACATGCCCTCTGAAATGGCCTAACAAGCCACTCAGTTAAGGCAATTAGGGATGGGCAATAAATGCTGGCCTGGCCAGCGACGCCCACATCCCATGAATGAATTTAAAAAAAGATTAATCCTGTCCCTCAGAACTTTTTCCAATAGTTTCCCTGCCACTGATGTTAGACTCACTGGCCTGTAATTACCTGGTTTATCCCTACTACTCTTCTGGCACCACATTCGCTGTCCTCTAGTCCTCTGGCACCTCTCCTGTGGCCAGAGAGGATTTGAAAATTTGTGTCAGAGCCCCTGCAATCTCCTCCCTTGCCTCACATAGCAGTCTGGGATACATCTCATCTGGAGCTGGAGATTTATCCATTTTTAAGCCCACTAAAACTACTAATACCTCCTCCCTTTCAATGCTAATTTGTTCAAGTATATCACAATCCCCTTCCCTGATCTCTACACCTACATCGTCTTTCTCCATAGTGAACACAGATGAAAAGTAATCATTTAAAATCTCACCTACATCCTCTGGCTCCACACACTGATTGCCACTTGGACCCTAATGGGCCCTACTGGTTATCCTCTTGCCCTTAACATACTTAAAAAATGCCTTAGGAATTTCCTTTATCTTGCCCACCAATGTTTTTCATACCCCCTCTTCGCTCTCCTAATTACTTGTTTAAGTACCCCCCAACACTTTCTATACTCCTCTAGTGCCTCCGCTGTTTTCAGCCCTCTGAATCTGCCATAAGCCTTCTTTTTTTTTCCTTATCCAATCTTCTATATCCCTTGACATCCAGGGTTCCCTGGACTTGTTGGTCTTACTCTTCACCTTTACGGGAACATGCTAGCCCTGTACTCTCACTATTTCCTTTTTGAATGAGAGCCACTGGTCTGATATAGACTCTCCAACAAGTAGCTGCTCCCAGTCCACTTTGGTCAGATCCTATTTTATCATATTGAAATCGGCCTTCCCCCAATTCGTTCCGGTCCATCTTTGTCCTTTTCCATGACTACCTTAAATCTTACAGAGTTATGGTCACTATCCCTGAAATGCTCCCCCACTGACACTTATATCACTTGTCCGGCTTCATTCGCTAGGGTTAGGTCCAGTACTGTCCCTTCTCTTGTTGGACTTTCTATGTGCTGGCTCAAAAAGCTCTCCTGGATGCACTTTAAGAATTCCGCCCCCTTTAAGCCTTTTGCACTAAGACTATCCCAGTTAATATAGGGGAAGTTGAAATCCCCTACTATTATTACCCAATTTTATTTACACCTCTCAGTGATTTGCCTACATATCTGCTCCTCTACCTCTCCCTGACTGTTTGGAGGCCAGTAGTGCACTCCCAGCAAAGTGATTGCCCACTTTTTGTTTTTAAGTTCTACCCATATGGCCTCGTTTGAGGAACCTTCTCAGATAGGGGCGGCACAGTGGCGCAGTGGTTAGCACCGCAGCCTCACAGCTCCAGCGATCCGGGTTCAATTCCGGGTACTGCCTGTGTGGAGTTTGCAAGTTCTCCCTGTGTCTGCGTGGGTTTCCTCTGGTTGCTCCGGCTTCCAACTTGCAGGTTGATAGGTAAATTGGCCATTAGAAATTGCCCCTCATATAGGTAGGTGGTAGGGAAATATATAGGGATAGGTGAGGATGTGATAGGAATATGGGATTAGTGTAGGATTAGTGTAAACAGGTGGTTGATGGCCGGCACAGACTCGGTGGGCCGAAGGGCCTGTTTCAGTGCTGTATCTCTCTAAACTCTAAAATATCATCCCTCCTGACTGCAGTAATTGACTCCTTGATCAATAGTGCAATACCACCTCCTCTTTTACACACGCCTGAAGATTTTATATCCTGGAATATTGAGCTGCCAGTCCTGCCCTTCCCTCAACCATGCCTCTGTGATAACAATAATATCATATTCATGGTTGAAGTCTTGCCAGCCTAGGCGGGTGCAAGATCTGTTGATAGCACCAAAAGCATAATTCAGGCAAACAGCATCTTAAAATGAGTTTATGCTATTTGTAAGGAGACTTAGTGCATTGGAAAAAAAAGAGCTTATGAATTTCCCAAGCTATGCTCCTCTTCTCTACAAACCAATCATAAGCATATAAGCAGACCTAAATTGATTGCTACTCTGGCAGTAGAAATACTGTGCCATATTGTGGCACCTAACTTTTCCCAGTTTACATTCCAGGACTTCTAATGTAAGGCAAATATTGCTTTTTCCTAGGGAAGAGGCTACAAGTAATGCCACATACATTACAGAAAGAAATGACCACATATCGAAGACTAGCTTTTACAGATATAGCATTTCCTTTTGTTAAAATCTGAACCCCACCGCCATCCCACCTTAATGATACCTCTTCTATAACTGATCTTAGAGTCATAGTCATAGAGAGAGATACAGCACTGAAACAGGCCCTTCGGCCCACCGAGTCTGTGCTGACCATCAACCACCCATTGATACTAATCCTACGTTAATCCCATATTCCCTACCACATCCCCACCACCTACCTACAGTAGGGGCAATTTACAATAGCCAATTTACCAATCAACCTACAAGTCTTTGGCTGTGGGAGGAAACCGGAGCACCTGGCAGAAACCCATGTGGTCACAGGGAGAACTTGCAAACTCCGCACAGGCAGTAGCCAGAACCGAACCCAGGTCGCTGGCATGTGAGGCTGTGGTGCTAACCACTGTGCATCTGTGCGGCCCATCTTGCAGTGAGTTTTCCCAATTGATAGTATAAAAGATGCACACATCAAATCATTCTAGGAGTTTACAGGTGTGCTCACTGTGTAAGAATAATTTATGAAATCCATTGAAAATAAATTCCAGGTCCAATCATTTTAGCTTGGGAATTTATCATAGTCGTGGTGATCTGCCCAAGGGCAGGTTCTCTGCTCATTTTCCATACCTCATGATCCTGTGTTATTGTTGCTTGTATGAGCCTCCCAATTTTTAACTGCCACAAGAAATGAGCAATATGACTAGGAAAACCATAAATGAAGTGGTTTCCCATCGCCTTCCTCCTTTGTGCTTTAAAGGAAACTCAAGTCCTCTTCCTGAAGGATCCTCTGCCTGTAAGCAGCCACTGTCCCTCGAGGGTCTAGTTCTTCTGCCATCACCACCAAAAATTCACTGGTTCCACCATTGGCCATGGCTTGTAACCTGAGCATGGGATCCTTACCTGGGCTTGGGGCAACTTGTAAAAGGGCAGGGACAACCATCCCCTGAGGTCTCAAATGACCCTGCTACTGTAAATTTATTATACAGGTAAATATTAAAGTACTCAAAAGGATGCAAAATGCATGGATCAGATAAAATACATCCCCTCAATCCTTAAGAAAATTAAAGAAGAATTAAATAAGATTACAGTAAATATTTTACATAAATATGTACTGGAGCTGCAAATTTTGATTCTTGATTCAAAAAAGGAGTAAGGAATGATGGAATTCTGGACCTGTAAGCCTCACATCTGTAATTGATGAGAAGCTCCAGATCATTACACAGGATGCTATCAACACTCATCTAATGGGAACAGTAGTTACAGGGGCAGTTGACATGGATTTAGAGGCAGTCGAGCATTCCTCAATAATCAGCTGCAGTTCTTTGAGAAGAATAAATAAGCTAATAAATCAATGTTACTTGGATTCTTGGAAATCATTTGATGAAATTCCACATCTGAGACTTATGAAGATTAAGGCTGATGGAAATTACATATGGGCGGCACAGTGGTTAGCACCGCAGCCTCACAGCTCCAGTGACACGGGTTCGACTCTGGGTACTGCCTGTGTGGAGTTTGCAAGTTCTCCCTGTGTTTGCGTGGGTTTCCTCCGGGTGCTCCGGCTTCCTCCCACATGCCAAAAAGACTTGCAGGTTGATAGGTAAATTGGCCATTAGCAATTGCCCCTAGTATAGGTAGTTGGTACGGAAATATAGGGACAGGTGGGGATGTGGTAGGAATATGGGATTAGTGTAGGATTAGTATAAATGGATGGTTGATAGTCGGCACAGACTCGGTGGGCCAAAGGGCCTGTTTCAGTGCTGTATCTCTAAAACTAAAACTAAAAAAACTAAAAACATAAGTAAACTGAACAGAGGTGGTGATAAATGCAAAATGAAAGCTCTCAGGGGTGGAGAGAGACTTGTAGAGTTCCGCCAGGGTCTGTTCCACTTTCTTGGTGTTAATGCTATGTACAAATGACTTGGAGGAGAGTACTACTTCTGCATAAAATTCATTGTTTGTGCTAAGCTTTTTTTGTCTAGTGGCAAAAATAAGGAGGAAAAGTATTCAAAAAGGTCTGGAGCACTTAGCAAAAGAAAGCATTCAAAAATGTTTGGGCTAAGGAACAGCAAGTGAACCAGGTGCCAATAAGCGCATGGTGGAACAACAAATACAAAGCATACATATGTTTAATGGATGTTCATTGATTAAAAAGGAAAAGGACAAGGAATTAGGTATGGGTAGTGATCTTTTAATGCTTCCAGTCGGTGTGCTATCACTATAAACAAGGCTCATCATGTACAGAGATGGATTTCAATGGTATAAATTTAAACAAGTTGTTCTAACCTTGTTTTGGACATTGGTGAAGCTCCATACTATGCGCAATTCATGGTATCCTACTCCAAAATGGCATCACACTGAAGAGCTCAACATTAACGAGAATGATTTTGCATAACTGTTTCTCAGGAGATTAAACAAGCAGGGTCAAGTCATTATTGGGTACATGGTCTATGGAAGGAGTGGGCTTGAGTCAAAATGCCTTTTCTGATTTCCATCTTTCTTATTGTCAGAGTTGTTGCTGTGCTGGATCAAAAGCATGACGTTGCACACATAATCAGAAACAGGTAAAATCTCCTTTTCAGTAGGTGGGCTCACCACTCCATGTAACTTACCAATGTAATAAAACTGAACATGTTCAGTTACTGGCTGAAAATTTGCAACTACTTACTACAGCTGAAGACAGCCATTACCTGGACATCTGTACAACCTGCCACCAGATTAATTTGCAAAACAACTATCTTGTACATCTCTCTCCAAATATATTGATCACTCAGCCACCGAATCAAAGTGTTAATATTATAAAAAGCATTTATCACACCACTGTGGAGATAAAGCATACAACTGTCAAGGATACTGGATGGCACCTACAAATGCCACTGGTAATATCATGCTTGATACTATCCACATTACAGAAATGGGACAAGGTCTCCTTTCTGACCATCAAATAATTATTTCAAAGCTCATAATTTGCCCACATCATTCTTGCGAATAAGACTGTGCAAAATATCACTCTGTCACAAGGATATATCCCAAGATGTTTGAAATCTGGGTTTATATGGATGTCCAAAAGCCAGTGACAGAAGGAATATGCACTGCAAATATCAGTCAGTTTATCAGTCTCTTGAAAACACTGCAGAGAAAAATAACAACAATGCTAATGTAACCCTACCAAGAAAGGAAATGGAATGGACACTTTTCACATTATGTTGCAGTCTGGAGCTTGGATGATCCATAATGACTACTTTTCCACATCTACCAGCCAAATGACAACAGTGAAACAACAATTTGAGAGCAGGCCAGCCCCTGAACGGTAGGGTTTGACACATGAAACTGCACTGTATATACAGTACTTGTTTTGTAATGCCTTGAGATGTTTTTTCTATGTTGAAGATGATATATAAATACAAATTAGTACAGTTGGCATGTAATACAAAATGCATTATTTTATATAACTGAATGGAGTTTATCTTTTGCCCTAATGAGCACATTTTAGTTACTATATTTAATATAACAGCACACCGTAGCAGGTTAGTATTAAGTTACCTAATTACTGAATCGATGAAAGGTGGAAGTAAGTTACTGCAATCATTAGTTTACTGAATCAATTAAGCATTTATTGTGACAAAAACATATTGTACTACAGTGCTGGATTAAACAGTTGCCACTGGAAATATGATTTCCCAAATGGCAGGCCATTTAAAAAACTGTTTTAAGTTGCAATGCAACTGAATGCAATTTCAGCACACCATCTCCTAAAATTCCTTTTTGTTTGTGGAAACACTGCACAGTAATTTGAGTTGATATGGAAAACTGCCACCAGCACCCCCTCCTCCCCAACCAAACGACTCCATGCCCACCCCCAAAATATAAAGTAAGATCCTAATTCCAGGGAAACTATTGACTTTCTACAGAAAATAATAAAATGATGAAAGAATTTGGATAAGTTATAATGTTGCTAAAGTAACAGGAAGAGAGTAGCCAAGGTAGAGATTTAAATGAGTGCATCTGCACTACAAATTTGTCAGTGTGGTGCTAAGTGATTTTCACTTCAAACTAACTTGCATTTATGTGATTGTAGAGTTAAGGCCCAGCCTGGCTCCACAGCAAATCCCCCATCGTTCCAAAGTTGGACTGGGCCCCAAGTCGAGATTCAGGCTGCATTTGCACAATTACTGTCGCATAAGTGTGAAACAAATTTGTGCCAGTGATTGTGAATGTATCCTCTAAAAACTCTTCTCAAAACAAAATAAAAACTTAAATAGTGAATAATAGAAGTACTTTCTAACAGACATTGTTTGAAAGATAAATTTCCAATACTTAACTCCTTAATCATCTGTATTTTGTCCAGTTGTGATACATTCGGAGGGATTTTCAGAGATGGGAACAGTTAATACCGAAATATTTAGAAATTGATTTTCCACTGATGTGAATACAACAGGAACAATTACCCCAAGGTTTCCAAGATCAGCTCATTAGCATAATTCAGGAAAGCTCCACATACAGGAAGGACACTAATGGTGGAGCAAAAAGTCAGTCAGTCAAGTATAAGGAAATGGGAACAATGAAAGAAGTGCCACATTTGCAGAAAGCTCTTAGAAAATCTTAAAAGGCATGCAAACCTATTTAAAGCCTTTATGGAAGAGGAACTAAGAAGTGATAGACAAAAATAAAGTGAAGGGAAAGCCATGGTGCAGATGCGAATTGGGTGGCAAGTATCAGAGCAGTCTGCCAACTGTTTGATGGCAGCTGAAGTTGGAGAGGTGCTATATGAGGTGATTGCAAGGAGGGCTGTCCTCTTTACCACTCGATGCTTCTCCCACCATAGGTCAGCATTGCAACACACCTGGAAAGCAGTGGAGTCATGTTTCAAGCCAAACTATCATTGATTGTATCAGCTCTGTTTTGCATGGTAACTGCAGGTATCCTTGCTGCAGATGGCAAAGCTTTGCATCTAGCTCTCTGATGGCACAGACACCATGAAGGTCAGTACCAGATAGATTTTTCTAGAGCCTTTAGATATCATTGGTGACATCCTGGTAGTTGCAGTCAATTAGGACGCACTGGCTTTTGATCATCCTAGCATGCCTTTCTTCCTACAGTCCCACTGAAAGGATGATATTCTGTGATTGTGGTGCTTGTGAAGAGGCATCCAACATTACAGTCGTTAGGGATTCACTGTCTTCTACGACCATTAGTACTGCCCTAGCCTCTTTTGGGAACAGGAACTTCCAAATGTACCAAACTTCTGCTAGTCCACAGTTGTGAATCTCCTCCCAGTTTCAAAAGCAACGTTGTCCAGTTTGCACAAACAAATCACACAATCCCAATTGGTAAAATCCTTGTTATTTTATGCACGAATCTGCTCCTTTTCATTGCTCGTTCGCATTTCATATTACAAAGACCATTGCAGTTGAAAATGAAATACATAGTACAAACTGAATACCGAGCTAAGAATTTCAGAACAATACATTAATTGAATGTAATAGTTATTGGACAAATTTTCAATCAGCAAATTCAAGCTGATTTTAGTCCTTTAGACATAAACAAAATTAAGAAACATTAAATGTCAGCATGCAGAGCACACATACAAACTTATTTTTTTACAAATTTGATTCACATATCTTTGTGTAACAGTACACTTACCTGGAATTATTTTGTTCTGTTTACAAAACTGATGATTTTGGAAGCCTACTGCAACATAAGACAGATTTAAGTTTGCAGTACAGAAATTCAAAACTGATACAGCTCATGTTATGTAGTTCACTTTGCAGAAACATAACAGAACTCAAGAATTACGATAACTGCTATAATTGCTATATATCATGTTAAGAAGGTTTACTGGACCTACAGATTATAATATGTGAAAGTAATGTGGCATAATGTGTATACAGTACAATTCTTGCAGATCTGAACTATTTGACTGTTCTGAGAATCAATGTGCAAGTCATTGGAAGTCCATATGGCCAACACAAAAGGTTTCTATGATGCAGGCATTCAGACAACTGGAGGCTGAACAATCAGAAGTGCTTTGTAATGGCATGTTGAGACAATCAGGCAAGGCACAAGGGTGAAGCCAAGCTAACAGCTTACACTTCAGATGGTTAAGTACATAAAAAAGGAAAATAAAACTAGAGAGCCACTGAATATGGAAAACATTTAATGACTGTGCATCATAAAATGATGTTTTCTGCGTTCAATAGTTCAATAATATCACAGAGTAACCAACACCATTAAAACAGATTATCTGGTTACTCTCACATGCTGTTTGTGGGATCTTGCTGTTCATACAATGGCTGCTACATTTCCTATGTTATAACAGTGACCACGCTTCAAAAGTGCTTAACTGGCTAGAAATTGGCACATCCCGAGATTGTGAAAGGCATCACTAAATGTTGTGATTTTCCTTCTAACAACCACAGGCATTATAGATGACTTCTTTGAGCAATGTTTTGTTCCATGAACTCTGAGCAAAAGATATATGGACAAAGGTAGAATGACACCAAATAACCGGGAGGTTCTTCAACAAACAAGGACGAGCATCCTTTATAATTCAGAATTTCTCCCAAATCTCTTTATTCATGTTCATATCAAATTACAGTTTTCATAGTCAGTCTGACATCTCCTGTGATCTGAAATGAACACCCTATAGATGCCTGAATAGCAGCAGCAAAGTGTGAAAGATTAAGAATTACACTAATACCAAGTTATTTTACACTGGAAGTTGTACAAGTTGTCCACCTGAAAAAGATGAAGAAAATTACACCTTATAATCATGCCTAATTTGTATGATTTTAATTACACAGAAGTAAAAGGAATATTGCAGAATAATCAGTGCACAAAATCATCAGTACTTTTTAGAAGTTTTTACGAGTATCTTTGAGAATTTTAATACACGCTTTTGCCTAATGAGTTTAGTCTCACTGCCACAACTTTGAAACAAATGTTTGAAACAAGAGAACTCTTAAATAGATAAAACCAATTATTTTTTATATTTCTCTACATAGGCTTTTGCCACCCCCAAATTCATCTATTTGCAATTGGCATGTAACCATGTTTTTGATCAGTTTCACCTTTCATTCGGTACAGCATAAACTGCTAGCTTCTAGAATTTGGATGGGTTTTGTTGTCCTCTAACAACTAACTTGTGCATCAAGTAGCCTGGTCTCAAGAACAATCCTTGATGACCATTATGCATCTGAAGGCTTTCTGTGAATCCAATGTTTCAAATAAGGGAGAATTTCCATGCAATTTCTGTATGATGATAACTCTCCAGGCAACTAGCAGCTGGCTCCATTATTCTACTTCCTACCATTGCATGTACACACCAATTGGGTAACTTTCCGAAAGCAGCAGAGTTTAATTTTAAATTCATAACATAGCTGAAATCTCATATGAAATATATAATAGAAATGTTATGGTTTGAAGCAAGATGGGCCCTGCTTCCACCACACAGGAAGTAGATGAGTAATGCTTTCAACAAGAAAAGAGAGCACAGTTCAAGCTTCGTCAAAAATATGTTTTTTAAAATAGTTATGCTGGGGTGAAAACGGAAGAAAGAATTTGGTGCATGTCTGTAAATAAAATTAACTATAGAATTTTCCAAGGAAAAGGAGCATAGTTAAGTGAATTAGGAAATTGCAAGTACTGAGGACAATATTATATGTCAATTCCTAGAAATGCTATCTAAGTAAATTTATTTTGAAGATGTAATCTAATGCAACAGATTACACTATAGTACACTACACATAATCCAAGGAGTTTTGCTTCACCACTGTTTAATACTTCTAGTTAAGTTTGGCACCTTCTATGTTACTTATCCACCAATGGGGTCGTCTATTGTCTTCCCACAAATTTAAAAATCAACTTTGAAATCCTCATCTCCATTTCAAAATCCTTCATGGCATTCTCCATTATCTAATACAAGCAGAAATTTACTTCAGTTAAACATTGAGAAAACTGAAGCCATTGTCTTCAGTCCCTGATTGATTGATTGACTGATTCCTGGGATGACAGGGTGATCTTATGAGGAAAGGTTGGACAGGTTGGGTCTGTATTCATTGGAGTTTAGAAGGATGAGAGGTGATCTTATTGAAACATATAAGATCCTGAGGGGACTTGACAGAGTAGATGTTGAAAGGATGTTTCCTCTTGTGGGAGAGACTAAAACTAGGGGACACAGTTTAAAAATAAGGGGTCTCCCATTTAAGACAGAGATGAGGAAAAATTGTTTCTCTTAGAGGGTCGTGAGTCTCTGGAACTCTCTTCCCCTGTGGGTGGTGAAAGCAGAGTCATTGAATGTTTTTAAGGCAGAGGTAGACAGATTCTTGACAAACAAGGGAGTCAAAGGGTATCGGGAGTAGACAGGAGGAAAGTGGAGTTGAGTCCACAAACAGATCAGCATGATCTTATAGAATGGCAGAGCCGGCTCGAGGGGCCACATAGCCTACTCCTGCTCCTAGTTCATATGTTCGTAAGTCCCCACCAAAATTTCTGATCCCTAGCCACCAATTCCATCCCCCACCCTGGTCACTGTCTGAGGCTGAACCAGACCATTTGCAACCTTGGCCTCCTATTTGACTCTGAGCTGAACTTCTGACCTACTTTCACCTCCATAATATTGCTCATCTCCACCAATGCCTCAGCCCATCTCCTGCTGAAACTCCCATCCATCCTTTGTTTTAGCTCCAGACTCAACTATTTGAATGCTACACTTGCTGGCCGTAAATTTCAATTACATTCAAAGAGATAGCTTTTAAGGAGTGTCTTAAAGGGGGAAAAGACAGGTAGATAGGTGGAGATGGTTAGAGGGAATATGGGAGCCTATGGATTTTGCAGTTGCAGACATGACTGCCAATGGTGAAGCAATTAAAGTCAAGAGGCCTGAACTGCAGGAGCACAGAAATCTCAAGGGTTGTTGGGCTGGAGAGATTACAGAGCTAGGGAAGGGTAAGGCCAAGGAGGGATTTTAAAACAAGGATAAGAATTTTTAAATCAAGTTGTTGCTTAACCAGGAGCCAATGTAGGTCAGCGAGCACAGAGGTGATGGGTGCATGGGATTTGTGAGTTAGGACACAGGCAACAGAGTTTTGGATTACCTCAAGTTTACGGAGAGTAGAACATAGGAGGCCTGCCAGGAGTGTGTGGAACAGTCAGGTTTAGAGGAAACAAAGGCACAGATGAGGATTTAAGCAGCAAATGAACTGAGGCAAGCATGGTTTGTTGCGATGTTAGCAAGGTGGAAGTTAGTGGTCTTACACTGATTATATGTGGTCATAAACTCATCTTGGAGTCCAATATGACAGCAAGGTTGTGAATAGGCTGCCTCAGCCTCAGACTGTTGCTGGGAAGAGGAATGGAGTCGGTGGTTAGGGAATAGAGTTTGTGGTGGAATCTGAAGACAATGCTTTGGTTTTACCAATATTTAGTTTGAGGAAGTTTCTGCTTATCCAGTATTGGCTGTTGGACAAGCAGTTTGACAATTTAGAGATAGTGGAGGTGCCGAAAGAGGTGGTGATGAGTAGAGCTGGTTGTCATCAGCGTACATGTGGAAACTGACGCTGTGTTTTCGGATAATGTCGGGGAGAAGTCAAGATGAGAAATAGGAAGGGACCAAGGATAGATCTTGAAGGATTCCAGATGTAGTGGTGCAGGAATGGAAAAAGAAGCCATCGCAGGTGATTCTCTGGCTATGAATCGATAGAGAGTAATGGAAGGGCAGTTCCACTCAGCTGGACAACACCCCAGCCCTAAAACACCCCCCACCCACTGAGAATTCTGTGCTCCTCCAATTCTGATGTCCTGTGCATTTTGATTTCCTTCGACCTTTCAGTGGTGGCTATGCCATCAGTAGTCTAGCCCCTAAGTTTGACATTCCCTCCCTAAACTTTGCCACCTCTCTACCTCTCTTTTAAGATGCTCCTTAAAACCTACCTCTTTGACCAAGCTTTCAGTCACCTGTCCTAATATCTCATGTGACTCGGTGTCAAATTTTGTCTCATAACACTCATGTGAGAAGTGCCTTGGGACATTTTGCCACATTAAAAGTACTATAAAAATGCAAGTCATTGTCATCGGTCAAATCTAAAAAGCTCCAAAATAAGAGGGAAGATTTGGGGAATGGATAAATGCATGTGCAGATCTGGTACAAAGAGTGGGTTGAAAAAAGTAAATTCTGAAGTGTTCTGAAAAATGTACAATAGTATTTTGAAATTATTGATATGGCAAAGATTTATCCAAGGAAGGAGCAACACAAAAGACTATTTACAAACAATGTGACATTATATCTGTGGTTAAGAAACAGGATTAAGTATAATAAAAACTACATTCTACAAAAGCAAGTGTCAGTTAAAAATATTTTATGGAAACACTTACACTGCCAAAACAAACTGGAGTGGAGTCTAGTTGCACATTTAGTCCTGAGAATTGGTACAAGATCACCCTGGAGAATTGTGTCATCATATAATCGGTGCAAGGTCTTTCTAAAATGACTTTTTTTTAATTAGCAAACAAACAACTTATTCCCTGGGTCTTTTTTAAACATTGAAAATGTAACTTACATCTAGATATTGGTGAGCAGAATTATGCTTTGTGTAACGACCAGCTGAGAAAGGGGTCTAAGGGTCCCTCTCAGCCTTCACCTGCTCTTACCGTAATAGGGTTTAATTTTAAACACACTGTGTTGTTAGCTCCCCCTTGGTGAATCCTTGCTCACTGCTTTCCAATTATAAGGCAAATAAAAAAGCCAAACAGGTTTTTTAGGTTTAAAGAAGAAAGGTTGAACTTTATTAAACTTAAACTCCAATTCAGTTAATGCCTACGGATATGCGACGCGCTCATGCTAGCATGCACACGCGATACACACATGCAGATAGAGACAGAAAAGAGCAGAAGAAATAAAGTGGAAAAGATTGAGGCAATATCTGAAGATGGCTTTGGTTACTGTTCTTCGAGCCAGCTGTAGAGTCCTTGGTTGTAGGTAGATCTTGCTTTTTGTTGGGGCCCAGTATTTTTCTTAAACCTTGTTCGATGTTGGAGACTTTTCTCTCTCGAGGTTCATGTCTTCAGTGGATTCAGAGGCTTGTGGGAAAGAGATGGAAGCAGACAAGAGAGGTCTTCTCAATCCAGGAGTAAAACAGTTTCGCTCTCTCAAACTGTCTGTACAATTCAAAAAAACTCAGGTTGCCCAGCAGGTTAGTCATGTGACTAGCGGGTTTGACCATGTCTGTTCGTGGATTCGGCCATCTGAGCAGTCATCCTGGAATGTGAGCTTCCTCGCCTTCAATATCTGGTGATCAAAGTCCAGTGTGGGTTGAATGTGTCCGGGAATGGTCCTTTGTCTCCACAAGAACTGTCTGTTAGTACGTAAATGTTTTTTCCAGCCACAGCTGATTAGTTTAACAAGTCATTTCCTCGCTTCAGCAACAGTTTAAAATCAATGTTCATATGACAAAATTAATATGCCTCAGTCTTGGCAGGTGGGGGTCTGCATGACATTTGTGTAAACATGAACATGCAGAGCTTGGCTTTGCCTAAATACAGCAGCTGACTTGCACTGCTCTAAAGTGGGTAGCACTGTCAAATCAAATGTACACTGACCAATCCTGTTTTCTTCCATCTTTCTAATCTCAGAGCTCATTGAACAAACACCCAAAAGCTGGCAAGTGTATTAAGGAAAATGTGCCAGTTTCAGCATTTGATCATTAGCCCAGTGAGACTTTGTTGACAGGTATCTGCAAGAGTTGACTTGATTAAAAAGCCTTGTTGGCTCCTCCAATAAGTCAGCTCCATTTGAGCCACTGTTTTCTTCCGCTTGTTATTTTGCAGCTTTGCAAATCACTGTCTGGGCACAAATAGTGGCAAAGCAGGTAGCAGCATGATTGGATAGCATCTCAGCATGTCTTGGATTTAGCCATCAGACTCTGGAAAGTTACTCCCATCACCCAGTCAGATTTGAACAATCATTTCCATTTGACAGAAAAATCTCAAACTCTTCCAAAGTGTCAAAGGAGCACAGAAATCATTTTCCTTACTCATAAAGAACAGGAGGCAAGTTTGCAAACAAATTTCTTAATCTTGTCTATTATAGCAAAAACTCCAGCAACACATCCTTGAACTAACAAGCAGCCTGATTCAGAAATTCAAATATCCCAATCAAGAACATTATTACAGCAATAAAGAGATAGTTTTCAAAAATTAAAGAAGACTGGTGCTGTGTAGGAGAAGGATGCAGACTTTGTCATAAAGCTCAGTAAGGAGCCAGACTCCCACCACCATATCCCCACTGTATCTGGTAGGTAATAAGACTCAATTTACTTTTCACAAGAGAGTTGGCAGTGAAATTGGTCCTGGATGGTAGCACAAAATGGGAGCTAGAAAATTGGCAACCCGTTTACACCCTGTCCAATTTGTTTTCCATTGAAGTTGAACTGTAACTGACATTTTCTAGGTGCGAAGGGTGCTTTCGAAATGCAAGTTACTGTCAATTCTGTACATATTTATAGGTCTAATTTTAATCCTGTATCTCAGCATTGAGAGTATAGCCACATTAGGATCAGAACAGTCAATACCTCAGAGTAGAATCCTACATTATAAAAATGGCATTGGACTTACTCAGTCACGATAAATCGGTAGCCTTAACCATAAGGGATGTTGTTGAAACTGCGAGTGTTACAAGGAAAGGTAAAGACAGCTAGAGCAGGTTTTTTCTAAAAAAAGAATAAATTACAATGTGATGACAAGAAATGGGTCATCATTATTTTGGTGCCAGTTATCTGGAACATTTTTTTTATTTGTTCATGTGATGTGGGCATCGCCGGAAAGGCCAGCATTTATTGCCCATCCCTAATTGCCCTTGAGAAGGTGGTGGTGTGCTGCCTTCTTGAACTGCTGCACTCCATGTGAGGTAGGTACACCCACAGTGCTGTTAGGAAGGGAGTTCCAGGATTTTGACCCAGTGACAGTGAAGGAACGGCGATATAGTTCCAAATCAGGACGGTGTGTGGCTTGGAGGGGAACTTACAGGTGGTGGTGTTCCCATGCATCTGCTGCCCTTGTCCTTCTAGGTGGTAGAGGTCATGGGTTTGGAAGGTGCTGTCTAAGGTGAGTTGCTGCAGTGCATCTTCTAGATGGTATACACTGCTGCCACTGAGCGTCAGGGAGTGAATGTTTGTAGATGGGGTGCAAATCAAGTAGGCTGCTTTGTCCTGGATGGTGTCGAGTTTCTAGAGTGTTGTTGCAGCTGCACCCATCCAGGCAAGTGGAGAGTATTCCATCACACTCCTGACTTGTGCCTTGTAGATGGTGGACAAGCTGTGGGGAGTCAGGAGGTGAGTTACTCGCCACAGGGTTCCTAGCCTCCGACCTGCTTTTGTAGCCATGGTATTTATATGGCTACTCCAGTTCAGTTTCTGGTTAATGGTAACCCCCAGGATGTTGATAGTGGGGGATTCAGCAATTGTAAGAATGTCAAGGGGAGATTTTCTCTTGTTTGAGTTAGTCATTGCCTGGCACTTGTGTAGTGCGAATATCACTTGCCATGCTGAGAATGGCATTTTAATTTGAGTTTTGTTTTATTTATTCGATTTTAATAAAGTTATTTATTTCAAATGTATAAAAAGGGGGCCTGAGGAATAAAAGCCCCCTCGACATAAAATACACAAAAGGGGCCTGGAGTATAAAGGCCACAAAAAAATAAATGGGTTAAATACAGAGTAAAGTCCCTTCTGCACTGTCCCCATCAAACACTCCCAGGGCATGAACAGTACGGGGTTAAATACAGAGTAAAGCCCCTTCTACACTGTCCCAGCAGCTATATGATGCCGGGCGCTTCATGGCTGAGTGCAATGTCTGCAAGGACTTGTTCCACAGCAGGCACTTGCATTAGCCATGCATACATCAGATGTCATGCTTTCACCAAAACACAAAGAAAAAAAAAATGCTACTTGCCACTTATCAGCCCAAGCCTGGATATTGTCCAGGTCTTGCTGCATTTCTACACGGACTGCTTCAGTATTTGAGGAGTCGCGAATGATGCTGAACATTGTGAAATCATCAGCAACATCCCCACTTCTGACCTTATGATTGAAGGAAGGTCATTGATGAAGCAGCTGAAGATGCTTGGGCCTAGGACACTACCCTGAGGAACTCCTGCAGTGATGTCCTGGAGCTCAGATCATTGACCTCCAACAACCACAACCATCTTACTTTGCGCTAGGTATGACTCCAACCAGCAAAGAGTTTTCCCCCTGATTCCCACTGACTCCAGTTTTGCTAGGGCTTCTTGATGCCATTCTCGGTCAAATGCTGCCTTGATGTCAAGGGCAGTCACTCTCACCTCACTTATGGAGTTCAGCTCTTTTGTGCGTGTTAGAACCAAGGCTGTAAGGAGGTCAGGAGCTGAGTGGCCCTGGCAGAACCCAAACTGAGCATCACTGAGCAGGTTATTGCCGAGTAAGTGCCACTTGATGGCACTGCCGACAACACCTTGTATCACTTTATTGATGATTGAGAGTAGACTGATGAGGCGGTAATTGGCCAGGTTGGATTTGTCCTGCTTTTTGTGTACAGGACATATCTGGGCAATTTTCCACATTGCCGGGTAGATGCCAGTGTTACAGCTGTACTGGAGTAGCTTGGCTAGGGGTACGGCAAGTTCTGGAGCACAGATCTTCAGTATTATTGCCAGAATGTTGTCAGTGCCCATAGCCTTTGCAGTATCCGGTGCCTTCAGTCGTTTCTTGCTGTCACATGGAGTGAATCGAATTGGCTGAAGTCTGACATCTATAATGCTTGGGACTTCAGGAGGAGGCCAAGATGGATCATCCACTCAGCACTTCTGGCTGATGATTGTTGCAAATGCTTCAGCCTTATCTTTTGCACTGATGTGCTGGGCTCCCCCATCATTGAGGATGGGATATTTTTGGAACCACCTCCTCCAGTTAGTTGTTAAATTGTCCGCCACCATTCACGGCTGGATGTGGCAGGACCGCAGAGTTTAGATCTGATCTTTTGGTTGTGGGATCGCTTAGCTCTGTCTATCGCATTTTGCTTACACTGTTTGGCATGAAAGTGGTCCTGGGTTGTAGCATTACCAGGTTGACACCTCATTTTGAGGTATGGCTGGTACTGCTCCTGGCATTCCCTCCTACAGTCTTCATTGAACCAGTGTTGAGCCCCCAGCTTGATGGTAATTGTAGAGTGGGGAATATGCTGGGCCATGAGGTTATAGATTGTGCTTGAGTACAATTCTACTGCTGCTGATGGCCCACAGCGCCTCATGGATGCCCAGTTTTGCATTGCTAGATCTGTTCGAAATCTATCCCATTTAGCACGATTTTAGTTCCACACAACAGGATGGAGGGTATCCTCAATGTGAAGACGGGACTTTATCTCCACAAGGACTGTGTGGTTGTCACATGTGGGGAAATACCCTGAGATAAAAATTTGTCTAAATTAAACTAACAAAGAAGCCAGTCAAACCTCTTTGCACAGACTGGACCATCCAAATACATTCCCGGGCTCATCATAATTGCCTTTTAGTTGGTTTACAAATTCATATAGTAAAAAATTTCTGGGATAACATTTAACTAAGCCCCAACTGACAAGCACAAAGCCACCAAATTAAATGTGTTTCAAGAGTTTGAATTTTATGAAATTAACTCCGAAAATAAATTGTACTTTAAACACTAGGGGCTGAATTTTACCCTTGGCGGACGGGAACCGTCCACCGACTGAAAAGTCAGTGGCAAACCCGCCTCTGCCTGGCCTGGGGATCCGGCCCACATTTTACGGTCCCCAGGCCTTTAACTGGTCCGAGGCAAGACCTCCACCTCATTGAGGCAGAAAGTCCTGCCTCATGGACCTGCCAGCCAATCAGTGGGCTGGCAGCTCTCAGTGGCGGTGGCCACTGCTGGGACTGCAACCCAGCCATCAGAAGGAAGATGAAGGATGGCCCAGGAACGAAGGTAAGTTTTTGGGGTGCCGTTGGGGATTGGTCAGGCCCCAGCGAGGCAAGCATGGTCGATTGGGAGTCGGAGGTGCATTGGGTGTTGGGGGTGGTTGGGGCATCAGGAGCGGCCCTCTGTTGGGCACAGGATGCTTGATCATGAGGGCGCCCCCCCTCCCACCCCCCAACCTCCCCAGGCTGTCAGAAAGTCACCTGATTTTGTCAGGTGGCTTTTCTGGGACGTGGGCCGCCCGACTGGCCAAAGGTAAAATCCTTGGTAAAGAGTAAACTGGCCAGTTAAGGGTCTTCATTGGCCTGGGGCGGGTGGCTGGTTTTTTCCCGCCGCCCGCCCTGCGTAATGTGGAGGCAGGAGCGGGTCGGGAAGGGCTCCTGAGCCTCCCGCTCTATTTTACGCCACTTATTTAAGTTCTTATTGTCTATTACTTTTCCCAATAAAAGGTTAATTCTGTCAAGATGTCAGCCTTGGTTCAGAGGCAGCACTCTTGCATTCGAGTCAGAAGGTTATCGGTTCAAGTTCCACTCCAGAGACTTGAGTACATAATCTAGACTGACTTCCAGTTCAGCACTGATGAAGCACTGCACTGTTGGAGATGCCATCTTTCAGATGAGATGCTAAACTGAGGCTCCCTCAGTCCAGTCAAGTGAATGTAAAAGATCCTATGGCACAATTTTGAAAGTTCCCCCAGTGTCCTGGCCACCCCATTATCCCTCAACCAACAGATGATCTGATCGTTAATCTCATTACTGTTTGTGGGAGCTTGCTTTACACAAATGGGCTGCAGCATTTCCTACATTACACTTCAAAGGTACTTAAGGCATTCTGGGATGTCCTGAGATCATGAATGGCACTACATAAATGCAAGTCTTTTTTTATTATGGAAAATAACAAACCCAAATGAAGATGGCAAGGTGTATGTGATTATCTTATGGAACTTTCTCCAGGGCAATTAGGGATGAGAAACAAATAACAGCTTTGCCAGCAACGCTTACATCCCATGAAAGAATTTTTTAAAATTCTATGTGATCTCGATCTTTAGGCAATAACATAATAATGCTGTTTTCGCCCTTCTCAGCCAACTAAAAGGCCACTTCACCAATATAAATGCAGAATGTTTCATGCATCCAACCATACAGTGCACAAAGCTTGTTTGCAATGGGACAACAAAATTGTTGAAGCTGATTTCCGTAACTAGGACTTAGGAAGACTGTTTAAAATGCATATTGAACTGCTTTTGACGAGAGCACGAGCATCCCAAAAGCTTGCACTGCAGTGCTAGAGAGTACAGTCACAGATTGCTGACCAGATCCACTCAATCTCAATCATTAGAAGGGTAGCCTGTCCCAGGACAACAAAAGTAGATGCTCCTTGAAACCTACCTCTTTGACCAAGCTTTTGGTCACCTACCCTAATATTTTATTAAGTGGCTCAGTGCCAAATATTGTTTGATAACACTCCTGTGAAGCAACTTGGGGCATTTTATTTTATTAAAAGTGCTTTATAAATGCAAGTTACTGTTATTGTTGTGTAGCAAATAACCCAGTAATAAGGTGAATTAGGTCCTCGAAAGATTGGTCTCATCGTTGATAAGGATGTTTTTGGCTCCATCACTTACAATATTAATCATATATACTTGATCAGCAGTCTAGATCCAGACATTTAGGTGTTCCATTCCAGGGCTCTAACATGCACCTGCCAGATAACCCTATAGACTTCTATAGGTCTGTTTTCTAACAGCGGATATTAGAACAGATGAACTTTTGTGAGCAAGAACTTGGTTCTATTCTTATGACAGGGCAAGTGATGACTCTCTGCAATACAGTGATGGCTCTTTGCAATTGTCAAACAGCAACACAAGTGACAGCTCATAATCACCATTGTAAGATCAATCAGTCTCATTGTTGCTAATGGAGACCTTGGAGTCCAAGATCAGAAAAACAATGAAAGCTGCCTTCACTTACAGATAAACAACTGGAAGGGATTCAATGACCATATAGAGGACCACTATCTTCCACTTCCACTTGTGAAGAGGTGGCTTTCAGCACTGACATTTGTGCAGATGTACAGGTGCAATCAAATGACAAGAATTCTCAGTGGCAGTTCTGGGAGATCACATAGCTGCATGCATCATCTCAATGCAGTAACCCTCAGGGACTATGGAACAGGGGAACTACTGCCCACATGTCAAAATTTGTAGTTAATGCAGGTAGCTGGTCTTAAGCATAGGCTCAGCAATTTATTACCACTGTTCCTCTCTCAGCTAATGAAGTAGAGAACATGAAAAAGAAATAATCATGCAAATAACTTGACTTCATTTAAAGCAAGCTTAGAAATACAAAATAAAAATCATTGTTTTCACTGAAACATCACATACACTAATTCACTAAATAAAATTATGCCACTTTTAATGTATCTTACAATCTGTTATTTTGTAGTGCTGAAAGGTGCATGATCGGGGAGGGCTGGATATTCCCTTGCAGTGTGCTATAGGGGAGCGCTATGTACTCTCTTAAGGGGCTTGAGGGACCAGTTTTGCTCCTCCTGGCCCACAAGGAGTTCAAAAAGAAGGACATTTCTTAAAGTTACCTTAGCCTCTTCTAGCCAGCTGGCTCTTCTCACCATAGTTATACTGCCAGGCAGCAGACAGTCCCTGGACTCATCCACTTGCTAATATGTCACGGTGCCAATTATGTCATCAGGCTATGACTTTTCCATCTTAAGTAGGACACGCCTTCCTTTAGCAGGAGCCTCATGAATGGCCTAATATGTTGATATTGCAGTACGGGGAATATAGCGGGTTGGAGACAGAATCATGATTTTCAAGATTTTACCTGCTTGCATCATCCTTTTTGTCCTGTTGGGTGGGGGTGGAAGGGAGAGTATTTAAGATCAAGGCCCAAATTGATAAAGCAAAACAGTCACATGAATATTAAAATTAATTCAGGTAAGTCAAATGCTATTATGGCTTTCTCAGCAATTCAGACTGATAAGTAATGGCTAGAATTTAACGTTATGGTGGTGGCCCCACCTTCCAGCTGAAAAGACAGGGGAGAGCCCGCCCCGCCGAGACTGAAAGCCATGCTGCTATTTTGCACAGCCCAGGCCCTCAATTGGCCTCGGTTGGGGCTTCAACCCCTCTGAGGCAAAACGTCCCACTTCGAAGAGCTGTCTGCCAGAGGGCCAGCAGCTCTTCAGTCCCAGCAGAGCCAATGGGAACGGTGGCCACTGCTGGGACTGCATCCAGCAAGAAGAGGAATGATGGACATCGCCCTTCAAAGAGGCAAGTCGGGGTCGGGGCTCGCCATGGACAATCAGCTAAGCCCCGGCAAGGGGGGTGGTGGGCGGAGTCGGAGAGCAGGGCAAAGGGGTAGCTTCAGCAAGGGTGGCCCATTATATTGGGGAGGAGGCCATCCCTGGGGCACAGGGTGCCAGATCAGGTCACCGCCCCACCTCCCCCCCCAATCCCGCAAGGAGGCCGCCAGGGTATTACGTCGAATTGCCTGTCCACCACTAGTAAAATGCCAGCAGTGGTGGGAGGAGGCCATTCAGTGGCAAATAATTGGCCACTTAAGGGCCTCAATTAGCCTAGGGCGGATGGGCAACAGGTATGGCAACCTCTACTTCCCATATGATTTTGTGCCTCCCCCCCGCCACTTCCTAGCTCGTTCCCGGAGGGGGTGGGGGGTGTTAAATTCTAGCCAATATTAGCAATATACACCTAGACACCATTGGGAAAAACAAGAACACATGTTTCTGGAAAAAAAATTGGGCTTTTTAACATAAGTGCCACAAAACTACACCATTCATTGTCACAATTTAAAGTGCCAAGGCAAGCACACTTCTGCCTTAGTGTAGCAGGAAATTGTAATGCATAAATTTGCAATGCCACAAACAGTTCTGCAAAAGATGCAAGCACAGCATTGGCTTTTCCCACACAAAGGGCAGAATTTTAACTTTCAGACGCGCTCGCAGCATTGGAGGCCGGCAATGCATGGGAACCCCGAAGTTTCAGCAGCGTGCTTGTCAGTGGCTTTTTAAGCCAGCCACTGCACTTGTGTCTGACTTCCAGGTTTCCCAACCAATTAGAGCAAGCGGGCGTGATGACAAGCCACATCAGTCTCTTTCAACTCCACTACTTAAAATGACCCTGCGACATCAGACCTGAAAGATGTTAGAGGTGTGTAGACAGAGCCAAAGTCAGCAGAAATGAAGGCTCAGTGTGGCATGGCAGCACCACACTTCAGCAATGCATATCTGGAGGTGATGCTGCATGCTGGGAGATTCTGTTCTTTGCAGATAGATGGAAGATTGCCACTGAGAACAAGCAGACATGGTTGGAAGTGGCAGAGGATGTCCACAGCTGGAATAAAATGGCTCACCGTTGAATATAGAGCCTCAAGAGGACAGGAGAGGTGAGTGGCATAGCACATTCAAGTATAAACCATCCCCCCAACTCTGCCTTCCCCAGCTCTCTCCTGTACATCACTCCTCAAATGAATCCACCTTGCAGGTGCACCATCCCTCTTTGTCAAGGCTCCTCCTCATGTCCCCATGCAACCAGCCACAACTCACAATCACCCTCATCTTATTGCAGTAGCACACCCATCCCTCAAATGATTTCCTTTCAACCTCTCAAAACATTCCACAGGTCATTTTCATAGGTCTCTTCTTCAACCATGATCTTATTGAATGGCTTTATTTTTTTTATTTAGAGATACAGCACTGAAACAGGCCCTTCGGCCCACCGTGTCTGTGCTGACCAACAACCACCCATTTATACTAACCCCACAGTAATCCCATATTCCCTACCACCTACCTACACTAGGGGCAATTTACAATGGCCAATTTACCTATCAACCTGCAAGTCTTTGACAGTGGGAGGAAACCGGAGCACCTGGCGAAAACCCACGCGGTCACAGGGAGAACTTGCAAACTCCGCACAGGCAGCACCCAGAATGGAACCCGGGTCCCTGGAGCTGTGAGGCTGCGGTGCTAACCACTGCTCCGCCTCCTCTGTCAATGGTTACAGATGGAGTAGTTCCTGACAGGGCCTTCCTGGCCTCCCAAAACTAGAGGATGTCATCAAGAGCATCTGAGCTGTCAGAGGATGGATACAAGCAGCCTGCCTCTAGCTCTGCTGAAGCCACAGGAATCACTTAGGAGCTGTAGAAAAGGGACAATAAAGGAATTGTAGTTGCACAAGGGTATTCACTGGGGAGCTTAACACAGTGTTACTTTGTCACATTTCCATTACATGTTTATGCTCCACAAAATTTATTTTACTGCTTCATTGTCCCGTCGTGCCCATTTTTGTATGTCACCTGCCAGGTGGTCTACTGAGGAATGGTATGACAAGAGTTAAAGATGAGCAATGGGTGTCTGTGAGAGGCATGAACTGTTGATTGCAAGACAGCTTTGTGCCAGCATTTATTGATCATTCCTCATTGCCCTCGAGAAGGTGGTGGTGAGCTGCCTTCTTGAACCGTTGCAGTCCATGCAGTGTAGGTACACCCACAGTGCTGTTAGGAAGGGAATTCTTGGATTTTGACTCTGTGACAGTGAAGGAACGGTGATACATTTTCAAATCAGGATGGTGTGTAACTTCGAGGGGAACTTGCAGGTGGTGGTGTTCCCATGCGTCTGCTGCCCTTGTTCTTCCAGGTGGTAGACATAGCGGGTTTGGAAAGTGCTTTCGAAGGAGGGTTGGTGAGTTGCTGCAGTGCATCGTGTAGAGGGTACACACTGCTGCAGCTGTGTGCCGATGATGGTGGAAGTGAATGTTTAAGGTGGAGGAAGTGAATTTTTAAGGTGGTGGATGGGGCGCCAATCAAGCAGGCTGCTTTCTCCTGGATGGTGTCAAGAAGTTGCACTCATCCAGGCAAGTGGAGAATATTCCATCACACTTCTAGATGATAGATGGTGGACAAGCTTTGGGGAGATAGGAGGTGAGTTACTCATAGAAGAATTACCAGCCTCTGATCTGCATGTAGCCATAGTATATACGTGGCTGGTCCAATTAAGTTTCTTGTCAATGGTGACTGCCAGGGTGTTGATGGTGGGGATTCAATGATGGCAATGTCAGTGAACATCTAAGGGACATGGTTAGATTAACTCTTGTTGATGATCATTGTTTGGCCTTTGTGTGGCACGTATGTCACTTGCTACTTATCAGCAAAATACGGAATGTTGTCCAGGTAAATGTTGTCCAGGTATTGCTGCATGAGAGCACAGACTGCTTCATTACAAATGGGACTTAACACAGTGCAATCATCAGCGCACATCCTCACTTCTGACCTTCCAACAGCACGATGGAGGATGTCCTCAGTGTGAAGATGGAACATCATCGCCAAAGCAGTGGTCACACCTACCAATACTGTCATGGAAAGACTCATCTGTGACAGGTAGATTGGTGAGGACAAGGTCAAGTAGGTGTTTCCCTCATGTTGGCTCTCTCACCTCCTGCCGCAGGCCCAGTTTGGCAGATATGTCCTTCAGGACTCGGTCAGCTCAGTCAGTAGTACTGCTACCAAGCCACTCTTGGTGATGAATATTGAAGTGCCATACCCGGAGTACATTCTGTGCCCTTGCTACCCTCAGTGCTTCTTCCAAGTGGTATTCAACGTGGAGGAGCACTGAATTCATCAGTTGAATGAGGACAGTAATCAGCAGGAGGTTCCCTTGTCCATGTTTGGCCTGGTGCCATGGGACGTTATGGGGTCCTGAATGTGGAGGACTCCCAGCACCACTCTCTCCTGACTGTTTATCACTGAGTTGCCACCTCTGGTGGGTCTGTACTGCCAGTAAAACAGGACACACTCAGGAATGATGATGAAGGAGTCTGAGACATGGGCTGTAAGGTATGATTGACAATCTAGTGGTGTGAGACCCCTTGGGGATGAGCGAACATAATATGATAGAATTCTTCATCAAGATGGAGAGTGATGTAGTTGATTCTGAGACAAGGGTCCTGAATCTTAGTAAAGGAAACTACGAAGGTATAAGGCATGAGTGCGGCACAGTGGTTAGCACTGCAACCTCACAGCTCCAGCGACCTGGGTTTGATTCTGGGTGCTGCCTGTGTGGAGTTTGCAAGTTCTCCCTGTGACTGCGTGGGTTTCCACCAGGTGCTCTGCTTTCCTCCCACAGCCAAAAACTTGCTGGTTGATAGGTAAATTGGCCATTGTAAATTGCCCCTAGTGCAGGTAGGTGGTAGAAGAATTGTGGGGATGTGGTAGGGAATATGGGATTAAAGTAGGATTAGTATAAAAATGGGTGGTTGATGGTTGGCATTGACTCAGTGGGCCGAAGGGCCTGTTTCAGTGCTCTATGACTCTATGAGGTGGCTATGATGGATTGGGAAACATTACTTAAAGGGATGATGGTGGATAGGCAATGGCAAACATTTAAAGAGCGCATGGATGAACTGCAACAATTGTTTATCCCTGTCTGGCGCAAAAGTAAAATGGGAAAGGTAGCCAAACCATGGCTTACAAGGGAAATTAGAGATAGCATTAGATCCAAGGAAGAGGCATAGAAATTTGCCAGAAAAAACAACAAACCTGAGGATCGGGAGCAGTTTAGAATTGAGCAAAGGAGGACCAAGGGATTGATTAAGAAGGGGAAAATAGAGTACGAGAGCAAGCTTGCAGGGAACATAAAAACTGACTGTAAAAGTTTCTATAGGTATGTGAAGTGAAAAAGATTGATGAAGACAAATGTAGGTCCCTTACAGTCAGAAAGAGGGGAATTTATTATGGGGAACAAAGAAATGGCTGACCAACTAAATGCATACTTTGGTTCTGTCTTCACAAAGGAGGGCACAAATATCATACCAGAAATGTTGGGGAACACTTGGCTTAGTGAGAGAGAGGAACTGAAGGATATCAGTAGAGAAATGGTGTTGGGGAAATTGATGGGATTAAAGGCCGATAAATCCCCAGGGCCTGATGGTATGCATCCCAGAGTACTTAAGGAAGTGGCCCTAGAAATAGTGGATGCATTGGTGGTCATCTTCCAAGATTCTATAGACTCTGAAACAGTTCCCACAGATTGGAGGGTAGCTAATGTAACCCCACTATTTAAAAAGGGAGGTGGAGAGAAAGCAGGAAATTATAGACCAGTCAGCCTGACGTCGGTAGTGGGGAAAATTCTAGAGTCCATTATCAAAGATTTTATAGCAGAGCACTTAGAGAACAGTGGTAGAATCGGACAGAGTCAGAATGGATTTACGAAAGGGAAATCATGCTTGACAAATCTACTAGAATTCTTCGAGGATGTAACTCGTAGAGTTGATGAGGGGGAGCCAGTGGATGTGGTTTATTTGAACTTTCAGAAGGCTTTTGACAAAGTCCCACTTAGAGATTAGTGTGTAAAATTAAAGCACATGGGATTGGGGGTAGTGTATTGCGATGGATAGAAAATTGGTTGGCAGACAGGAGACAAAGAAGAGGGATAAATAGGTTTTTCTCCGAATGGCAGGCAGTGACTAGTGGGGTGCCACAGGGATCAGTGCTAGGACCCCAACTATTCACAATATCTATTAATGATTTAGATGAGGGAACTAAATGTAATATTTCCAGATTTGCAGATGACACAAAACTGGGTGGGAGGGTGAGTTGTGAGGAGGATGCAGAGAGGCTTCAGAGTGATTTGGACAAGTTGAGAGAGTGGGCTAATGCATGACAGATGCAGCATAATGTGGATAAATGTGAGGTTATCCACTTTGGTAGCAAAAACAGGAAGACAGATTATCTGAATGGCTATAAACTGAGAGAGGGGAATATGCAGCAAGACCTAGATATTCTCATGCACCAGTCACTGAAGGTAAGCATGCAGGTGCAACAGGTGGTAAAAAAAGGCAAATGGTATGTTGGCCTTCATAGCGACAGGATTTGAGTACAGGAACAGGGATGTCTTGCTGCAATTATACAGGGCCTTGGTGAGGCCACACCTGGAATATTGTGTGCAGTTTTGGTCTCCTTATCTGAGGAAGGATGTTCTTGCTATAGAGGGAGTGCAGCCAAGGTTTACTAGACTGATTCCTAGGATGGTGGGTCTGACGTATGAGGAGAAATTGAGTCGGTTGGGATTATATTCGCTGGAGTTCAGAAGAGTGAGGGGGGATCTCATAGAAACCTATAAAATTCTAACAGGACTTGACAGGGTAGATGCAGGAAGGATGTTCCCAAAGGTGGGGGAGTCCAGAACCAGGGGTCATAGTCTAAGGATATGGGGTAAACCTTTCAGGACTGAGATGAGGAGAAATTTCTTCACCCAGAGAGTAGTGAGCCTGTGGATTTCGCTACCACAGAAAGCAATTGAGGCCAAAACATTGTATGTTTTCAAGAAGGAGTTAGATATAGCTCTTGGATCTAAAGGGATCAAAGGGTATGGGGCGAAAGCGGGAACAGGCTACTGAGTTGGATGATCAGCCATGATCATAATGAATGGCGGAGCAGGCTCGAAGGGCCGAATGCCTACTCCTGCTCCTATTGTCTATGTTTCTATGTTTCTATGGGTGTGACTAAGTCAGGCTGTTGCTTGATACTTCTAGAAGCTCTTACTGTCTGCTTTTATATTGTTTGCTAGTTTATTCTCATAATCTATTTTCTCCCTTTTTTAAGCCATCCTTTGCTGGTTTCTAAAATTTTCCCAATCTTCTGGTGTACTACTAATCTTTGCAGCATTGTATATCTTATTTCAATTTGATACCATCCTTAACTTCCTTAGTTAGCCACAGTTTGTTCATCCTTTTCGTAGAGTCTTCCCTTTTCAATGGAATATATTTTTGTTGAGAATTATGAAATATCTCCTTCAATGTTTGCCACTGCTTATATACCATCTGGCTTTTGTCAGGTAACCCCCCCCCTCCCCCTCCCCCACCTGCCAAGAGACACATATTTTGTTACATGAACATTAAAACTCAAAATTGGTGCTGGGAAAAGAGGGCCTATCATAAGGAATTGCCAGGCCCCATGCCAGAAAGACCTTTTTTGCATGCTAGCAGACAGCGTTGGAACAAGGGACCCAGTCCTTGCTTCCCCAATACAGAGAAGAAGGGTCAGACCAGTTTAGTCACATGACTAACTGGCTGTTGTTTTTTTGAATTTGAACTTGCCACAGAGAATTTTCACTCAGAAAGCTGTTTGCTCCTGAACTGAAAACACCTCTCTCCTGTCTGCTCTCATCTCTTTCTCACGGAACTGAAGACCCATTGAAGACACATGAACCCCAAGAGAGAAAAGTCTCCTACAGTGAACACGGTTTAAGAAGAATACTGGGCCCCACCGAAAAGCAAGACTTCTTACAAAAGGACTACAGTGAGCTTGAAGCACAGTAAACAAGAAACTCTTCTGATATTGCCTCAAACCTCTCTATTTTATTTTTCTTCTCTTTTCGGTCCCTATTTGCAAGTGTGTATCGCTTGTGCATGCTAGCATGGGCGTGTCATATATCCATAGGCGTTAACCGTATTAGAGTTTAAGTTTAAGTTTTAATAAATTTCACTTATCTTCTTTAAACCTAAGAAGGTCTGTTTGTGCTCATTTCTTTGCCTTATGATTGGAAAACAGTGAACAAGGACAGACCATTGGGGAGCTAAAATACAGTGTGCTTAAAAAACAAAACCGTTACATCAACACCAGGTGAAGGCTAAAAGAGACCCCTAGACACCTTTCACACCTGGTCGTAACACTTTTAATCAATTTTCTCAGTCCACTTTAGCCAACTTCATCTTCATATCTTTGTAATCATTTTTTTCATACAGCCGGGCTGCTAATTGGCTTGAGGTTGGGTTGGGCGGTGAAGTAGCAACAGCGGGTGCGGGATGGAGGCTGGACTTCTAAAGTATGGGCCCGATTTAAAGGCATCACAGTAGCCATTACTGAGGCCGCCATTTGGAAGCAGGATGCAAGCACGAGGGTGACAGGAGGAGAAGCAGAGCCCTGGCACCCGAGGCAGGGCTTCCCTTCACTTCCCTGATACTGACCTTGAAGTGCTCCTGGAGTCTGTGATGGAGAAACAGGAGGTCCTCTTTCCAGAGGGTGGGAGAACGCCACCCAGCCAAACAAAGCAGGCAAGGCTGGAGGCAGCTAAAACTGTCAGCAGCAAGAGCGTAGTGTGGAGGAACTGGGTGCAGTGCCACAAGAGCTTCAAAGACCTTCTTTGCTCTGGCAAGGTGAATGCAATGCAAGACCCTGATGACAGACCTCTAGCTATTCAACCTCCAGCAGATACACCAGTTGAGGAGCCAGAGGGTGCATGTTGCTCCTGAACATGGGAGAAATGCATGCCCAGGGTACTTACTGACACCTCAGCAAAGCTCAGAAATTGAACACTGTTTAGGACCCGGCAGCACAGAAACATGCAACTTATTTAAATGAGCTGCTGGCATAGGTCAGAGAGACCAGCACTGTCTTATCTCTCTCTCTCTTTGTCCTTAATTGCAAGGGAAAGGGGCACACAATAACAGGGAGAGAGTTCACACTGGAGGAGGAGTGCCTGCCCCTCCTCACTATCGTGAGTGCAATGGAGAAGGCAGCGATGGAAATTGCCAGGGTGACCCCACAGGGGGCTGGAGAGAAGGGCATACCTGGACGAGAGGGTGAAAAGATATTTCTATACGTAGATAAAGGGGGTGGAGTGCACTCCCCCACATCTAACAGTATGCCAAAAACTCAGCTGCATTGGGAAGCCTCAGCACTGCAGAGGCTTCTGCTGTCAAAGGCTGCTTCTCATGATCTCCTTGTGTCTTCCACCAGTTCAGTCACAGAGGGCAAATGTCGAGTTCTGTTCCATCAACAGGGCCATCTGAAGATTACAAAACAACACAGCCAGTGCCATTGCATCTTACAAGCACACCCTCCACCAGCACAAATACACTCACATCACTGGGTTCTCGTGCGCTTAGGAAGGGTAGCACTGGGTGAAGAGTGTGGCAATAGTATGCAAGAGGAGCTGAGAGGGGTAGAGGCAGCTGTGGGAAGTCTCCCTCGGAGGATGGAGAACAGACACAGCCATTCTCAGCTGGGCGCAGATGCAGGGTCTCGGGAGTCACAAGAAAGGTGGCTCTACTTTGACCAGCAGTGACAGATATGTACCCGCATGCCAGAGTTCCCTGAGGTAGTGCAGTGTCATGGGTTGAGAATGGAGGAGTCTGTTCAGCTCATGTGCACCATCATGCCTCAGGACTTTGAACGCAAGAGATCCTCCATTGAAAGAGTGGCCAACCTCATGTGGAGCAAAATGCGGTAGCACTTGGAATAGATGCATAAGCACTGGCATGCATGGAATGTGTGCAACGCTATATAGCGTTGGCACTGGTGGTGCAATGATGCATGCAGTGGATGCCAATTGCACCTCAACTGGTGCTCCCCTCCAGCAATCTGGAGCACCAACCAAGGGCTGAGGCAGTCACCAATGTGGATGATGGAGCCTCCCCTCACGGAGCACCATCATCATCATCAGCCTCCTTGGCACCTATGCATCTAGGAAGCAACTATGTAGCAGAGCCCTGTGATGGAGGCTGCTGCTGCACTGACAACGGTGCAGCAGCCTCAGGAGGTGTGTCGACTGGCATCTCCATGACAAAGACAATGGCCACGGGCATCTCCGCCACAAGCAGACACAATGTGCATCCTTCACTAGCAGTAAGAATGGATCCATTCGAGACTGTGTCTTCAAATGGAAGTATTCTCACAGGCAGCTCCAAGTGAGTTCCACATCATGCAACCCTCCTGGGTTAGAAGTTCTCAGGTGAAATGTGCCTAGCTGAATCAGATGTTCCCTGGTGTTGATGGCATCCTGATAAGACCTTTGATTGCTACGTCAGCTCCGGTCATCTCCCCGCACAGCCGAGCACCTCTCTGCTCAGCATCTTCAAATTCATTCTCCTCCTCTTCCTGCTCCTCTACGTCCTCCTCCTACTCCTCCACTTCCTCCAATGAGCTGTGTCAATCCAGGGCTCTCACCCTTTTCAAGGTCCAGACATATCTGGAGGGCCATGTTATGGAGACCGCAGCAGATCTCTACAATGCGCAAGACCCTGGCAGGAGTGAACTGCAGGATGCCACATGGCCGGTCCAGCAATTGGAACATCTTCAGAAGCCTGATGCCTTCTCAGTGGTGATCCTTGTGTGCAGATGGCTGCGGTTGTAGCGCCTTTGTGACTCTGTCTTGGGTTGATGTGAAGGGGTGAGTAGCCATCTCTTCAAGGGATAGCCCTTATCCCCTGGAATCCATCGACAAAGTCTGGCTGGTGGAATGAAGAGCTGTGGCACCCCGGATTGCTGGAGGATGAAGGTGCCATGGCAGCTGCCAGGATAACAAGCGCACACATGCATGAAGGTCTTGTTGTGTTGCAGATCAGCTGAGCATTCAGGGAGTGGAAGCCCTTCCTATTGATAATTCTGACTGACCGCTCACTCAGCACCCTGATGGCCACATGGGTGCAATCAATGATCTCCTCCACCTATGGGAATCCAGCGATTGAGGTGAATCCCATTGCCCTTTGTGCTTGCAAGGCCCCATCTGTATGAAATTATATGTGCTGCCCAGCTCTCGCAAAGAGGGCATCAGTAACTTAGGAGATGCATTGGTGTGCTGGCACTTGACAGACGTCATCAAGTTCCACAGCTGATCCTTGGAAGGAGCCAAAGGTGAAATTGTTCAAGGCCACAATGACTGAAAGCCACTGGCAGGGCATTGCGAGCAGTGCTGTGAGGAGTGAGGTCTTCCGCAACGAGGCCACAAATCTGTGACCATCTGCCTAGACAGATGCAGTCCGTGGCACTAGTTCTCCGACATGTCCAGGTAGTTTCTTCTTTGGTCGTAGACACAATGCTGAGGGTATGGCCTCCATTGCCTTCCTGCCCAGGGTCTGTCTCTGCTGCTGAGAACATTAATCCTCATTACCACTCGACCCATTATCTGAGTATCTTAATCCCATGTTCTTTAGGGAAGGAAACTCGGCATCCTTACCTGGTCTGGCCTAGATATAACTCTGACCCACAGCAATGTGGTTGACTCTTAACTGCCCTGTGAAATGGCCTAACAAACCACTCAGCTGTATTCAAGAAGGTGGCTCACCACGAGCTTCTCAAAGGCAATTAGGAATTGACAATAAACGCTGGCCTTGCCAGCCATGCCCGATTTCCATGAATGAGTTAAAAAAAAGAATTATCTGCTGGTTTCTTGTTCCTCACTGCTGTTGACTTGATTATATTTAGCCAGCCAGATATTTGATTGTTAACTTAACAGATAAACAACTAATTAATCCAATCATGAAGTTTTGACCAACTACCTAAGTCACTTTGCAGTGTTATACCTACGAGGCCAGACTTTCACAGTGTACTTTCAAAGATGTAACACTGTGGATGCATGCTAAAGAGAAGAATTTAAATTTTACCAATAGATGATACCACAATATTAGTAAAGTTTTTACACAACACAATAACCCATCTTGCAATTTACCTCAGAATACAACATCCCCAAAAATGAACAGAATTTTTAAAAGTTCAAAATTTCCCCAAAGGCACATTTGGTGAAGGCACTGAGGGGTTTATTTTAAGAAAAGGGTGAAAACAGACATTAAGTGGGTGTTGTGCCAATAAAGAGCACTTGTTTAAAATTCTGGATTTACCCACAATCTTGGGGTTAATTGCTAATTATCATGATTTAAACATGCCTCGAGCACTAAAACAGAGACCTGCAGATTTCGCCTCTACACACGCACTTCCATTAAAGGTCTGAAATATGCTGACTGAGTGAAAGAGAAGGAGTAGGACAACAGCACTTCTCAGGAAGGCCTAGGAACTGAGAGAGCTCACAGATTATCAGAGGCAGCAGTGGTGGAAGAGGTATAGCAGAGGAGGGATGTCCTGGGCCCGCAAGGGAGAAGGAGGCCACAGAGACTATTAATGCAGTGGATGTGGGAAGAGATCACCCAGGAGGTCACAACCAGGAGCCCTGCCCCCAGGACATGGCTCCAGTGCCACAAGAAATTTAATAACTTCACATCAGAGTCAAGGTAAGATCCTATCTCACAAGCAAAACAAATAACTGCATCAATGCCAGTATCACAACCTCAACACACTACACCAACTATCTAACTATACATTGATATCCACACACCTCACACTACTGTATTTCACAGGCACTACTCACACCTCAGCCACATCTTAAAGCTCTTCAACCATGTGAGGTATCACACACAAAAACACACCTATCAATACACTCATTCACAATCATCACTCTTCCCATCCAGGGCAAGGTAGCACATAACAGGTGCCAACAGGACCTGGTCAGGGGAGGGTAAGCACTATTGCATGAGATCACTCCTTTTGAGAAGGCAACGTTGGCCATGATCAGGAGGGGAGTGGCTGACACCATGGCCTGAGACAGAGCAGGGAACATATTGCTTGGAGGTATGTGGCCACTTTAGCTTCCTTACAGATCTTCAACTATTCCTGATTCCTAATCCCCAAACCTATCCTCATTTACAAGCTCCATATGGTCTTATCACACATGACCTCCTATAATGGCTACACAGCTGCATCCTAACACTTCTACTTTTATTACTGCAGTTTCCCAGGAGCTAAGTCTACATCGCACCCCCACCCGCATTCCCGGGGCAGTGGAAGACAACCAAAAACCACCTCTCCCTCTCCCAGAGGAGCAGCATGAGGAAGAATGCACTGTGTCAATCACTACCACAGTTGCAGGCACCAGTTTGGAGACTGGCACCATGCCTAACTTAGAAGCTAGGGTAAGAACAGGGATCACCACAGTGCCAGGGCAGTAGTAGACAGCAGCCATGCCAGGTGACATCTTACCGGGGGACAAGATTGTGTACTAGTTCTGCTGTAGAGAAGTCAGATATGGACCTCAAAAGGGCCAAGCTTCAGAAGAAGGTTGGTGGATATGATACATCAATGCTTGGTGCAATGGTCAACCTTCCTGAAACACGAGAGCTCATGTTTAAGGCGAGGGTGGGATCCACCTCCAGCTTGGACCATGGCTTGACACAGAGCCTGGAACCCATCCTTTCCAGCATGAAGAGGCTGGCCAATTTCATCCAACAACCTGTGGAGCACAACATCATGCAGCATCTGATGACACAGGTCACAGCTTCCATGGAACATGTAAATGCTGCAGTGGAAGCCAAGACTGATTCCATTGCAGTCATTGTGGCTTCCAGTGTCATGTAGACCCCCACCTGCCAAGAATGAGGCATATTAATTTTGTCATATGAACATTGATTTTAAACTGTTGCTGGAGTGAAACAAGGACCTGTTGAAAAAAAATCACCAGACACTTGGCTGGACAAACATTTGCTTACTAACAGACAGTGCTTGGAGAGACAAAGGATTATTCCCTGGTCCACTTAACCCAAAATGGGCTGTGATCACCAGACATTGAAGGTGAGAAAGCTCACATTGCAGGATGACTGCTAAGATGGCAGAATCCACAAACAGATGTGGTCAAATCAGCTAATCACATGACTAACTTGCTGGGCAACCTGGGTTTTTTTTAATTGCCCCACAGAGAAAGGGAGGCAGTTGAAACGGAAGCGGCAGCAAGGAAGCCTCTCCCTCTCTCTTTCGCTTTCTCCCAAGCCACCAGACCCACAGAAGACACACAAACCTCAAGAGCGAAAGAACTACAACCTCGAAACAAGTTGAAGCATGCACTGGGCCCCAACGAATTGCAAGTCTGACCGGCAACTAAAGACTTCACAGCAAACTCAAAGGATGGTAAAATAGAAACACATCTATTGCCTCAAACTTTTCCTCTTTATTCTTTTCTACTTTTCCGTCTCTATCTGCGTGCATGTTTACCTTGTATGCATGCTAGCATGTTTGCGTCACACATTTGTTGTCGATAACTGGATTAGAGTTTAAGATTAACATACTTCTCCCTTTTTTGTTTAAAATCTAAGAAAAATGTCTGAATTGATTTCTTTGCCTTACAATTGGAAAGTGGTGAACAAGGATTCACGAAAGGGGATCTAAAACACAGTGTATTTTAAAAAATTAAACCCTGTTACAGTTAAACCAGGCAAAGGCTGAGAGGGAACCCCTAGACCTTCTCACCTGGTCATAACAATAGAAAAACAAAATGCTGCAATTGAAGCTCAGGCAGTTTCCATGGTGGCTCTGAGCTTTTTGTTCGAAGAGGTCTTGCAGAGTGTTGTCAATGGCCAGAGATCTGTCCTCCAGCAGATCACTGGGCGAGCTGACCAGAAGCCACCCCCCACCCCCACTTCCGCTCCAACCCTGAGGTAGTGGCATAGAAATCATGGCGCAGGAACTTACTGCCTTTTCTCCAGATTACCACTCCCACCCTGCTACTCCACCGCTACACGTGCAGTTGCCTGTCAACCAGAACTTCCGGAATAAATGTTGATAGAGTGTTGGTGGAGTCTTGACAAAGTGTCCCAGATAGTCTCCTGAGGTATCTCAAAAGTCCTCTTCAAACACAGTGTAGTCAGTCAATCTCAATCAGCAAGTGAACACTGAAAGCTAAGCATGGTTTAAGTAATGCTCAAAATCCTCAGCAATGACGTGTTCAGTTAGTGGCTTTTAGAAGAGGTTGTAAATGGAGTGTTACCTACCAAAATGATGCGCAGCCTCTTTAGTGAGCGTAAGGAGCCAATTTAATTGCTAATAAGAGGCTTAATCATCCTGGGAGCAGCCGTTTTTAGCACGCACTTCAACTCCTATACCAGGATAGCATCTTGTGCCAAAAGCAGGCTAACCCGGCACTGAAGCTCACAATTCCATCTTGGATACCTCAGAGGTTTCTTAATCACCTAAATACTGGCACTACAGCAGGTAAAATGGCTCCAATTTGCGTAAACACACAGACTCGGCTGTATCCCCTATGTGCGGCATAAGCTGATCTCAACCAGGGCAGCAGTAGAAGTGCTAGAATTATTATCTTTATGTGGGGTAGCACCAGGATTTTGGCTCCTGCCTACTATTTTAAGAATAGACACACCAGTTAAAATAGCCACACATACTTTAGATGAATTGTTGGAGGGACTAATCAGTATCGAATCTCAGTGTCTGACTGATGTGATAGGCAGGACTCAATATCAGTCTGTAGGAAAAGATGAGAGAGAAATGTTAATGAATGAGCATGGTGTCAGATAGTCTGGGTATAGGAAAGGAATATACGGAATGAATCAAGATGAGATAATAAAGTGAAGACCAAGTTAAACTACAGTGGTTACTCATATAGAGAGAACACTGAACTGAGATAGATGGTATTGTGCAGAAGTGTCTCAGGGAAGAACGTAGCAATGTCACTTGAAGTAGTAACTTGTTAAACAAAAATATTCATACATTACTCAAATAGGCAGAATGTACTGTCATGCAAACCTCCACCTGCCAAGAATGAGGCATATTAATTTCATCATGTGAACATTAATTTTAAACTGTTGGTGGATGAAGAAATGACTTGTTAAAGAGATCGCCAGACATTTGGGCTGGAAGGACATTTGCATGCTAAGAGACGCTGCTTGTGGAGACAAAGAACTATTACCTGAACCAATTAACCCAAATGGATTTTGATCACCAGACACTGAAGGTGTCAGGAAGTGCATTCCAGGGACTGCTAAAATAATGCAATCCACAAACGCAGAAGTGGTTAAGCCAGTTAGTCATATGTCTGACCTTCTGGGCAACCTGGGTTTTTTTGAATTGTGCCACAGAGTAAGGAACAGAAGGCGGTTTGCAACTGAAGCTGGAACAAGCAAGCCGCTCTCCTGGCTGTCTCTCTCTTGCTTTCTCCCAAGCCACCGGACCCAAGGAAGACACGTAAACCTAAACAGAGAAAGGACTACGACATTGAAACAAGTTGAAGCGTGAACTGGCCCCCAACGAACAGCAGGTCTTACTGGCAACCAAAGACTGCACATTGAACTCAAAGGACTGTAATTATAATTCCGATATTGCCTCAAGCTTTTCCCATTTATTCTTTTCTACTATCTGTGTGTGTGTTTATCACGTATGCATGCTAGCCTGGTTGCATCGTATATTCTTTCTTAGTCATTAACCGGATTAGAGTTTAAGATTAATAAACTTCCACCTTTCTTTTTTAAATCTAAGGAAACCTGCCTTATAATGGAGCAGTGAACAAGGATTCACTGAGGGGGAACTAAAAACACGGTGTTTCTAATATCAAACCCTGTTACGGTTAAATCAGGCAATGGCTGAGTGGGAACCCCTAGACCCCCTTCTCAACTGGTCGTAACAGAAGTTTGGGGGCTAGCGTCAAGGATTTGACCCACAGACAAAAAAGAAATTGGAAGTGGGAAGCCAAATTGATCCCTATCAAAAAAAAGAGAAAAGATTTCAATACAGCTTGTCTAGTGGTTGTGTGTGCTTGAATACTAACATGTCTGCAACTGAAGTGAGTAGCTCCCCAAGCCAAGGTGAAGTAACTTGGGATAAGTTAAAAACACTGTCTATGGAGGAGTTGAGGAAAATGGCTGAGCAGTGTGGGATCACTGTACGTGGCAAGGCTAGGAAGTCTGAACTCCTAAGGCTAGTGGCCAACCATTTTTCCCTTGAATGTGAAGAAGCAGAAGCAGGGTTAGAAGTAGACTCTGACAGGGTATTGCCAGCAAAAATACAATTGGAACAAAGGAAACTTGAATTAGAAGATAGGGAAAGAGAAAGAGAGAGAGAGAGAGAGACAGGAGAAAGAAAGAGAGACAGGAGAGAGAGAAAGAAAGAGCCTTCCAAAAGGAACATGAAGACAAAAAGAGCAGGGAGACAGACAGGGAAAGAATCTTGCAGAAAGATTGCGAAGAGAGAGAGCTGAGACGACTTGAGTTAACTAGGAGGGGACCGAGGAACCCCAGTGAAAGCCTGGGCAAAATGGAAGAGTGTAATTCAGGGCTGGGTACAGGATCGTTAAAACTTTCCCAACTGATCCCAAAATTCAATGAGGGAGATATGGAAATGTTTTTTGCGTCTTTTGAAAAGCTGGCAAGGCAGTTAAAGTGGCCAACTGAGGCTTGGACTCTCCTGCTACAAAGTAAGCTAAGCGGAAAAGCTCATGAGGTTTATTCCCTGTTGCCAGATGAGAGTTCATCAGATTATGAACTGAGAAAAAATGCTATACTCGGGGCGTATGAGTTAGTACCGGAAGCCTATCACCAAAAGTTTAGAACCCTCAAGAAGCAAGCTGATAAAATTTACCTGGAGTTTGAAAGCAGGAAGCAGCTGGCTTTTGACCAGTGGCTGAGGGTTGTTAAAGTGCAGCTCAGCTATGAAACTCTCAGAGAAGTAATTTTGCTAGAGGAATTTAAAAACTCTCTCCCACTCTCTATAAAGACACATGTAGAGGAACAAAAGATTCATAGAGCCTGGCAGGCAGCAGTTCTGGCTGGTGAGTTTGCTCTCATTTATAAGTCAATTTCCCAGGGGAGAACCTTTCCTAATCACCCCCACAAATCCAAAAAGGACAAAGGGTGGGAAGGTGATAGGAGCCCAAGCAGTCCTGAGAGGGAAAGGAAAACAGGAGACACAAGGGGCCCTCCTCCAGCCAAAAAGGAAGGTTCTGTAAGCAGGAGTGAGACCCGGAGATCTGAGTGCTTCCATTGTAATAAAGTAGGGCATTTAAGAGCTGACTGTTGGAAACTAAAAGGAAAACCAATAGGGTTAATCAGGGCACACCCGCTCAGTGAAGAAGGGCTCCTGATGGAAAGCACAGCAGAACAAGCCGTGGCTTTAACTGCAGTAAGAATGAGACCCAGGAAGCTCATTGCTGCAAGTGCAGGAAAATTTAATAGGATTCCTGAAGGTTATCATGATTTTGTGTCTGAAGGGAGAATACCCCCATACCCCTCGAATGGTGCAATCAAGCCCATAGTAATTTTCAGGGAAACAGGGGCCACTAGATACTTTTTACTGGGAAAAGGCCTGACCTTTCCCCCAAAGAGTATAGTAAACTCAGGAATGGTGGTGAATGGTATTGGAGGGCAGCATTTGCCTGTACCTTTACACTTGGAATGCGATCTAGTTTCAGGACCGGTGAACGTAGGGATTGTCCCTTGTTTACCTATGGACAGGGTTGACCTGCCCCTAGGTAATGATCTGGCGGGGATGAAGGTGGTAGCTTCCCCAGTAGTGAAAGAGAGACTGCAGAAGGTCAGAGAAACAGGGCAGTGGCAGGAGACGGTCCCCTGCAGTTTCCCTGAATGTGTAACGATTCAGGCCATGATCAAACCAGCTCCCCCAGAGGAGACAGAATTGGCACTGCAGGCAGATGACTATGACATCTATCTATCTGTGACTTTCTTTGGAAAGTTAGAAGACCTAGGAAATGAGTTTAATGGATCTTCCCTAGCTGAGGCTCAGTGGGCTGATCCAGTATTAAGAAAGTTAGCGCAGGCTGCCTGGTCTGAAATTGAGCAGAGCGAGTCCCTGATTGCTACTATTTAAAGCATGAGGTACCGATGAAGAAATGGAGTGCTCCTCGCAGACCTGAGAGCAAGGAGTGGACAGTGGTTCACCACTTATTGGTGCCGAAGAGGTACTGAAGAGAAATATTAATAATTGCCCGTGAGATTGCAGTAGCTATATATGTCAGTATACGAAAAACCAAAGCCTGCATAAGACAGCAGTTTGACAGGCCAAAATTCCACAAAGTTATGGTGGAGTACTGTAGGGGTTTCCACATGTGCCAGGTTGAGGGAAAACCCAAACTTACCGTCAAAACTGCACCCGTAAGTCCTGTATCGGTGTTTGGAGAACCCTCCAGCAGAGTGCTGGTGACCTGTAAAAGATCCCTGCTGAGAACAAAAGGGGACAGACAGATACAAGGCTGGCAACAGGTTAGGAAGGAATGGGGGAAAAGGTACCAGCGGGGCAGGTTAAAGGAAGTCCAGGAGAAATCCCAAATGGAAACCCCGACTTTCTGGCCAGCCAACCCCGAAATATTTGAAAAGTTAGATCCCACATTCTCCTGTGTAAAAGCAGACAATAGAGGCATCCCACCAGAGTGGCTAACAGTATTTACAGGAACATGCAGAGACACAATAAGTCCTCAAGAGGGCAGAGAAACTGTGAGGATGATGCCTCACCTAGTTGAAGTGCCAAAGGAGAGTGCAGTAGAATCTGGACAATTACCTGCAAGCAGGAGTGTCCCAGAGGATAAAGGGAAGATTAGCAAAGAATCCACCCCCACAGGCAGGAAGAAAGGGAACCAGCCAAGCCCTGAGGTGAAAAGCCCTTGCATGACTCATCAAGGCACTGAAAGAGAGTTCAGAGTGGAACTGCCCACTGCTGCTGCCCCTGAGCAGATCTCCAACCTAAGGCTAATTAAACTTAACCCTCCCCCGCAAACCTCAGCAAGAACAAAGAGACCACAGGCATCATGGAAATGTGCAAACTGAAAACTTCCCCAAAAACCACATGTTTATTGAGATGCCAAAAAGGGCAGTTTAAAGCAGCACTGCTACCCAGAAAAGACAGGCTCTAACAATTCTAAGGGTTCTGAATGGAAGAGAGAGATGCATGTGTGTTTTCCTGTCCTTATCTTCTCTCTAGTCCCTTTCAACGACATGCTCTTTTTAAAAATCGCATTTCATTCTGCTGGGTGTGGAGGTGTCATGCAGACCCCCACCTGCCAAGAATGAGGCATATTAATTTCATCATATGAACATTAATTTTAAATTGTTGGTGGAGTGAAGAAATGACTTGTTAAAGAGATCACCAGACATTTGGGCTGGAAGGACATTTGCATACAAAGAGACGTTGCTTGTGGAGACAAAGAACTATTACCTGAACCAATTAATCCAAATGGATTTTGATCACCAGACATTGAAGGTGTCAGGAAGTGCATTCCAGGGACTGCTAAAATAATACAATCCACAAACGCAGAAGTGGTTAAGCCAGTTAGTAAAATGACTGACCTTCTGGGCAACCTGTTTTTTTTAATTGTGCCACAGAGAAAGGAACAGAAGGCAGTTTGCAACTGAAGCTGGCTTCTGGCTGTCTCTCTCTTGCTTTCTCCCAAGCCACCAGACCCACGGAAGACACGTAAACCTAAACAGAGAAAAGACTCCGACATAAAAACAAGTTGAAGCGTTTAGAGTTACAGCACTGAAACAGGCCCTTCAGCCCACCGAGTCTGTGCCGACCATCAACCACCCATTTATACTAATCCTACACTAATTCCATATTCCTACCACATCCCCACCTGTCCCTATATTCCCCTACCACCTACCTATACTAGGGGCAATTTATAATGGCCAATTAACCTATCAACCAGCAAGTCTTTGGCATGTGGGAGGAAACCGGAGCACCTGGAGGAAACCCATGCAGACACAGGGAGAACTTGCAAACTCCACACAGGCAGTACCCAGAATTGAACCCGGGTCGCTGGAGCTGTGAGGCTGCGGTGCTAACCACTGCGCCACTGTGCCGCATGAACTGGGCCCCAGCGAATAACAGGTCTTACCGGCAACCAAAGACTCCACATTGAACTCAAAGGACTGTAATTATAATTTCGATTTTGCCTCAAACCCTTCCCATTTATTCTTTTCTACTTTTCGGTCTCTATCTGCGTGTGTTTTTATCCCGTATGCAGGCTGGCCTGGTTGTGTCGCATATTCTTAGTCATTAAGCGGATTAGAGTTTAAGATTAATAAATTTCCACCTTTCTTGTTTAAATCTAAGGAAACCTGCCTTACAATTGGAGCAGTGAACGAGGATTCACTGAGGGGGGATTTAAAACACAGTGTTTCTAAAATTAAACCCTGTTACGGTTAAACCAGGCAAAGGCTGAGAGGGAACCCCTAGACCCTTTCTCACCTGGTCTTAACAGTTCATTTGTAATATTGTCACATTGGGGAAATGTAATTAACCCTATAAAGATACAACACACTGGAAACCCTTCAGGACTCTCTCTCTCTCTGCCCTCTCTCTCTCTCTGCCCTCTCCCTCTCTCTCACTCTGCCCTCTCTCTCACTCTGCCCTCTCTCTCACTCTGCCCTCTCTCTCACTCTCTGCCCTCTCTCTCTCTCTCTCTCTCTCCCCTCTCTCTCTCTCTCTGCCCTCTCCCTCTCTCTCACTCTGCCCTCTCTCTCACTCTGCCCTCTCTCTCACTCTGCCCTCTCTCTCACTCTGCCCTCTCTCTCTCTCTCTGCCCTCTCCCTCTCTCTCTCTCTGCCCTCTCTCTCTCTCTCTGCCCTCTCCCTCTCTCTCACTCTGCCCTCTCTCTCACTCTGCCCTCTCTCTCACTCTGCCCTCTCTCTCACTCTGCCCTCTCCCTCTCTCTCTCTCCCATTACCTAGTCTTGTAGGCTACTGTGAGCAGTTTTGACGACATGCTTATGACACCCGTTGAGTTCTCTGCACCTTATTATTTTTGTTACCAATTTCATGGGCATTGCATATAATGAACTGTATCAATGTTTTGATAAATAAAAATAGATTAATCAAACATCTCAATGGTTCCTCCTCCTCAACCTTGTTTTAAGGGGTTATGTTACGCCAGTGTGTTTTGCTGAATGATAATTTTCTTTGGTCCACTGACTGGAGATCTGAATTTATATTTTTTTTAAAAGAAATTTAAAAAGAACATTTAAAGCAGGATGACTGCTGGCAGCTTAAGATGATCACCTAGTTTGCTACACTGTGTCCTATATTGCAAAGGACTGTGAGGAGGGAGACAAAACGTCTGTGCATTTCCCCAGTGAGAACTGAGACCCAGGAGGTTTAAGGGAACTATTTGTTCCCATTCTTTTAGCAAGAACAAGAAATATTGCTAAATGCTATGTTTGAATCGCTGAGTGACTGTCATGTGACAAGCCCTCCCCATCTGTGGTTTCGAGCTAGTGTTTTCTACGCAGCAGAGGAGAAGCAACTGGACTCTAACATGAGCAGACCCTAGTGGGGGTCCCTCTCTCTCGCCATTCCAGCTTGAAAGCTTTCAAATCCTGCTTGTTGACTGACCATTTTTGCATACTCCAGCTACAATTCGAAACCCCATTGGAGGAAATCATCTGCTTCACTGTCTCCAGGAAACCAATCGAACCAGTCATCTACCTCTTCAAATTAAAAGCCTCAGGACCACTGAATTCAGCTAGAAGCCAGCTGAATTGCTAAACCTGACGGACTGTATACCGTTTTTTATGGACTCTAACGCAACCAATCTACCTTTCCCCACTCTGTAACCTATTTGTGTGTGTGTAAAATGCCAGAGAGTGTGTGTGAGTGAAAGTTGGCATGTTGTTTATTATTGTATTAGTTCAGTTTAGGTGCAATAAATTTAACCTCTTTCTTTGTTAACTCAAGAAAACCTGTCCGATTGGTTCTTGTTATGATCATAGCGAATAAGTAATCAAACACCTACTTGATTGGCCAGTACATCCACTTTAAGAAAGGATTAAACCTGTTGTGGTCAAACAAAGAGAGGGAAAAGAGGGAAATCCTTCGACCCCCCCTCCTCATTTGACTGTAACAGATTAGGATAAATGACTAGCCCATAAACCTAACACTATTGGAGTGAACATGATCAAGCTTGGTTGTGATGCCTCCATGATCGAACAGCTTCCTATCAATCACTGTCGAGACTTCCATAAAAAGGTCAGCAACTTAGGCTACCACTGTCTGGGTGAGATCAGCTAATACAGCACAGAGTGGGGATTGATCTTGAGCCTTCCTGGCCTGTGTGGTTCAGTTAGTCCTTAGCCAGCTCTGCCTTTAAGGAAGATTTAAACTCTTTTTGTTTAAATCCCATGGTTGACCTGTGTGGAACTTTACTCCACAGAAAATGAAGGTCTAAATAATATAATAAAAATAGAAAATAAAAAAAAATTAAGCAATACAGAGTCCATAAAATTCCATCTTATGAATAGCCACAGGACTGAACTTGGAATTAGTTGTTCAAAATTAAATGTGGACTTCATCAACTTTATTCTACCAGAGAGAAGGATGCAATCAAAAGACTGCAAAACAGTACAAAATTTAACAATGACAAAACGTGTTAAAGGACATGCTAAAACTGCTTCTGATTTGGAAAAATACAAACACAAAATTGCAAATTTGAAGTTGTTTAATTATTTGAAAAAGCCAAAGTGAAATAACTATTAGAAATAAGAAATGATGTTCAAAAAATTCCTGGGTTTGATTCTCCTGTCTCTGCTGTGGAACACTATGATTGAACACAGCATCTCTAGATTGAGAAAGGAGGGGAAAAAAAGTAGTGTGCAGATATCAGCATAGTGAAAGACTGGGCTCTGCTATGATGCTCTGCACCATCCACCTCCCCAACCCTAATGATCAAACAACCCTACTAGGCAGTGTTCATATGAACACAGGTAACGTACCAGGCTGCTACTGGGATCTATTAAGGAGTTCTGATGAAAGGTCACAGACCTGAAACGTTAACTTTGCTTCTTTCCCCACAGGTGCTACCAGACCTTTGTTTGATGTTTGAACCAGATGTTTGAAAAATCTATGCATAAAATTAAGAGCTATGTCTGTAAGACTTGGGGAAGTGTATGGCATACCCACGGGATGCGAAACATACTCACTGGTTTTTAATCAGTGGAACATTTGACCCAGCAAAAAAATTCAACCAATCAAATCCAATTTAAAAATTTGCATCAAAACTTTTCATGTACTAAACGCAACTAACAACCACCACAAAAAAAAACACCCAATCAAATCCCAGAAATGAGTTCCCACACACCCAGTTATATAGTTCTAAAAATGTAATCGATAGTAAATATAGAAAAATATGAAAAATAATGTTGAAAAAAAGGTTGCCAATAATCTTGCCAATGCTATCTTCGACCACGTAAAAGCTTTAATCCACACAGTCCTTCCCTTTCTGTAATTATCTTATTTGTAGATAATTGTGACTATTACTTTTAGTCTGAATGCAATAATTTGGCAGTGCCCACGCTTGGAATAGACAGGAGACTATGGGGAGCATCCTACATGGTCTCCATGCTATGAGCACAAGGCAAAAATGGCAGGAGAAAACAAAAACGTTTGGTAAGAGCCATTGAGAGACAAAGAAAACTGAAAAGAATGAGAAATTAGGAAAAAAATAAGATAATTGCATGAAAAGAAGATTTTTATTTCCTCTACAAAGAAAACTACAGGCGATCAGCACATATTCTGTCCCACAAAAAGCAGGAATTGGAAGGTTTGCCAACAATTAAGGAAATCAATGAGATGGATGTTGAGATGCATTTCTTATTTTAAAAAAGGAGACATGATTGTAAACTTAGCAGGTTAAAAAGGATAGAAAGTATAACATCCTCATCAATAAGGTTGTGTCTGACTAATGATTGAATTTTTTGAAGAAATAACAAGGAGGATTGATGAGGATAGTCCAGTTGATGTGGTCCAAATGGATCTTAGCAAGGATTTTGACAAAGTTCCACATGGCAGACTGGTTAAAAGAAAACAAAAGCTCATGGGATCCAGAGGAATGTAGCAAGGTGGATACAAAATTGGCTCAGTGGCAGAAAACAAAATGTAATTGCTGACGGGTGTTTTTGCACCAGAAGGCTGTTAGCAGTGCAGTTCCGTAGGGCTCAGTACTAGCACCCCTGCTTTTTACGGTATATATTAATGATTTGGACATAAATGTAGGGGAATGATCAAGAAGTTTGCAGACGACACAAAAATTGGCCACGTGGTTGCCAGCAAGGAGGATAGCTATAGACTGCAGGAAGATATCAATGGACTGATCAGGTGGGCAGAAAAGTGGCAAATGGAATTTAACCCAGAGAAGTGTGAGGTGAGGTATTTGGGGAGGTCAAACAAGGCAAAGGAATACACAATAAACGGGAGGATACTGAGAAGTGTAGAGAAAGTGAAGGACCTCGGACTGAATGTCCACAGATCCCTGAATGTCGTGGGACAGGTCGATAAGGTGGTTAAGAAGGCATATGGAATCCTTTCCTTTATTAGCCAAGGCACAGATTATAAGAGTAGGGAGGTTATGCTGGAATTATATAAACCATTAGTTAGGCCACAACTTGAGTACTGTGTGCAGTTCTGGTCACCTCATTACAGAAAGAATGTAACTGCACTAGAGAGGGTACAGAGGTGATTTACAGGGATGTTGCCAGGACTGGAAAATTGCAGCCATGAGGAAAGATTGGATAGACTGGGGTTGTTCTCCTTGAAACAGAGGAGGCTGAGGGGAGATTTGGTTGAGATGTGAGAGGCCCGAATAGAGTGGATGGAAAGGGCCTATTTACCTTAGTAGAGGGGTCAGTGACTAGGGGCATAGATTTAAAGTAATTGGTAGAAGGATTAGAGGGGAGAGGAGGAAAAATGTTTTCATCCAGATGGTAGTGGGGGACTGGAACTCACTTCCTGAAAGGGTGGTAGAGGCAGAAAACCTCATCTCATTTAAAAGGGGCCTGAAGTGCCATAACTGCAGGGCTACGGACCAAATGCTGGAAAGTGGGATTAGGCTGGTTTTTTTTTGGCCATGCAGACATGATGGGACAAATGGCCTCTTTCTGTGCCATAAACCTTCTGTGATTCTAAAAGACCCATCATTGCTAATATTGAATAAATTGAACTATTCAACAGGAATTGCTTCCTGATTTAGCAGAATTGAGTTATTTAAGTTTGGAATATGTAAGACTGAGATCTGACATATGATCTTGATAACACAAAGTTGGATTGGCTCACTGGCCTTTTTGCTACACTATGTTATTAAAAATAAATTGTGTATTTTGTTGCACAAGTAAGAGAATGCTGGTGTTAGCAAGTGGAAAACTTTCCATTTGGTCATCCATTGTCATCATAACATTATACAATAGTGTGGTATTTTTTTCCCACAAGTATCATATGTCTTCCCTGAGTGAACATGCCAATTTACTGTCAATTATTGTAAAGCTCAGGACAGTTTTGAGCTGTGCGTCCTTTTTCAGGGAAGGAAAACACTTACATTGATAGTGCACCTTTCACCATCTCATGACATTCCAAAGCGCTTCGTAGGCATTTAAGCATTTTGAAGTATAGTCACTTTTGTAATGTAAGGAAACACAACAGCCAATTCATGCACAGCAGTTGTTCCAGCATCCACAGCCTTTTGGTGATAGAGAATTCCATATTTCCACTACATTTTGTGTGAAAAATTGCTTCCTGATTTCACTACTATACGGCCTATCTCAAATGTTAAGATTTTGCCCCCCTTGTTCTCGATCCCCTACCCTGACACCTCCTCCCTCTCTGGGGGGAATTTTATGCTCTCCCCAGTGGCGCGTTTGGAGGCAGGGAGAGCATTAAATTGGATGGGATGGTGACGGGGAGGACGGGACCATGCCACCTTCCTGCCTCCACCAAAATTAAGGCTGGGGTCTCCCATTTAAGATGTAGATGAGGAGAAACCTTTTCTCTCAGAGGGTCAGGAATCTGTGGACCTCTCTTCCCTGGACAACGGTGGAGGCAGGGTCATTGAATGCTTTTAAGGCAGAGGTAGACGGATTCTTGACAAACAAGGGAGTCAAAGGGTATCGGGGGTAGGCAGGAAAGTGGAGCTGAGTCTACAAACATATCAGTCATGATCTTTTGGAACGGCGGAGCAAGCTCAAGGGGCCGAGTAGCCTACTCCTGCTCCTAGTTTATATGTTCATGTGACAGGAAGGCCTCTAAATGGCCCGTCCACCCCGTCGCCAATTGAAGCCCTTAACTGGGCAATTAATTCCCAATTAAAGGATTCATCCAGCCGCCGTCCGCTATTAGTCATGCTGCAGGTGACTCTGTCACCGCATGGAAAGTGTGGCAGCAAAAACCGTGTAGGCTGCTTGCTGGCTCCAGGGGGTGGGGGGTGGGGAGTGGGCGGGGTGATGGGGGGGAGGGGGATCCCTCGTTAAAAGGCACTTTGTGCCTGAATGAGGAACTGGCATTGGGAAGGGAGGTCCTGCTGACAGCCACCCTCTGCCTTGCTGTCAACCACCCTACACCACCCTCCCCCACAACTCCTACCCTACGAGACCCCTCTCGCCCTGACCTACCTATGGCCTGGATGCAGCACTGCTCCTGGGCCTCGGCTAGATGCTTCACTGGCAGCAGCTACCGCCTCCATGGTGGCGCTGCTCAGTTAAAGAGCTGCCAGCCTCTGATTGGCTGACAGTTCTCAGAGGACGGGACTTCCGTCGCCAGGGTCCTTGATCCCGTGGAAGGCCCACCTTTGTCCATTTAAGTGCCTAATTGGCACCTGATTTGTTGGGCTTCCCACAGAAGAGACAATGTAGGGTTCTTGGCGATGCTTTCCCAGACATTCGAGACCCCCGTCACCTGGATAAAATTCCGGACTCTCTATCTACCCTTTGAGTGCACCAATTCTCTTTTTTTAAGCTTGCTGTTGGGATGTAGGAGATTCCCAAAGCTGTATTTATTGCCCCTCCCTCGTGGCCCAGAGCAGCCAATACTCCTTTTCTTTGAGTAATTGGTAAAACAACTGAGTGGCTTGTTAGGTCACTTCAAATAATGCCCATAAGAGACACTTGCAGCCAAACCAGTAGGCTCCCTGAAGGACATAGTGAACCAGTTTGGTTTTTACCACAACTTGTCACCCCACAAATGAATCAGAGAGTCACAGAATCATTTACGCGTAGAAGGAGGACATTCAGCCCATCGAGTTCATACCAGCTCTCCGCGGAGCAATCCAGTCAGTCCCACTCCCCTATTCAATCCCCATAGCCCTGAAAGTTTATTTCCTTCAAGTGCCCATCCAATTTCCTTTTGAAATCAATGACTGTCTCCACTTCAACCACCCTCGTGGGCAGCAAGTTCCAGGATGACCAGATTTATTGAATTTAATTTCAGAATTTGCCAGGTGGGATATGAACTCACAATCTCTGGATTGCAATTCTAGGGCCATTACCATGATATTACTTCACCCATTTATTACCAAAGTATAGTTTATTAATTCCACCCAATTGTATGTCACTACATTGGTAAGATTTCCATATTTTCCTTCAGAAAACTGTCTGATACAAGTATTTGAAACAGTAACTGGATAATTCATGATCACATAAAATACAAATAAATGCTACTCTTACCAAAGATGATGATTTTATTGATAATTACCTACTGAAACATTACAAAGATTGGATAACTAAGATCACAAAGTAGATGGCTGCAGAAGGATGTGAAAATATTTCAATTTAAATAGACAGAAATGCATTTTAAAGAATAATCCACAAATAGGTTATAAAAACAAAGAAATGCTGGAAATACTCAGTAGGTCTGACAACATCTGTGGAGGGAGAAGCAGAGTTAATGTTTCAGGTCAGTGATCTTTCATCAGAACTCAGCAAATAGGTTAGTTGTTTACTAAATCAATGGACCATATGCTGTGTGAATTTCACTGCATCAACAGTCCTAATACATTTATGGCAGAGAAATATTGTATATTGATCCACAGAGCTGCTTAATCTTATATAGCATTTTTCTGGAGAATGTAAATGTTTCCAGTGTTACTTTTTGGATTAGAACTGTTACTGCCACTCAAAGTCATATTTTAAATACTCTTGATGCACAGTAAGATCTGAATATCTTTTTAATAGTGGTTACGTTGGCTGAAGCGTCCACTAAAATACACAAAATATCAACATACAACCAAGTCACCTGATTGAAAGGAACAGTATTGTACACTTGCCTCACTTGACAGTTCAATTAGTAAAATATAGCTGTGCAGTGTGGAACAAAGCAATGGACACCAGGGAGATCATAGCGAAAAAATCCAGTCTGAGGTGAAATTGTTGATCGCAACCAGAGTGACAACAGGAAAACTAAAGTGTGGAAATATGAGCGGTAGGTGAGGAGAGGATTGGAATCTACTGCAATGCCACCACAGCCTGCTGTGACCAGTTAACATGCTCCATTGAGGAAGAAAGGACTTGCATTTATATAGTATCTCAGGACATCCCAAAGCACTTTGCGGGTACAGTCATTGTTGTAATGTAGGAAAACGTGTCGGCCAATTTGCACGCAGCAAGATTCCACAAACAGCAAAGTGATAATGGCCGAACAATTGTTTTTAGTCGCTGGTTGAGGTATAAAAATAGACTGGGGCACTGGGACGAACTCCCTTCTCTTCTTCAAATATTGCCATGGGAACTTTTACATTCACATGAGAGGGAAGATCGGGCCTTGGTTTAACATCTCAACTGAAAAATGGCACCTCTGACAGTGCAGTACCCCAAAATACTGCAATGAATTATCAACCTGGATTATGTGCTTAAGTTTCTGGAGTGGGCCTCCAGAACCTTATGACTCAGAGGAGACAGTGCTACGACTGAACCAAGACTGGCACTGAATAAATGAGTTTGGGCTCACACCTAAAAAAAGTGGCCACTCAAGCCAAGGTACCAGAGGAGACAGCCTGCACACTAATAGGAAACAGCTGCTTACAAGTAGCAAATTGATGAGAGGTTAAAGTGGAATAATTGTCACTGTTGAATGTGAAATTTGCTGCCATAAAGCAGAGACCATAAATTATTTTAAAAGGGAATTTAACAATTGCTCAAAAAGGTAATATTAAATGGTATGGGGAAAGCAACAGAGTGGGATTAGACTAGGTAGCCCATGGAGAGAAACACTGGCACACAGCAGATTTTTGTTTCCAGATTTTGCTTTGAAATTAGATTAATTGTTAGATTTGAATACAAATTCTCTAGATTAGAAGTCCAATATTTCTTTGGCCTCCTTGTCTCAAGAGACAATGGGTAAGCGCCTGGAGGTGGTCAGTGGTTTGTGAAGCAGCGCCTGGAGTGGCTATAAAGGCCAATTCTAGAGTGACAGGCTCTTCCACAGGTGATGCAGCTAAAATTAGTTGTCGGGGCTGTTACACAGTTGGCGCTCCCCTTGCGCTTCTGTCTTTTTTCCTGCCAACTGCTAAGTCTCTTCGACTCGCCACACTTTAGCCCGCCTTTATGGTTGTCCGCCAGCTCTGGCGATCGCTGGCAACTGACTCCCACGACTTGTGATCAATGTCACAGGACTTCATGTCGCGTTTGCAGATGTCTTTAAAGCGGAGACATGGACGGCTGGTGGGTCTGGTACCAGTGACGAGCTCGCTGTACAATGTGTCCTTGGGGATCCTGCCATCTTCCATGCAGCTCCCATGACCAAGCCACCTCAGGCGCCGCTGGCTTAGTAGGCTGTATAAGCTGGGGATGTTGGCTGCCTCGAGGACTTCTGTGTTGGACATACGGTCCTGCCACCAGATGCCAAGGATTCTCCGGAGGCAGCGAAATGGAATGAATTGAGACGTCGCTCTTGGCTGACATACGTTGTCCAGGCCTTGCTGCCATAGAGCAAGGTACTGAGGACACAAGCTTGATACACTTGGACTTTTGTGTTGTGTGTCAGTGAGCCATTTTCCCACACTCTCTTGGCCAGTCTGGACATAGCAGTGGAAGCCTTTCCCATGCGCTTGTTTAATTCTGCATCGAGAGACAGGTCACTGGTGATAGTTGAGCCTAGGTAGGTGAACTCTTGAACCATTTCCAGAGTGTGGTCACCGATATTGATGGATGGGGCATTTCTGACGTCCTGTTCCATGATATTCGTTTTCTTGAGGCTGATGGTTAGGCCAAATTCATTGCAGGCAGCCGCAAACCTGTCGATGAGTCTCTGCAGACACTCTACAGTGTGAGATGTTAATGCAGCATCATCAGCAAAGAGGAGTTCCCTGATGAGGACTTTCCGTACTTTGGTCTTCGCTTTTAGACGGGCAAGGTTGAACAACCTGCCACCTGATCTTGTGTGGAGGAAAATTCCTTCTTCTGAAGACTTGAATGCATGTGAGAGCAGCAGGGAGAAGAAGATCCCAAACAGTGTAGGTGCCAGAACACAGCCCTGTTTTACGCCACTCAGGATTGGAAAGGGTTCTGATGAGGTGCTGCTATGCTGAATTGTGCCTTTCATATTGTCATGGAATGAGGTGATGATACTTAGTAGCTCTAGTAGTCTGAAGAGACGACGTCTGCTGACGAGGTCAAAGGCTTTGGTGAGATCAATGAAAGCAACGTAGAGGGGCATCTGTTGTTCACGGCATTTCTCCTGTAGCTGGCGAAGGGAGAACAGTATGTTAATGGTTGATCTCTCTGCTCGAAAGCCACACTGTGCCTCAGGGTAGACACGCTCAGCCAGCTTCTGGAGCCTGTTTAAGGCGACACGAGCGAAGACTTTCCCCACTATGCTGAGCAGGGAGATTCCACGGTAGTTGTTGCAGTCACCGCGGTCACCCTTGTTCTTAAAGAGGGTGATGATATTGGCATCGCGCATGTCCTGTGGTACTGCACCCTCGTCCCAGCACAGACAAAGCAGTTCGTGCAGTGCTGAAAGTATAGCAGGCTTGGCACTCTTGATTATTTCAGGGGTAATGCCTTCCTTCACAGGGGGTTTTCCACTGGCTAGAGAATCAATGGCATCACTGAGTTCCGATTTTGTTGGCTGTACGTCCATGACTGGCAGAGATAGGGCTGCATTGAGGGCAGTCTCAGTGACAACATTCTCCCTGGAGTACAGTTCTAGGTAGTGCTCCACCTAGCGGTCCATTTGCTTGCGTTGGTCAGTGATTGTGTCCCCTGATTTAGATTTGAGGGGGGCGATCTTCTTGATAGTTGGCCCAAAAGCTCTCTTAATGCCATCATACATTCCTCTGATATGTCCTGTGTCAGTGGCCAGCTGAATATGACTGCATTGGAGTTGCCAGTAGTCATTTGCGCAGCGCCTGGCTGTTCTTTGTGCCGCGCTTCTGGCAGCTTTGAGTGCTACGGATGTTAACTCACTGGGGGCTTTCTTGTAGTTCAGCAGTGCGATGCGCTTGGCGTTTATGACAGGTTCCAGCTCTTCAAAATTAGATTGAAACCAGTCTGCATTCCGCTTCACACGATTGCCATAGGTGGTCATTGCTGAGTCATCGATGGAGTCTCTGATGTGGGCCCACTTGGTCCCTGCATACCCTGTGGCAGTGTTTTGGAGGGCTTTTTCAAGTGAATTTAGAAAATTACGTAACAGCTGTGGATAAGAAATTCTGTTAGTGTTGATGCGCGTGTGGCCCTCATGCTTGGAGTGATGCAGCTTCTTTGGTTTGAGTGTAACCTTGCTGCACACCAGGGAGTGGTCGGTGTCGCAGTCTGCACTGTGGAAGCTGTGTGTGATTTGAACGCTGTTTAAAGAGGCTCGCCTTGTAACGATGAGCTCCAGCTGGTGCCAACGACGTGATCTTGGGTGCCTCCAAGAAACCTGGTGACAGGGTTTAGTGTGAAAGAACGAGTTGGTGATGCAGAGGTTGTGATAGGTACACAACTCAAGCAGTCTCTGTCCATTCTCATTCATCTTTCCAATGCCAAAGCGCCCAAGGCAGGAGGGCCATGAGTCATGGTCGGCCCCAACCCTGGCATTAAAGTCCCCCAGCAGGAATAGGTGTTCGGTGTTGGGGATGCTACTAATTATATTATGGAGTTGCTCGTAGAACTGGTCTTTAGCTTCAGGTGGGGAGCACAGTGTTGGAGCATAGATGCTGAGTAGGTGTACAAGACCAGAGGCGGTGAACAGTCGGATGGACAGTATGCGTTTCGAGCCATTTCAGAGTGGCTCTATAATGCTGAGCAAAGAGTTTCTGATGGCGAAGCCCACTCCATGCTGTCTTGGTTCTTCAGGATCCCTACCCTGCCAGAAGAAGGTGTAGTCTTGCTCTCTTAGAGATCCGCTTGCAGGGAGAAGTCCAATAACATAACCACTATACTACCATACCCAGCAACAAGTTTCATTCAATGTTCTTGCCATACCAATTTCCAATATGCAGCAGAATGAGAATATAAAAGAATGTGTATGCACTTGAATTTTGAAAGAAACGCTTTACTACTTACAGAAATGAGTAATTAATCTACAATTTTTTCATGCTCAATACCAACACCAGCCATCTTATATTTCCCTCAGTCTACATAAAATGAAAATAGTGAAATACTCCATGGCATTTTTTAAGAACATAAGAAATAGCAACAGGAATAGACCATACAACCCACCATTCATTATGATCATGGCTGATGTTGGGCTTCAATTCCATTTTCCCGCCTGCTCCCCACATCCCTTGATTCCCTGTGAGATCAAAAATATGTCTATCCCAGCCTTAAATGTATTCAACGATGGAGCATCCACAACCCTCTGGGGTAGAGAATTCCAAAGATTCAGAACCCTTTGAGTGAAGAAATTTCTCTTCCTCTCTGTCCTAAATGATCAGCCCCTTATGCTGAGTCTGTGCCCGAGTTTTATATTCCCCAGCCAGCAAAAACAACCTCTCAGTGTCTAACCTGTCAAGCCCCTTCAGAATCTTGTAAGTTTCAATAAGATCACCTCTTATTCTTCTAAACTTTGGAGAATATAGGCCCAATTCAGTCAGCCTCTCATCATAGGACAACCCTCTCATCCCAGGGACCAATCTAGTGAACCTTTGCTGTACTGCCTCCAATGCAAGTATATCCTTCCTTGAATACGGTGACCAACACTGCACACAATATTCCAAGTGTGGTGTCACCAAAGCCCTGTACAATTGTAGCAAGACCTCTTTATTCTTGTACATTAATCCCCTTGCAATGAAGGCCAACATGCCATTTGCCTTGCTAATTGCTTGCTGTACCTGCATGCTAACTTACTGAAATAAAAGCAAACTTGCTGTGTTCTTTGCACGAGCACACCCACGTTTCCCTGAACATTAACATGCAATATCTGCTTTTTACCTGAAAATTTTAATTTAAAAAAATAGCATTTCAAACAGGTTTCTAAACCAAACACAATTTAAATTTTTGCAACAATACAGAATTGGAAGACAAAACTTGCAATACACAGACAATGAAGTAGGCGGGTTACTGTGAACAATTAACAAGGCTGAAACTATAATATTCAAACGTGATGTAGCCACTTTGCAAATAGAAACACCATAGTTTGCCTAAGCCATTATTCAGTATCTGTAATACATAGCAAACAAAACCCATAAGAATAATGCACCAAGCTCAAGCTTTATAACAGGCAGATAGCAATTACAGGTACTTAAAAGCATTTCTCAGTTGCCTTTTGGCCCAACCTTACTACTACAGTGAAAACTGACATATTTAAGCAGCACCATTCATTAGCGATGATGACTACAATCACAAACTGCGACAGGTCTAAAATCGCAGGTTTTTAAATTGGGTTAAATTATATTGGAAAGGAGTTCAGTTACCACTTTAATGTTTTTCCACTGCCAGACACACACTTAAAATAAAACCGTTCTCATGCAAAGAATTTTAATAACCCTCAAGCTTGCACTACAGTTTCTATGGAAACCATTTATAATGTTTAATCATACTCATATATATATATATATATATATATATAGAGAAGATAATAATAGTACTATCCCCACCTCCTCAAAAGGAAGAAAATAAATGAATAATGAATACTGAAGTAGACCCTGACATTGAAATGAAAATAAAGGAAAACTCACAGAAAAATAGATCTTGTACTACAACTTGCATTTATACTGTGTTATGACCAGGCGAGAAAGGTGTCTAGGGGTCTCTTTCAGCCTTCACCTGGTCTTATTGTAATGGGATTTAATTTTTAAACACACTGTGTTTTGAGCTCCCCCTTGGTGAATCACTGTTCACCGCTTTCCAATTATAAGGCAAAGAAATGAGCACAAACAGGCCTTCTTAGGTTTAATGAAGAAAAGTGAAATTTATTAAAACTTAAACTCTAATTCGGTTAAAGCCTATGGATACACGCTGCACCCCATGTTAGCATGCACATACAAATAGAGAGCAAACAACAGAAGAAAAATAATGTAGAGAGGTTTGAGGCAATATCAGAACAGATTCTTGTTACTGTGCTTCCAGCTCACTGTAGTCCTTTTATAGATAGTTCTTACTTGTGGGTAATTCTTGTTTTTCCTTGGGGCCCAGTATTCTTCTTAAACCTTGTTCACTGTAGGAGACTTTTCTCTCTTGGGGTTCATGTGTCTTCAATGGGTCTTCAGTTCCGTGAGAAAGAGATGGGAGCAGACAGGAGAGAGATGCTCTCAGTCCAGGAGCAAAGAGCTTTCTGAGTTCAAATTCTCTGTGGCAAGTTCAAATTCAAAAAACTCCAACAGCCAGTTAGTCATGTGACTAAACTGGTATGACCACATCTGTTGTGTATTCAGCCATTTTAGCAGTTAACCTGGAATGCTAGCCTCTCCACCTTCAATGTCTGGTAATCAAAAGTCCATTGTGGATTAAATTGGAGCAGGGAGTGGCCCCTTTGTCCTTTCTAAGCACTGTCTGTTACTATGCAAATGTCTTTCCACTCAAGGGTCTGGTGTCTTTTTTTTTTAAACAAGCTCTTTCTTTACTCTAGTAACAGTTTAAAAATCAATGTTCATTTGGCAAAATAAGAGTGCCTCATTCTTGGCAGGTGGGGGCCTGCATGATAACAGCCATTTTAATATAGAAAAAATATCCCAAGGCACTTCACAGAGGCATAATGAAAAACAGACACCAAGCCAAAAATGGAAAGATTTAGAGTTTCAAATCCTTGGTCAAAAAGGAGAGTCTTAAGGGAGGAAAGGGAGCTAGAGAGGAGAGAGGTTTAGGGAGGGAACTCCAGAGAATGGACTAACTGGCCGAAGACATGGCTGCCAATGGTGGGGCAAAATGGGCCGGGGGATGAACAAGAAACTACAGTCAGAAAGCGAGAGTTGGTGGGGGAAAGGGCATGGGGGTGGAGGGAGAAGATTTGTAATCCTGGAAGAAGTTACAAAGATAGAAAGAGACAAGACGATGTTGGGAATCTGCTATAAACTACAAAAATGAAGTACAGCCAAGCAGATCATCAACTAAACGGAAATAAAATGACCAGCAATACAACTGGTAAAGCCCCTTCCACAGGAAAATTGCAGGCAAATTATACTATAGTATTGATTTTCCAAAAGCATGGTACAGGCAAGGAGCCCACTCACTGGTCAAACATATCAAATGATTAGCCCTTAAAACAAGTCTTGATAGGACTACTGGAGTTTGTGCTATTTTAGAATAGCACACAAGAAGCAGACTCTATCTGACGAAGCACTTCTTTTTTTTTAACATAATCATGATTACTCCTAAGTAACACCATTGGTTTAACTTCCTTAGAGAACAAAACATTGGTCAAGACACCGGATGCTTTCAACTACACTTTAAAAATCAATAAAACTATTCCCCAATCACTGTATTTCACGTGATAGTTATTAAGGAATGGGAAGTCTGAAACAGAGGAATGATGTAACCAGATACAATCTGTAGACTCACGGCACCACACTCCAAGACTTGTCATTGGTGAAGCTAATCATTGTTGTGGATTATAATGAATGGCCTCACCAGCACTTTTGTTGGGCAACATTCTTTTCAAGTGGCAAGACCTCATTTTGGCTTAAAAATTCAACAAATTTTAATGTACGCTATTCATAAAAATATAAACATAACTACATGGGTTATAATATAATTCTTCACCATCAAACTATCACTCGTAATGACTCCACTGTTGGTAGCTCTGCACCTGTCTGTCCTTTAAAAGTCACAACAAGACTCTCAGTTTTGTCACTTTCTATACAAAGTCAGATGCAGTACAGTCTACATCCACACCTTACTTCAGAATAAGTAACAAGTCAAAGTTAGTGGACAGTTAGTGAAATGTTCAGATTCACACCAGTCCATGGAGCTGTTCAAAATGTTCCAGATCTTCTGTATTTTATGCGGGAGCAAGGGGCATAAGTAGCCCAAAAGAGGCTAATTGTTATAATGGGTACATTCAGGTATGGGAGGTGGTGATAGGGCAATCAAATAGAAATCAAATAGGTCCATTATTCCTCATTTAGACAGCAAAATGATGTCATTTTATCTACATTTAGAGTCAAGTGCAGGTAACATTAAAAAAAAATCAGAAAGGAAGGTAAGAAGAACAGAACTGCCCTAAATTTAAAATGCATTAGTGAAGATGTGTTAGTCAGCAATTTGCGAGCAAACTACAGGCCTTCCTAGAAATACAGGAGTGTTAAACAGTTTATATCTTCTGCAATTGTGTCTAGAAAATGCACTCCTATATATTATAACACCATCATCCACTAAGAATTGAAACAGCTTTAACCTTTACATGAATTTGTCTAATTCATGGCAAATCTACAATACTTACTGTATAAGATGAGTATAGATGAGGGAGGCCATCAGGCTCATCCTTCCATAGAAACATAGGACTCTTCCAATCAGGCCATCTAATTATACCCAGATGATTCTGGAGTTTTTGTCCCCACTATCATTTCGGGCGTTAATCACTCTGTGTGAAGAAGTGCTTCCTGACATCAGTTTGTATCTATATTCCCTTGTCGTACATCTTGGTTTTTCTATTCCGATTATTATTTCAATAAGATGTTGTCTTATCTGCCTCCCATCCAAATTAAAGAGTCTGAGTTATTCTAGTATATACACAGAACTCCCACAAGCGATCAGCCTCCTGGCCCATCTCTGCCTTTATGGTTTGCATGGTTCTCTTGGGAACTGAAAACAGTACTAAAATGTGTAGCCTGAACAAAGCACAGTACCGTTTAGCTTCATCAGGCTACATTCAGATGCAACGTCCATACTGGCAGGCATGGGCATAAATTGCTTTACTAAACTTTAAAACAAAATTAATGTAAAAACAAAGTAGGAACTGCGCAACACATCATCGGGGCAGGATTTTCAGAGACCAGTGTGGATGGGAACAGAGGAAGGCGGGTGTGTAATTTCTTGCAGCCAACTGGTGCGCTGGTACCATCCCACCCTTGAACCATTTTTGGGAAGGCCAGGTTGGGGCCCACAAGCAGCAGGCAGCCAACTGAGGTAATCAAGGGGCCAATTAAGGCCACTCTCCCACGCCAACTGGAATTTCCAGTCGGCAGGCAGGCCCCACACAATGGCCGAAACATGGCCAGTTAAACAAGGCGGCCTCCCAGTGTGGCGGGGCTGAGGGGGGGAGGCAGGGGGAAAGGTGTTGCATTTCATTGCGCTAGGGATTTCACCCCCAGCACCTGTCATGGCCATCGGGCCACAACTGTGGCCTTTGGCCGTCCAGTGGAAGGTTTGCCCCTCCATGATCACGGCCAGGCAGCTGTGGCCTTTTTTTAAATTACATTTTTTTTTACCTTCTCTTCAGAGGACGCCACCATTGTGAGGTGCCCATTCTCTCTCGTTATGTAGGAATCAGCAACACCCAGGGTAGGTCAGCCGATATGTCATCATTGGAGCACCTCCAACTGGACCTTTAGTTTTGGGAGCTTGCCCACCATCCTGAATTGGATGGCGGCCGTGCCCTTGGGCCACTAATTGGCCAATTTGCAAAAATTGATGTCAGGTGACTGCTCCCGACAGGGTGCATGGCCGGGATCCGTATTTTACCCCGACGTCAGGGTCCCAACCCAAAATGGAAAATCCTGTCCTAGATCAGCTACAAGAAGAAGGTAGGTTAACATCAAACAGTTTAGTAAAGGGTTGCACCCAAAATGTTAAGTTATCTATCTTAGATGCTAATGAATTGACTCTGTTTTTCTGTTTTTGTCAGTTCTTAATCTCAGATTTGCAGTATTCCCAAAGTTTCCTTTCATCTCTAATGATTGTAAGAATAATGTAACAGTACTGTAAAAACTTAGAAACCCATATATTCAGCTAACTGGTTCTTTCTGAATAAACATATTTGGCAAAGGTACCTAAAGGGCGATTATATTAAATTCTCCTCCCAGCAGAGCTTGTGCACTTGTGATCAGGATTTTGCAGGCCTAATTCCCAGGATTGTCAGTCCATTATAATTAATGGAAAGAAAATCATGGGGAACACAATTCCTAATACGTGTTCCAATATGCAAAGTCTCATGCCAGGAGCATGCATTCATGAAATCGTCTTCTACTGTAATAAGGGCAAACTATCCTTCCTTGTCCTTCTTGATCTGTCTGCAGTCTTTGACACAGAGGATCACACCATTCTCCTTCAACGCCTCGACACCGTTGTACAGCTGGGTGGGACAGCACTCGCCTGGTTCCATTCTTATCTATCTAATCACAAGCAGAGAATCACCATCAATGGCTTCTTTTCCCACACCGTTACCTCTGGTGTTCCCCCAAGGATCTATCCTTGGCGCTCTCCTACTTCTCATCTACAAGCTGCCCCTTGGCAACATCATCCAAAAACACATCAGATTCCGCTTGTTCGCTGACGACACCCAGTTCTACCTCACCACCATCACTCTTGACCTCTCCATGTCTCTAAATTGTTAGACTGCTTGGGCTGAATTTGCACCATGGAGGCAGGAAACAGGAGCCAGGTCTGTTTCTGGGTCGAAAACCCACCTCAGGCAGGGAAACTGTTTTAAGTCCAGATTTTCAGTGGGGAAGCCCTTAATTGGTACATTTCCTGTCCAATTAGAGCCAGTGGGGGCTCCATGGCAGCCATTACTGAGGCTCCTGGCTGCCCTGAGGGCAACAGTGCATCGTGCCAAAGCCTTCACCTCATCCAAGGGGAAGCAAAATGATGCAGGAGAGCTGTAGGACTAGTATCTGGGGCAGGTCTGCCCCTCACTTCATTGATGCGGGCCTCAATGTCATGTTGGAGGCCATGAGGGAAAGGAGGGAGATCCCTTCCCTGGAGGGTAGCTGGAGGAGGCCACCATTTGAGAGCAAGTAGGCCTGGCTGGAGATTGCTGCCGCAGTGAGTGGCAGGAGTGAAACTCGGAGATCCTGGATCCAGTGCCGGAAAAGGCTCAATGGCCTCATACGTTCTGGAAAGGTGAGTGCAACCCCCAGTCCTCAGGACAGGTCTCAGGCTTGCACCCTCCAGCAGCCACAATAACTGAGGAGCCTCAGAGCACATGCTGCTCCTGAAGATGGGAGCAGTGTGTGTCCAGAGTAATTAACGACCCCTCTGAATGGCTCACTGCCATAGTGCTGCTGAAGACCTGTTACCACTGTGACATGGAGCTCCTAATGGATAGGGGCAGATGGCAGCAGTGCCTTATCTCGGTCTCTTTTGTCCTTGCAGGAGAAACACAGGCACAACGTGAGGAAAAGGGCCCAGATGGGAGGAGGGGTGTCCTTCCTCTATCAAATCACCCCCATTGGAGGAGACAGCCTTGGACATAGCCAGGATTGTGGTGAAGAAGGCAGTGGCGCATGGCAAAACTGCAGCTCCTGGTTATTTCAGAGGGCAAAGTGGTCATTAAGAGGGTGCAGATCACCCCACCCCCTCCAATAGCATGTCACACATTGAGTAACATTGGTTAGCATTAGCATTGCAGAGGTTTCCACTCTGCTAGGCTGGCTCTTGTCACCTCCTCTTGTGTGTCCCACAGGTACAGATGCCCAACCCAGGGCATCCTCTCCCTTTAACTCTATGGCCTGAGCTATAAGAGGGTGGATAAGAAGAAGAAGCATTGTCACATCTTGCAAGTGCATCATCCACCAGCACATATACTCTCACCTCAGTGGATCCTAGCGTGCATGTAGATATGGTGACACCATGTAATCATCACATCACTGGTGTACAGGAGGAGGGGCCAGAGGTAGAGGGAGCTGTAGTCAGTTCCCCTCGGAGGAGGGAGGACAGACACATCCCTGCTCCGCTGGGCACAGGTGCAGGGCCTCAGGAGTCACATGAAAGAAGGCTCTACCTTGAACAGCAGCAGGAGGTGTGCATCCACATATCTGAGTTCCCTGAGGCAGTGCAGAGTCATGGACAGAGCATGGAGATGTCCATCCAGCTCATGTGTGCCACAATGGCTAAGGGTTATTAACACAGGGAGTCTCTCCGCAGAGAGACTGGCCAACCTCTTGGAGAGCCATATGCAGCATCATTCTGAGTGGATTCAGGATTTGCCCACTGACATCCACGGGATCCAAGTGCTGCTGGGTAGCGAGGACCAGTCAGTGGCACTGAGATCTTTGGAGGGGATGCCAGCTGTACCCAGCTGGTGTCCTCCGCCAGGCATCCAGCATGCCCGACAAAGGCTGAGGATGTCACGGAGGAGGATGAAGGCGCCAACCCTCAAGGGGCACCCTCATTGTCCTCAGCCCTTGCAACTGAGGGACCACCTGTGCAGCAAGGCCAAGTGATGGCAACTGCCTATGCAATGATTCAGATGCAGCAGCCTCTGGAGATGTCCCAACAGCATCTCTGTGATGAGGACAACTGCCACATGCATCTCAGCCGCAAGCAGAGTCAAGTGAGCAGACTGCCTCCATGTCCTCCAAGGCCACCATGTAAGAATGGCTGAGCACACAGGCCACCATGTCACGAGGAGCACTAAGTGTGTCACTGGGATGTCTTACTTCTGTCTCTGTCAACTGTTTTCATCTCTGGCCACTTTATAAAGAATGACACATTAAGGCATACATCTGGGATTCCTGTTATTGCTGCCATGACAGGAGAAATGGTTTGAGTTGGTAAATGGCATAATGGGATCCTCTGCAGTGAGGACAAAGCCTCTGGACAGATGTTCTTCTGCCACTGGTGGTAAGCGATTACAAGTTCCAGGCTGCATCTTCCATGTAAGCACAGGTAACTCAAACTCCCTTCCATGGCATGCCCCTCAACCTGGGTCAGAGCGGCTCAGTTGAAAGTTCCCTGCATTAAAGATCCCTGACATTCATGGCATCCTCGCGAGCCTTTCGCACCCAAGCTATGCCCGGCTACCGCATTGTGCAGCAGTGGCACCTTTCTGTCATGCACCATCTTTCTCTGGCTCCACATCCTCCTCCTCTATCACCTCCTGTTCATGCTCTTCCTCTGATAAGCTGTCTCCTTTCAGGGCCTCACTGACCTCAAGGTCCACACCCCTCTGAAGGGCCATGTTATGGAGAGCAAAGCAGACCTCAACAATGACAATCCTTGCAAGAGCGTTTTGCAGGGCACCACCCAACCAGTCCAGGCACTGGAATCACATCTTCAGAAGCCCGATGGCTTGCTCAATGGTTGTGCTGGTGAGCAGACGTCTCTGGTTGTATCTCCCTGTCTGGGTTTTCCGTAAAGAGGTGAGTAGCCATGTCTACAGGGGATATTCCTTATCCCCGAGGATCCATCCAGGAACTTCCAGGGTTTGAGTGAAGATCTGAGGCAGCGTGGACTGCCAGAGGATGAAGGAATCACAGCAGCTTCCACCATAGCGAGTGCAAACAGGAAGCTCTTGTTGTGTTCGCTGACCTGTTGCACATTGAGGAAGTGGAAGCCCTTCCTGTTAATGAACCTCACCGGCCAGTCAGTCAGTGTCTTAATGGCCACATGGGTGCAATCGATTGCAGCAAAATCCAATGCCCTCTGTCCCTGCAAGGCTGCGTGTGTCGTGAACTAAATGTACTGTCCCGCTCTCACAAAGAAGGCAGCAGTGACCTGCAAGATGCAGTGGTGTGCTGCCACTTACAACATGCCACCAAGGTCTGCAGGTGTTCCTTTTATGGAGCCAGAAGCAAAGACGTTCAAGGCCACAGTGACTTTGATGGCTACTGGCAAGGAATGGAGACCACTGCTGTGCAATGCAATGTCTTCAGTGATGAGGTCACAGATCTCTGTGACCATTTGCCTGGAGAATCATAGTCTCCTGTGGCACTGGGTCTTGGTCATCTCCAGATAGGATCTACCAACAAAAATGGAGCTATGTTCAGGGTTTGGTCTCCGATGCCTTCCTGTACCTCTTTCCTCTCCATTGCCCTCCTGAAGCCCGGGGTTCTTCCACTCCTGTCGAGGGTGTTGCCCCTCATTGTTACTGGGCCCAAAATCTGATAGTTGTGCTCCATTGCCAGGTCGCGCATTCCTTCTGGTCAGGTGGCTGCCCAAGTTTCCTTGACAGCCTTGCCACCTGCCCGTTTGCCCCAACGATTCCAGGAGGACGGTTTAAAGCCCTGGTACTGAGTGCCCACTCTCCCTCCCACCTGCGCAGCACCAAGGGCACCCCCTTACTAAGAACTGGGTCTCCCTTTGCCCTGCTGACCCTTTTAAGGGCTAGGGAGATACCCTGGGGGAGTCATGACTGGCTCCCTACTCTGTACCCACCTCCCCACAGCTGATTGGCATTAGAGGGCACATGCTACCCATCTGCCCTTTAAAATTTAGAATTTCCAGCACTTGCAAGCTCTTGATGAGCCGTTCAACTCTTAATTGGCCTTAGTTGGAGGGAGAAAGGAATTCCTGTCCCGCCCTCCCCTCACACTGCTGATTATTGCCAGCCCTTAAAATTCAGTCCCTTACCCAACATGCAGCACTGAATAAGTAGAAATTTCCTCCAATTAAATATTGGGAAGACTGAAGCCAGTTTCTGGGTATCTGAAATGAAAAAGGGTCAAGGGTTGGGTTGTGGCAGGGGGAGAGAAGAAAGTAAGAAATGCATGCTGATATCATCTGTAGATTCTAACTCAAAAAAAGAGATTGCAGGATGAGGGAGAAGTGGGATGAGAGAAGGAAGATTAGATATGCAGATACCCTCATCATCGATTGCTTCAGCCCACCAATGACCATGGCCTTAGTGATGCTTCATCCCATGATGGCCAGCACTGAGGCTTACTAAAGGCAGGCACACTTGTCTGCCTCTGGTTCTTTGGGGCTGCCCGCTGTTATGCGCCACCTTCCCCTGCAAGAAAGAGGGAAGTGTGTGAATGAGTGTCCAACAATATATTTTGGGTGCTGTGGCTGTCATGGTTGAATAGCTGCTAGTATGTGCAAGCTGTGAGCTGTGGATGTGGGCTTGCAACACTGCTAAGGGTGAGGTAAAGCATATGAATGAAGGGTGAGGACCTATTGAGAGAGATTGTTGGTAGATGAATGATGGCAGTAGAGCAAATTGAGGAGTGAATAAGACTAGTGGTGCAGTTGGTAGGATATGCCATTTGAAGACGAACTTACTCAGTTTGACAACTTGTGCGAGATCTTAAACTTCTTTCTGCACTGCATCCATGTTTTGGAGCAACGCTCATGGCACTGACCTCTGCTGCTTACTACTTGTTCCCACTGTGCCCTGAGCATCCTGCACACCCCCACCTCACCCTGTAGATACAGGTCATCTCTCCTTCTTTCTACCTCTTCCACCAAGACCATCTGAAAACCTTGGTGCACCCTATTTCACACGTTCAGCCATTCCTCGAAGTATCACAGCATAGGCTCAGTTTTCAGATGACTCCCATCACTGCTTGCAGACACAAGGCACCCCCCCTTTCAGAGGTGCAAGCTGCCTTTAAGTAGCACCAGCCAATCACAATTTTGGGCTCCTTGCTGATGCATGCGACCAATGAACAACACGGGTCACATAGACTGCACACAGCAATTATGTAAAGCAGCAGGCAACCCAAATTTCCTATGCTGCCTGCAACATAATTAATGGAGGTGGGTCAATCTCCATATCCGTTTTTGTGAGTTAGCCAATTTTCTCCCTAGATATTTGAATTTTCTTAATCTAGATTAAAAATTACTCGACATGTACATTAAATAGAACACAAGCAATACTTCATGTTTGTGACTTTGTACCTTTAAGAGAATTTAAGAGAAAAATACAAAGCAGGGGAAAAATTTGTTCATTATCAAAGCTCATTTGATACAATTTATATTGTTAGGTAATCAGTCAAAATGAAGTCAAAATCAGTCAACTCATGGCCATAACTAAAGATGGATTGAAATGGGAACATTACTGTGTACGGAACTGGACCCCAATAAAACTAAAATCACTCCTTTTAGAAGATCATTTCATCTTCATTCTTTTGTTGTGACAGCTATTTTTCTAACTTGAAGATCAAACACTTGTTCACCTGATGAATGACAGCATTGCCTCCATGACTAACTCCCTCTGCTGGATCCTGATGCAAGTACATAAAACAGTCTCAAATATCAAATCCCCAATCCTGTTCTGTGGCAACTCTGTTGCCATGCCACTGCAACGCAATAGCTAGTATGGTTCTATTAAAAAGCCACAACTCAGAAACTCAGAATAAATTTTATCAAAGAAAAACTTCATACATAAGCAAGCAGCCTAACGCTCATCTGTAAGAAAGCTTCACATTGCAAAGATAGCATTATTAAGAGCCAAGGTAGTCTAATCTTGGTTTTGATGGGGTGGGGGAGAGGGGGAAGGAAGTGCCTGAATTTATAGAGTATTTCATGATTTCCTTTTTGAAATCAAAGTTAGGAGCTTGGAGCTCCTTAAACTCATAGCACTCTCAAGCCATGAAAACATTGTGGGAGACATAGGCCGGAATTTTTAATTGGACGGGAGGCCCCGTCCACTGGCTGAAAAGTCGGTGGCGAGCCCGCCTCTGCCGGGCCTGGGGAGCCAGGCCGGAATGTTTTGCTCCCCAGGCCCTTAATTGGTCTTGGACGGGACTTCCACCTCCTCGAGGCAGGACGTCCTGCCTAATGGAGCTGCCAGCCAATCAGTGGGCTGGCAGCTCTTAGTCCCAGCAGCGCCACCGGGAGCGGTGGCCACTGCTGGGACTACACCCAGCCGTCGCAAGTGAAGTGAAGGACGACCCCGGAAGACAGGTAGGTTTTAGGGCCTCACTAAGGACAATCGGCCAGGCTCCAGCGAGGCAAGAGCGTGGCCGGTTGGGGGTGGGGGTTGGTGTTGTGCATTGGGGGCGGTAGGGGCAAGGGGAGTGGCCCTCCATGGGGCACAAGGTTTCCGATCAGGAGGGTCCCACCCCCCCAGCTCGCAAGAAGGACGCCTGATTTTACCAGGTGGGGTTCCTGAGGCTTTTGCCATCCAGCCGCCGAGGGTAAAATACCCACGGCGGCAGGAGGAAGCACTTAAGTGCCGTAAAACGTTTACATGACAGAAATTAGTGAAGAGTTATGCAAATGATCCATTCTGGGCCATGCAATATTTCAGACAGTAATGTCTAGTCTAAAAAAAATTATAATTACTATTTTGAGAGAACATTGCCCATTATTTGAAACTGGACCGTCTTTTCTGGACAAAAAACTGCACTGAATAGTAATGACAATTGCTTCAGTTTTCCATTGGATGAGTTTGTTCTGAAGGATTTTGTTAGCCTTACAAGCAGAAACTTGCCTAAATTGGACTCAATTTCAACAATGCTCATTTTTCACCTTTCAAATAACAAGTCACGTAACGTGTCACATGGTATCGGCCAATGGTATCGGCTCAGAGATCAGGAAACCATACCAAATTAAGAGCTATGAATTTGAGCTATAAAGGTTTTGAAAGAGTGCTTTACTATCTATGGCAGTAGAACCAAGTATTAAATGTGTACTCAACTCCAAATTCTGCAATCAGAAACAAAGCGTGAACTATCAGATTCTGAAAATGATGTACATTCTCTACATGGGTAGGTTATATTGAAAATAATATTGGCAAATACATTTCTTGGTTAGTTTGGCATTCTTTGTAATGAACTAAACAACTAAATGATGAGATCTTCTATTCCCCATGAATGAGATCTAAATGTACAGTTAGCTTTTAAACGTATGCATCAAGTGCCTGTGGGCAGGACGCAGGACCGCACGGCTTATTAAAATGCCATTGAAAGCAAAGCAGGAACATAAGAACAGGAATAGGCCATTCAGTCCCTTGAGCCTGTTTCGCTGCCATTCAATTACATCATGGGTAATCTGAGTCGTAACTCCATAAATCCACCTTTGTTCCATAACCGTCAATACCCTTGACTAACAAACATCGATCAATTTCAGTTTTGTGATTTTCAATTGACTCCCAATCTCAACACCTTTTTGGAGGAGACAGTTCCACATTTCCACTACCCTTTGTGTGAAAAAGTGCTTTCTGACATCATGCCTGAATGGCCACACTATATTGTTAAGATTATACCCCCTTGTCTGGACACCCGACCAGAGGAATTAGTTTCTCTTGATCTACCCTATCAACTTCTTTGATCATCTTAAACACCTCAAGTAGATCACCCTTAATCTTCTATATTCAAGGAAAACAAGCTTAGTCTATGCAACCTGTCCTCATAATTTAACCCTTTTAGCCCTTGTATCATTCTGGTGAATCTCATTGTACTCCAAGGCCAACATATCTTTCCTGAGGTGTATTGCCCAAAACTGAATGCAGTACTCCAGGTGGGGACTATCCAGAGCTCCATACAGCTGAAACATAACATCCATCCCTTTGTATTCCAGCCCCTTGAGATAAAGGCCAACATTCTATTAGCCTTTTCAATTATTTTTGGACCTGTCAATCAGCTTTTAATAATGTTTGTTATTGGGACCCCTTAATCTCTCTGCTCAGTCATAGATCCTAGCTTCTCGCCATTTAGAAAATACTCAGATCTATCTTTCTTAGGTCCAAAGTAGATGACCTCATATTTTCCACACTGAATACCATTTTACCACTATCAATGTCCCTTTGCAACTACCTGCTTCCATCTACTCTATTTACTGTGCCACCTAACTAATGCCAGCAAGCCTAGATATATGGCTTTCTATTCCTTCATATAAGTCATTTGTAAATACAATGAAATGTTGAGGCCCCAGAACAGATCCCTGGGAGACACCACTAGTCACATTCTGCCAATTTAACTATGTAACCATTATCCCAACTCTCAACATCCAACCTCCAAACCAATTTCCCAAAGCCAAAAGTTTGCCTCCAATTTCACAGGGTCTTACTATTGCTAACAACCTTATCGAAAGCCTCTGAAAGTCCATACAAATAATATCCATAGGCACTCCCATATCTACCACATTCACTGCCTCCTCAAAAAATGGAACTAGATTCATTAGACATGACTTACCCTTTATAAATATATGCTGGTTCTCTTTGAACAGTTCACATTTGTTCAAATGCTCAGTCACTCTGTCCCTAATTAAAAAAAAAGAAAAACTTGCATTTATATCACACCTTTCACAGCCACCAGACATCCTGAAACACTTTATAGCCAATGAAGTATGAAGTATGTGATGGAAACCACACCTGCCAGTTGGAAATATATTAATTTTGTCATATGAAACATTATTTGAATGCTTACTGGACATTGAACATAACTTGTTTTAAAAAGACCACAGAACAGTGGCTGAAAATATGGCTGCACATTTGCATTCTAAAAGACAGTGGCATGGAGTAACAATGGGAGTACTCCTGGATTCAATTAGCCAGATGGGTTTTGTCAATAGTGATAATCAAGAGACATTGAGAGTCACTGAATGTGTAAGAGCCAGCATTCCAACCCCCCACTGAGAGTATCTGGTAAACTGTGAGGAAACCTCAAACCTCGCAGGCGAGGCTGTCTCAAGCAAAATGCTAGTCACATGACTAACCTGCTGGCCAACCTGGAGTTAATTGAATTGTGCTCACAGAACTGTTTTTGAAGAGACTGCAATTGAACTTTAAGAAGAGAGCACTCCCTCTCTCTGTCTCTACGCAAAGTTTCAGGGATCCACGAAAGTAACTTAAGCCTCAAGACAGAAGACCAGCAAAACAAGTTTGAAAGTGTGCACTGGGCCCCAATGAGCACTGCAAGACTTCACTTCAATCAAAGACTTTACATCCAACCCAAAGCCAGTAACTGAACTCCATCTATTACTTCAAACCTTTCCCCTTTAATTCTTTCTCCTCCTCCATGTGTATTTATCACGTATGCATGCTTGCGTGGTCGTGTTGCATATTTTTAGTAGTTCTAACTGAGTGAGAGTTTTAAGGTTAATAAACTTATACCTTTCTTGTTTAAATCCGAGAAAACCTGTCTTTTTGATTTCTTTGCAATTGCAATTAGAGAGCAGTGAGCAAGGACTCACTGAGGGGAAGCTAAAAACACTGTTTTAAAGTTAAACCCCGTTATGGCCAAATCAGGAAAAGGCTGAGAGGGGAGCCCTAGACGCCTTCCTCACCTGGTTGTAACAAGTACTTTTGAAGGGTCTTAATGATTGCAATGTAGGAAATGCAGCATCTAATTTGAACACAGCATGCTCCCACAGACAGCAAAATGATAATGACCAGATAATCTGTTTTTGTGATGTTGATTGATGGATAAATATTGGCCAAGACTATATAGCTCCCCCGCTCTTCTTCGAATTTTGCCATGGGATTTTTTACATCCTCCTGAGAGGGCAGACAGGTCCTCAGTTTAATATCACATCTGAAAGATGGTAACTCCGACAGTGCAGCACTCCCTCAGTAATGCACTGGAGTATCAGCCTTCATTTTTGTGCTAAAGTCCTGGAGTGGACGCAACCTTCTGATTCAGAGGTGAAAGTGCCCCCAGCTGAGCCACTACTAACACACAGATTCTCGTAACTTCTGGTAAAGTAGTAAAACTGCTTCAATGCCCCAGTGGTACCTGCTGTGCGTAGTACTTAGTATCAGGTGGTTTTTGCACTTCTTGGTAGCCCTCTCCCATCAATGCCAACACTGGAACAGTTAAAGTAACAATTGCAGCAAATTCCAGGCTGAACAAATATCAATTCAAACAGCTTAGCTGGCTCATTGCTGAATTAACCATTTTGATGATTTAGCAAACTCCAAAACTGACTGTTTTAATTCACTTGCAGCAGAAAGCTCGATGACATGTTCCTAACAAAGAAATGCAGATTTTGCAAACTACAATGTACATACATCACTCCTTTTTTGTGGGGGAGGTGTGGATGGGAGGGAAATTAGAAGGTCAGAAAAAAAAGATAGCACATAACATTGCAATTATGACACTCAAACAGGGCAATAGCCAGCTGGTCCATATTGGCTTTTATCCTCCACTGAAGCAGTAGGCTTAATCCTATATTACTTTGTCTCTTTATCCCCTTTCCTTCAAACACCTTTCTAATCTATTCTTAAAAGTATAAGCAGTTTCAGCTCATATCCCAGCTTTCTGCCATTTTTAATGTCCATCTCCACAATACCCGTTGTTAAACGGTGGCGGAAAAGAATGTGAATTTGTGTAATCATTTTATGCTGAATTAATATCAAATGCAAGGAAATGAAAGTGTGAATCATGAACTTCCTGATGTAACTTGCCCTTTATGAAGACATCTATAGAATGTTTTTGTCCTATTTTATTTATGTTGCTTCAGCTGCACTCTCACTGCCACTCTGGATTACCAAACAGGACAGCTGTAGCATTGGAACACTTTCAAATTTCATGGGACCACCAGCTCTGGAAATAACATAAAAAATCTTTGTCCAATAATCTTGGAGTGACAAATTAGCAGGTACGATCTTAGATTAAATATTTCCAGCCACCTTTTTCTGTTTTGTTTTTATTTTAAAAAATATAAGCTAGATACCCCTGAAGGAACATGTGCACTGTCTGTCCCACATGTGCACAGAGGGCAGAAAGGCATTCATGTACAGGACACAGCAGGAGACTGAGGGGAAAACGAGGCTACAGAGAGGAAGTCAGGTCATGCATGTTTCTGTCAACAGAGCATGATACAAACATCAGACCCATGAGAGAGAAAAAAAAGGCCTGTGAGGAGAAAGCTGTTGGAGGTAACAGTCTATGGCAAGTTTAAGGATAATTTTTGTTTATGTATTCACTGAATTGTTAAATTGTTCACATACCATGGTATTTCGAGCTATATTTACTGGAGTTTTATCTCTCTTTGTAAATATACATCTGACACTTTGGAGTTCTATGGCATGGGGAGAATCTCTTGAAAGCACTTTAAGGGCACTCACTACAAATCTATAAGTTTTACATCCAGGTCTAACTTGTAGTCCTAAACAGTGACAGAATGAGGACTGAATTAGGTATTCCATAATGCATTAAACTGCACAATAAATTTGGGTCTCTTAGAGCAACATCCTGCAAATGTTCTCAAGTGCATAAATATATACATACACATATACACACACATGTACGAAAGTTCTGCATGAAATTATTAAAGACAGAACATTGTCCTTCCCCTGGAAATATAATCTAACAAAAACACAAATTGCATATTGAAAATCAATCTAGTAGCAAAAACTTCAAATTGAATTCCCTGTCCAAGTATGAAGGTGCTATTCTGTTTTTCAAATGCATTTCTCACAAATGTTTTATTCACGGCACCATTATTTTAGCATTACCTTTTCAAATTTAACACATGATAAATCTGAAACAGAAATAAAAATTGCTGGAAACACAGGCAGCATCTGTGGAGGGAAGAGATAAGTCAATGTTTCAAATGTGCTGACCCTATCATAACTGAGGGTCCACACATCTGGAATGCTGACTTATCTGTTCTCTCCATAGCTGTCTCCTAACATGCTGACATTTTTCATCGTGTTCAGTTTTGGTTCAGATTTCCAGCATTTGGAGTATTTTGCCTTTTGTTCAAATAATTTGAAGAATCTGAGAAATGGGATTAAATTGATAGCTCTTTAAGAGAGCCAACACAGTCACGATTGAGTTATGGTATCCTTTTTGCTGTAAAGTTCCATGATTCTGAGCTAAAAATTAGTCTCAGGTAGTGGTGCAAAACAGGTGGTATCAGATCAGCCACCCAGTCTATGCAGTACCCGATATATAATTCCACTGGCTGCAATGGAATTGAATATTGAGTGCTGCTTAGAACCAGTGGCTGATCGACACTGCCCAAGATTAATTTTTAGCGCTATAGACGTGAAACCTTAGGTGGTTGTTTAATGACCGAAGTCATATCAGAGCTTTTCATCTTGAAAGCTCCTTTAGAGCATTTTGTAGTACATTTCATCATTAGCTAATTGTAGGTACACAAGTGCAACTTGAGGCTTCAGAAAGTTCTGTTAGTTTTTTACTGACAATTGTTGTTTAGGAATAGAACTTCCCAATTGCATATTGACTTGTTTATCAATTGAGAAACCAAAGTTGAAGGACAAAGCCCTGTAAAGCAAGGTAACAGAAAAATTGGAAAGAGTAATGGAGGTAAATCAGGAATTCGTGATTGAGTCATGGAGCTGGGATTGGAGATTGTAGCGGGAAGAAAAGACTAAGTAAGGTAAGGGAGAAACTGGAATGTACAGAGGAACACTGCCCATAATTGCATCAATAAGTCAAATTACCTAAAAATGGACAACAAATTGGCTAAAAAATATATACAAAGCAGAGTGTAGGAGTAAAGGGTAGTTATTCAGATTGGAGGAAGGTCGAAAGCAGTGTTGCGCAAGAATTAGTGGTGGAACCATTGTTATTCATAAATTACATTAATGCTTTGGACTTAAGAACAAGCAACTCACTCTCAAAATTTGCAGATGGTATCAAACTAGGGGATTTTGTTAACACTCAGGAAGAAGGCTACTTAATACACGAAGACATTAGAAAACGTGCTGACTGAGCAGTTAAGTGGCAAATGAACTTTCACACAGATAAATGTGAGGCGATGCACTTTGGTAGGAAAAATAGATATTTCACCTACACCTTAGAAAATAAAAAGAACAAACGGGGTAGAAGAGCAAAGGGATCTAGGGATCTAGGTAAACAAATCATTAAAAGCAGCATTACCGTTCAGCTAAGCAAATAAAAATGCTAACAAAGCACTGGGATGTATTTCTATGGGGAATAGAATTAAAAAGTAGTGAAGTTATGTTAAACTTGTACAGGGCACTTGGAGTAAATTCCTGCTCTACATACTGCAGAGAGGATATAGAAGCACTGGAGAAAGTACAAAAGATATTGCAAGTATGGTAGCAGAACTTAAAGGATTACTGCTACCAGGAAAGATTGAACAGGTCAGGGTTTTTTTACTTTAGAAAAGAAAAGACTTAGAGATGACATGATAGAGTTCTTCAAAATTATGAATAGGTTGGACAGGGTGGATGAGAATATTTCCACTTGTGGGAGAATCCATAATTAGGGGCCATAAATACAAGCTAGTAACTAATAAATCCAATCGAGAAATAAGGAGAACTTTTTTACTCAGAGAGGGATTAGAATGTGGAACTCACTATCACAGCTAGTGGTTAAGGCAAATAGTTTAGATGCTTTCAAAAGGAAACCAGATGAGCATGAGAAAAAAGGGAATAGAAAGAAAGGCTAAAAGGCTGAGATGAGACAGATGGAAGGTGGAGTATAAATGCCAGCACATATTAGTTGGGCCAAGTGGCCTGTTTCTTTGCTGTATATTCTATATAATTCTATGTAATAAAACAGGGAGACTGTCATGCACACAGAAAGTGCAATGCTACAAATGATGGACTAAATGTGAAGAGTTATAAAAACTGACTTTCTCTTTTAAAAATGAACCTTTCTTTTAAAAAGGGAATAATGCTCCAAAATGGCTGCCAAAGAAAAAAGGGTTTGGCCTTTGTTTATTCAAACTGTCTGATAGGGACAAAGGGATATCTTCAAAGCTAAGAGGTGTCAATTAAACCCATCCTAGACTCATCCCAAAACATTCCAGAATTGAATGTCTTCTTCTGGAACAAACAGTGTGAAGTAGCCACATCCTGGGCCATTGTGCGATCACCATGGGGTAAGAGACCAAAGTGTCCCCTACCAGGAGGTGAGAAGTAACAGAGCTATACCTTAAAAAAACAGCCTGGAGAGAGACACTCCAGAAAGAGAAAGAAGAAAAGCAGCATCCAGAGGCTTGTTTCCAGCAAACCAGAAGGCACATACCCAGCTGTAGAATTCTGCATCTACAATATACAACAGTGAACTAGAAGTGATTCACTGACTTCAACAGAACTGTCAACCAAGACAGAAATCTACAATCATCTGAAGTCTGCAACGAGAACTCAATTTCCAGGAGAATTCAACAGGTTTATCGTAACCTTCCCTGAAATCTAACTCCCCCTCACCCACTTATAATCATTTTCACTTTTTTCCCTCTCTATCTGTCTCTTCTTGTGTGTGTGTGTGCATGTGTGTATGTGTGTGTGTGTACATGTGTGTGCGCGCGTGCAAGCGAATGTGTAAGTGGATGTGGTTGTGACAATTTTGGGATAAGGCATATTGATCAATAAAATAAAATTGATTTTCTGTTTTTAAACCTACAAGAAAACCTGTCGTTGTCTGTTTATTTGACAAATAAAACACCAAGAGGTTAAACATTAGTAACAAAAGCACACTTGCTGCAGTCAGGTGAGGAGTTTAACAATGGGAACCCACCACATCTCACCACGTGGCCATAACAAGATATAAGAAAGATTGATTTTGAGAGCAGTAGTGGAGGCTAGAAATAAGTGAGAGATTTCCTATCAGAGGACATTTTTCTTGAGAGTGTACAGGATCATTGCACAGGTGTTAGAAGAGCCTTCCCAGAGCAAATTGTAAATGAAGGTTTTAGAAAAAGTCAAGAATTGTTGAGAAGAGAAGAAGTGTTTGGCACAAATGATGAAACCAAATTTTGGAATGAAACGTCACATACCTGAAACATTAACTTTTTTTTTCTCTCCATTGGGCCAGACCTGCTGGGTATTTTCAGCTTTTCCTGTTTTTATGTAGAACAAGCTTATTAGCGGTGGTACCTTAGTAATCCAGGAGATATGGAACCAAAGAACTTCAGACCATAGTACAGAAGGAGGTCACTTGGCCCATTGTATTTGTTAGAGTAATTCAAAAATAATTTCATGACCCTACTCTCTCTCCACAGCCCTGTACCTTCCACCGTTTCAAATGTTTATCCACTTTTCCTATCAAAGTGCAATTGTCTCTTCCATAATATTGTTGATGACAACAACCCTACGAGTAAGAAATTTCTTCTAACTTCTCTCCTCACTCAGTAAGAATTTCAAAAGGCCTCTTGTCACTGATTCCGCAAGTAGAGGAAGTAGTATTTCCCTATACACTCTGACAAAATCCTTCATAATTGTAACAACCTCTATAACTATCCTTCTGCAGAAATAGTCCTAATATCTCAAATTTGTCCTCACACTATAGCTTCTCATCATCCTAGTAAATCTATACATACATGAAGGCTCTTTGCATATGCAAATAAGGATTCTAAAGCCTGTTTGAGACTCCCAGTGCAAATGTGGTCTGATTGCACCAGCAGCACTTAGCAAAACCAGGTCTACATGCAGCCTTACAGATGGCCCTTAAAGGGGGCGCTACAGTGTTTAAAATATATATTTACCTGAATATGGAGCTGGGAGGAGCATGTGGGCTGTTGCTGGTTACCTAATTGCCACTGCTACCTCCCACCCTGGCACCTTTTCCTCCCCAGCCTAATCGTCCCCTTCCCAGTTGCCCCACCGACCACCCCCCACCACTTACCTGAAGGCCACTCTTCTTGAATTGCATTTCGTTGGCGAGCTGCCTGTTAAATGTCCAAAACTCAGTGGTCCATTTGTAAAGATGGTCCCTGCATCCTCAAAAATGGACATGACTGAATTTCTAGGCCTATGACTTTAATGTGACACAGTACTCCAACGGTACAACCTTGCACAAATGTATTACTGCTACACTTATAAAACCAAAATGTTATTGGCCTTTTTTCATAGCTTTAATCTACCTGCGCCTGGACCTTTAGGAAATTATGCATTTGAATCTCTAGGCACCTCTGTTCATCCACAACTGTTCAGGAAAGATAGGTTGATAGGTAAATTGGCCATTATAAATTGCCCCTAGTATAGGTAGGTGGTAGGGGAATTGAGGAGATGTGGTAGGAATATGGGATTAATGTAGGATTAGTATAAATGGGTGGTTGATGGCCGGCACAGACTCGGTGGGCTGAAGGGCCTGTTTCAGTGCTGTATCTCTAAATAAAAATTAAAAATAAATAGGAAATGAAGGAAAGGGGGAGGGATGGCAGTTTTGATTAAGGAGAACATTGCAGTGCTGGGGAGAGAGGATGTCCCAGAGGAATCAAGGACAGAATTTATTTGGCTAGAGCTGAGGAACATGAAAGGTGCAATTACATTGCTCAGTGTAGTCTATAGGCAACCAACTAGCAGGAAAGATGTAAAGGGACAAATTTCCAAGGAAATTATGGAGAGGTGCAGAAATTATAGAGTGGTTATAATGGGGAACTTTAATTATCTGAATGTAGACTGGGAAAGTAGTAGTGTAAAGAGCAGAGAGAGGCAAGAGTTCCTACAGTGTATTCAGGAGAATTTTTTACAGCAGTATGTTTCTAATACAATGAGAAAGGAGGCACTGCTTGACCTGGTTCTTGGGAATGAGGTGGGCCAAGTGGATCATGTGTTCGTTGGGAAACAATTAGGGGACAGTAATCATTGTATCATAAGGTTTAGGTTGGCTATGGAAAAGGACAAGGAACAATTCAGAGTAAGAATAATTAACCGGGAGAAAGTCAACTTCAATGGGGCAAGAATGGATCTGGTCCCGATAAATTGGAATCAAAGGCAAAACGGTACTGAACGATACTGAGCTTTAAAGAAGAGATAGTTTGGGCACAGTCAAGTTATATTCCCATGCAGGGCAAAGGTAGGGCAAAATACTTCAAGGGATAGACAAGGTAGATGCAGTGAAGATGTTTCCCCTGGTTGGGGATTCCATTTCAAAAGGGAGAAACCATTTCGGACAGAGATGATGAGAAATTTCTTTACTCAGAGGGTTGTGAATATTTGGAATTCTCTACCCCAGAGGGCTGTGGAAGCTCAGTCATTGAGTATGTTTAAAGCAGAGATTGACAGATTTCTAAATACAAATGACATAAAGGGATATGGGGATAGTGTAGGAAAAGGACATTAAAGTGGAAGATCAGCCATGATCACATTGAATGGTAGGGCAGGCACGACGGGCTGAATAGCCTACTCCTGCTCCTATGTGCCTATGTTCCAATGAATATAGTAGGTTCAGTGGGGAAGTGAAAAAGCAAATAAGAGAAGCAAAGACAGAGTATGAAAATGGAATGTGTCATGCAGGCCCCCACTTGCCAAGAATGAGGCATATTAATTTTGTCATATGAACATTGATATTAACCTGTTGCTGGAGTGAAGAAACGACTTGTTAAAAAATCACCAGACAGTTGGCTGGAAGGACATTTGTATACTTACAAACAGTGTTTGTGGAGACAAAGGGCTATTCCCTGGTCCACTTAACCCACAATGGATTTTGATCACCAGACATTGAAGTCTGTTTGAACTGGAACCTGGAACAAGGAAGCCTCTACCTCTCTCGCTTTCTCCCAAGCCACACGGAAGACATGTAAACTTCAAGAGAGAAAAGACTCCTACATGGGAACAAGTTGAAGCGTGAACTGGGCCCCAAGGAATTGCAAGATTTACCAGCAACCAAAGACTCCACATTGAACTTAAAGGACTGTAACTACCTGATATTGCCTCAAACCTTTACCCTTTATTCCTTCTACTTTTTTTGTCCCTATTGTCATGTTTGGCCCTGACCTGCCAAGAATGAGGTACATTAATTTTGTCATGAACATTGATTTTAAACTGTTACTGGAGTCAAGAAAGGACTTGTTAAACAGATCAACTGTGGCTGGAAAAGATATTTGCATATTAACAGACAGTGTTTGGAAGGACAAAGCAGCCAATCCCTGACACATTCAACTCACAATGGACTTTTGATCACCAGACGTTGAAGGTGGGGGAGCTTGCATTCCAGGTTGACTCCTAAGATGACCTAATACGCAAATGGACATGGTCAAACTAACTAGTCACATGACTAACCTGCTGGGCAACCTGAGTTTTTTGAATTTGTATAAACAGTTTGCTCCTGGACTGAGACGATGTCTCTCCTGTCTGCTCCCATCTCTTTCTCACAAGCCTCTGAATCCACTGAAGACACATGAACCCCAAGAGAGAAAAGTCGCCTACAGCGAACAAGGTTTAAGAAGAATACTGGGCCCCAACGAAAAGCAACACCTATCTGCAATCAAGGACTCTACAGTGAGGTCGAAGAACCATAACAAAAACTCTTCAGATATTGCCTCAAACCTTTCCACTTTATTTCTTCTGCTCTTTTCTGTCTCTATCTGCCCGTGTGTATCGCGTATGCATGCTAGCCTGGGGCGTGGCATGTATCCGTAGGCGTTAAACGAAATAGAGTTTAAGTTTAATAAATATCAACTTTTCTTCTTTAAACCTAAGAAAGCCTATTTGTACTGGTTCTTTTCCTTATAATTGGAAAGCAGTGAACAATGGGCGGCACAGTGGCGCAGCGGTTAGCACCGCAGCCTCACAACTCCAGAAACCCAGGTTCGGTTCTGGGTACTGTCTGTGTGGAGTTTGCAAGTTCTCCCTGTGACTGCGTGGGTTTCCGACGGGTGCTCCATTTTCCTCCCACAGCCAAAGACTTGCAGGTTAATAGGTAAATTGGCCATTGTAATTTCCCCCTAGTGTAGGTAGGTGGTAGGAGAATGGTGGAGATGTGCTCGGGAAAATTAAACCGTGTTACGATTAAACAGGCAAAGGCTGAGAGAATACCCCTAGACCCCTCCTCATCTGGTCATAACAGAAATTTGGGGGCTCGTCCAGGATTTTACCGACAGACCCAGGAAATCTATCACTACAAGTGCAGGAAAATTTAATAGGATTCCTGAAGGTTATCAAGGTTTTGAGTCTGAAGGAAAGTAACCCCATACCCCTCGAGTGGGGCAAGCAAGCCTATAGTAATTCTCAGGGACACAGGGGCCACTAGATCCCTTTTACAGGGAAATGGCTTTACCTTTCCTCCAGAGAGTGCAGTAAACTCTAAAAAGGTGGTGAGTGGTATTGGAGGGCAGTGTATGCCTGGACCTGTACACCGGGTGCACCTGGAGCGTGACCTATTTTCGGGACCGGTGACCGTACGACTTCTCCCAAGTTTGCCTGTTTGCCTGCTCCTAGGTAATGTTCTGGCAGGGGTGAAGGTGATAGCCCTCCCATTAGTGAAAGAAAGACCGCAGGAAGTCAGAGAGACAGGGCAGTGGTAGGAGACGGACCCCTGCAATTTCCCTGAATATGTAATGAATCAGGCCATGATCAAACCAGCTCCCCCAGAGGAGACTGCATTAACACTGCAGGTAAATGACCATGAGGTCTGTACATCTGAGACTTTTTTTGGAAAGTTAGAAGACCCAGGGAATGAATTAAATACAGTTTCCCTAGCTGAGGCTCAGCGAACCGACCAAGTATTGCGAGAGTTAACACAGGCTGCCGAGTCTGAAAGTGAAACAGAGGGAGTCCCTGATTGCTATTATGTAAAGGATGAGGTACTGATGAGGAAATGGAGTTCTCCTCACAGACCTGAGAGCAAAGAATGGACAGTGGTTCACCAGTTAGTGGTGCCACAGAGGTACCGGAGAGAAATATTAAGAAGGGCCCACAAGACTACAGTGGCTGTACATGCCGGTATACGAAAGACCAAAGCCCACATAAGACTGCAGTTTGACTGGTCAAAACACCACAAAGATGTGGTGGAGTACTGCAGAAGTTGGCACATGTGCCAGGTTGAGGGGAAACACCAATCTACAATGAAACCTGCACCCCTAAGTCCTGTACTGGTGTTAGGAGGACCCTCCAGCAGAGGGATGGTGAACTGTAAGGGAACCCCATCGAGAACAAAAGGGGACAGGCAGGCACAAGGCTGGCAATAGCTTAGAAAGGGAAGGGGAAAAAGCGACCAATAGGACAGGTTAAAGGAAGTCCAGGAGGAATCCCGGATGAAAACCCCCACTGTCCGGTCAGCCAAACCCTGAAAAATTTGAAAAGTTAGACCCCGCATCTTCCTATGTAAATGCAGACACTAGAGGCACCCCACCAGGATTGCTAACAGCATTTACAAGAACCTGCAGAAACAAGTACCAACCTCTAGGGGACATAGAAACCAGGAGTGTGATGCCTCACCTAGTCAAAGTGCCACAGGGGAGTGCAGTAGAGTCTGCACAAATACCTGCAGGCAGGAATGTCCCAGAGGACAAAGGAGAGATTATTAAAGACTCCTTCCCCACAGTCAGAAAAAAAGAGAACCACCTATCCCCGGAAGTCAAAATCTTTTGCATGACTCAGCAAAGCACTGAAGGAGAGTTCAGGATAGACCTGGCCTCTACTGACTCTCCTGGAAAAAAATTCCAATTTGGGGCTAATTAAATCTAATTTTGCCCTTTGCAGACCTCAACAGGAACAGAGACCCTAGGCAGTCATGGAAATGGGCAAACTGAAGAAATGCTTCCCCCCCAAAAAAACACATGTTTACTGGGATGCCAAAAAGGGGGTAGTTAAAACAGCACTGGCACCAATAAAAGACAGGTTGTAATAAGTTTTAGGATTTATGAATGAATGAATGAGAAAGAGAGACTCATGTTTTTCCCCTGTATCATCTATTTTCTCTCTCAACCCTTTTAATGAAATGTTCTCTTTAAAAATCGCATTTCATTTCGTTGGGTGTGGAGGTGTCATGCAGGCCTCCACCTGCCAAGAATGAGGCATATTAATTTTATCATATGAACATTGATTTTAAACTGTTGGTGGAGTGAAGAAAGGACTTGTCTAAAATTCACCAGACACTTGGCTGGAAGGACATTTGCATACTAACAGGCAGTACTTGTGGAGACAAGGGGCTATTCCCAGGTCCACTTAATCCACAATGGATTTTGATCACCAGACATTGAAGGCTGTTTGAGCTGGAACCTGGAACAAGGAAGTCTCTCTCTATCTCTTGCTTTCTCCCATGGAAGACACATAAACCTCACGAGAGAAAAGACTGCTACATAGGAACAAGTTGAAGCGTGAACTGGGCCCCAATGAATAGCAGGACCTACCAGCAACCAAAGACTCCACATTGAACTTAAAGGACTGCAATTACCAGATATTGCCTGAACCTTTTCCCCTTTATTCCTTCTATTTTTTCTGCCTCTATCTGCATGTGTGTTTCTCACATCTGCATGCTAGTGTGGTCATGTCGAATATTCGTAGTCATTAACCGGATTAGAGTTTAAGATTAATAAACTTCTACCTTTCTTGTTTAAATCTAAGGAAACCTTGTTGGATTTCTTTGCCTTACAATTGGAGCAGTGAACAAGGATTCACTAAGGGGAGTTTAAAACATGGTGTTTTAAAATTAAACCCTATTACAGTTAAACCAGGCAAAGGCTGAGAGGGAACCCCTAGATCCCTTCCCACCTGATCGTAAGAAATGGGATACCAAAAGTCTTCTATAGGCATATTAATAGTAAAAGGATGGTAAAAGGAGGACTAGGGCCAATTAGAGACCAAAAGGGGGATTTACGCATGGAGGCAGAGGGCATGGCTGAGGTATTAAATGAATACTTTGCATCTGTCTTTACCAAGGAAGAAGATTCTACGCAGGTCATGGTGAAAGAGGTGGTAATTCAGACACTTAAGGGTTCAAAATTGATAAGGAGGAGGTATTGGATAGGCTAGCAGTACCTAAAGTTGATAAGGCACCAGGACCGGATGAGATTTATCCAAGAATACTGAGAAAAGTGTGAACGGAAATTGCGGAGGCACTGGCAATAATTTTCCAGTCTTCCTTACATTCAGGGTGGCACTAAGGGACTGGAGAATTGCAAATGTTACACCCTGTTTCAAAAAAAGGGTGTAAAGATACGCCCAGCAACCACAGGCAGTTTAACCTTGGTGGTGGGGAAGCTTCTAGAAATGATAATTCAGGTAAAATTAACAGTCACTTGAGCAAATGCAGCTTCATTAGGGAAAGCGAGCACAGACTTGTGAAGGGTAAATCATGTTTAACTAACTTGCTGGAGTTTTTTGATGAGGTAACAAAGAGGGTTGATGAGGGTAATGCTGTTCATGTGTGTACATGGACTTCCAAAAAGCATTTGATAAAGTGTCACACAACAGACTTGTGATGACTGACAGGAAACAGACAGTAGTGGTTAATGAATGTTTTCTGGACTGGAGGAAGGTTTGTAGTGGAGTTCTCCAAGGGTCAGTGTTAGGACCCACGCTCTTCCTGATATATATTGATAACCTAGACCTTGGTGTACAAGGCACAATTTCAAAATTTGTGGATGATATGAAACTTGAAAACATTGTGAACTGTGAGAAGGATCGTGTAGAACTTCAACAGGACATAAACACGTTGGTGGAATGGGCAGACAAGTAGGCAGATGAAATGTAATGCAGAGAAATGTGAAGTGATTCATTTTGGTAGGAAGAACGTGAAGAGAATATAAAATAAAGGGTGAAATTCAAAAGGGAGTGCAGAGGACCTGGGTGTATATGTGCATAAATCATTGATGGTGGTAGGACAGGTTGAGAGAGCAGTTAATCCTAGACTTCATTAATAATGGCAGAGAATACAAAAGCAAGGAAGTTATGTTAAAGATGTATAGAATGCTGGTTCGGCCTCAACTGAAGTATTGTGTCTAGTTCTGGACGCCACACCTTAGGAACGATATGAAGGCATTAGAGACAGTACAGAAAAGATTCAGGAGGATGGTTCCAAGAATGAGGAACTTCAGTTACATGGATAGTTTGGAGAAGTTGGGACTGTTTTCCTTGGAGAAGAGAAGGTTGAGAGGAGATTTGATAGAGGTATTCAAAATCATGAGGGGTCTGGACAGAGTAGATAGAGAGAAACTGTTCCCATTGGTGGAAGGATCGAGAACAAGAGGACACAGCTTTAAGGTAATAGGCAAAAGAAGCAATGGCAACATGAGGAATAACTTTTTCATGCAGTGAGTGGTTAGGATCTGGAATGCACTGCCTGAGAGTGAGATGGAAGCAGGTTCAATTGAGGCATTCAATTGGATTGTTATCATAAAATGAAGACTGTGCAAGGCTAAGGGAAGAAGGTGGGGAAGTGGCATTAGGTAAACTGTTCTTTTATAGAACCAGCACAGACACAATGGGCCAAATAGCGTCCTTCTGTGCTGTAGCGGTTCAGTGATTCTTCTGTTGTCTTTCTATTAAACGTTTATACCTAATTTTTTACTTTCACTCCCAAAATGGTGTTATTTAACACTTGCATTTGCCATCCATCTGCCCATTCTGTTCATCAGTAATTCCTAAAGGTTTTTTTAAAAAGTATGCATAGATGTTTGCCAAATCTCTTCCACTTTTGTGTTAATGGCATATTTTAATATCACACCTCATACCCAAGTCCAAATCCTTTATAGACAGCAAGAACAAAAATAGATCCACTGTACACCACTTCCAATCCTTCTAAAATCTGAGCCCACCCATTTACTCTAGCCCTTTGTTTCCTTTTCATCAACTAACTGTGCAGCCACACTGCTGCAATCCTCTAATACCAAATGCATGAATGCTACAGCAAGCCTGTTGTGTCTCCTTTGAGCAAAACCATATACTACATTCTCTTCATCCAACAAATTGGTCACTTTTTCAAAAAAGCTATTGAGTTTGTCAAACTTGATATGCCTTATTCACAGCCGAAGAACCCGGCAAGGCCGGGGATGCAGAGGTCCTACTGATATTAAAAGCAGGCCTGATTAAGATTTTGTAGCTCCACCTCCCTCCCAGGAGATGGCCAAATGGATAGCGAGGCCAGCAGTCAGGAATGGGGAGGGGCACGATTGAGGACATCAATCAAGTGGAGGAGCGAGGTTGGCAATGGGGAAGAGGGGCGAGGGTGGCAATGGGGAAGAGGGGCGATGTAGGAAAAATGACGATACGCACATGCACGGAGGTTTGGGGTCACATTCGGCACACTCCACTTTTTAACCTCCCACCCTGCCAGACATGGTGGGTATTAATATCGAGGCCTGTCACTTTGAAAAATAGAAAGAAACAAGATTTGAATGTTCCGAGGGGTAAGGAGGAGCCCAAGATAAAGTGATTCAAAAGTACAGTATGAGAGGACAGGAGATTGTGTGCTTTGAACCAATGTGACAATTGAGTAGTATCAAAAGCAAAGCAACAAATAGGGTTGGATGATGAGAGAAAGAGACTATTTATTTGAAGAAGCAGCAGAGGCAGAGGGCAGAGAACTACTGAATCAGAGGATGAGCCAACTCATCCAACAGCAGAGAACAGTTTCAGAAGAAACTGGAATTCCACAAACATAATTTTGATGTGAGATTACATGAAATAAACTTGTTCAAAGTTCATGGTACCAGATTCCAGAAAAGATTTCAGAGCTACCTAATTAAATGGCAGATGATTCATAAAAGCATGCAGAAGTAGAGTTTCAGATGTGCATAATATAGCTAACAAGATTACCAGTGAAATAATCATGCTTAAAGTATAATGCTGATTATGGATTAGGCCAGATAAGTAACAGCAGCTTCCATAGGTTTTGAAAATATTAATGTAAGGGCAATAGTATGGTAGTTGAAGAGTAAAATAACTCACCTTTCTTAGTGAGAGGGTGAGCAAGATGACCGAAAAACGGACTGAGAATGCAAGACTGTAGATATGACATTGAACAAGGGCACACTTTGTTTGGGATAGAAATGCAATACTGTACTAATGTGCCTCCTGGCTTGCTGTAGTCTTGTGACCTCTACCATGAGGCATTCATTGTAGGTATCCATCATAAGTTCAGTTCAATAAAAACACAGTACAAGCAAGACTGTTGTCCTGTGAGCTCGTAACATGGTGTCAGAGTAGAGCTGAGATTGAGTGTTGAAGAGCTGTATAGAAACACAGCTAATAAAAGAGGAACACAGGAATGTTCAGAACTGCTAAAAGCCACAGGAAGCCACAGAAAAGGAACAAAGAAACAAGCCACAGCTGAAAGCACTGGGTAAGACACAATAGTTGCAAATTTTCCTCTCCTGGCACCAGCTGAAATGAAAGGTGATCTGAAGCAGAACTAGCAGTTTATCCACTCGCAATGGCAAAATTATGAAATTAAGACAGATTTAATTAACAAACCAGAGCAGTTACAAGTAACTACACTTTTCTGACTATTGGGGAGAGACTGTTACAAAATGTATCCCACCCTAAATCTCTCTGAAGAACAAATAAAAACAGACAGCAGAAATTTTGAAAGCCTTGAAGGCACGCTTTGAATCCCAAGTGAACATAACTTATGAATAGTATATGTTCAATATTAGGACCCAAGGTGAAAGAGTCCACTGATCAATATGTGACTGCATTAACACAGCTCGCAGAATTCTGTGAATTTGCGCAACTAAAGGATGATCTAATTAAAGACAGGATTGTATTTGGCATAAGAGATCCCACAGTGAGAGCACGTCTACTGATAGAAGACAAACTTACTATCAGGAAAGCGATCGACATGTGCAGAAGTGCTGAGGTTATAAATCAGCAGATAGAGCATATTCATGGCCGAACAGACTAGGCCTTGCATTATGCTGAAAGACATTCCAGGCCGAAAGGACAGAAAGATTACGGACAAAGGGCAGGATGCAAATACTGCAGAAGACGCCATACAAAGAAAGGCATGTCCAGCATGGGGAAAGCAGTGTTCTCACTGAAAGAAGACGAATCATTTTGCACACAAGTGTTTGGATAGAAGGAAGCACAACAAGTAGATACAGATGGCCACCGGAGAGATATCAGCCGAAGATTCTGGTGAATCACTATACACCATACAACAGGTTAGTTCAATCAGGTTGAATGGTTTCTGACTGTTGGAATGATGACTGCAGAAGGAGAATATCGAGTCAACATAAAGTGCCAGATAGAACCAGTGCGTCATGCAACATCATCACTTTCACACACCTGTGTGAAGTGGCTCAACATGGCGATCCAAAAATGAAGCCTTCGAAAGTAAGGTTGAGGCTATACGATGGTACCATACTAGTGCCGAGAGGGCAAATTACTCAATGCAATGACAAGAACGAAGATCAGGAGTTCCAGATCATAGACGGCAAGCAAAAGCTACTCATCTCAGCAGAAGCAAGTTTAAAGCTTGGACTGGTAACCCTCAAAGTGCAAAAATAGATTTGCAATGCGTCACAACACACTAAATCATTGACCGTGGAACAGATCCTAGAGGAGTACAACAATGTGTTTACAGGTTTAGGATGTCTTCCTAGAGAATATCATCTCAAAGTAGATGGGAGGGTAAGACCAATTCAGCATCTGCTGAGGAAAGTTCCAGCTGCCCTCAAGGCCAGCCTGAAAGACAAGAGAGAAGAACTGGAAAAGAAGGGAGTAATCAAGAAAGTGACAACCCCTACAGAATGGATTAGCAGCATAGTAGCAGTGAAACGACCTGGAAAGTTGAGTGTATGCATCAACCCAAAAGATCTAAATAAAGCTCTGAAGAGATCACACTACCCCATGCCAACAATCAAAGGAATTTTGCCATAACTTGCAAAGGCAAAAATCTTCACTATCCCAGATACGAAGAATGGTGGCTGGAAAGTGAAGCTGGACGAAAACAGTAGCTTTCAAACTACATTCTGGACAACGTTCCGGAGATATAGATGGTTGCGCATGCTGTTTGGCATTTCCATGGCTCCAGAAGAGTATCAATGCAGACAGCATGAGCTAGTTAGTCATCTTCCTAGAGTGGAAACTATAGTGGATAATCTGCTAGTTTATGGATGTGGAGACACAATGGAAGAAGCTATTACTGACCACAAGCAGAATCTAGTGCAACAGCTAGACAGAGCTCGCCAGATGAACCTGAAGCTGAACAAGAAAAAATTGCAATTAAAGATGCCCAAACTCAAGTACATAGGTCATGTACTGATAGCAAAAGGTCTTAGCCCTGGTCCGGATAAAGGTGAGAGCAGTAGCTGTGACGCAACAACCAACAGATTTAAAAGCAGTGCAACAATTTGTTGGATTCGTCAACTATTTAGCAAAATACATGCCCAATTTGTCATCAGAGTGGGAACCATTATGCCAACTCACTGCCAAGGACGTGCAGTGGTATTGGGCAGAGAACCAGAAATAGTGTTCATTAAAATCAAACAACTGGTGACGGCAACACCAGTGCTGAAATACTATTACGTAAATGATGAAGTCACCCGCAGTGTGACGCCACCGAGACAGGACTTGGAGCAATCCTAATGCAGCAAGAACAACTGGTTGCACTTGCATTCAGGATGTTAACGCAAACAGAATGACGCTAAGCTCAAATTGAGAAAGAGTGCCTGGCCATCATCTTTGTTTGTGAACATTTTCATCAATGTCTACTTGGAAGAGACAAAGTGACAGTAGAGTCCAACCACAAGCCACTTCAAAGCATTTTTCTCAAGCTGCTACTTTCTGCTCCAAAGCGTCTGCAAACAATGTTACTCTGGTTACAGAGATACCATCTGGACATGACAAACAAGCAAGGGAACCCGATGTACATCGCTGACATGCTGTCGAGAGCAGCAATCCCTATGAAGAAAGTAGAGGATGCTATGACAGAGTGTGAAATCTTCCAGATTCAACGTGAAGCTGAAACTCGACATGCTCTGGAAGTCATCAACCCAGCAAAGACATTGAATCTGACAGACAAGCGCCTTGCTCAAATCAAGCAAACTACCCAACAAGATGCAACTCTCCAAGTGTTGCAAGAAGTAGTGATGAAAGGATGGCCTAACAGCATCAAGGACATGCCTGTGGTCACAAGAAAATATTGGGCTGACGGAGATGAATTGACAGCCCAAGATGGCATCTGGTACAAAGGAAATAGAGTCATTATCCCTAAGGAGATGAGAGGAGAGATGCTAGAGCACATCTATGAAGCCACCAAGGAATTGAGTAGAGTCTGAGGAAGGCAAGAGAAGTACTCTACTGGCCAAACATGAACAATTTAATCAAGGACCACATCAGCCAGTGCAGTGCGTGTAATGAGTACCAAGCTAAGCAAGCTAAAGAGCTACTGATGACACACAACATCCAATGGATGAAGCTGGGAGTAGACCTCTTCACTCTCGCAGAAACTGATTATCTTGTCACTGTAGACTACTATTCTGACTCCTGGGAAGTAGACCAGTTGACCTCAATGACTACTGGTGAGATTGTAGAATGCATGGCATTCCAGACATTGTGATGAGTGACAATGGCCCTCAGTTCATGAGTGAAGAATTCAGCCACTTCACAAAGGATTGGGAAATTCAACCTCTTACATCATCTCCACACTATCCCCAGTCAAATGGAAAGGCTGAGACAGCAGAGTAAATCGTCAAAGGAATCATAAAGAATGCAAGCATATCCAGCACAGATGTATACAGGGCAATCCTCGAGTGGAGAAACACACCTACAGAAGGCATGGAAAGTAGTCCAGTACAAAGACTAATGTCAGGCCACACCCAAACTACTTTCCCAATAGCAAAAAAGCTACTGAAGCCAGAAGTAGTAACAGGCATGAGTGACAAAATCAAGGTGAAACGGCAGAAAGCCAAATTTCATTTTAACAAATCTGTCAAATCATTGTCAGAATTGAGCACTGGAGAACCAGTAAGGGTACAAACCTTCAATGCTCTCAACAAGAATCAGCCCTTTGGCAACTTGGGACCTGCGTAGAATGGCTGTCACCTCAATCGTACGCGGTGGAAATGAACGACCATTTATACTATCGAAACCGCAGGCACATATGCAGAACTGAAGAAGCTGTTCCTTCATCGCAGGTGGCCAATCAGGAAGATGTGAACTCACAATCTGCACAGACCACAGATCAACCATCAGTCCCAGAGGCTCACAGCACCCCAATAACAGAAATGGAACAACAATTACTGCGGCAACAAGTGACACGGGAACAACACTCCCAGAGAAGAAAAATCACCTAGATGAACAGCCAATGACAATGTGCACCATTAAGAGACTGGCACGATTTAAAGAGTATGGGCTGAATTTTACAGACCCCAATCCCCCGGCATCGGGGGTCGTGGCGGGGGCGGAAAATGCCTTTGGCAGAGCCCCATCACGGGCCTCGATGCCGGGAAGTCCGGCCCAATATTGCTGCTCAATGACGGGAGCCAAATTTACATCTGTAAAATAATTTAGATGAATGAATAAGTTAGCTTCCCACTCCCACCGTCTATCCAGAGCGATATTTGTGCCAGTGCCCGGCACGCCTGCGCCTTCATATCCCTGTCCAGGGATCCGAGGCAGAACACTGGTGGAGTGGGAGGGAGCGGGTAGGTTTTTTCAGTGTGGTGGGGGGGGGGGGGGGGGAGAGGCATCAGAGTGATTTCATTGATGTAGGGGATGGTGGGAAGGGGTAAAGATTAAAGTTTATGAACTTTGGGGGGGCGGGGAGAGGTCAAGTGCGCAAGGTAAGTGTTTTGTGGGGGAGAGGGCAGGTAATTAATCCTATGGTTATGGTTGGGGGGGGGGCGGGTGGGAGAGGGTTAGGATCAATTTATTTAATCTTTTAAAATCACTATTTCTTTAAATATTTAAATTGAAATATAGGGCTCAAAGTCCTTTAAAAATGTCATCAGCGCCTGCGCAAATGCAGCTAACGCCATTTCTGGGGATGGATAGCCCACCCCCTCCATTTCATCATGGTGGGCGGTCCGCCCCAGCTATTTAAATGAGCCGCCACGCTTATTATCGTGGCGACTCCACGATGTGTGGTCTGCATTGGCGGACCACCATTGTTTACGTCCACCATTTCAGCCCTATGTGTGCAATGCATGTGCAGAGACTGACAAGAATAACGGACTGCTAATGCATGAGAACAGCTGTGTGCATAGTGGGTAACTTGGGAAACTCACAGTGTAAATGCATGCAATTTTTTTATTTTTGTTTTTTTGTATGAAAAGGGGGATGTTTGGGATAGAAATGCAATACTGTACTAATGTGCCTCCTGGCTTGCCATAGTCATGTGACCTCTACTATGAGGCACTCACTGCAGGCAGCCATCACGAGTTCAGTTCAATGAAGACACAGTACAAGCAAGACTGTTGTGCTGTGAGCTCGTAACGCACTTCTTGAGAAAGATGAGAGGATGCCATCAGGGCCAGTGCTCCTACAGAATTCCCAAGAGACCCAGTGAGGATAAAACTCAACGTTGGTCACATTGGTTGAACCGAATGGAGAAATAGAGGGAGCTTCTTTACCAAAATTATTCAGATTAGAGCTGGTGGAAAAAGTAAGCCAAAAAATGTCAGCTTTCTCTTTTGCAGTTAGTAAACGGCACAGGCTGAAAGAAAAGTGAAAAAGTGGTTCAGAAAAATTACAAGATAACTTTGGCAAAGGAACAGAAAGAACAGCCGCTGGATAACAATTGACACTTTTTTCCCGATAAATATTCATTTCGCAGTTCTACAGTAGATCTTATATGATACACATCAACAAAAATCTGGTTCAAATGCTTCAGTTTCGTCAAGAGACTAAGATGCTGTGGTGCATTACTAGATAGGGCAAAATTCAAAAACAGTGAGATTGTGAAGCCTCCCATACAGATGGAATTTCATCTGCAGAAGAATGAAAGCAGCAACGGGGCCAGCCAAAAGAAGAAATGCCACGACCTTTCCGGTGGCTGACTTAGCATCATAGAAGGTGGGGGAGGCATATATAGGATTGGATTTTGTGCTGGAGGTGGGGCTCCCAGCGCCAGGCCGAAAAGGCGAGTGAAACCCCGCCTCTGTCTTTTCCCGCTCCTGAGAGCGATCCTCCGGTCTTTTTAAATCAACATTTCAGGAGGTGGGATCCCTGTCTTTAAAGGCTTTAGGGATCCCACTTCCATCAGCTGCCAGCCAATAAGAGGGACGGCAGCTCAGCAGTATCAGCAGCACTACTGGGAGCGGTGGCCACTGCCAGTACAGCAGAGGCCTTGGACCCCGGATCAGCGCTGGTACCCCGCAGAAGAGGTAGATGAGCTGGGGTCGCCGGGACCAGTCCGGAATCCCCTGGTGAGGGGGAGCTGGGGGGTGGTCTTGCAGTACAGGGGGAGAGGGAGGTCCCGGGAAGTGAATTGGTTCCAGTTGGGGGTCCTCTAGGGGCCACAAATTGCCTACAGAGAAAGGGACCACCCCCCCAACACCCCAAGCTCGCAAGGAGAGCGCCTCGTATTAAAAAGTGTCCTCCCTGCATGGTGGAGGCCCCCACCCTGCTGGTAAGATCCCAGCAATGGCAGGAAGAGACCCTTAGTTGACAACTAATAGACACTTAAGGGCCTCAATTGGTCTTTGGGCGGGAAGGTCATTGTCAGCTTATCCCTTCCCCGGGAAGTTCGCTGAGCGACGGGTCCACCGCCCCACAATCCGCCTCATAGGCCCACACAAAATCCAGCCCATAGAGTGTGGTTTGTTGCAAAGCACTAGGCAAGAAGCAGTTATCAGGAGTTCTCCCTTTAAATAACAGCTAATGTTGTGCGTCTCATTACAGAAATAATCCAGGGAAGGATAAAAGCAAATTGTATTTCCTAGCACTTTCGCCAATTAAAAACCTGAACTAATATCGACCTATGTTCATATGCTAATGGCTGTTCACTTTGTTAGCATCGTTCCAACCTTAGGAAGTTCACCTCAACTGATTGTCAGATTGCTATGGTGCTGAAAGACAGCATGGAACAGCATGATGAGCTACCCCTCCTCCAGTCAGGTGTGGGATTAAAATATCATGCCATCCTCCCAGTGAACAGTGCTTATATCAGCAGCCAGCAACCTCATTCCATCTCACACTTTCAAAAGCCATAGGCCGGAATGTTACGTCGGGTGGGAGGCCCTGTCCACCAGCTGGAAAGACAGGGGCAAGCCTGGGATTTTCGCTCCCCGGGCCTTTAATTGTCTTGAGCAGGACTTCCACCTTCTTGAGGCAAGAAGTGCCACCTAATGGAGCTGCCAACCAATCAGCAGGCTGGCAGCACTTAGTCCCAGCAGCACTACTGCTGGAACTACACCCAGCCATTGGAAGATAGAGGAAGAACAGATCCGGAACAGCAGTTAGTTTTTGGGGCCTCACCAGGTACAATCGGCCAGGCCCCGGCGAGGCAAGGGGGGATCGTGTAGTGCAGTGGGGGTGGTTAGGGCTTCAGGGGTGGCCCTCCATGGGACACAGTGTGCCCAATCAGGAGGACCCACCCCCCCCACCCCCGTCCGCAAGAAGGCCGGCAGGTTTTACCTGGCGGTGTTCCTGCGGCCTTTGTCATCTGCCGACTGTGGGTTAAATACCCACAGCAGTGGGAGGAGGCCCTTAAATGGCAGTTAATTGGCCATTTAAGAGCCTTGATTAACCTGGGACGCCAGGCCGTTTCTCACCGCCGCCGCCCCGCGTAAAATTGCAGTGGGAAAGCACAGGAATGGCACCCCCTGCCTCCCACTCACTTTTATACCTCTCCCCCGCCACCAGCCTGCTCATTAGGGGGGCTGTAGAATTCCAGCCCTAATGTCTGAAAATAATCACAGACAGACAAATAGCTGCAACAACCCAGTTATAGTGAGAGACCTCATACCATGAGAACACAGTAATTAAAAACAGTTAATTTTATTTTAATCCAAGAACCTTGCAGTTACTGGAGTTTCATTTTCAAGTGTTTTTCATCAGTGTTCCTTTAAAACTGAACCAAGACCACACAAGCTTAGAGGAAAAGCTATCGGTGGCTTTACCTATTCTAGGCTGCAGCTGAGAGGAAACAGATTGGCCTTCTTCCATTGGCTGCACTCCAAGCATAAAATGCCTAAGTGGTCCAGGAACCATCAATATTGGAGACTTGTGAAAAGTTGAATTAAGGAAGCTTTTTAACTCCTTTAGACAACATAAAAGTGCCTGTAATTGAATGATTCTGTACCAGATTTCAAAGATTCACTATAACAGCTGCAGCTCCTTTCTAGATGTCTAACATACTTCCAAGCACATAAGAAAAATTGCTTGCTTTCCTTTCGATATTTACAGACAGCAAAAATGAGTACGTTTTTGAACTCACAAATGTGATCGATGTCAACTTTTCGATCGTACCACGTATTGGACTTAGTCTATCCAAAAACAGCAATGGTTTCTAGGCTCTGACTTTGTCATGGGGAGGGGTGAAATTTGAGATCATTCTCCATTTTGTGATTGCAAGCCAAGGTTGATCAGTGCTTTACAATTTGTTAAAAACAGTCTGAGCAAAATCAGGTGAAATCTGTTCGTTTGACAATGCTGTTTATAGAAAGAAAAAGAAAATGATCCTGAGTGGCCACTTAAGTGGGAGTTCTTTTAAATTCATTCTTGGAATATTAGTGTAGCTCAAAAGGCCAGCATTTATTGCCTATCCCGAGTTGCACTTGAGAAGATGCTCTGTGGTTTGCCAGGCTATTTCAGAGGGCTGTTCAGAGTCAGTGACATTGGTGTCACTTTTTTGACAAAAGGTCATTGACCTGAAACGTTAACTTTGTTTCTCTTGACACAGATGCCGTTTGAGACATGCTGAGTATTTCTACCATTTTCTGTTTTTATTTCAAATTTCCAGCATACACAGTATTTTGCTTTCACATTTGTGTCACATATAGGCCACACAGGGTAAGGATGGCAGGTTTCCTTCCCTAATAGTTAGTTAACCAGCTGGGTTTTCACAACAATCAGACAACTTCATGGTCACTTTTACTGATACCAGCTTCTTATTCCAGATTTATTTCATTTTTGAAAAACTGAATTCATATTCATAAACTGACAGATTGAGATTTGAACTCCCATTCTCTGGATTATTAGCTCAGTAGCATAAACACTATGCTACCATACCCATGACCTACAGGTACAGGTGGCCTACAAGCTGTCAGATCAGACCATTAGTTACTCATGTTTGTGGCTCTAAGACAGGCCCAGCACCAAGAGCTAACTCTGCAAAATGCCATCCACAGCCAGAGTCATAGAGTCATAGAGAGATACAGCATTGAAACAGGCCCTTCGGCCCACCGAGTCTGTGCCGACTATCAACCACCCATTTATACTAATCCTACATTCCCACACATTCCCACGGTATAACTCAAGGTGCTGAGTAACAACAGGTTCACGGGGTTGTCTGTTCACCTTGATGTGTTTAGCGACTGTTACAAGAGCAGAAATGAACATGGCAACATCAGCCACTCATCTACATAAGGGCGCCAGGGCACAGGGAAACAGGAGCTGAAAGTGAGACTCAAAACTTTTTCTGATGTGAAACAGTCATCACGATTATCACTCACAGGATGGTTAGTTCAGATGTTTTATCACTATAATTGCATTAATATCAATTTCAAAAACTTTTGATGAGGACTGAATGTCGATCACTTTAACACAAAATCCAGAAAGCTTAATTAGAAACAAGAAGGAAGCAAGAGAAAAGGAAGTCAACTGAACCTGTAATTTCATCCCACAGATCAACCTGCCTGTCCTCAATAACTCAGTGACATACCAGTAGTCATCCATTATTTTCAAATTGCTAACAGTGTAATAATGATTTCCCAAGTTTCATTGAAATGGAATTACATAAGGAAATTGGATACTAAGGGGAGGATGCAGGAGAGATATTATTAACAGTGAGTGAAAACTAGGTCAAAAAGAATGGTTTTGAGTCGGGTTTTAAAAGCTGAAGAGTGAAGTGTAGAGGCAGAGGGATTTAGGAAAGCAGTGCCAAAGGGAGGGCTGAGGCAACTGAAGACTCTAACAGAAAAAATGTTTGTGACTTTTCATTTGCAAAATAATTTTTCAAAACAGTGTTTAGTTTCAATAATTAATCGGCACAATATCTCACGGGAACTGCAGCAATGGAAATACATCAATAAATTGAAGAGTTATAAAAAAGAACAATTTAAAAAGACTGGCACACTTATCTTCAACAGGATGGAGGACAAAGTCACATGACACATACATTATTCTCCTGCACTGAAATACACATTCATGTCTGCCAGAACTGGAACTCATTAACCCTGTCTGCACTGAAATTAAACAGCTCATCACACATGGACCCGAGCTATCCCCAAAGTGAGCAAAACAAAGGCACCTGCAGATTCTCCGGCTCCAGCTACAATCACTACAATAAAGCGTGAACATCCCTCAACTTGACAAAATGGGCTGAAATCAGAAGCTATTGTAGAGCCCCTCAGAAATTGAAAACCTAAAGTCACATGGGCAAAACTAACACTTTATGAATTTACCATTAAAGGTAACCTTTTTGGAAAACAAAGGAAGTCATCAGTCATCAAGTCATCAGAACATCAGTCTGAGATCTCCAGCCACAGAGGGAACATTGAAAGCCATCTTGAATTCCAGCACAAGGCTGAGAGAGATCAATTCCAACTAAGACAGTTGAACCCTGCTCAGTCGAGTTGGCAACCAACTGCAGCAGAGAAATGAGAGAGTGCCTTTTGAACAACTCCTCCACCTGTGAAAATTGAACCAAGAAATACCAGCACCGTCTTTGAACTGACGTGTTGACTGCCAGAAGAGTTCAACAACCCAGCAAGGGCAAGACAGCCAGCGAACAGGTCTGCAACTTTAAAAGCATACCTTCCAAGGCCAGGATTTTTCCTGGCAATGGAGGTCTCGACCACTGCAAAAGGGCTGGCTTGAGCCCCGCACCGCCTCCTCTGGGGAAAGCCTGCCGGATCAAGTGTCAATTAGGCACTGAAGTAGACAGTGGCAGACCTTCCCCGGGATTAAGGGGAGCCCGGCAACAGAAGTCCCACCTGCTGAGAGTTCCCGGCCAATCACAGGCCAGCAGTTCTTTAACTGAGCAACACCACCATGGAGGCGGTTGCTGCTGCCAATACAGCAATGACTCGAGGCACTGGAACCTGGCCACAGTTACGTCAGGGCAGTGGGGGGTTGTAGGAAGCTCAGCAGGAAGGACAGTGGAGTGGCTCTCAGCAGGCACCACCCCCCCCCACCATTTCCAGATGGCAAGTCACTCATTCAGGCACCAAGTACTTTTTAACAAGGGACCACACCGCTCCCCCCACCTCCACACACAGGACCCCCCTCACCCCACGGAGCCAGCAAGCAACCTGCATGGGTTTGCTTAGCGTACTCCCCATGTGGCGACATGCCTGCCTGCCTCTGGGCTAATTCCAGTGGCAGTGGGATGAGGCCCTTAACTAAGCATTAATTTCCCATTTAAGTATTCAATTGGCGGCGGGGTGGGAAGGCCGTTCACGGGCAAATATGTATTTTTGGTGTAGTTGAACGGTGGGGGCAACTCTGCAGTTTCTTCGCAGGGCTGACAGCCCTCTAAGAATAGCACCTGCGCAGAAACAGTTAACGCTGTTCACAACGTCGCCAAGCCTACCCCCGCAGCATGATTGGGGGGGGGTGGGTGGCCCTGAATATGATAATGAGCCGCCGGACCCAAGACCACGGTGGTATGGCGGCGAGCAGCCTGTGCGTGCCAGCCAACATTTTTTACGCCTGCCGCCACTCCCGGTGGCGGGACCACAAGATTCAGCCTCATCTGTGGTCAGTTAGGAGGTTACCAGTGGAAACCAGCCATTCCATTTCCCACCTGTCCATAATAAAACCCAAGGTGCATTACATTTAAGAGGCAAAATTCCACAAATCTCACGGATTTTCTTTAATGGATACTCTTACTTGACTTGTCTCAAATCATCTGGCTGTGGCACAACTTTTAAAAAACTAAAGGAAAGAAATTATAAGATATGAGCACATATATGACCATTAATAATATTGGGCAACGCAAGGATTGTGGGCCTTTTGGAGCTTTAAATAGTTAGTATTTCTAGATCTACCAACTACCAGTTTCAACTTGGTTCAGTTAGTGGCAGTCTCGCCAATAAGTCAGAACATTGTAAGTTTAAGCTCCCCTATGCACTTCTGGATATAACTTTTATATACTTGGTTCTTATGTTGCCACTGTATAGAGTCTAGCCAGAGAGGTTCTTCAACTGTATTGTTTAAACATTAATCTTTATTATATAGTAACTATATACATTCCACACTAGCCTGTGTGTCTCTTTTCAAAGTCCACACTGTAACTGTTCTCTAGCCTTTCCCGCATGATCTCTTACCTCATCATGGTCGGTGGTAATTTTTATATTCTCTCAAGATTAACCCTTTGATACCCTTATACTACATTCTCCCAAACCTTTATCCCAATATATATTTATAGACATTCACTTCTTTTATTTACATGCTTCCCCATCTGCTCACCACGCCCCCCCCCCCCGAAGTTCTCTGATTTCATAGATTCAACCTATCAGGAGGCTTCACAACTCTCCCTGATCTTCTTGTCATCAGATGTGGAAGATTGGTCGTCTTTCTCTGATCTCTTGTTTCTTGACTTGGACGGCCTTTGTTGAGGTTTGTAGCATTCGTGCTTTTTGAATTTTCAGTTCAACATCTGAGTCGTCGAAATGTATGATCGATTGATGTCTTTGATGTAAAGGAATAAGATTCCTTCTACTTCTCCATACAGAACCTTCTTGAGTGCCGACTAGATATGATCGCTGTTGATTCTCATCTTTCTGTGGAATTACCCCTTCTCTAATTTGGTCTCGTACCCATACCTTTTGCCCTTCTGACAACTTTTTGTGTGGTATTTTCTGTTTTAATTATGTGTCTGTTTCTTTCGATATAACTTTTCCTGGTTTTGTACTTTCTGATAACCCTTGCTTTGCAATCCTGAAAGTAATTTCTTGGGTAGAATTGGAGGTTGTGTTTCAACCATCTTCAGCTGCTTTATCAATGATCTTCCTTCAATCATAAGGTCAGAAGTGGCGATGTTCGCTGATGATTGCACAATGTTCAGCACCATTCGTGACTCCTCAGATACTGAAGCAGTCCGTGTAGAAATGCAGCAAGACTTGGACAATATCCAGGCTTGGGCTGATAACTTTAAGTATCATTCACACCACACAAGTGCCAGGCAATGACCATCTCCAACAAGAGAGAATCTAACCATCTCCCCTTGACATTCAATGGCATTACCATCGCTGAATCCCCCACTATCAACATCCTAGGGGCTACCATTGACCAGAAACTGAACTGGAGTAGCCATATAAATACTGTGGCTACAAGAGCAGGTCAAAGGCTAGGAATCCTGTGGCAAGTAACTCACTTCTTGACTCCCCAAAGCCTATCCACCATCTACAAGGCACAAGTCAGGAGTGTGAGGGAATACTCTCCACTTGCCTGGATGGGTGCAGCTCCAACAACACAAGAAGCTCGACACCATCCAGGACAAAGCAGCCCACTTGATTGGCACCCCATCTACAAACATTCACTCCCTCCACCACAGACATACAGAGTCAACAGTGTGTACCATCTACAAGATGCACTGCAGCAACGCACCAAGGCTCCTTAAACAGCACTTTCAAACCCGCGACCTCTACCAACCAGAAGGACAAGGGCAGCAAATGCATGGGAACACCACCACCTGCAAGTTCCCCTCCAAGTCATACACCATCCTGGCTGGGAACTATATTGCTGTTCCTTCACTGTCGCTGGGCCAAAATCCTGGAACTCCCTTCCTAACAGCACTGTGGGTGTACCTACCTCACATGGACTGCAGCAGTTCAAGAAGGCAGCTCACCACCACCTTCTCAAGGGCAATTTGGGATGGGCAATAAATGCTGGCCTGGCCAGCGACGCCCACATCCCATGAACGAATAAGTTTTCCTCCCATTTAGAGTTTTCATGGCACTAATCTGCACAATAATAAAGTAGTTCTGTATGTTAGTAGTGCTAATTGGAAATCTTGTTCTTTCATCAACATAGTTTTAATGGTTCTGACTTCTGCCCAGCCTCTCCATCTGATTGCGGATACTTAGGAGAGCTTGTTAGGTGAACAAAGCCACATTCTTCTGCAAAGCACGTGAAGTAATCATTTGCAAATTGTGGTGCATTATCAGATACTGTCTGATCAGGTATACCACGTGTTGCGAAAACTTCTTGTAAAACTCTAATGACTGCGTCAGTTGTTGTTGCGTAAATCTGCTTATCTTTGATTCATCTTGAGAAGTAATCAACTATAATTAGATAGGATCTTCCCTCAAAGAAGAATAAATCCATCACCATCCGTTTCCAGTCTAGTTGGGAATTGGGTCAAAATTTGTGGTTCTCTTTGATCTTGTCCATGTCCCTAACAAATTTGTTGGACTTGCTTCTTCCCAAGTTCTCAGTCCGTGTAGCACTCCTGTAGGAACTTGCTGTATTTCTCTCTCTAGCACTGGTAGTCTTTGAATGGCAAGGCAGGCTGTGTTGTGTTGTGTGGGTTCTCTCTCCAGTGGATGGGCTGTTTGGCAGAGTCTGGACTTTCTGCAGTGCTCAGGTCAGGTTGGGGGACTCTCCCTCTATCATGGCTCCTGGATTCTTCTTGTTTATCTTCTTCAACTTTCTTAATAAGATGAAGGTCAATACAAGCTCTTCTACTCAAGAGTGAGAACTCCTGATTGCTTCGGACATAGCGTTTCTAATATCTGCTTTCCCTTATATTGAAGTATCACTTGTACTTCCCCTTTACTTCAAGTACAACACCTCCTGGGCCATGTAACTGAGTTTCTGTTGGTTGCAGAACGTGTGTGGATATCCACGGCTCCTTATCTGACAGGATCGTCATACTTGCTCCGGCGTTGAGTTTGAAATTAGTGATACGTCCACAGACAGATACCTCTGCTGACCAAATGCTTGTTTCAGATCACTGATTTCTCCCAGAAAAGATTTCAATTGGTCTGCTGCAGGAGGTTGCGTATCTTCATTTACCTCTCTTTTCTTAACTACTTTTCCTTTAGAGGTCAAGGTAGTTGAGATTTTATTTCAGCACATTCGATTGAAATGCCCTATTTTTCTGCAATAAAAGCATTCTGCTCTATTGGTGGAGCATAGTTCACGCCTGTGGGACATTTTTGCACCACAGCGCTGGCAGGGTTTAAAGGAATCTTTCACTCTCCCCCACTCCCCTCTCCAGTGTACCTTTTTTTTTCCTGGTGCCTGTTGTTCAGCCCTCTGGTGAAGGAACTGAACAGTTGCAGGAGGCTTCCTGAACCAAGGTCTTTTTCACCTTGCAGGATTGTCTGTTATTACTGGACAAATTGAAGTAGCAATCCCAAGCGTTTAAGATGTCATCAAATTTGGCTGATGTTTCATCAATATATTGTCTTGTTATTATATCATCAGCTACAGCACCAATTAAATATTATAATGTATTCACTTGCTCTGTTTCAGACTTGCTGTCCACTTTCAATGCAATTCTGTATCTGAGGAACCTTTTCCTCCATAGTACCCAGTTTTGAGTCTGATTGGATCCCTCATGACTTGAAACTCTCTGGCATTCCCAAATTTTGATCCTTTTTTAAAAAAATTAAAAACTTTTTAAGAGAGTGTTCCCCTTTAAGGAACTCTTCTTTTCAGAGTAGCTTGCTTTGATGGAGTGTAGCAAGTGCTTGATAGTGTTCCTTTTTTTTTACAAAGTGACTCCTAACAACTTAGAGCATGCGCAGAGATATCGTGGATGCCATCAGTGCATGTGAACATTTGCCAGCTTGCCACTATGAATGCGCGCATGACGTCACCACGTATTGACGTCCTCAGGCCTCAATAGCTGTCTCCATTCAACTGAACAGCACTTTGCTCCCTCCCATTATTCCAGCTTAAATCGCCGCTTCCCCCCCCCCGACTCGGCTGTTCACTCCCCCTCATGCTGCTGCCTTCATTCAGCCACTCGCTGGCCCCTCCCCAGCCTCTTCCCCCCTTCAGCTACTCACTGTAGGCCTCGCCGCTTCCCCCTCCTCCCCTCAGCCAATTGTTCACCGCCACACTGCCCGAAGAAGCAAGGTGGGTTGTGGGGGGTGACGGGGCAACGTGGGAGCAAGTGGCCAAGAGGAGGGAAGTGGCACGGCCTGGAGCAAGCAGCTGGAGGCGGGGAAAGCGGGGAGCAAGCGACTGGAGCAGGGGAGGGGAAGCGGGGAGCGAGCGGCCACGGAGGGGGAGAAGCGAGGCCGGGAGCAAGTGGCTGAGGGAAGGCAGTGGTGAGCAAGCAATTGATGAGAAGACCGGCGCAAGAGGGAGCGGCGAAGAGAAGTGCAATGACAGGAGGGAGCGGGGAACTGTTGGGGGTGGGACGGAGGCAGCAATCACAACCACTGAGGGGATTTTCAGGTTGAATTTGCTTTTTGTGATAAATTGAGCAGCGCCATCTTTATTTCTGGCAGCTGCCTGAGAAGTCGCAGTGGATGAGGCTGCATTTGAGCATGTGATAGTACTGCGCCACTTAGGGGTTGCATTGTCAGTAAACGCAGCCTTTTTTTAAATAGACTTCTGGTAGGGACTTCCCCTTTCTTTCAGCAATTCACTTACATGTTTACACAGCTGCCTATTGGAATTGACAGAGCTGTTGGATAAACAGTTCAAGGGTTTTCCCCTTTGCTTTTTTTTTTAACTAGAGTTTATTTATTTTGTTCAAGCTTGACAGTTTTAATGATTTTTTTTCTTTCAGCTTAGCTGCATTAATAGAGACTCTGCTGTGTTCGGGGGTTTCCCATGCTTTTTTTTCACTATCAGACTTTTTTTTCAGTTTGTGTGCTTTTCAGGGTTTTCCCGCTCTCTGCCCTTGTGTTCAGCCTGAGTAAGGGATTGGGTTTTCCTTTTTTTCTCTCTCACATGGAGCATTTAGAAAATTAATCTTTTAAGGTCTTCAAAGGCTTTTTTTAAAAACCAGGTATTCTCAATCGCCAGCACAATGACTTACCCAGTCGCTTGCTTTTCAGCCACGCTTTCGTTCCACGGAGCTTTTCTCTACCTTCTATGGTATGTAGTTTGATTTTTCTCTTCAGCTACTTGTTTTAAAGTTTCTTCTCTTCTGGCTGAAGGATGATTGTTGCTTCAAATTTTCTCTTCTGGATATAGGACTTCTATCCTACTGCTGTTCACTCTCTTATATATTTGGTTCTTTATGCTACCACCGTATAGAGTTGAGCCAGAGAGATTCTTAGACTAGATTGTTTAAACATTAATTTTTATTGTATGGTAACTAAATACACTCCACACTAGCCAGACTTGCTGAGTATTTCCAGCATTTTTTGTTTTTATTTCAGATTTCCAGCATCTGCAGTATCTTGCTTTTATTTTAATGCTTAATTCACTGCTACTTCTCTCCTGGAATGCCTACCTTGAAGAAGTTCTGCTCTTCTCTCTGACAGGATTTTCATTTGATTCTTTTACCTTGTTCATCTCTTGCCCTACCCCCGCTTTACTTGCTCAAAATATTTTACATTTCTAATATTTGTCAGTTCTGAAGAAGGGTAACTGACATGAAACATTAACTCTGCTCCCCTCTCCACAGATGCTGCCAGACCTGCTGAGTATTTCCAGCATTTCTTGTTTTTATTTTAGATTCTTAGACTATATTGTTTAAACATTAATCTTTATTGTATTGTAACTACATACACTCCACACTAGCCTGTCTGGTCTTCTTCAAAAGCTATGCTGTAACTATTCTTGAGTCTCTCCCACATGATCTCTTACCTCATCATGATGGGCGGTAATCTTTACATTCTCTCAAGATTAACCCTTTGATACCCTTATACTACAATAACTTAGGCTGGCACTAACAATGCAGTACTAAAGGAGTGCTGCATTGTCAGAGGTGCTATCTTTGAGGTGAGATGTTAAACTGAGGCCCTGTCTGCCTGCTTAGGTGGATGTTAAAGATCTATGGGCACTATTCAAAGAGGTGTTGGAATTCTGGCATCTGGCCAATATTAGTCTCAACCAACACGACCAAAAAAAATTATCTGATCATTCATTCATTTTTTGTGGGGTGTGGTTGCATGCACATTGGTATTTGTATACACAATAACACTGACTTCACTTTAAAAGTAATCCATTGCTTGTAAAGCAATTTGCCACTAAAGTACATCTTGAAGACAAGATAGGAAATCATTTAAATGCAAGTTTCTTTCTCAGTTAATGCAATTCCTTTCTTTACACAAACTATTAGTAAAAAACCTTGCCTGGGCAGCTATTCTTGAAATGTTTTCTTTTATTTGTTCATGGGATGTAGGCGTCACTGGCCAGTACAGCATTTATTGCCCATCCCAAAGTGCCCTTGAGAATGTTGTGGTGAGCTGCCTTCTTCAACCGCTGTTGTCCTTTGGGTGTAGGTACACCCACAGTGCTGCTAGGAAGGGAGCTCCAGGATTTTGACCAAGCAACAGTGAAGGAATGGCAATATAGTTCCAAGTCATGATGGTGTGTGGTTTAGAGGGGGACTTGCAGGTGGTGGCATTGCCATGCATCTGCTGCCCTTGTCCTTCTAGGTGGTAGAGGTCACGGGTTTGGAAGGTGCTGTTGAAGGAACCTTGCTCTTTTCCATACCAATTTGCACAACTATGTTCTCATCTAAGAGAAAATGTCATTCCCAGGTCAGCAATAATTGAACATAACAATATCTGGACTCTGCACTGGTGACAGTGTTACATATGTTCTTTCACAGCTTTGGAAAAGATGTTTTGTTACAACTGAGACAGGAGGAGTGCACTGTTTATTCTAGTTCCACTTCTCTACAGGTCACAACATATATGAACACTTTTTCCCACTTATTGATTGACTCTATCATAGACTCTATTTTTATCCCAGAATAGATCACACCAACCAGGTTTCTTTAATAAACAACAAAATTTTCAGTTTATTATAAAACAAGTTTTAACCAGTAATGAAGTAAAGCATACACACATTGAAATATTAAAGTTCCCTTTTTACCTTAGCCCCATCACACTCACACATACACTGATTAACTGGAAAAATCAAGGGATATTTGTTTTTAGCACTCTATTAAAGAAAAAAAAAATTGGCTGAATAATTGCTCATTCTTGAAGAAACAGATGTGTTAGGTTGTGTCCCAAAACTGGCATACAGTCTAGCCTCCAGGTACATGTAGACGGTCACTGGGATCTTTTAGAACAGTTCTTGTAGCATTGAGAATTAATTTAGCAGGCTTTTCTTCAAAGACAGGAGACGAGATGAGTTGACACAGTGGACTTCTCAGAATCATTTTAGAGAGGTACTGGAAAGCTGAGCTGGTTTCTGGTCTTCTCGCCTTCCTTGGGAATTCTCTTCTTTCCTTGGAAGTTCTCTTCCTTTTTATACAGTTCAACCCCAACTCAAAACAATTCAAAAGCAAAACTGACCTCCATCAATCTTGACCTGTCACTTGTTTGTAAACAATTTCTCCAGGTGTCCAAAGTTCTCTGTTATTTATTGAGCTGGAAGTCAGGTGGTTTCCCAGAAAGGCTTGTTGTTATTATTGCTCAAAGTCAGTTGGTCTCCCGGAAAGGCTTGTTTTCCTCACAAGATCTCTCAGTGCCCCTTTTAAAAGCATTTCCAGGGACTGTTTTACAAAGTCAAGTAGCCTTTAAATGACCCCCTTTGAAAACCTTAATGTTTAACATTTCTTCAATCTTTCACAAATGAATCCTCAAAAAATATATTTATCAAAACACAGAAGCACTTTTGTAACAGTTTTAAAAGAACTAGAATATAATAACCTTTCAGATGAGCCAAAAGCATGTCAAATAAACACCATCAATGTTACAACCTTGTATTTTTTCAACAGGATTACTTGAACACATCATTTAGTGCATGAGTTAAGTGATAATTATCTGCAGTTTGTGACCTTTATTTCCTCTGCAGTTAATTATCAAGTGCCTAAGCTGTGGAATTATTCCTAATAAGTTTTCTCTGTCATTAACATTTAAAATACAATCCCTGCAAAAAAAAGTTTCAAGTTACTTGTAATTAGTTGCACTGTATACATTAAATTATGGAATAGTGCAGCATTAATAAAACAATCAAATGAAAGCCATGGCGTAACTAGAATACAGTATCGTTATCTGAAGGAACAAAAGTTTTTTTTTTAAATTGTGCATTAGCTATTTATAGAGATGTTTCCTGTGGTTGTTAAATAATCTTTAATGGGATAACTTGCAAAACCTCACTTTTTGTTCTGCTCTAATTGCAACCGTGATTCATTCAGACACGCACCTGCCTTCATGCAGGGTATCAGTAGACAATCAACCCTCTTTTGAAGTCATTAAGCCATAAAAAAATCATTAACTTTCTGCTGCCTCATCACACCAATTTCCTTTGCCAGACAATGTTCCTTAAAAAATTGATCATTGGACATCAATTTATTAATTAAATGTCATCAATGGAACATTTGTGCAATACATTACTCACTTTGTTGCATTTATCACATTGCATTTTTCTCATTTAATTACAAAAATACAAGTAGGTTTTACCTGCCAATAGAAAAATGTTTTAAACAGATTTTTCTTCCATATAGCACATTATTAAAACTAAATCTAAAAGAAAATCAACGTTTATGTATCACCATTCTAGTCAGGTCCAGTGCTGAGTTGAAGGTAACTACTTTCAATCCAAGTGCTTTAATACAAAAAAGGAAACTCTTTGTTACATTAAAATAATGTTCACTTTTTAAGTGCACTAGAATATATAGAACATATAGAGATTGAGGCCAGCGGTGGGGTAGAAAGCAGGGGAGGGGCAAGAAATAAAAGGTAACTACAGGCCTGAAGAACATCACAAATGACCAAATTCTGGATATTAAACTGGATATCAATATCTTGTGATACCTATTGAGTTATAGAGATTGAAGCAGATGAATTGTTAAATATAAAGGCAGTTTGACAACAATGTCCATTCATGTCAAAAATACTAACAAAGCTCAAAACTCAAGCCAAATTAAAACACTTCTTTCCAGATACAAGCACGAAACTCCATGAATTATATGCATGTGTGTGTATGAATTAGTCATAGAGTTATACAGCACAGAAACAGACCCTTCAGCCCATCGTGTCTGTGCCGGCCATCAAGCACCTAACTATTCTAATCCCATTTTCCAGCACATGGCCCGTAGCCTTGTATGCTATGGCGTTTCAAGTGCTCGTCTAAATACTTCTTAAATGTTGTGAGGGTTCACGCCTCTACCACCCCTTCAGGCAGTTTGTTGCATATTCCAACCAAACATTTTTTCCTCAAATCCCCTCTAAACCTCCTGCCCCTTACCTTAAATCTATGCCCCCTGGTTATTGATCACTCCACTAAGGGAAAACGTTTCTTCCTATCTAACCTATCAACGCCCCTCATAATTTTGTATACCTCAATCATGTCCCCCCTCAGCCTTCTCTGCTCTAAGGAAAACAATCCAAGCCCACCCAGTCTCTCTTCATGGCTGAAATGGCTCCAGCCCAGGCAACATCCTGGTGAATCTCCTCTGCACCCTCTCCAGTGCAATCACATCCTTTCTATAGTGCGATGCCAACACAGTTCTCCAGCTGTGACCTAACTAGCATTTTATACAGCTCCATCATAACCTCCCTGCTCTTATATTCTATGCCTCAGCTAATAAAGGCAAGTATCTCTTATGATTTCCTAACCACCTTATCTACATGTGCCTTCAGTGATCTATGGACAAGTACACCAAGGTCCCTCTGACCCTCTATACTTCCTAGGGTCCTACCATCCATTGTATATTCCCTTGCCTTGTTGGTCCTCCCAAAATGCGTCACCTCACACTTCTCAGGATTAAATTCCATTTGCCACTGCCCCGCCCATTTTACCAGCCCATCTATATCTTCCTGGAATCTAAGGCTTTCCTCCTCACTATTTATGACATCACCAATTTTCGTGTCATCTGTGAACTTACTTATCATACCTCCTATGTTCACGTCTAAATCATTAATGTACACTACAAACAGCAAGGGTCCCAGCACCCATCCCTGCATTACACCACCGGTCACAGGCTTCCACTCACAAAAACAACACTCGACCATCACCCTCTGCCTCCTGCCGCTAAGCCAATTTTGGATCCAATTTGTCAAATTGCCCTGGATCCCATGGGCTCTTACCTTCTTAACCAATCTCCCATGCGGGACCTTATCAAAAGTCTTACCGAAGTCCATGTAGACTACATCAACTGCTTTACCCTCATCTACACATCTAGTCACCGCCTCGAAAAATTCAATCAAATGAGTTGGACAAGATCTCCCCCTGACAAAGCCGTGCTGACTATCCTTGCCTCTCCAAGTGAAGATTAATCCTGTCCCTCAGAAATTTTTCCAATAGTTTCCCTACCACTGATGTTAAACTTTCGGCCTGTAATTACCTGGTTTATCCCTGCCACTTTTCTTGAATAATGGTACCACATTCGCTGTCCTCTAATCCTCTGGTACCTCTCCTGCGGCCAGAGTGGATTTGTAAATTTGTGTCAGAGCCCCCGCTATCTCCTCCCTTGCCTCAGAATTATTGTTCTGTGCATGTGGTTTCTGTGAGGCACTTGCATATTGCACAAATTCTCTTGGTGGGATAATTATAACACTGCTGCCAGTAGAATTTTTTTTAAAGTATTATAACACTTGAATCAACTCAGATGTTCAAATGCAGCATCTTAAACATTTCACCGCTCCAAATTATGCAAGAGGCTTGTTATTTTTACTTTAGTGCTGTTAAGAATTAAGGTACACACAATTATTGACATAAGCAGTAATCAATACATAGCCAATCTGAGTTTATCAGCTACAAGGAGAATAATCCAGCATGTACTTCAGTGAAGGGAGGAACTGGAAATCTCATTCAAAATATATATTTTTCTAACATTGCAGCATAAACATTTATCCTGTTCCTCATCCAATTTGGCCAACCCATGTCAATCCATAATTTATTGCCATAGGACTAAAGGGCAAAAGGGCATAACACTATTTACCAAATTATTCTGGGTATAAGGCCAGCCTGCTACATTATCAGAAAGGGCCAATATAGGGGCTACGGACTCATGCCTATGGTCCTTGTTTTAACATCTTAACTTTTACAACTTTTCATTGTCAAATCCCCACATGTTCCCCACTGTGGTTTGTGGGGATGGGGTGGTGGGGGGGGAGGGGAGGAATCTGTAGCAAAATCACTATTTTACCCTAAAATCAGTATCAATCTTGGGGTGAAATCTCTCATTTACCCATAGTTCCTCATGCCCAATTTGGGATGCAATTTTATTGTAGCCAATGAGGCTCAATTATTACAACGCATAGCTTGTTCAAATACAGTTAGTGTTCAGCTTGTACAATAATGCATCATTTTGGAACAGAGAAATGTTGTATTGATCTAAACAGTTATTGCTTGGGCTGTTGTTAATGACAGCAGGAGCTAGTCTACCCAACAAAAATAACGTGTTGCAGTGTATTGAAATATACCGCCTAGTCCCCGTTTAGTTGGCCAAATAAAATATAAAAACAAACATAACTGAAACTGTGAAATCATTACATGAAAGAAAGACACACAGAAAGCTTGCCCTTCTAATGAACTCCATGCTCCCGTCCATTTAAGAATGGGCACTTTCTGGATCTGTTCATATCCAAAATCATTTTATTGTCGGCACAATATATTATGTCCTGTACAATATTCAACACTTTTGATAATTCTAAATTCAAAGGCACCATATATACTCAAAATGGTTATTTGTCCAGCAGTTATAGAAATTATAAATATGTCTGTCCAAAATCTTGATTAAATCAAAGATTTTAAAACTATTAAAATATCTTAAATGCTAATAAAGCTAATATTCTAACTGCAGTAACAGCAAAATGGGGCATGTTCTCTGTGCAAAGTTTAAAGCTATACCCTAACTGCTACTGCCAGTGGCCTTTTATAATGTATTCTTTTGCATATGGACAAAATATGGTCACTAACCCCCATTTACAATTGCACATCAACACAGCCATGATGATTCATAATAACTGATCTTCTTTCACATCACAGAATATCAAAGAACACAATCACTGGGCTGGATTCTATGAGCCTGCGACCCTTTCCACCATCCCCTGCACCCATTATGTGTATTTGACTCTGTTCCACCCCTCACTGATAAACTTACCTCCTCCCCACTCCCCACCAGTGTCACGCCTCGTTTCCCCGGACGGGGATCTGAAGTGCCGGCTGCCATGCCGAAGATCGCGGCAGGCCCTTAAGGTAGAAGGTAAGTGTATTTAAATTAATTCATTTTATTGGTTTAAATATTCAAGTTGTGTTCCCGTCGCCTAGCGGCAGGGGATGAGGCCGCCACGGAGCCTCGCCACCGCTCGGAGGATCGGGCCACGCCCTGTCGGTGTCGAGGTCCGTGGCGGGCCTCATCTGGAGCCATCTTCAGGTCCCCCCCCCCCACCCGCCACAGATCACGTGTCGAGGGCTTCTTAAAATCCAGCCCACTGTTTCCTCATATATTTATCAGATGGATTTGTGATAAGAGTAAGTTTCTCACTCAAAGAAAAGGATTTACAAGCTGCTTCACGAAACATCAATCGTGACAACACAAGGTTGAAAATACGAAATAGGAGCAGGAGTAAGCCATTCGGCCCTTCGATCCTGCTCCACCATACAACAAGATCATGGCTGATCTTCTACCTCAATGTCATTTTCTGGTGGCTGTACATACAGATGCTTCTCATTCAAAGATCAGGAGAAACATTTTCATTCTCAGTTTAGGCTGTGGAATGCACTATTGAAGTTAGTGATTGAAGTAAGACCGTGCCAACATTGAAATGTGTGTCAGATAGGTGAATGAAGGAAAAGGGGCTACAAAAAAATAAGGGAACGGGGAGGCTTATGAACAAAGAACAAAGAACAAAGAAAATTACAGCACAGGAACAGGCCCTTCGGCCCTCCAAGCCTGCGCCGATCCAGATCCTCTATCTAAACATGTCGCCTATTTTCTAAGGGTCTGTATCTCTTTTCTTCCTGCCCATTCATGTATCTGTCTAGATACATCTTAAAAGACGCTATCGTGCCCGCGTCTACCACCTCCGCTGGCAACGCGTTCCAGGCACCCACCACCCTCTGCGTAAAGAACTTTCCACGCATATCCCCCCTAAACTTTTCCCCTCTCACTTTGAACTCGTGACCCCTAGTAATTGAATCCCCCACTCTGGGGAAAAAGCTTCTTGCTATCCACCCTGTCTATACCTCTCATGATTTTGTACACCTCAATCAGGTCCCCCCTCAACCTCCGTCTTTCTAATGAAAATAATCCTAATCTGCTCAACCTCTCTTCATAGCTAGCGCCCTCCATACCAGGCAACATCCTGGTGAACCTCCTCTGCACCCTCTCCAAAGCATCCACATCCTTTTGGTAATGTGGCGACCAGAACTGCACGCAGTATTCTAAATGTGGCCGAACCAAAGTCCTATACAACTGTAACATGACCTGCCAACTCTTGTACTCAATACCCCGTCCGATGAAGGAAAGCATGCCGTATGCCTTCTTGACCACTCTATTGACCTGCGTTGCCACCTTTAGGGAACAATGGACCTGAACGCCCAAATCTCTCTGTACATCAATTTTCCCCAGGACTTTTCCATTTACTGTATAGTTCACTCTTGAATTGGATCTTCCAAAATGCATCACCTCGCATTTGCCCTGATTGAACTCCATCTGAGTTTAGGACTACTGCTTGTATGGAGGATAATTGTTAACATGGTCTGGCTGGGCCAAACAACCCGTTCCTTGTTGTAAATCTCTGTAATCTCATAGGCTAAACAAACATTCAATACACATTTGGACCCCATAGCACAAAGTTATACAACTGTGAAAGATAGTTCTCAGTGGGATGGTGCCAGCAAAATGGCATGCCAGCCAGTGGTCAAAATTTTCCATCCCCACTTGCCTCCATGCTCGCTATGGGGGGCTCAAAAATCCTGCCCCATGTTTCAGTTTTGTATGTCTGCTGTCAAAGTATTCGAGAACTCTTCTGTTTGTTCAGTATGAATTGTATTTTTGGAGGTTAATTGGTGGATGACTATTACTCTGTGGCTATCTCTGTTTATGGTCTGTTTCCTGCAGTAACTTGTAGCTGTCCGCTTTTGTTTGAGCTGTTCACATAGAAAGCTATCTTTCATGGTATCAAACATATATTTGATGCATACCACATTGTTTATTTTTTGGGAATCTTTTTCATAGTGACGTCTCGTGGGCATTCCTCTTCAGGTAACCATCTCCAAGTCACACACCATCCTGACTTAGAAGTATAATCGCTGTTCCTTCATTATCGCTGAGTCAAAATCCTGGAGCTCCCTATCTAGCAGCACTGTGAGAGTGCCTTCACCACACAGACTGCATTGGTTCAACTAGTCTTCACCTAAAGTGCTGCCACTTGTAAATAATATTCATAATTATAAAGTGCCAAACTTACTGTTATGTTTTAACTCAAAATATATGGGCGGCACAGTGGCGCAGTGGTTAGCACCGCAGCCTCACAGCTCCAGGGACCTGGGTTCGATTCCGGGTACTGTCTGTGTGGGGTTTGCAAGTTCTCCCTGTGTCTGCGTGGGTTTTCTCCGGGTGCTCCGGTTTCCTCCCACAAGCCAAAAGACTTGCAGGTTGATCGGTAAATTGGCCATTATAAATTGTCACTAGTATAGGTAGGTGGTAGGGAAATATAGGGACAGGTGGGGATGTTTGGTAGGAATATGGGATTAGTGTAGGATTAGTATAAATGGGTGGTTGATGTTCGGCACAGACTCGGTGGGCTGAAGGGCCTGTTTCAGTGCTGTATCTCTAATCTAATCTAAATATCTATCTCAAAAGTCACATCAATCTACAGCTCTTTTGCTATCAGTCTTTTGCAAACAGGGTTCACAATTACTGGTTACTAGATGAAAGGTCATTGACCTGAAACATGAACTCTGTTTTTCTCTCTACAGATACTGCCAGACCTGCTGAGCATATCCAGCATTTTCTACTTTTATTTCACAATTACTGGTTCACAAGGACTGTTACATTATGCTTTGTGGGTGTGCAGCAAGACAAAAAATACCTTTTGGAACTGATTAGAAAACTGTAAGATATGCCCTAAGACATTAAAATTGTCTCTGACAAGCATTTACAAAGCTTCCATATTCTAATGATAACTATTACAAAATTAGGCTTTCCTTTTTTCTTTTATTGCTGCTTATTTTGACAATTTTCTATTGTTATTTTTGGTGTGGGGAGAAAGAAGGGTTCAATGGTCCAAGGATCCATTAAACATGCAAAATCAGAGCAAATATTTTAATGAACCTCTGAGCTCAGTTGACAAACTCATGGATTGGCAGCATTCGGGTGTAAATAATGATCTTGTGCAGTAATCTTCTTTTTCTATTAATTTGAAAGAACTCAAAAACATAATAGATTATAAGTAAAATCAAATAAATTATGTAATAACTATAAAAACTTGCATTTATATCACACCCTTAACACAGTAAAATGCCCAAAGCCTTTCAATGGAGCATTATCAAACAAAGTTTTGACACTGAGTCACTTAAGGAGATGTTAGGGCAGATGACCAAAAGCTTGGTCAAAGAGGTGAGTTTTAAGGAGCACCTGAAAAGAGAAAGATCGGTCAAGTGGCAGAGAGATTTGGCGAGGGAATTCCAGAACTTTGGGGATCGGCAGCTGAAGGCACGAACACCAATACTGGAGAGATTAAAATCAGGGATGCTTGAGACGCCAGAATCAGAGGAGCACAGCTATCTTCTAGCAGGGTTGTAGGGCTGGAGGAGGTTACAGCGATAGGGAGGGGTGAGGCCATGGAGGGATTTGAAAACAAGGTTCAGAATTTTAAATATCGAGGCATTGTTTAACTGGAAGGCAATTAGGCCAGCGAGCATAGTGGTGATGGGTGAATGGGACTTGGGGTGAGTTAAAATATGGCCGGCAAAGTTTTGGATGACCTGAAGTTTACAAGTGTGGAAGATGTGGAGGCCAACCAGCAGTGCCTTAGAATGGTCAAGTCTACAGGTAACAAAGGCATAAAAGAGGGTTTCAGCAGCAGATGAGCTGAAGCAGGGGTGGAGACAGGCAATGTCTGCGAGCTTTCCCATCGCTGGCAAAATGGTATGGCGGTGGGATCCTGTGCCATTTTCCCAGCCTTCCCCCCCTCAGTGACTGATCCCAACAGTCCCCACTTACCTAACTTTGAGGGTGCACAGCAGTGCTCCAGGTGCTGCCACCAATAGCAGTGGTGCTGCTGAGCTGCCAACCTCCGATTGCAACAGCACCACACGTAGGTCACAGCAGCCCCAGCGGTACCCAATTAATAGGCGGTCTTAGTGATGGTGCATAGTGGTCAGAAACTCATTGTGGGATCAAGTACAACACCAAGGTTGCAAACTGGCTGGTTCAGTCTCAGACAATTGCCAGGGAGAGGGATGGGGTCGATGGATAGGGAATGGAATTTATGCCAGAATCCAAAGACAATGGGCTGGATTCAGCAGAGGTGTCGGGGTCCTGCCGCCGGGGCCGAAACCGAGGGGCCAGCCCCATGTCAGCGGGACGCCGGAACCGGGCCCTCATTTTGCTGGCCTGTCCCCAGGAGCTGCTGGTCCAAACAGAGACTGTGCACCTTCAAAGTCAGATAAGTGTGGTCTGGGGCTGCTGTCAGGCAGATCCAGCTCGGTGTCATTAGCGCCGTTGTCACGAGGGCGGTGATTGCCACCCGAGGGGCCCCTCTGTGGACCAAAGAGACCCCAAAAAGGAGGTGTCACCTCCAAAGCCTGCTGGGAGACTGCTGGGGTTTACCTGATGGTCTCCTCACACAGCAGAGGCTGCCTCCCCGTGCCCCAGCCACTGGTACAATATCAGCAGAGGTGGGAAGAACCCTTTAATTAGCCACTTCAGCGGCTCAATTGGGCTCCAGATGTGGGGGGCCGTCTGCGAGATTTCCCATCTGGCAAAATGGTATGGCGGTGGGATCCTGTGCCATTTTCCCAGCCTTCCCCCACCTCAGTAACTGGCCCTAACAGTCCCCACTTACCTTGACTTTGAGGGTGCACGGCAGTGCTCCAGGTACAGCCACCAATAGCAGTGGCGCTGCTGAGCTGCCAACCTCCGATTATGACAGCACCACACTTAAGAGACAGCAGCCCCAGCAGTAGCCAATTAATTGACTGATGCCGGCAAAATGCAGCCCCATTCTCAGCACCCACCGCAGAAGGGTCAATCCCCTCTTTCGGCCCCAACGGTGGGCCCCCTGCCACATCCACCAAATCTAGCCCACGGCTTTGGTCTTCACAATACTTAGTTGAGGGAAATTTCAACTGTTCCAGTACTGGATTTCAACAAGCTGTCTGACAATTTAGCGACAGTGGAAGGGTTGAGAGAGGTGTGATAAGGTAGGGTGTCATCAGTATACATGTGAAAACTGATGCTGTGTTTCCGGCTGGTGTTGCCGAGGGGCAGCATGTAGATAAGAAATAGGAGGGAGCCGAGAACAGATCCTTGGGGCACACTCGAGTTAACTCTGTGGGAGCAGGAATAGAAGACATTGCAGGTGATTCTCTGGCTACAACTGGATAGATAAGAATTGAGCCAGTCGAGTGCAGTCCCACCCAGCTGGACAAAGGTGGAGTGGACTTGGAGGAGGATTGTGTGGTCACCCCTGTCAAAGGCTGCAGACGAGGAGGGATAATTAAAGAATGCATTTTAGGGTTTTCTAATGTTAACAAATAAACACTGATTTCACAAAGTTTCTACATGGGGAAAGGATTTAATCAGTTTAACTTCAAAACATTACAAATTTGCAAATTAGCTAGATTCAAAATTATGAGATAAAATTATGACAATTTAATATTGACACTAGTTTCAATTAAAAGTTGCTTCAAAATCATTTGCCTAAAAGGCCAATGCTTCTGAATTACTATTACAAGCTACTGAACTACTTGTATCATGTGTGCTCATAGAAAATTATATTAAAATATTGCTAGTCAGAACAAATGCAAGACCTCTGCAAAATTAACACAATACCACATTTTGAATCCAGCTGACTTACCAACCTTCCAGAAGTCAAAATGTTAATTCTACAAATGATGCAATTTGATACCAATAAAGAGGTGATGAGATACAGTCACGTTCAGTTAATAACACTAAATGTTAAGATCCAGAATAAGATTAGTAGAGAATATCCAAAGGACATATGGCTGAATGTAACTCACACAGTGCAGGATGAGGCTGTGGGGGAGGTGGGCGGAGGGGGGGGGGGGGCGGGTAGTGGTTTGAAAGCTTGTACGCTGGTTATGGAATTGCTTAGCTCTGCTTACAGCATGCTGCTTTTTCTGTTTAACATGCATGTAGTCCTATAATCCAAAAATTGATTCCCTGGAGTATGAGCAACCCCAGAGAGCTAAGCAAGAATAAGGGGTGCTGAAGAAAGGACTCTGTGCAGGAGTAATGTGTGTGCAGCACTTAATGTAGAAGAGGACTAGAGCTGCAGGAGTAACAAGTGTTACATCTCAGATAACCAGATCGTGTAGAACAGAACTGCAGCCTAGTCTTTATACGTTTATAAGCTTTTATTTACAGAGACACACATTACATATTGTGCACCTCCAATCCAACAACAAAAGGTTACGCCTGCTCCAATAGTGACTCCCCAGTTAATGTCCACCACCTGAATGCAATTAAACAACCAAATACTATACAATTAACCAGTGTGCAGGAATTAGTGTAAGAGAGGACTCTAGCTGCAGGAGTAACAGGGGTGCAGAAATTAGTATGAGAGAGAACTTCTGCAGCTGGTGTACTGTATGTACAGGAATTAGTACGAGAGAAGTGTTCTGCAGATAGAGTAAGTGTGCTGTAGTCCTCATCCCATATCCCATGTCCCCTTGTGCCACTTTCCTTCAATGACTTATCTAACCTATCTCAAGTTTTGACATGGCTCAATCACTAACTGTGCTAGACTTTGAAAGCTCAAGCATTGAGTCCCATCTGCTCACCCCTAAACTATACACTCTTTTTTTCCTAGAGCGTACACCTTGATAAAACTGTCAGCTATCAGTGCCGACCATTCGATAAGGAAATTAAGCCACTGAGTAATGGAGGAAAGGGGGTTAGGTGCTGCAAAAATATTTTAAGGCACAAACAGATCTCCTGCGACATTGCTCAGTGATAGTTGTTATATATTTTGTTCTTTATGCTGCCACCATATAGAGTCTAGCCAGAGAGTTTCTTAGACTGTATTGTTTAAACAATAATCTTTATTGTATGGTAACTATATACACTCCACTCTAGTCTGCGTGTCTTCTTCAAAAGCCAGGCTGTAACTGTTTGAGTATCTCCCACATGATATCTTACCTCATTGTGTGGGTGGTAATCCTTACAGTCTCTCAAGATTAACTCTTTGATACTCATATACAACATCTCCCCCAAGTCTTTATCCCAATATATATTTACATTCATTCACTTTTTCTTATTTACATGCTTCCCCATCTCCCCCAAGTCTCTGACTGCATAGATTCAACCTATCAAGAGGCTTCACAACTCTCCCTGATCTTCTTGTGGTCAGATGTGGAAGATTGCTAGTCTTTCTCTGATCCCTTGTTTCTTGACTTGGACAGCCTTCATTGAGGTTTGTAGCATTTGGTGCATCATTGGAATCGTCTAAATGTATGACCAATTGATGTCTTTGATGGAAAGAAATAAGATTCTTTCTATTTCTCCATATAGAACCTTCTTGAGTGCCTACTAGGTAAGATTGCTGTTGATTTTCGTCTTTCTGGGGAATTAATCCTCTATTTTGGTCTCGTACCTGTACCTTTTGCTCTTCTGACAACTTTGGTCGGTTTCTGGTACAGTATTTTCTGTTATAATTATGGATCTATTTGTTTCGATACAACTTTTCTTTGTTTTGTACTTTCTGATAATCCTTGCTTTTGGAAGTAATTTCTTGGGTAGGATTGGAAGTTGTGTTCAAGGTTTTCTTCCCACTAAAAATTCTGATGGTGCTAATCCGCACAGTAATATTCTGTATGTCAGTAGCGCTAACTGGAAATCTTTATTTTTAATCAACATAGTTTTAAAGGTTCTGACTGCTTGCTCTGCTTCTCCATTTGATTGTGGATACTTAAGAGAGCTTGTTAGGTGAACAAATCCACATTCTTCAGCAATGTGCATGAAGTAATCATTTGCAAATTGTGGTCCGTAATCAGATACTATCTGATCAGGTATACCATATGTTGCGAAAACTTCTTGTAAAACTCTGATGACTGCTTCAGTTGTTGTTGTGTACATCCACTTTATTTCTCAAGATGGATCGAAGTTATCAACTATAATTAGATAGTATCTTCCCTCAAAGAAGAATAAATCCATCGCCAATCGTTCCCACAGTCCAGTTGGGAATTGGGTCGAAAGTAGTGGTTCTCTCTGATCTTGTTTGTGTACCTGACAAATTTGTTGGACTTGCTTCTTCCCAAGTTCTCTGTCCTTGTAGCACTCCTGTAGGAGCTTGCTGTATTTCTCTTTCGCGCTCTTGGAGTGGCACGACGGGCTGTGTCGTGTTGTGCGGGCTCTCTGGAGGAATCCGGACTCTTGGCAGTGCTCAGATCAGGTTGTGGGCTCTCCCTCTGTCCTGGTTCCTTGATTCTTCTTGTTTATCTTCTTCAACTTCCTTTATAATATGAAAGTCAATACAAGCTCTTCTACTTACGAGTGAGAATTCCTGATTTCTTAGGATATACATTGAGATGAATTTTACGATGTGGGGGAGGGACCCATGCACTGGCCGAAAAGTCAGTGGAATGCCCACCTGCGCTGAGCCTGGGGATTCAGACCGGATTTTACGATCCCCAGGCCCTTAATTGGTCTTTGGGGGGACTTCCACCTCATTGAGGAAGGAGGTTTCGTCTAATGGAGCTGCTGGCCAATCAGCGGGTCAGCAACTCTTAGTCCCAGCAACGCCACCCGGCTGCAGGAGGAAGATATCGAACGTCCCCGGAAAAAAGGTACATTTTTAGGGCCTCACCGGGGACAATCGATCGGATCACAGCAAGGCAAAGGGAATTGGTTGGGGGGCAGGACGCATGTTGTGCGTTGGGGGCAGTTGGGGCTTTGGGGGCGGCCCTCTGTGGGGCACAGGGTGCCCGAACAGGAGGCCCCACCCCCAGCCCCCAGAAGGCCGCCTAGTTTTATCAGGCGAGTTTTCAGAGGCCTCAGCTGCCTGCCAGCCAAACGTAAAATCCCTGTGGCAGCAGGTGGAAGACATTAAGCGGCAGATAACTGGCCATTTAAGGACCTTGATTGGCCTCGGGCAGGTGCGCCGTTTCTCGCTGCCGCCGTCCCGCATAAATTGGCAGCGGAGATAGGAGCGGCTCAGGAAGGGCTCCCCCAGCCTCCCACTCCATTTTACGCCCACCTCCACCCCGACCACCAGCCCCCTCTTTTGGGGGGCGTAAAATTCCGGCCACTGTTTCTAATATCTGCTTTCCTTTATATTGAAGCATTGCTTGCAACTTTCCCTTTACTACAAGTACAACACTTCCTGGGCCACGTAACTGAGTTTCTGTTGGTTACAGAATGTGTGTGTAAAGCCATGGCTCTTTATCTGACCGGACCGATACACTTGCTCTGGTGTCGAGTTTGAAATTAGTGATATGTCTATTGATATATACGTCTGCTGACCAAAATGCTTGTTTCGATTCATTGATTTCACCCAGAAAATATTTTGATTGGTCTGCTGCAGGAGATTGCGTACCTTCATTTACCTCTCTACTCTTAACTACATTTCCTTTAGAGGTTGAGGTAGTCGAGATTTTATTTCGGCACATCTTACTGAAATGCCCTATTTTTTGGCAATACAAGCTTTCTGCTCTATTGGCAATACACTGTTGATGCCTGTGGGAAGTTTTTGCATCACAGTCTGAGTCTGATTGAATCCCTCATGGTTTTTGAAACTCTCTGGCACTTCCAAATGTTGATCCATTTAAAAAAAAATTATAGGCTTTTTAGAATTATCCCCTTTAAAAAACTCTTTTTTTTCCCAGCTAGCTTGCTTTGATGGAGTTTAGCAGTGTAGCAGGTGCTTGACAGTGTTGCCTGTTTATTTTCTATAGCCTTCTGGCAGGGACCTCCCCTTTCTTTCAGCAGTTCACTGAAATGTTTATACAGCTGACTATTGGACATGACAAAGCTGTTCGATCGACAGTTCCAGTTACTTTTTGTTAAGCTAGAGTTTATTTATTTTGTGCAAGCTTGACTGCTTTAATGATTTCTTTTCTCTTCAGCTTAGCTGCGTTAATGGAGACTCTGCTATGTTTAGAGGTTTGCCACACTTTTTTTTCTCACTATTAGACTTTTCTTTCAGTTCACGCGCTTCTCAGGGTTTTCCCACTCTCCGCCCTCGTGTTCAGCCCAAGTAAGGGATTGGGTTTTCCCCTTTATTTTGTTTCTCCCGCTCACACAGAGCATTTAGAGATTAATTTTTTAAGCTCTTCAAAGGCTTTTTTGTTAAACTGGGATTTCTCAATTGTTGACACAATAACTCACCCTTGCTTGCTTTTCAGCCACCCTTCTGTTCTACGGAGCTTTTCTCTGCCTTCTATGGTATGTAGTTTGTTTTTTCTCTTCAGCTACTTGTTTTAAAGTTTCTTCTCTTCTGGCTGAAGGATGATTGTTGCTTCAAGTTTTCTCTTCTGGGTATAGGACTTCTATCCCAGCGCTGTTCATCATATTATATATTTGGTTCTTTATGCTGCCACCATATAGAGTCTAGCCAGAGAGGTTCTTAGACTATATTGTTTAAACATTAATTTTTATTGTATGGTAACGAAATAGACTCCACACTAGCCTTTGTCTCTCCTTCAAAAGCCACGCAGTAACTGTTCGACTCTCTCCCACAGGATCTCTTATCTCATTATGGTGGGCGGTAATCTTTACATTCTCAAGATTAACCCTTTGATACCCTTATACTACAATTGTCTCTGTAGTATAAGGACATGTAAGGTTAATGTTGGAGACAGTGAGAGCAACCCCTCCCACTGTAGAGATGATGATGTAATGGTCACATGGTGATGGGCTTTTGGAAGAAGAGCATAGCAGCAAGAAGGACGCTAGCTAAGGAGGCTTGAGGAGAGTGTAAATAGTAATATATATATATAATAAAGAGTTATTAGTTGACCAAATCTAGACTCCTAGACGTTATCTACAACAGCCTAGCTATGCTACAACAAGTACTATTACAACAACATGCAACATGATGGCACGTGTTAAAACAACCAGGAAATGTTGAAAATCAGCTTACCTCATGAAGTAGCGCCAGGAGAATAGGAGATCTCGTTGGGGGACTTCTACAAGCTCCAGAGCTGCTCCACAGCTGAAGAAGATATGGACAGTCGATAAGTCAGCTATGCAGTCATTTAGACTGCACCACAGAAGTGTGGTAGTCTGCAAAGAAGCATCCAGGTCCAGCGATCGGGTTCAGAGTCTCAGCACCAGGCGACGGTCCAGAATCAGGTGAGAGAATTTCAAAGGGGCCATTCTTGGCTAACTGCGCTATGGGTCAATAAAAGTAGTAGGTCGATAGGGTGAAAAGGCGATTCGGGAGTCGGGCGGAGACAGCAGCCATTACTCAACCAGACCATGGAGAGAAAGCGCGGGAACAGTCGGAAAGCCTGGGAAAACCCAGAAAGAGCATGAACACCTTCACTCAAGCAGGTATAATTTAAAAAGAAAGGGGAACACCTTAAAAAGCCTAACAAAGCATAATAAACAGAATAGATTCGAAATTCAGAATGCCTGAAAGCTTCCACGATCAGGAAGGAGTCAGCCAGGTACAAAATTGGTCCTTATGGACAATAAAATTCCTACATTTAGGTTTGCTTCCCAACTCCATACTACTTCAGAAATAAAATAAGTAAATACCCTTTTATATTCTATGGGTTCAATTGTGGATGATGTGATTGTGAGGCAACGGATAAATGTGGCTTCTGATAAATTTGAGGTTGTGCTACAAGCTCTTTGACAAATATTTCAATTTACACAGTAACAAAATCCATTGATGAACCAAGTTCAAGACCAAGAAGAGATGGCCAGACGGAGTCATTTCTCCGGTTACACAGCCAACGGAGTGCTGATCGGCCACAGTTCCTGTCCTCAAACAAAATTTAACTCTACGTATTTGGGTGGATTTAATGCAGCTTTACAAAGCAGTGGCACATGAGATTCACCCAATGTCCACAGTGGATGACAGCTTAGCGAAATTGTCTCAAAGCACCATTTTTACCAAACTCAACGCCAATAGTGGAGTTTGACAGCTATCCTTGGAAGAGACATCAAGATTACTAACCACATTTATAACATCTTTCGGGAGGATTTGTTTCAATCGGTTACCGTTTGCAATAACTTCTGCACCAGAGATGTTCCGAAGATCTACGTCCAACATCTTCGAAGGGCTCAAACATAAGAACATTAGAACTAGGAGCAGGAGTAGGCAATTCAGCCCCTCAAGCCTGCCCCGCCATTCAATAAGATCATGGCTGATCTGTCCCAGTCCTCAACTTCTCTTTCGGGCCTGCTCTGCCTAACCCTCCACTCCCCGAGATTTCTAAAATCTATCTACCTCCTCCTTAAATACATTTAGTGACCTAGCCTCCACAACTCTCTGAGGCAGAGAATTCCAGAGATTCACCACCCTCTGAGAGAAGAAATTCCTTCACATCTCAGTTTTAAATTAGTGCCCCTTATTCTGTAACTATGTCCCCTAGTTCGAGATTCCCCCACTAGTGGAAACATCTTCTCAACATCTACCCTTCGAGCCCCCTTAAAATCTTATATGGTTCTATAAGATCACCTCTCATTCTTCTAAACTCCAATGAATAAAGACCTAACCCGTTTAGCCGCTCTTGATAAGACAAGCCCTTCATCCCAGGAATCAGCCTAGTGAATCTTTTCTGAACTGCCTCCAATGCTAGTATATCCTTCTTTCAATACGGGGACCAAAACTGTACGCAGTATTCCAGGTGTGGCCTTACCAACACCCTGTACAGTTGTGACAGGACTTCCCTATTTTTAAACTCTAACCCCCTAGCAATAAAGGCCAAAATTCCATTTGCCTTCCTAATTACTTCAAAGGATTTATTTGTCATGTGGATGACATCCTGATACATGAGTGGACAGTAGAGGAACATGACCAAAGAGTCAGAGCAGTTCTACAACGACTTCAAGAAGCAGGGCTAACTCTGAGCAAGAAGTACGATTTTTCCAAGACTTCAATTTGTCTCTTGGGACATATAGTAAGCAGTAAAGGTATAAATGGCAGATCCACAGAAGACATGGGCCATTACAGAATTCCCTACTCATACTTCCATTCAGCAACTCCAAAGATTCATGGGAATGGTGAATCAATTAGCAAAGATTTTACCTCATTTAGCGCAGGTGACAGAACCACTAAGACAGCTCCTCAGTAAAGAGCAAGCGTGGTGTTGGAGTTCACACCAAGAACAAGCATTCCAGAAGATTAAAGATATGCTCATATCACTGGACATCTTGGCACACTATAACCCTACATTACCAATGATGATGGCGGCCGACGCCTCCTCAACTGGGATAGGGGCAGTCCTTCTCCAGGAGCAGCCTGATGGTTCTCGTAGGCCAATATACTACACATCGAGAGCTTTGTCCGACACAGAGACAGAAAGTATGTGGTAATTGAAAAAGAAAATCCAAAGATTTTCTTTAAGATTGATGAAGTATACGTATGAGACAGTATATGTCCAGGGAAAGAAGCAAACATCTGCTGATGCCCTATCAAGAGCGCCGGTAGACCATCCAACACAAGATGTGAATTTTGTGTATGAAAGAGAGTCAAATTTGCAGTATACTGCACAAAACTGGCCAGTAAACATACAGAAATTGCAAGAAATTTGTCAAGCCCAAAAAAGCGATGAAGAGTGTATTCATATAAGGCAGTATTGCACACAAGGGTGGCCACAAGAACATCCTTGTGTGGGAAAATGATGAAAACTTCCTATGAACATAGAAAATACTTCACAATTATCGATGATTTGCTAGTTTATAATGACAGGCTAGTCATTCCTAGTTCACTGAGATTGGAGATCTTAGAACGTCTACATCAAGGTCATGTGGGAATAACGAAGTGCACAGCAAGAGCACAATCATCGGTGTGGTGGCCTGGAATATCCAAAGACATTGAAATTCTGATCCAGAAGTGTCAGACCTGTGCAATACAAAGACCAGAACAGGGTGAACCTCCTTGAACTTCTCAATTTCCAACCAGATCTTGGCAACATCTAGGTATGGATTTATTCATATTCAACGGAAAGTCCTACATAATCATCATTGATTACTTCTCAAGGTGGATAGAAGTGACAAGGTTATATTCAACTACAATGGAAGCAGCTATAAGAGTCCTACAAGATATCTTTGCGACACATGGTATCCCTGACGAAGTACTGTCAGACAATGGACCACAGTTTGCGAATGAATGTTTCACACAATTTGCAACAAAAATGGGATTTCAACACCTCACAAGTTCACAACAGTATCCACTGTCAAATGGTGAAGCGGAAAGAGGTGTAAGAACCATAAAGTCCTTTTCGAAGAAGAATAAACATCTTCCAACCTCACTTCTAATTTATTGATCTACACCACTGATGTGTGGGCTATCATCTGCACAGTTACTGTTGGGCAGGAAGAGAAGAATGCAACTTCCTGGTTTGCCTAAAAAATTGCTTCCAAGATTGAATGTCTGGGACTACGAGAGAGTAAGGAAAACTCTTCTAGAAGGCAACAAACTCGAAATTACAACAAAGGATTTTGTGTCAAAGATTTACCCAAACTGAATGAAGGCCTGAGCATGGATATGAGATCTAGAAAAGGAAGGTACTGTAATCTACAGAGATGAAACCTACCAGAGATCGTATGTGGTTCACACAACTGAAGGAAACATATGTTGAAATAGGGGAAACATTATCCCTATTCCCAAGAAGCAACAGTCAATCATTCATTTGGAAGACCCAGATGAAGTTGAACAAACCCAAAGCAAACAGAATACTACAAATCTTAATAGAAATCAACCAAGTCAATGATCCAGATTTACAGGGAAGACTACTGATCATCCCACTCAGATTAGACCAAGATTGGGGAGAGTCATGAAACCTCCGAATAGATTAAATCTGTGAAGTCAGAGACTTGGGGGGAGAAAGGATAGTAGGTTATGTCAAGAATGTATATAGGTTTAAGAAAATGTTGGATAAAGACTTGGGGGAAGATGTAGTATCAGGTCATGCAAGGGTTAATTTGGAGACAGTAAGAGAAACCCCTCCCACCGTAGAGATGATGATGTTGTTACGCTAATGTGCTTTGTTGAATGAAAATTTTCTTTAATTCACTGATTGGAGATCCGAATTTATATATTTAAAAAAAAACATTTTTCAAAGACAAGCTGCCAGCAAAGTCATCCTTTCAGCTTAAGATGATCACCTAGATTGCCACACTGTATCCAACATTGAAAGGACTGTGAGGAGAGAGATAAAATGTCTGCTCAATCCCCAGCAAGAACCAAGACCCAGGAAGTTTAAAGGAAATACTTGTTCTTTCAGCAAGCAGAGAAACACTGCTAACTGCTATGTCTGAATGACTGTGTGACTGTCATGTGACAAGCCCCTCCCCATCTGTGGTTTTAAGCTGGTATTTTCTCTGCAGCAGAGGAGAAACAACTGGACTCTGACATGAGCAGACCCTAAGTGGGGGTCCCTCTCTCTCTCCATTCCAGCCTGGCAGCTTTCAAATCCTGCTTGTTGACTGACCACCTTTGCATACTCTGGCTACAATCAGAAACCCCACTGGAGGAAATCAAAGAGACTTATCGAACCAGACATCTACCTCTTCAAACTAGAAGCTTCAAGACCACTGAATTCAGCTAGAATTCAGCCGAATCATCAAACTCCACAGACTGTATACCTTTTTTTCTACGGACTCTAACTTAACCAAACTACCTTTCCCCACTCCGTAACCTGTGTGTGTGTATAAACCTCCAGAGTGTGTGTGTGAGTGAAAGTTGGCACATTCTTTATTATTTTATTAGTTCGATTTAGGTACAATAAAGTTAACCTCTTTATTAACTCAAGAAAACCTGTCCGATTGGTTCTCGTTATGATCATAGCAAGTAAGTATCAAACACCTACTGAATTGGCCAGTACATCCACTTTAAGAAAGAATTAAACTTCTTGTGGTCCAACAAGGAGAGGGAAAAGAGGGAAGCCCTTTAACCCCTCCTCACTTGACTGTAACAATGTAATAGTCACATGGTAATGGGCTTTTGGAAGAAGAGAGTAGCAGCACGAAGGATACTATCGAAGAAGGCTTGAAGAGAGTGAAACAGTTATTAGTTGACCTAAGCTAGACTACTAGACTTTATCTACAATGCCCTAGCTAAGCTACAACAACTACTGCTGCAACAACAACATGCATTTGTAACATATTTCAGGTCAGGTAGCCAATCCACTACCGCCAGTTTTCTGGCACTGTCGAAAGAGAATATTACCCCCATGGTCTGCTGGATACTCCAGTGAGGGAATGTTACACTGGAGGTGGTGCAGTTCCTGTGTATGAGATTAAATTGAGGACTCATCTGCCTGTTCCAGTAGTTCAGGTAGATGATGAGGATTCTACAGCACTATTCAAAGAAATACGGGGATTTCTCCCACTGTCCTGGCAAAAATTCCTCCTTCAAAGGACATTACCAAAAAAGGATTTATCTAGTCATTCATTACAATGCTGTTTGTGGGATCTTAAGTGTTTTAATGTTAAGTGTTTTGAATGTGTTTGACAGGCATATTAAGGTTCTATAAAACTGCAGGGGAGAAATGTGTTGGCATGGTGCCACTCGTGTTCATGTCGATTCACTGGGGCAGGCAGTGTTGCGGACAATTACCTGCACATCCCACACCGCATTCTTTAATATCACACACGAGCAAATGGGGTTTAGTTAAAAATGGATACATAATAAGGGAGGACAATTTGCACATACCTTTATTATATGAGGGGAGAGCGCTATGAACACAGAGGGTGTGGTTGTAAGTTGGGTCTGGGAATTGGGGGTGCTGGGCCAAAGCAGGCGGCAATATGTTTGACTGCTAAGAACATAAGGTCTGGGAAATGATAACTCCAGGGAATCATTTGAATAACCCGAAACAGGTTCCTAACCAAAGCAGTGGGAATGGCATCAACACAGCAGGGGAGGGGATTAAAATTGATCCCAGAACCTTCGCATAGACTTTTTCTTTTTTTAAGTTTGGCACACTAAGGAGAGAATTTTATTCTAGCCTGCCCGTTGGGAACTGGTGGGAACAGGTGCAAAACTGATAGTGGAGGGTAGAATCGGGCAGGGTGCACAGTTACTAAATGGGGCTGGGTCTGATGGAGTCCAGCAGGGTTCTGGGTTAGACTTTAGATTGGTGCACAGAACTGGTTGGTTTGAATCCTGTCCCGCTGGTCCAGTTCACAAATTAAATGGTCCTAGGCCTGTGCTGGTAGTCCTTTCATGTCTGGCTGCTGGTTGAATTTGGGCATGGTTGCAATGAGTTAGGCTATTCTGGAATGCCATTCTTTTTTCACTTCATAACACAACACTGAGCACCTTGAAGTACACTTCCCAGAGTCTGATGTGAAAGCAACACGTCAGCAGCCCAACAATGTGGAAGAATAGCAGTGCAAATAGATGTTCAGCTACAGATTAGAAAGAAAAAAAGACCTGCATTAATATCGTGTTTTTTACAACCGTCGGATGTCTCAAAGTGCTTTACAGCCAATTAAGCACTTTTTAAAAAAAAGTGTAGTCATTGTAGCAATGCAGGAAATGCAGAATAACGCATGGCTACCCGACCTGAACCCAACCAGACCTGACGACATGTGTTGGGTTCAGGATTGGTCGGGTCTCTCTTCCGGATCCAGCATTCGGGCTCGGGTCAGGTGGGGCTGGATGTGGACGGTGCTGCCTTGCTCCGGGAAGTAATCTTCAAATGAACATTCAGGACGTCAAGGCGGTAAATCTGAAGTCCGGACTCCGCACTCTGCAGTAAAGCCTGGCTACCCGACCCGAACCCAACTACATGTGTCAGGTTCGGGTCGGGTTGGGCATTTAAAAAAATTAAAGGACTCGGACCCGGTTTGGGTTCAGGTTGGCTGTTGTCGGGTCGGGGTTTAATTTTATACCCGAGCCAGGCTTTAATGCAGCAGCAAATTTGTATACAGCAAACTCCCATAAATAACCAGATAATCTGTTTTTGTGATGTTAAATGAGGGACAAATATTGGCCAGAACACCGGGGATAACTCCGCTGCTCTTCTTCAAAATAGTGCCATGGGATCTTTTATCATCTTGCATCTGAAACACAGTATCTCAGTGTCAGTCTTGATTTTTGTGCTCAAGTCTGGAGTAGGGCTTGAACCTAGAACCTTATGACTTAGACAAGAGTGCTACCAACTGAACCACAACTGACATAGCTTTAATGGAAAAGACTCCAAAAAAGACTTAAATTTGCCAACTGTGCACAGTAATTTTAATAAGAAATATACCCCATTCTTTTCCTTTCTCTTGAAGATTCTTATGGTACAATATTACAAAGCAAATATTAAGGGGAAAACAATAGAGGTTTGAGAGTAAATGCTTTTAAAAATTTAGTGACTGAAATTCATAATGGGAACCTTATTATTGAACTTTTAAACTAATTGAAACCTCCAAAGATAACATATTGCAATCAAGTGCTGGATAAATAGACACATCCAATAATAGTCCCATCCCGTTTTTGCTCTGAGAACACAAACTCACATCCAATCATTCTACACTAATGGGGATTAGTGTAGGATTAGTATAAAATGGGTGGTTGATGGTCGGCACAGACTCGGTGGGCCGAAGGGCCTGTTTCAGTGCTGTATCTCTAAACTAAACTAAACACTCTCTGGACAGATACATTAATACAGAATATGATGCCCCAAACAAGTCACAATAACAATTTCCAACAGCAGTTAAGAGCAATATGAATTTATGTTCTAAAACAAGCTTTAAAGGACATTGCACAAATGTGAAATACATTCCAAAGGGTTCTATCAAGACTAATAGTCGTTTGCATCTGTTACTGATTGAGGAATTTTCACACCTGTGAACTAATTGCCATAACGGAAAGCCACCCTAGGTTTATTCAACAAATTTTATTCAGGAACGCTGAAACAATTATTAACATAACACTGTATTCCAAAACTATAGTGCATAAGACATGAATTAGTTCAGTGCCTTGTGCTACCCGTTCAATTTGTCCAATATTTAAAAGGCAAACGTATCAGAAAACCATTTTCAGAAATCAAATATCTTCATGCAAGTACCTTAGCTGAATCCAAGTAAGTAGTGTTGATAATTCAAAACCACTGCTTTATTGCACAAAGTCACATTTGCCCATTTCTTTCCTGCTGATAACTGTATCAGTCACTGGACTGCAGTCCACTCACCCTGTGTGATGGATTGCTTACAGTTCTGCAGCAGACATCACACTGTTCTACAACACTGTTGTGCCGTTTATAGAAATTTCCCATCAACCTCTGGTATGTGAGCTAGCTTTGCTATATTTATTTTAGCTATTCTTTCTATTGATGCTGCTCGTCTTTAACATCTGAAGAATATAATAGAGCATAACATGCACCCCAGGACTGGACTGCAGGAGCATGCTACCTGCTAAAAATGTGGAATGGCCAGGCTGAATATAGAAAGTTCAGAGGGGAAGTAGGAAAGGAAATAACAGAGGCAAAGAGAGAGTATGAAAAGAGACTGGCAGCTAACATAAAAGAGAATCCAACCATCTTCTATCGGCATATAAATAGTAAAAGGGTAGTAAGAGAAGGGGTGGGGTCAAGTCGGGACCAAAAAGGTGATCTACACATGGATTCAGGGGCACGGCTGATGGGCTAAATGAGTACTTTGCATCTGTCTTTACCAAGGAAGAAGATGCTACCAGAGTTAGAGTGAATGAGGAGGTAATTGAGATACTGGATGGATTAAAAATTGATAAAGCAAAGGTATTAGAAAGGCTGGCTTAAAGTTGAAAGATCACCAGGACCAGATGGGATGCATCTGAGAATGCTGAGGGAAGTAAGGGTGGAAATTGTAGAGATACTGGCCATATTTTCCCAATCCTCCTTAGATATAGGGGTGCTACCAGAGGACTGGAGAACTGCAAATGTTGCACCCTTGTTCAAAAAATGGTGTAAGGAAAAACCCAGCAACAACTACAGGCCAGTCAATTTAACCTCAATAGTAAGAAAGCTTATAGAAATGATAATCCGGGACAAAATTAACAGTCACTTGGAAAAGTGTAAATTAATTAAGGAAAGCCAGTGTGGATTTGTTAAAAGCAAATCATGTTTAACCAATTTGATTGAGTTTTTTTGATGAGGTAGCAGAGAGGGCTGAAGCGGGTAATGCGGTTGATGTGGTGTATATGGAATTCCAAAAGGCATTTGATTAAGAGCCACATAATCGACTTTCCAGCAAAGTTATAGCCCCTGGAATAAAATGGACAGTGGCAGCATGGATACGAAGTTGGCTGAGTGACATTAAATAGAGAAGTGTGGTGAATGGTTGTTATTTGGACTAGATAAAGGTATGCAGTAGGATTCCCCAGGGGACAGTACTAGGACCACTCCATTTCTTGATATATATTAATGACTTAGTACTTGGGTGTACAGGGTACAAATTCAAAATTTACAGGTGACACCAAATTTGGAAGTACTATAGAGATCGTGATAGATTTCAAGGGAACAGAGACAGGCTGGTAGAATGGGCAGACACTTGGCAGATGAAATTTAATGCAGAGAAGCATGAAATGATACATTAATTGGCCGTTACTAGTAAAATTGCTGCTGTGGTCCCGCCGTTCACCTTCGCGGGCTCAGGACCCGCACTGGGTCCTGACGTTGGAACCATGGCATGCCGATAAAATCCCAGCCAGTGTGTCCAATTCTGGGCACTGCACTTTAGCAAGGATGGGAAGGCTTTAGAGAGGGTGCAGAAAAGATTTACGAGAATGGTTCCAGGGATGAATGACTTCAGTTGCGTGGATAGATTGGAGAAGCTGGGATTGTTCTCCTCAAAGAAGGTTGAGAGCAGATTTGATAGAGGTGTTCCAAATCATGAGGAGTCTAGACAGAATAGGTAGACAGAAATTGTTCCCATTAGCGAACAGGTCGAAAACCAGAGGACACAGATTTAAGGTGACTGGCAAAAGAACCCAAAAAGGTGACGAAAAACTTTACTTACACAGCGAGTGGTTAGGATCTGGAATGCACTGCCTGAGAGGGTAGTGGAGGCAGATTCAACTGTGGCTTTCAAAAGGGAATTGTATAAGCACCTAAAGAGAAGAAAATGCAAGGCTACAGGGAAAGGGGGGTGGAATGGGACTAGCTAAACTGCTCTTGCAAGAGCTGGTATGGGCTCGAAGGGTTGAATGGCCTCCTGTGGTATGACTATTCTATGATTCCCTATATATCCAGTTTATCACTGGGGTGGATAGAATACCAGTGTTGTATCTCTAGTTTTGACTAACACTAAATGAGACTAAACTGAATCAAATAATAAAGCATCAGTCCACAACACGAAAGATTCGCTCAGACCGAATTACCACTTAATAACTTACATTAAAAATTTCAGTCTGCTGACTGAACAGCACACAGCTTTCAAAATAAATCAAAATAACAATTTGAGGCCCAGCTCATAATCCTGGAAAACTGAAATAACAATACAAACTCAAAGTTGCATTCAAATTATGACCATCAACAGCTTGAGCACAAGCCACACTGAGGCACAAACATGTGAAAACATGTCAAAATGGTTCTCGCCACATCATTCGCACTCAGACCTCAACAGGTGAAATAAGATGTAGCTATCCAAAATTATAAAATACCAGAGGCAAAATGATCCCAACGGTTATGGTACTGCACGAGCAATCCAGAGCTTGTGAGTTCAAATCCCATCATGGCAGGTTGAGTAAGTGAATTTAGTAAAATCTGGTCACTCATGAACTGGAACCCATTAAAATATGCATTAAAAATCCCCCAGATTGTCATTAAAAATCAAACCTTCAAAGAGGAGAACCTACCATCCGTGTCCAGTTTGGCCTACATGTGACTGCAGCCTCACACTACATAATTAACCCTTAATACCCTCAGGGCAACTAGTGATGAATATGGCCTTGCCAATGTCACCCACCTTCCGAAACAAATATTTTTAAAAGGTAGTTCTCAGGCATTGAGACAAGTGCTCATCTGCCATTATGTGGCATTGCTTATATGGAAAGTATAGCAAACTGCTGAAGAATTATTTGTGCATAGTGCTGCTTGCCTATTTCTATTACCGACTAGTATGCACAGTGACTGAACTGACCCCCTTCTACAGCAAGAGAACCCCACTCACTATGACAGCAGTCAGTCCTCATATAATAACAGAAAGGAACAATCACGCTGGCCCCTCAGACAGTGACACACAGTCCCGTCCCACCAATAGTGACAGCACTGGTCCCTAGTACAGTAACACACAGTCCTATCATACTGGACCCTCATACAGTCCCACTCACACTGACCCACTCACACAGTGACGCACTGGCCTCTTAGAAAGTGACTCACAGTCTCACTCACAATGATAGGACCGGCCCCTAGTACAGTGACACAGTACTAATTCCATCACATTTATAGAACTGGTCCCTAGGACAGTGTCATGCAGGCCCCACACCTGCCAAGAATGAGGCACATGAATTTCGCCACAAAGGCATTAAATTTCAAATTGTTGTTGGGAAGAAGAGAAGGCCTGTTACAAGGGGTTGCCTTGTTGGAAAGACATTTTTGCATATTAACAGACAGTGTTTGGAGACAAAGGAGCGTTCCCCTACTCCAATACAATCCACAAACAGACGTAGTCAAACCAGTTAGTCACATGACTTCCGATGAAGGGTCACTGACCCGAAACGTTAACTCTGCTTCTCTTTCCACAGATGCTGCCAGACCTGCTGAGTGGTTCCAGCATTTCTTGTTTTTATTTAAGTCACATGACTAACCTGCTTAGCAGTCTGGGTATTTTTCTGAACTGTACAGTTTGAACTAAGAGTCTGCAGAAAGCTGTTTGCTCCTGGATTGAAAAGACCTCTCCTGGCTGGCTCGCCACAGTCTCTCCTGTCTACTCCCATCTCTTTCTCACGGAACTCCAAAAATTCACTGAAGACACATGAACCATGAGACACAAAAGTCTCCTAAAGTGAACAAGGTTTAAGAAGAATACTTTCCCAAATGAAAGCAAGATCTTCCTACAAACAAGTACTCGACTGTGAGCTCGAAGACCCGTAACAAAAACTCTTCCGATATTGCCTCAAACTTTTCCACTTTATTTTCCTTCTGCGTTTTCTGTCTCTATTTGCATGTGAGTATCACATATGCATGCTAGCGTGGGCGCGTCGTGTATCCGGAGGTGTCAAACGACTCATAGTTTAAGTTTAACAAAATTTCACATTTCCACTTTAAAACTAAGAAAGCCTGTTTGTGCTCATTTCTCTGCCTTATAATTGAAAAGCAGTGAACAAGGATTCAACAAGGGGGAGATAAAAACAGGACGTGCTTAAAAATAAAAACCTGCTACAGCAAGACCAGGTGAAGGCAGAAAAGGAGCACAAGACCTCTTCCTCACCTGGTCGTAACAACAGTGATACACAGTCCCACTCACACTGACAGCACTGGCCCCTAGTGCAGTGACACACATGCCCACACACACTGACAGCACTGGCCTCCAGTACAGTGACATACAGTCCCACTCACACTGACAGCACTGGCCCCTAGTTCAGTGACATACAGTCCCACTCACACTGACAGAACTGGCCCCCAGTACAGTCAAACACAGTCCCACTCACACTGACAGCACTGTCCCCTAGTACAGTGACATACAGTCCCACTCACGCTGACAGAACTGGCCCCCAGTACAGGGAAACACAGTCCCACTCACACTGACAGCACTGTCCCCTAGTACAGTAACATACATTCCCACTCACACTGACACCACTATCCGCAAGTACAGTGACACACATTCCCAGACACAATGACAGCACAATCCGCTAGTACAATGACACACAATGCCAGTCACACTGACAGCACTGTCCCCTAGTGCAGTGACACACAGTCCCATTCACAATGACAGCACTGGCCCCGAGTACAGTGACACACAATCTCACTCACACTGGCAGCACTGTCCCCTCGTGCAGTGACACACAGTCCCATACACAATGAAAGCACTGTCCCCTAGTTCACTGACAAACAGTCCCACTCACATTGACAGCACTGGCCCCTAGTGCAGTGACACACAGTCCCACTCACACTGACAGCACTGGCCCCTAGTGCAGTGACACACAGTCTCATTCACACTGACAGCACTGTCCCCTAGTTCAGTGACACACAATCCCACTCACACTGATAGTACTGTCCCCTAGTGCAGTGACACACAGTCCCACTCACACTGACAGCACTGTCCCCTAGTGCAGTGACACACAGTCTCATTCACACAGACAGCACTGTCCCCTACTGCAGTCACACACAGTCCCACTCACACTGACAGTACTGTCCCCTAGTGCAGTCACACACAGTCCCTGTCACATTGACAGCACTGTCCCCTACTGCAGTAACACACAGTCCCACTCACACTGACAGCACTGTCCCCAAGTGCAGTGACACACAATTCCACTCACACTGACAGTACTGTCCCCGAGTGCAGTCACACACAGTCCCTGTCACACTGACAGCACTGCCCCCTACTGCAGTCACACACAGTCTCACTCACACTTACAGCACTATTCCCTAGTGCAGTGACACACAGTCCCACTCACACTGACAACACTGTTCCCTGGTGCAGTGACACACAGTCCCACTCACACTGTCAGCACTGTTCCCTAGTGCAGTGACACACAATTCCACTCACACAGACAGTACTGTCCCCTAGAGCAGTGACACACAATCCCACTCACACTGATAGCACTGTCCCCAAGTGCAGTGACACACAGTCCAAGTCACACTGACAGCACTGTTCCCTGGTGCAGTGACACACAGTCCCACTCACACTGACAACACTGTTCCCTAGTGCAGTGACACACAGTCCCACTCACACTGACAACACTGTTCCTTGGGGCAGTGACACACAGTCCCACTCACACTGACAGCACTGTTCCCCATGTGCAGTGACACACAGTCCCACTCACACTGACAGCACTGTCCCCAAGTGCAGTGACACACAGTCCCACTCACACTGACAGCACTGGCCCCTCGTGCAGTGACACACAATCCCACTCACACTGACAGCACTGTTCCCTGGTGCAGTGACACACAGTCCCACTCACACTGACAGCACTGTTCCCTGGTGCAGTGACACACAGTCCCACTCACACTGACAACACTGTTCCCTGGTGCAGTGACACACAGTCCAACTCACACTGACAACACTGTTCCCCAGTGCAGTGACACACAGTCCCACTCACACTGACAGCACTGTCCCCCAAGTGCAGTGACACACACTTCCACTCACACTGACAGTACTGTCCCCTAGAGCAGTGACACACAATCCCACTCACACTGATAGCACTGTTCCCATGTGCAGTGACACACAGTCCAACTCACACTGACAGCACTGTCCACTAGTGCAGTGACACACAGTCTCATTCACACAGACAGCACTGTGTCCGAGTGCAGCGACACACAATCCCAGTCACACTGACAGTACTGTCCCCTACTGCAGTCACACACAGTCCATGTCACACTGACAGCGCTGTCCCCTACAGCCGTCACACACAGTCCCACTCACACTGACAGTACTGTCCCCTAGTGCAGTCACACACAGTCCCTGTCACATTGACAGCACTGTCCCCTACTGCAGTAACACACAGTCCCACTCACACTGACAGCACTGTCCCCAAGTGCAGTGACACACAATTCCACTCACACTGACAGTACTGTCCCCTAGTGCAGTCACACACAGTCCCTGTCACACTGACAGCACTGCCCCCTACTGCAGTCACACACAGTCCCACTCACACTGACAGCACTATCCCCTACTGCAGTGACACACAATTCCACTCACACTGACAGCACTGCCCCATACTGCAGTCACACACAGTCCAACTCACACTGACAGCACTATCCCCTAGTGCAGTGACACACAGTCCCACTCACACTGACAACACTGTTCCCTGGTGCAGTGACACACAGTCCCACTCACACTGACAGCACTGTTCCCTGCTGCAGTGACACCCAGTTCCACTCACACTGACAGCACTGTTCCCTGGTGCAGTGACCCACAGTCCCACTCACACTGACAGCACTGTTCCCTAGTGCAGTGACACACAATTCCACTCACACAGACAGTACTGTCCCCTAGAGCAGTGACACACAATCCCACTCACACTGATAGTACTGTCCCCAAGTGCAGTGACACACAGTCCAAGTCACACTGACAGCACTGTTCCCTGGTGCAGTGACACACAGTCCCACTCACACTAACAGCACTGTTCCCTGGTGCAGTGACACACAGTCCCACTCACACTGACAACATTGTTCCCTAGTGCAGTGACACACAGTCCCACTCACACTGACAGCACGGTTCCCTGGTGCAGTCACACACAGTCCCACTCACACTGACAGCGGTGTCCCCAAGTGCAGTGACACACAATTCCACTCACACTGGCAGTACTGTTCCCTAGTGCAGTCACACACAGTCCCCGTCACACTGACAGCACTGTCCCCTACTGCAGACACACATAGTCCCATTCACACTGACAGAACTATCCGCTAATGCAGTCACACAGTCCTTTTCACACTGACAGCACTATCCCCCAGTGTAGTCACACAGTTCCACTCACACTGAATGCACTGTTCCCTGGTGCAGTGACACACAATTCCACTCACACTGACAGCACTGTCCCCTAGTGCAGTGACACACAGTCCCACTCACACTGACAACAGTGTTCCCTGGTACAGTGACACCCAGTCCCACTCACACTGACAGCACTGTTCCTTGGTGCAGTGACACACAGTCCCACTCACACTGACAGCACTGTTCCCTGGTGCAGTGACACACAGTCCCACTCACACTGACAGCACTGTTCCCTGGTGCAGTGACACACAGTCCCACTCACCCTGACAGCACTGTTCCCTGGTGCAGTGACACACATTCCCACTCACCCTGACAGCACTGTTCGCTGGTGCAGTGACACACAGTCCCACTCACACTGACAGCACTGTCCCCAAGTGCAGTGACACACAATTCCACTCACACTGGCAGTACTGTCCCCTCGTGCAGTCACACACAGTCCCTGTCACACTGACAGCACTGTCCCCTACTGCAGTCACACACAGTCCCATTCACACTGACAGCACTATCCTCTAGTGCAGTGACACACAGTCCCACTCACACTGACAGCACTGTTCCCTGGTGCAGTCACACACAGTCGCACTCACACTGACAGCACTGTCCCCTAGTTCAGTGACACACAGTCCCACTCACACTGACAGCACTGTTCCCTAGTGCAGTGACACACAGTCCAAGTCACACTGACAGCACTGTCCCCTCGTGCAGTCACACATAGTCCCTGTCACACTGACAGCACTGTCCCCAACTGCAGTGACACACAATTCCACTCACACAGGCAGTACTGTTCCCTAGTGCAGTGACACACAGTCCCCGTCACACTGACAGCACTGTCCCCTACTGCAGTCACACACAGTCCCACTCACACTGATAGCACTGTCCCCTGGTGCAGTGACAGACAATCCCACTCACACTGACAGTACTGTCCCCTCATGCAGTCACACACAGTCCCACTCACACTGATAGCACTGTCCCCATGCACAGTGACACACAGTCCAACTCACACTGACAGCACTGTCCACTAGTGCAGTCACATACAGTCGCACTCACACTGACAGCACTGTCCCCTAGTTCAGTGACACACAGTCCCACTCACACTGACAGCCCTGGCCCCTAGTTCAGTGACACACAATCCCACTCACACTGACAGTACTGTCCCCTCGTGCTGTCACACACAGTCCCACTCACACTGACAGCACTATCTGCTAGTACAGTGACCGACAATCCCACTCACACTTACAGCACTGTCCCCTAGTACAGTGATACACAGTCCCTGTCACAGTGACAGCACTATCCTCTAGTGCAGTGACACAGTCCCACTCACACTGACAGCACTGTTCCCTGGTGCAGTCAGGGCGGCACAGTGGCGCAGTGGTTAGCGCTGCAGCCTCACAGCTCCAGGAACCCGGGTTCGATTCTGGGTACTGCCTGTGTGGAGTTTGCAAGTTCTCCCTGTGTCTGCGTGGGTTTTCTCCGGGTGCTCCAGTTTCCTCCCACAAGCCAAAAAGACTTGCAGGTTGATAGGTAAATTGGCCATTATAAAAAAATTATCACTAGTATAGGTAGGTGGTAGGGAAATATAGGGACAGGTGGGGATGTTTGGTAGGAATATGGGATTAGTGTAGGAATTAGTATAAATGGGTGGTTGATGGTCGGCACAGACTCGGTGGGCTGAAGGGCCTGTTTCAGTGCTGTATCTCTAATCAATCTAATCAATGTCCCCTACTGCAGTCACACACAGTCCCACTCACACTGACAGCACTGTCCCCTAGTGCAGTGACACACAGTCCCACTCACACTGACAGCACTGTCACCTCGTGCAGTGACACAATGTCCCACTCACACTGACAGCACTGTTCCCTGGTGCAGTGACACACAGTCCCACTCACACTCACAGCACTGTTCCCTAGTGCAGTGACACACAGTCCCACTCACAATGACAGCACTGGCCCCTAGTGCAGTGACACACAGTCCCACTCACACTGACAGCACTGGCCCCTAGTGCAGTGACAACAGTCCCACTCACACTGACAGCACTGGCCCCTAGTGCAGTGACACATAGTCCCACTCACACTGACAGCACTGTTCCCTGGTGCAGTGACACACAGTCCCACTCACACTGACAGCACTGTCCTCTAGTGCAGTGACACACAGTCTCCTTGACACTGACAGCACTGTCCCCTAGTGCAGTGACACACAGTCCCACTCACACTGACAGCACTGTCACCTAGTTTCGTGACACACAGTCCCACTCACACTGGCAGCACTGGCCCCCAGTTCAGTGACACACAATCCCACTCACACTGACAGCACTATCTGCTAGTACAGTGACCGACAATCCCACTCACACTGACAGCACTGTACCCAAGTGCAGTGACACACAGTCCCTGTCACAGTGACAGCAATGTCCCCTACTGCAGTCACACACAGTCCCACTCACACTGACAGCACTGTTCCCTGGTGCAGTGACACACAGTCTCACTCACACTGACAGCACTGTTCCCTGGTGCAGTGACACACAGTCTCACTCACACTGAATGCACTGTTCCCTAGTGCAGTGAGACACAGTCCCACTCACACTGACAGCACTGGCCCCTAGTGCAGTGACACACAGTCCCACTCACACTGACAGCACTGGCCCCTAGTGCAGTGACACACAGTCTCACTCACACTGGCAGCACTGGCCCCCAGTTCAGTGACACACAATCCCACTCACACTGACAGCACTATCTGCTAGTACAGTGACCGACAATCCCACTCACACTGACAGCACTGTACCCAAGTGCAGTGACACACAGTCCCTGTCACAGTGACAGCAATGTCCCCTACTGCAGTCATACACAGTCCCACTCACACTGACAGCACTGTCCCCTAGTGCAGTCACACACAGTCCCACTCACACTGACAGCACTGTTCCCTGGTGCAGTGACACACAGTCCCACTCACACTGACAGCACTGTTCCCTGGTGCAGTGACACACAGTCTCACTCACACTGAATGCGCTGTTCCCTAGTGCAGTGAGACACAGTCCCACTCACACTGACAGCACTGGCCCCTAGTGCAGTGATACACAGTCCCACTCACACTGACAGCACTGGCCCCTAGTGCAGTGACACACAGTCCCACTCACACTGACAGCACTGGCCCCTAGTGCAGTGACACACAGTCTCACTCACAATGACAGCACTGGCCCCTAGTGCAGTGACACAGTCCCACTCACAATGACAGCACTGGCCCCTAGTGCAGTCACACACAGTCCCACTAACACTGACAGCACTGTCCTCTGGTGCAGTGACACACATTCCCACTCACACTGACAGCACTGTCCCCTAGTGCAGTCACACACAGTCCCACTAACACTGACAGCACTGTCCTCTGGTGCAGTGACACACAGTCTCCTTGATACTGACAGCACTGTCCCCTAGTGCAGTGACACACAGTCAAAGTTACACTGGCCCATCACAGCGCTTGCCTGAACCTGTGCCCCCTGCCCTCCACCCGCCTTCTGCCCGGCCTCTCGATTTCTTACCGCGGTGCTGCTCAGACGTTCCGCTGCCCCTCGCACGTCCCGGTGCACTCTGGCTCTGCGCGGTCCCGTCTGTCAGTGTGCGCTCCTCCCCGAAGCGCGCTCCCTGCCGCTTTATTTTGTCACTGTGCACTGTCCGTTGGCGCGCTGTTCTGCCGGGGGCGCCCCTTGGGGATGGGGCTCATGCGCTGACTGGATCCAGGGTTCATGTTTGTGCCAAACGTCTCTGCAATTCTTCCTCTAGCTCGTGGAGGAAATTCCCCCCATAGGCTGAAATCACTTGCATGTTCCCACATCTGCATAGTTTCACCTCTGAAATGGGTTGAAAATACAATTTTTTGGCTCATGCACCTGTCTGTTTTTGAAGTCTCTGGTAATTGATGCTGAATAAAGAACTGTTAACCTGCCTCCACTGCAGACCTGGGGAAAACCTTTCAAAACCGAGTTTCCTTCAAAAGTTACGATCCTGTAGGGATTGTTAACTTTTAAAAAGGGAAAGTCGAATTCCTAGCTATTACTGAAAGAATTATGCCACGAGATTTCATATTTTAAACAAAAAACGTCACTGTGCAAGAGCTAAACAAGGCATAACACTGCTGACTAAACACTACAATTTTACACCCCAGGAGTCCCCCTACTTTACAGGATCTTGGCAGTTTGTTCACTTCTCTTGGGACCAATCCAATGAACCACAGCTCTTAGGGATTCACTTTGATGCCTTAGTTTCTCAGCTATTTTTGGAGATATATCTCCCGAATCTGGACTTCCCAGTTTGAGCACATGCCTTACTCAAAGCAAACACCCCTGGTTCCTGATGGCCTCTTTGCTCTTGAGTCCAACTGACTTCCAAAAGCCAACTGCTTACCTGAAGCCAAGAGTTTTCCAAAAGCCAACTGACTGAAAGCCAACTGCTTGTCTGAAGCCAACAGGTTGTCTCTGTCAGCAAGCACACAGATCAAAAAAAAACACACCCCCTGCATCATCGATCTCCATCGCATGTGGTACATACATATGTCCCAGATAGCAAATTAGACTAATTATTTCCAACTGTAAATCTTCTCTTTGGTCTGGGAAATCACATGAATAATTTAAACACCCGACTGAGGTAGCTGCAGGCACACCATCTACATCAGCAAGTTAAAAGGGGTTCCCATTGTGTAGGGTCTTTACACTTCTGGTAAATTCAAATAATTACTAAAAATCTGGAATTGGAAAGCTAGTTTCAGTAATGGTGCCATGAATCTATCATCGATTGTCGTAAAAACTCATCCGGTTCACTAATGTCCTTCAGGGAAGGAAATCTGCTGTCCTTACCTGGTCTGGCCTACATGTGACTCCAGACCCATAGCAATGTGGTTGACTCTTAACTGCCCTCTGAAATAGCCTGGCAAGCCACTCAGTTATCAAGGGCAATTTGGAATGGACAACAAATGCTGGCCTTTCCAGCAAAGCCCACACGCCATGAAAAGAATATTAAAAAAAGAGCAGGTCAGAGGATGAGAATTCCGCAACGAGTAACTCACCTCCTGCGTTCCCAAAACCTATGCACCATCTTCAAGGCACAAGTCAGGAGTGTGATGGAACACTCTCCACTTGCCTGGATGAGTGCAGTTCCAACAACGCTCAGGAAGCTTGGCACCATCCAGGAAAAAGCAACCCGCTTGATCGGCACCCCATCCACCACCCTAAACATTCACTTCATCCACCACCAGCACGCAGTGGTAGCAGTGTGTATCATATACAACATGCACTACAGCAACTCAGCATGACTCCTTAGGACAGCACCTTCCAAACCCGCAACCTCTACCACCTAGAAGGACAAGGGCAGCAGATGCATGGGAACACCACCATCTGCATGCTCCCCTCCACACAATATCCTGACTTGGAAATTTATCGCCGTTCCTTCAATGTCGCTGGATCAAGATCCTGGAACTCCCTCCCTAACAGCACTGTGAGTGTACTCGCACAAGATGGACTGCAGCGGTTCAAGAAGACAGTTCACCACCACCTTCTCAAGGGCAATTAGGGATGTGCAATAAATGCTGGCCTGGCCAGCGACGCCCACATCCCATGAAAGAAACAAAAAAAGGAGCCTCAGAGGGTCCATCAGCACCTCATACTCCTGCTCCCTCCACTGGTGCAGGTGCTTGCACCTTGGGGTGGTTTTGTGCACAAGTTTAGATTTGGGCACACAAGCTGGAGAGCACAGCACACATGCGGCCGAGCAGCTGATGGAGGCTGTGACAGCTGAGGCCTCTGACAGTTGGAGGACTGTGGGAGGCCAAGCCTATGCTGATGACGTGCCTCTGGTTTCAGCAGCATCACGGGGAATGCTGCAACTACAGCAAGAGGTCAGGCAACATCTGGCAGAGATGCCAGAGGCAATGCATGCCCAAGCGCAGACACTGGAGGAGTCCATCCTGGTCTTGAGCTCGATATTATTTCTGACTGGTGTCGAGTGGCATCCTCCATTGAGAGATTGGCTGCTGTCCTGGAGAGCTGCATCCAGCAGAGCACTCAATGTCTGCTGGAAATTTGCGCAAACCTGCATACACTTGTCTTGACCGTGGGCGCAAGGCAGGAGTAGCAAGGTGAGAGAGGGACAGGGAATCTGAAGTTACCACCAGGTCCTTCACCCTCCCAGGTCAGCTCTGCCTTGTTAGGGAGGAGGATCGGCTGCCTCCCGCAGCTGGGGGCTCCTCTCAGGATGCTCCTGGTGTAGGCAGCTGATCCTCTGCCCCTCTGCCAGTGTCACCAGTTCCTCCAACATCCCTGCCGAAAGACAGTGGTATTGGTTCTGTGCAGGAGGCCCTCAAGGCCTCAGGCATCAAGAGGACAACCGCCAAGGTCAACCCTAGGCAGCCTCCACGTCAGCTGACAGCACAGGGCCAGCACCGCGTAGGAGTCCACCAAAGAGAATTAAGAAGTGCATGTAGAATCACAGGGTTATCACGGGTGAGTGTGTGCTTCAGATGCAAATGGCAGTCTGCAGTCTGAATGTCAATAAATCTTTCTGCAGAGCATGGACTCCCTTCCTTTCTCTTCCATCAAGAACTTAGCCCTTTGCTGCAACCCAGACTCTATGAAGAGGCTGGGGGTGATAGAATATGCTGCGAGGGTCAACTCTGGAACCTCACCAGATCTGCTCTGTTTGAATGTTCAATAAGGCAATGCATCCTTAAGGAAGGAAGGCGGCAACATGGCTGCACAAAGTTAAGTCTTTATTGGTGAAGGTACAAGTCGCAGTAAGGATCTAGTCACCACATTACAGGAAGGACATAATTGCTCTGGAGAGAGTACACAGGAGATTTATAAGAATGTTGCCAGGGCTTGAAAGTTGCAGCTATGAGGTCAGATTGAATAGGCTAGGGTTGTTTCCTTAGAACAAAGGAGGCTGAGGGGTGACTTAATTGTATAAAATGATGAGGGGCCTAGAGACAGTTGACAGGAAGGACCTGATTCCCCTCGCGGAGAGGTCAATTACCAGGAGGCACAGATTTAAGGTGATTGGTAGAATGATTAGAGGGGGCATGAGGAAAAGCGTTTTCACCCAGAAGGTGGTCGGTGTCTGAAATTCACTGCCAGGAATGGTGGTGGAGGCAGAAACCCTCAACTCTTTTAAAAGGTATCTGGACATGCACCTGAAGTGTTGTAACCAGCAAGGCTACGGACCAGGTGCTGGAAGGTGGGATTGGATAGTTTTTTCAGCCGGCGCAGACAGGATGGGCTGAATGGCCTCCTTTTGTGCTGTAGTTTTTCTATGGTTCTATGGCTCTATGCTTTTAAAGGAAATGTAAATGTAAAAGGCATCGCGAGCCTCCCTTGCATGTCTTTCCTGGCCACTTTCCTGTTGTTCTTGGGGCCCTTCATCTAGCCTGGCTTGCCCACCTTCCCACTCCACATCCTCATCATCCGAGGAGCCAGTACACTCCTTGCTATCCTTGTTGCTCATCAGCTCCCCACTCTCCAGGGGCAGGTTGTGCAGTGCACAGCAGACCATGATGATACATGGGACCCTTGCCAGGGTATACTGAAGGGCTCCACCCGACTGATCCAGGCACCTGAATCGCATCTTCAGCAGACCAATGGCCTGCTCAATGGTAGCTCGCATTGTCCCATGACAGGCAGTGTATCTCTCCTCTGCATCTGTATGTGCTTCCTCACAGGCGACAGTAGCCATGTCCTCACTGGGTAGCCCTTGTCTCCAACGATTCATCCCTGGAAGCTGGAGGGAGGCCTGATGATTCTGGCACCTGGGACTCCCATAAAATGTAGACATCACAGCAACTTTCCAGGAAGTGTGCACAGACCTGCAGGATCCATTACGATGGTCACTGATCAGTTGTACATTAAGGGAGTAGAAGGAGGTGAGCCTCTAAAGTCCTGTAAGACACATGCGCCATTTATAAAATTCATTCCCGTCTAGAAAATCACATTCAATTTGCCTGTTAACTGTCTTAATTACCTGCCTAACATGTCACCATTGGAACACCACCCTCCATGTTTGCCACCATGTTCAAAATGGGGATGGGACTTCGTGACGTTGGGCTTTCTGTCCAATGTGTCTTATCCCAATTGTATGTCCTCTTTGCCTCCATTCCCGTCCACTTCATTGCCTTAAAATTCATCAGCCCACTTACACCTGTGCCAACTCTCTGAAATAATTATCCATTTAGACCTATTTCCCTGGTTCCACCATTGTTTTTGCTTGGCCAATCCATGTCCTAACAACTCATGTAAATGAATGTCTCCTAGCCTCTCACTTCAATCTTGATTTTAATTGAGTCCTTTTGTTACCAACACATTGATCAGTAGAATTAGGTTTCCCCAATATAACTTATCAGAACCTCTCAAAATATTGAACCCCTAACTAGTGGCCTCTGCCAGCCTCACTTAATTTCTCTTGGTCTAACTAAGTGATGGCACTTGGGATGATTTCCCAATGGGAAGAGAACCTACTCTCCATATCAAGCAAAAAAACTACTTAGACTCACAGGCATTGTCCTTGATGGCATATAATTTATTTTTAGGGGCTTTTTGGAGGGGTCTGTCCCCTATTCCTAACCTTGTCCTGTGCTAACAAATGATTTGAGAGTAACAAAGTGGAACAGGTAGATTAGATGATTTAAATATGTCTGCTTTGTGTTACCTATCTGAAGAAATTATTCAATATTAAGCTATGTTTCAATCAGAAGAAAGCACCATGGTGAAATTTACTGAATGGACAACCAAAACTCTACAAGTTGGCAGTTACGGGGTTGATCACTGTTAGGAACACAAGAACATCGAAACACAGGAACAGGAGTAGGCCATTCAGCTCATCGAGCCCGTTCTGTACAATCATGACTGACCATCCACTTCAATGCCTTTTTTCCACACTATCCCCATATCCCTTTATGTCATTGGTATTTAGAAATCTGTCAATCTCTGCTTTAAACATACTCAATGACTGAACTTCCACAGCCTTCTAGGGTAGAGAATTCTAAAGATTCACTGAGTAAAGAAATTTCTCCTTATCTCTGTCCTAAGTGGCTTCCTCCTAATTTTGAAATTGTGCCCCCTGGTTCTAGACTCCCCAACCAGGAGAAACATATTACTTGCATTACCCTGTCTATCCCTTTATGTATTTTGTAGGTTTCAATAAGATCACCTTTCATTCTTAGAAACTCTAGAGAATGTAGGCCCAGTTTCCCCAGTCTCTCTTCATAGGACAGTCCCGCCATCCCAGGAACAAGTCTGGTGAACCTGTCTTGTACTCCCTCTCTGGCAATAATATCCTTTCTAAGGTAAGGGGACCAAAACTGCACAGTGCTCAAGGTGCAGTCTAACCAAGGTTCTGTACAATTAGAGCAAGACCTCGCTAGTCCTGTACTAAAATCCTCTTGTGATAAAGGCTAACATACCATTTACCTTCCTAATTGCTTGCTGCACCTGCATGTTATCTTTCAGTGACTTATTGACGAGGACACCCAGGTCCCTTTGTACATCTACACTTTCCCATCTCTTACTATTTAAGAAATACTCAGCACATCTGACAGCGTATCTGAGCAGAATATGGCAACATCATCATTGTACAGACAGGCTTTGATCTGAGTGCCTCCGCTGCCTAGGATCATCACCCCTCTTATGGCTGCATCGTTCCTGATGGACTCGACAAAAGGTTCAATGGAGCACACCAACAAGACAGAACATAAGAAAAAAAGAAATAGGAGTAGGAGGAGGCCATTCAGCCCATTGAGCCTGTTGCTTTATTCAATAAGATCATCGCTGCTCTGAATATGGCTTCAACTCCACTTTCCTGCCTGTCCCCATGACCCTTGACCCCCTTGTAGATGGAAAATCTAATTCAGCCTTGAATATATTTTGAAACTGTGCCCCCTAGGTCTTGATTCCTCTAGGATGGTAAACATCCTCTCAGCATCTACCCTGTCAATCCCATTCAGAATCTTGCATGTTTCAATAAGAACACCTCTCATTCTTCTAAACTCCAATGACTATAGGCCCAACCTGCTCACCCTTTCCTCATAAGACAACCCCTTCATCCCAGGAATCAGCTGAGTGAACCTGCTCTGAACTGCTGCCAATGCAAGTATATCCCTCCTTAAATAAGGAGACTAAAACTGTACGCAATACTCTAGATGCGGTCTCACCAATGCCCTGTACAGATGTAACAAGACTTCCCTACTTTTATTCCCCCTTGAAATAAATGCCAAATTCCATTTGTCTTCCTAATTACTTGCTGTACCTGCATGCTAGCTTTTCGTGATTCATTTACAAGGACACCCAGATCCCTCTGTACCACAGCTTCTGCAGTCTCTCTCTATTTAAATAATATTCTGCCTTTCTAGTCTTCCTACCAAAGTGGAGACCCTCACATTTTCCCACATTATACTCCATCTGCCAAATTTTTGCCCACTCAGTTAACCTATCTATATCTTTTTGCAGACACTTTGTGTCCTCCTCACAACTTGTTTTCCTACCTATCTTTGTATAGCCTGCAAATTTGGCTACAATACACTGGGTCCCTTCATCCAAGTCATTAATATAGATCGCAAATAGTTGAGGCCCCAACACTGATCCCTGTAGCACTCCACTAGTTACAATCTGCCAACCTGAAAGTGCCCCATTTATCCCGACTCTCTATTTCCTGTTAGTTAGCCAGTCCTCTATCCATGTTAATATATTACCACCAATACCATGAGAGAGGACAGCTTTGCCTGACTCGAGATATAATTGTAAAGATTTCTGATTCCCACCCACTGACTGAAACTATGCTACTGATGTTTGTGTGGAGCAGTTGGATCCAATTGTGGATTTTGTCCCCAAACTCCATTTTGGAGAGCACCTTCATCATGTAGGTGTGCATTTTTTTAAAAAGCCTTCTCCTGGTCCAAGCTGATGAGGCAGGTGTCCACCTTCTTGTCCCGCATGTAGACGATTGTATCCCTGAGTAGCACGAGGCCATCAGAGATCTGCATGCCGGGTACAGCGCAGGTCTGATCAGAGTTCTTACGGTCAAGTGAAGAGGGGTTGAAGGCTTTCCGTCTTTTCCCTCTCCTTGTTAGAACACAACAGGTTTAATTCTTTCTTAAAGTGGATGTACTGGCCAATTCAGTAGGTGTTTGATTACTTACTTGCTATGATCATAACCGGAACCAATCAGATAGGTTTTCTTAAGTGAACAAAGAAAGAGGTTAACTTTATTGTACTTAAACTGAACTAATAAAATAATAAACAACATGCCAACTTTTACTCTCACACACAAGCTAGAGGTTTACATACAAACAAATAGTGGGGAAAGGTAGATTGGTTAAGTTACAGTCCAAGGAAAAAGGTATTCAGTCTGTGTACTTTGGTGATTCGGCTAGTTTCTAGCTGAATTCAGTGGTCCTGAGGCCTTTAGTTTGAAGAGGTAGATGACTGGTTCAATGAGTCTCTTGGAGATAACAATGTGAATGATTTCCTCCAATGAGGTTTCTGATTGTAGCCGGAGTAGGCAAAGGTGGTCAGTCTACAAGCAGGATTTGAAAGCTTTCGAGCTGGAATGGACAGAGAGAGAGAAAGAAAGAGAAGGACCCCCACTTAGGGTCTGCTCATGTCAGAGTCCAGTTGCTCTCCTCTGTTGCAGAGAAAACACCAGCTTAAAACCACAGATGGGGAGGGGCTTGTCACATGACAGTCACACAGTTATTCAAACATAGCAATTAGCAGTATTTCTCTTCTTGCTAAGAGAACAGATAGTTCCTTTGACCTTCGTGGTTCTTGGTTCTTGCTGGGGACTGAGCAGACATTTCATCTCTCTCCTCACAGTCCTTTGTAATGTAGGATACAGTGTAGCAAACTAGGTGATCATCTTATGCTGAAAGGATGACCTTGCTGGCAGCTTGTCTTTTAAAAAAATACAAATTCATATCTCCAATCAATGGATTAAAGAAAATTATCATTCAACAAAACACATTGGTGTAACAGGATGAATCACCAACTCCATAGTAGACTTGACCCCATTGGCGATCATCTTAGGCAAAATGTTGTAGTCCACGTTAAGCATGAAATGGGCTGGCAATTTCTGGTTTCCTCCCTATCTCCCTTCTGCTTGTAGATGAGGCTGATGATGCCTTTCCTCATGGATTCTGATATGCTGCCAGCCAGAAGCAAAAGGTCTGGGCCAAGCCAGTCCCATAGAGTCGAATACAACTGCACTGGCAAACCAGCACTTCTGGGAGTTTTACTCATCTCAAAGGACCTGACAGTCTTTGTCAGCTTGTCCAGAGTTAGCAGTTTGTCCAGACTCTCCCATTTACTGTCCTCTAAGACCTTGGTGATAGAGGATAGGAAGGACCGGGAGGTCATGCTGTCTGTGGGCTTCCCACCCTACAGCCTGACAGAAATGGATTTGCTGCTCCTTAGTATGTCAGGCTGCAATGACATTACCAAGCCGTCTTCTTCCTTCAGACTGCTGATTAGCGAACTCTCTCTCTGTACCTCTTGGAAGAAGAAACATGAGCACGTCTCATCCTGCTCCGCTGAGTGGACTCTGGACCGGGAGATGCTCTTGGAGGCCTCCGAGGCAAAGACCAAGGCCTGCTGGCTCTTATCTCTTGGAGATCCTCCCTGTCATCAGCTGTCATCGACTGCAGCAGGAGCAGATTCTGCATGCTTTTCTGGAGTCAGGATATTTCCCTCTGTCTCTGTCTCTTGTCTTCTGAACACCTTTGAGGATGAAGAACCTCTAGATGCTTGCCTTCATCACTTCCCAACAGTGCATTGGGGTTTCACAGTTCTCCAACTTCTGTATTCCTTTTTGACTTTCTCATCTACCAGCCTAAATATCCAGCCCCTCAGTCATGGCTGCAGTATGTACTATCTACAGGATGTACTGCAGCAAGTCACCAAGGTTTCTTTGGCACCACCTCACAAAACCATGATCACCACTGTCTTAGAAGGACATGGGTAGCAGGTTGAAGGGAACACCACCATCTCCTAGTCACCATTCAGGTTATACACCATCCTTCATATATTGTCATCTCTGCATTGTCTTTAAGATATGGTTCAGGAGTTACAGATTACCTAAAAAGAATGGGATCGAAGTCATAAGTGGTTTTAAAGTAGTTTATTAAGAAGCAGCAGTTTAAATATGATGATGCACAAAACCAAATAGAGAGAAAAGATGTACGACTGTAACACGTTGAACGGTGTACTGATCGTACTGTGGCGCAGAACGGTGGTGGCAGTCTCCCCAACAGATGAAGCAGGAAAGTCATTAGTTGTTTCTATGGTCCTCAGGATCCTCAGACTTCTTGAGATAACCAAAACTTAGGCCAAAGCCAGAACAGACTCCATTTTGGGAAGCTTTTCTTCTCTCCTTCTGTCTGAAGAAGACTGATGATTTCCCTCCTGAGCACTTGTTTTTATACTTTATTTCTTGGTGCTGGTGTGTGTCCCATGTCAATCACTTGGTCGATTCCAATTGCCAATCCACAAGGGGCAGGTACCCAAAGTAAACCCCTCCTCTGCCCATCACTCTGCCTTTGGAGTCACCTTCCATCTTTTCTCATGCTTGGAACTGTTTGTAAATGTCTGCCAGAGACTTGTCCAGAGAGGGTACGAGGCTCCATCTTATCAGCTTTAAGAATGTTTTGTTTCAGAACCTGTGTTGGAGTCATGTCCTTGGCAGAGTTAACAGGCCTACACTGTCCTATGTCTGTCAGACTGGCAGACTGTTATAGAATCTTTCTTAATAAGAGAGAGAGATAGCTATTTCTATAATATTCAATTAAATTTCTTAAGGTTTTATAAGGTTATTAGACAGCCATTTCTTACACATCGGTGGATCAAAATCCTGGAACTCCCTACCTAAAAGCATTTGGGAGTACCTTCACTGCATGGACTGCAGTGGTTCAAGAGGAAGACTCACCATCATCATCTCCGGACAACTATGGATAATTGGCAGCCTTCCCAGCAAAGCCTACGTCCCAAGAATGAATTTAAAACACACACCTAATAAAGGATTTGTATATGGGATAAAATGTACTTTTTAGGATAGAAAATGGACAGTGAGAACCAGGAGTGATTAGAAAAGAAGTGTAACACGGATGCTTTCTGTCACATGTGTTGCTAAATCTAAATGCAGAAGCAATGCTAAGAGAAATGCTGATTCAGGTAGAGCAAGGAGTGAAAGCTGGAGATCAGCTCATGCAAGCTGTCAAATTTACTGAGAAGTAAGCTTTGGTAGCAAGTATCATGAATGGGCTGCAGTTATTGATAGTCTGAATCATGTAGCAATGGATTATGGAATGAAGGTCAATAATGGCAAAACCAAAGTTATGCAAATTTCTAAGAACGCAGGTGAAAGAGTGAGCATTTTAATAAACAAGGAACAATCAGATCAGGTGATCAAGTTTAAATAACTGAGAAGCATATTGACTAAAGATGGCAGCTGAGCCAAGGAAATAGAGATAGGATCATATTAGGAAAAATTGCATTTAATAGAGGGATGGGGACATTGACTGAACAACTGGATAGGCAACTGAAGAAAAGATTACTGAAGAGTTTGATATGGGGTGTGGTACTGTGATGGTGAAACATGGAAGCTTAACAAAAGATGACGTCAGGTCCTAGAGAGCTGTGATATTAGATTTGGAGAAGCATCAGGAAAGAAAGACAAGAAAAGTAATGAGAAAAGTTGGCAATGATGCAAGAATGATGATATCATCAGAAGGGGGAGGCGGTGGTGTAGTGGTATTGTCACTGGACTAGTAACCCAGAGACCCAGGGTATTTCTCTGGGGACAACAGTTCAAATCCCACCACAGCAAAAGGTGGAATTTGAATTCAATTAATAAATCTGGAATTAAAAACTAGTCTAATGATCGACGTGAAACCATTGTCAATTGTTATAAAAACCCATCTGGTTCACTAATGTCCTTTAGGGAAGAAAATCTGCTGTCCTTACCTGATCTGGCCTACATGTGACTCCAGACCCACAGGAATATGGTTGACTCTTAAATGCCCTAATAATTGGCCTATCTAACCGCTACGAAGCCAATGAAACCGGACGGACCACCCAGCATCGACCTAAGCACCAGAAACGACAATGGCAAACCCAGCCCTGTTGATCCTGCAAAGTCCTCCTTACTAACATCTGGGGGCTTGTGCCAAAGTTGGGAGAGCTGTCCCACAGACTAGTTAAGCAACAGCCTGACATAATCATACCTTACAGACAATGTCCCAGAAACTGCCATCACATTCCCCAGGTATGTCCTGTCCCACCGGCAGGACAGACCCAACAGAGGTATACAGTCAGGAGGGAGTTGCCCTGGGAGTCCTCAACATCAACTCCAGACCCCATGAAGTCTCATAGCATCAGGTCAAACATGGGCAAGGAAACCTCCTGCTGATTACCACGTACCGCCCTCCCTCAGCTGATGAATCAGTACTCCTCCATGTTGATCACCACTTTGGAGGAAGCACTGAGGGTAGCAAGGACACAGAATGTACTCTGAGTGGGGGACTTCAATGTCCATCACCAAGTGTGGCTCGGTAGCACCACTACTGACCGAGCTGGCCAAGTCCTAAAGGACATAGCTGCTTGACTGCATATGAGGCAGGTGGTGAGGGAACCAACAAGAGGGAAAAACGTACTTGACCTCATCCTCACCAATCGGCCTGCTGCAAATGCATCTGTCCATGACAGTATTGGTAGGAGTGACCACCGCGCAGTCCTTGTGGAGACAAAGTCCCACCTTCACATTGAGGATACCCTCCACTGTGCTAAATGGGATCGATTTCGAACAGATCTAGCAATGCAAAATTGGGCATCCATGAGGCGCTGTGGGCCATCAGCAGCAGCAGAATTGTACTCAACCACAACCTGTAACCTCATATTCCCCACTCTACAATCTCTACAATTACCATCAAGCCGGGAGACCAACCCTGGTTCAATGAAGAGTGCAGTAGGGCATATCAGGAGCAGCACCAGACATACCTCAAAATGAGGTGTCAACCTGGTGAAGCTACAACACAGGACTACTTGCCTGCCAAACAGCATAAGCAGCATGCGATAGACAGAGCTAAGTGATTCCCATAACCGATGCATCAGATCTAAGCTCTGCAGTCCTGCCACATCCAGTCGTGAATGATGGTGGACAATTAAACAACTAACTGGAGGAGGTGGCTCCACAAATATTCCCATTTTCAATGATGGGGGAGCCCAGCATGTCAGTGCGAAAGATAAGGCTGAAGCATTTGCAACAATCTTCAGCCACTAGTGCCGAGTTGATGATCCATTTCAGCCTCCTCCTGAAGTCCCCAGCATCACAGATGCCAGACTTCAGCCAATTCGATTCACTCCATGTGATATCAAGAAATGACTGAAGGCACTGGATACTGCAAAGGCTATGGGTTCTGACAATATTCCGGCAATAGTACTGAAGACCTGTGCTCCAGAACTTGCCGTGCCCCTGTTCCAGTACAGCTACAAATCTAGATCTACCTGGCAATGTGGAAAATTGCCCAGGTATGACTTGTACACAAAAAGCAGGACAAATCCAACCCAGCCAATTACCACTCCATCAATCTACTCTCAATCATCAGTAAAGGGATAGAAGGTGTCATCGACAGTGCCATCAAGCAGCACTTGCTTAGCAATAATCAGCTCAGTTTGGGTTCTGCCAGGGCTACTCAGCTCCAGACCTCATTACAGCCTTGGTTGAAACATGAACAAAAGAGCTGAATTCAAGAGGTGAGGTGAGACTGACTGCCCTTGACATTAAGGCAGCATTTGACCAAGTATGGAATCAAGGAGCCCGAAAAAAAATGAAGTCAATTGGAATCAGGGGGAAAACTCTCCGTTGGTTGGAGTCATACATGGCACAAAGGAAGATGGTTGTGGTTGTTGGAGCTCAATCATCTCAGCTCCAGGACATCACTGCAGGAGTTCCTCAGTGTAGTGTCCTAGGACCAACCATCTTCAGCTTCTTCATCAATGACCTTCCTTCAATCATAAGTTCAGAAGTGGGGATGTTCGCTGATAATTGCACAATGTTCAGCACCATTCGCGACTCCTCAGATACTGAAGCAGGCTTGGGCAAGTAACATTCGCCTCATACAAGTGCCAGGCAATTTCCATCTCCAACAAGAGAAAATCTAACCATCTCCCCTTGACATTCAATGGCATTACCATCGCTGAATCCCCCACTATCAATATCCTAGGTGTTATCATTGACCAGAAACTGAACTGGAGTAGCCATATAAATACCATGGAGACAAG